>NC_045619.1:94644432-95269432 GCF_009829155.1 Mustela erminea
TTTGAATTCACTTCCTTGCTAAACCAATACTCTGTGGTGATTTTGCAGTCATTCATATACATGTGGAGAACAGTGCAGAATTTGAGTTGCTTGATGCATACATTCCCAGATGATGTTAAATAAGGTATTCCTCTGTCTTCTTTTTTCAACTTTCACATTGTAAACGACTGTCCTTTTTGAGTTCTATTTGGTTCACTTTTTTCTTTTTTGCATTTTTGTGCTTATTTGTTGGTAATTACAGTGTTTAAAATGGTCCCCGAGCATAGTGCTAAAGTGCTGGCTAGTTGTTCCTAAGTGCAACAGGTGTGATATGCCTTAACAGAGAAAATATGTATGTTAGATAAGCTTCATTCAGGCATAAGTTATAGGCCTTTTGGCCGTGCGTCTGATGATAATGAATCACTGATATATAGTAAAGTGCCTTTAAAAGATATACACATAAAACAAAGTTATATATTGCTCAGTTGACAAAAACGTGTGCAGAGTCTTGCAGGAATCTAACCCTGTATTTCCCCTAGAAGCAATGGGTCAGTATTCACTAGTTCAGTGCTTGTGGCAAGTTTATAGAACATAACTACAAGGAATAATGAGACTCAACTGTATATTTTTTATTAACACTTAAAAGGAGTCACTTACTATTATTACTATTATTATCACATTAAGATTGGAGAAGAAAATTTTGAAATTTGTACAATCTTTTTAAAAGAAAGAATAGAAATAAAACCTTTTATGAGTTCAAAGAATTGTTTACAACTAATAGAGCCTATTAATCTTACTGAAATTTATTTTCTATAGCTCTTTACAAATAATGTTAAATTTTAAGGCAAGGAGACAAAGAAAGGCCACCTCCTAATCAGCCTCTGCATTAGTGGAGAACAAGGCTATTCTACTTACCACAGAACTTTGTGAAACATTCATAATTCATAGAAGAGGCCATCTAAAAGCATTTCCTAGAATTGTCACAAAATCCTGTCAGCTCCTGCAGTGATGAGAAAGTACAGTCTTGTGAATATGATTAAGGTGCATTGGAATCTAAGAAAACCATCAATAGCCACTCCAGCTCTCTTCACGCTCTTGGAATGTAGTCTCTAGAAGAAAGTCAGTTCTGACAGATGATTTCATGGCATTTTACTCAGTGTGGGATGTATTTTAGAAGCAGTGTATCAAAACCTTGACCTTTGCTTTATTTTTTCTTTATTGTTGATTTAGAAGATTAGAAGCACTCCAAAACCTTTTTCTAAATGTCTTCTCATATATGCAGCAAAAAGAACTCAGAAAGGACTTGACATACATTATAGAAGCATAAATCAGCTAAGGGGAGGATATTTGCAAATTGCTTTCTCCTTTGTAATTTCATCTCATTAGGAAAGAAGGGGCAGGTGGGTGTGCTAGCATTTACAGATCAGGAATTGCATTTACTTTCTAGAGCAGTGAGGATCTTGTAGTATGAAGCGTCCTTCCGAGAAAACCATGTAGGTTTTAGTATGCATAAAAATCCTTCTCTGCTGGATTTTTGCAGTTTACAGAAAATGCATAAACCAAAATTAGAAACTGCTTAGCTTTTAAATTTTATTGGCTTCTTAGAATTGGTATAAAAAAATTGAGGGATCCCACAATAAAATTTTTATTTCCTTGATGGAGTAAGATGAACATGTGAAATAAATTTGTGTAATACACTTATTTAATCACTAACAACCAATGTATTTAATAGCTCAAGGATGAAAGCATGTGGTCTAGGAGTTCCAAGGACTAATGAGTAATACTTGTGGTAATATTTGCATAATCATATTGTTAATAAACTTTTCTTTCTTAATACACGCCTCCTGTGTTTCAACTCTGAGGTCTTCTGATAATGCAGGGGGTAAGCATAATGATTTCAGGATATATAATAATTACAATGATAATGAGTATTTGCAGTCATTTTATATGTCATGTTATTTCATCTTTATAACAGCCCTGTGGAGGTATCAGTAAACAAGTATTTATTCAATGCTTCTTTTGAACTCTTAATTAAAATTTTTATTGTGGTAAAACATACATAACATAAAACTTGCCATGTTAGCCATTTTAAGTGTATATCTCAGTAGCTTCAAGCATATTCACAATATTTGCAAGCATCACCCCTATCCAGTTCCAGAATGTTTTCATCTTTCTGTTGGGGAGGAAGAATTTTCTCTGCCCTTGAAGATCCTTCTGGCTGGGCTAAGAATCAAATTGACATGAAATAGATTAACATGAGAGAATAAAATTTAATTTCATATATACAGGGCATCTACACAGACACAAAATTCCAAATATAGGCAAAATGAGGTATATATGTTATCCTGAACCAAGGAGAAAGTGGTGGGGTCTGGGACTTGAAAGGGGAATGCAATTCACAGGAAGATAAAAAAAAGCAAAAGTTCTGTAAACGAATGTTTGCTGGGCCACTCAGAAACAATGGAACATAGAGGACTTTGATCATATAAGCCTTGGTATGTTCCTCTCTGTCTGCTATACTTAGTTCATAATATAATATAGTTATCTACGGTGATAGCTCTCTTTCTGCAGTATGTTTTCTATCTAACTCTTTTAGGCAGTTGAGAGGGAGGTAAAGAATTTTTCCCGAATCTTCCGGGTTTTGATTGCTTTTAACTCAAAATAGTCTTCATGCCAAAGAGGCCCATCTTGCAGAGTCCTGTCCTTGGCCCCTGCAATTCCATCCTGGAATAGAAACTCTGTAGCCATTAATACTAACTCCCTTTTTCCCCCTCCCCCAGGCCCCAGGAAGCTCTATGTACTTTCTGCCTCTGTGAATTTGCTTGCTTTAGGTACCTCATGTAAGTGGAATCATAGAATATGCATCCTTTTGTGATTGGCTTATTTCACTTAGCATAAGTGAAATAAATAGAATAAATTTAGGGTTCACCCAATGGTGTAGCATGTACTGGAATTGTATTCTTTTTCAAGGCTGGATAAATAATTAATTTTTCAAGACCTGCTAATTGGTCAGACATTGTGCTAGACCTGAGGTTCTTATTGGGAAATGCATGCATTTGCTTCTCCCCAGTAGTGTCCACACTCCAGAAGGGCTGTCATTTTTGTCTTACCTCCTGGCTCCAGGGTCCCTCACACTGTTTTACCCTTTTTCAAGCCCAAACTCCAAACTTGGAACTCAATGGGAGAGGACCTTTTTTTTTTTTTTTTAAACTAATCTTTACACCCAACGTGAGGCCTGAACCCACAACCCCAAGATCAAGAGTTGTATGCTCTATCAACTGAGCTAGCCAGGTACCCCCAAACTTGGAACTCAAATTACTACTCGGTAATGTAAATATGTAACTATTAGTAATCTATGCTAACCACTAAAAATTAGCCCACTCAACAATGTTATGAGTATAGTAGAATAGTGACATCTTTAAACCAGTGCTTCTGAGGGGATGTTTAATGGTATGCCAAAGTGCCATGGTGCTGCATACAAAGGACAGCCACTTTTAATTTATACTCAGGTCAGGTCATGACTTCTTTTGTCCAATGAAATAAATCAAACTTCTCTTCTTTCCTAGAATAAGAAAAATCACTAAAGCAAACCAAAAATCTTATCCCCATGATTAACAAAGCAGGCAATTGATATTTCTTGGAACATATTGAAAGGAGAAATCTCCATGGAATCCAAATATAGATGAAATATTTGAACAAATTCATAAAGGACATTAAAGCCTGAGGACTAGGTACAAGGATACAACCATCCTAATACAAAATATCAGTATAATTGGGATAATAAAAAGATCAAAAAAAAAAAAAATCCCAGTAACACCAGAAGAGGATTCTCTTGACCTTATTAGCCAAGTTTTCAAACAAGTTCCCAGTATGTAGGAGCTAGAATTTTATTTCAGAACATGACTATGATATTTTCAGCCTGTCATGCTAGTTTGTATTAAGAGCATGGTAAATATATTTTAATTCCATAGCATCGACTCAGTAATTCTCTACACATGTTTTGTTGTATGTAATAACAAAACATGTACACATGTTTTGTTGTATTCAGAAAGCCCCAAGTTAATGGATTCCTCTTGGTCAGTGGGTGGTTCTCAAACTTGAGCGTGTATCAGAATGAGCTGGAAGGCTTGTGAGAACTAGATTGCTGGCCCCACCTCCAGGTTCTGATTCGCTGGATCTGGTGTGGAGTCCGAGATTTGCACTTCTGTCAAGTTCCCAGGTGATGGTAATGCTCCTTGTCTGGGGACCACATTTTAAGAACTCCTAGGGATGTTTATGGATTCCAGGATCAAATGATTTAAAGTTTAGTTGAAATTCTGACATTTATTTTTCAGAACTGCTCCTCTTTTCTGTCCTCATTGTTTCCATTGAGATTCAAGCCACCAACAGTCTCTGCTCAGCTGCAACTCCCTTCAAATTAATACCACACTTCTTATCTTGCTTCCCTCCAATTTTTCCTTTACAAAGCAGCTATGGCTAATATGGTTTTTAAAAACCTAAATCAGATTATCCTACTCTTTTGCTTAAAGCTCACCAAACATTTTTCATAGCACTGACTCCATACCACCATGGCTATCCAGGGCTCGTGTGAAGTCGTCCATACTTGACGACTTTTTTGTCCATTTTTTGTCCATTTTTGTCCCTTCTTTTGACCTTCTCCTTCTCATTTGCTAGGCTTTACACACACTAACATCTTTTCAGCTTCTTCAAACACACCAAAATTTCCTCACTCTGGGTTTATAACCCACCATGCCCTTTCCTGTCATAAGCTTTCCCACCTATTCTTTGCCTGGCTAGTTTTTTCACTTCTACTGGGTATCAAAACTTAAATGTCATCTTCTCAGAGACACCTTTTGTCATCATCCACACTTAAAGTAGGTCCCTCCTTTTATCCTGTTTCTCATTACACTCTTCCTAGCCCTATCCCAATCTGTAATTACCTACTTACTTGTAATTGCCAACTGGTTACTTGTTTGCCATGAATCCATTCTAAACTGCTTGAGAATGGGACCGCATAGAACAGTGCCTGAGAGATACCAGGTGTTCACTTGGTTGGATCACAGAGGGGACAGGAGCAGGCAAACTATATTGAGTGTGATGTTTCTTTTCAGGATTCACCCACAGCTTTCAGAGTAAGGAGCCTGTCACTTGGAGCCTTTGCTACTTCAATTAATGTTACTTGATGCCTTTGCTCTGAGTCACAGCCAATCCATTTTTGATTGTTGAAATTTTAGTGGGCTGCTTCAGCACAGTTAGTGACTAATGCACAAGGTTTGGCATCAGTGCTCCTCTTATCCCCCTGTGCTATTCCAAAGAGTCTCCTGAGAGGGCTGCCCAAGAAGTTGAGGACATCAAAAGATGCTTTGATTGAATAATTAACCGGAGTGTGCCCAGATTAAGGGAAGAGATGATCTGTTGGCACTCGACATACAGTACATCACAGACCACATTTAGAGATTGCATTTAGCTTGGAGTACCATGCTTTTAAAAGGGGAAATTTGGGGTTGTTTGGTAGAGGGCAGCTAGAAAGTCCAGAATTTGGGAAGTTGATAGCAGGAAGTGCAGTAAATGAACTGGGAGAAACCTACGGATGGAGAAGTTACAATTCTACAAAAGAAAGAAACTTGCTCTAATTTGTCCCAGGGGGAATGACAAACTTCAGACAAAAGTTACAGGGAAGCATATTTGGAGTCAAAAATAGAAAGAATCTCCCAACAAATGGAGCCATTAAAACATAGAATGGATTTATTGTTATTAATCTAATAAATGTGAGGGAGTGAGTTCCTCTCATTAGTGGAAGTGCTTGGGCCGAAATACTGAGAAGGATAGAAGGAAGGAGGGAATTAATATTTACAGTGAACTAGTCACTTTACTATATAATTATATAGAGGAAACCCTATCTTCTTGGTAGGAGACTCTTCCAAACCCCTACTATCTTTATGGGTGAGAGAATTTTTTGAGAAGCCTTTGGTGATGTTGTGACGCCGCCATGATGGAGGAAAAGTAGATAGTCATAGTTCAGCTAGTTAACAAACTTTCTCCCCTTGCCCCCACCCTGAATTCCATTTTAAAAATGAGGAGAGATAATGGAGAAGCATGGGAGAAATTTTTAGGGTGATTTTTTGGAGGGAAGAAAAAAAATGTGAGGTGAGGTGGCTGCCAGGGGAAAGAAACGTTCAGAGAAAAAGCAAATATGCTTATTGGGGAATTTGATGACATTTATACTGTAGGGTGTCCAGTACAAGATCTTTTTTCTCCATGTTCTTACATAATTGTTAAAATACACATTTCTTTATTAATGAGCTGTGGCTTTGTCTATGTTTTTTGGAAACGAATAAATGCTGAATGTGGACCTAAAATTGGTTCAGAGCAACCATGTTGGACCATGGGACTATATACCACATCTGTGTTACACATCTCAATTAACCCTCACAGCAACAGGATGCACAGGCCTCTAACTGACCTCATTTGAGGAAAATGAGGAAAATAAGGCAATGGGAATATAAGTCACTTTTTCTAGGTCACTAGATGATTTGTCTGATTTCTACTCTACCAGAGGCAATTTGAAGGGAATTCCTTCTTTAGATGTAATGTTAGACAAGATTACTTCCAATATCATTTTCATCTCTTAAAATTTCATGAGGCAGGAAAGAGCGTAATGAGAGTCACCTCATCTCCCTGACAGTGCTAGAACAAAGAGTTGAAGTAGTGATGTAAATAATAATTAGGAGGTGGATATTTCCTGTGGCTGGGCTAGGTGCCACAGGTAGGGGTGGCCTCATGTATGTGTGACCAGTGCAGTCACACAGGGTCTTGTCCCCATAAGAAAAACTACACTTGGCTTAAAGCTCTATGGTTGTTGCCATCTTGAAATTATTAATTATTAATAGTTTTTCATAAGGAGCCATATATATTCATTTCCATTGAGTCTTCTAAATTATGTGGCTGATTCTGGCTGTAGCTAACGGAGTTTTAAACACCTGGTACCAACATATCATTCAAAGGGTCTAATAATGTTTTAGAAGCCACAGAATCTTGGTTTTGGAAAAGGTCTTGGGAGACCACTCAATTTAGTAGATTTCACAGTTTTCTCTATATCAGGATCACCTGAAGAACTTTTGAGAAGTATGTATATCTGGATCCCAACCCCAGAGATTTCATATTTATTTGGTTTGAGATGGGGAGCATTCTATTTTTTAAAGAGCTTTCTAGATGATTCTAAGAATATCTGACTTAATTCATTCGTACCTGGTATTATACAGTGAAGTTTAACCTGTTTTATTTTGTTTATTAAATCAATAAATATCTATAAAGTTCTCCTATGCACAGAACATTGTAATAAATTTTATAGGAGATGGAAAAATGAAGAAAACAAAGCCATTATCCTAAAAAAACTAATAATATAAGTAATTTTCCAATTGATTTGACCATCTGGTCCAACTTCTCGGTTCTCTGGGGATGTCCCTGGTCTCCTTCTTCTCTCTTCCCATACTGGGTCTTTAGTATCATTACACAACATCTGCCCCCCTAGAGGATCTAAAGTCTTTAAACAGTGTACGTTTTTTTCCTCATGAAAATATTTGGGCTTCCAATATAATCAGTGTCCCTGGTTTTTAGCAGTACTATACTCCTTGAAGAACTGGCATATATACTTATAAAACTCATTGTTGGAAGAAATTTATTCATTTTTACAGTAAGCAGTCACAATGATTATAGCTATGCTTTAGAACAAAGCCCATGCATTCCCCTCCCATGGGACCTCACTGATATCATGACCTGGACTGTAGTTTAAATTTTAGATGTCTTGTACAGTCCTGTTTTCCTTGATCTGAAACCAGCAGAGCATGTCCTCCAATCATATAAATATATTGGTTGGTGTGGCAGAGCCCCTGTTTTTAATCTCAGAAATAGTTGCTTGTGGTCAATATATTTGGGAGGATGAGGAATAAGGGATTCATTCTTTTTTTTTTTTTTAAGATTTATTTATTGATTTGAGAGAGAATTGGGATGGGGCAATCTCAAGCAGATTCCACACTGAGTGCAGAGACCAATGCGGGGCTTGACACAGGGCTCGATCTCACGACCCTGAGATCATGACATGAGCTGAAACCAAGAGTGAGTGGTTCAACCAACTGAGCCACCCAGGGCCTGGGAATTCAGTCTTAATGTTTCACTTGCTTTGGGATTTTCTTGGCTTCAGGGCCATGAAAGGCTTTCATGGATGCCAAAACCAATGGCAAATCAGTTTATGTCTTCCCAACCCCATGTTCACTGAAGCCCCATACAGCAGTGAGTTCAGGAGCAGTTACCATCCCTTCCTGAGGATCTCCTGCTTCACCCAAGGTTCTATGGTGGAAGTTCGGCTTTTTTATTTATTTATTTATTTTATATGAAGAATTGGTTAGAGCTCCAAAGAGTATCAAAGGGACAGTTTTACTTCACGCTTGGTCCATCAAAGGAGAGGACCTACTGTTTAAGTCTTTTAAAAAAAATTATTTTTATTAACATATAATGTATTATTTGCCCCAGGGGTACAGGTCTGTGAATCATCAGGCTTCCACATTTCACAGCAATCACCATAGCACATACCCTCCCCAATGTCCATATGTTTAAGGCTTTTGAAAGAAGAATGTGCAGGCGAATGTTCACTTGTCTCAATCGCCACCTTCTCTACTCTTAGTTATATTTTTACATGGTCTGTGCTATACCTGACAGTAAGAGAAAAATCTGTTTCCCTACCTTGCCCTCCAGCCATGGCTGTTTGCCTCTACTAATCCAAATTTTAGGCACTTATTTTTAGAAAATGAAGACAAAATTGTGAATAGAAAAGTAGGCAAATGGTCGAAAAAGAAAACAGTTCACAACTAATTATTGAAGCCTTGGAGACCCAGCATATCTTTAGATCTTTACGGGCAATTTTCCACAAATGCTTAAAGGGAAATGCTTCCTGATTTCCAAATAATCACATTCTTAGGTACCAGGTGGTTATGAGTGAAGGGGCGGAGGGCACTATTTCACCTGGCTTTTCCTAACCACCTGGAACACTGCATGTCTCAGCAACTCTCAGTGGTTATGAGGACCTGAGGCTGAAGTTTCCTTGGCTTCAGGGGGAGGCATTCCAATTCCATCCTGGTCTTTTCATTGGTCAGGCAAGAGGAAAATTCACTTTGGCTTATTTGCAAGGCGATGTTCTCATCGGTTTGAATATTAGCTTCTGTTAGAGACAAGATAATGGTCTCTCATTTGAAGAAAGACTGTTCTTCTTCTTAAAGTAACTCTTATCTTACTACTTCTTAATTGTAAGTCCCAGTATTATTGTGTTCTTCTCTGGCCCTGGCTTAAATTATAAGAGCTTGTGTTAGCTATAAGTGACTCTTCCAATGCTTCACAGATGGGAAACATCAACTATTGACTTCCAATTTCCCTCATGGAAGAAAAATGTTCCAGTTTTTCTTGCCATATTGGTGCCCCTGACTCATAGAACAAGCATGTGGTGGTAAAGACCATGTTTACAAAGGTCCTCTGCCTGGTCTATGCACCTTATGGACACACTGGTAACATGCATCAGTGCACACATCCTTGTGTTGCCACCAACATGGTCTGGATCAAGAATCCCAGGAATGGCTTCCGGGCTTCAAGAATGGAAGGCTTTGCTGTATTTTGAATGCAGGGGGCATTCATGCTGGCCAGGTGAAGTCTGTAAACACCTAATGGAGGAAATGACAAACGTTAAAATATTTTAAAAGTAGTATTTTTGTTGAACCATGATAAGCCTGGAGCTGATACACTTCAAGTGAGCACCCAGAACTTATTCCATGCCAAACTTCTCTGGAGCATGAGCGATGGTGAGAAAGACTGTTAGGTCAGCAAGAGCATCAAATGGACTGAATAAACCCTTACTTCTCTCTCTCCATGGGGGTTCTGTTTTGAGTCTGCTTTAGTTGAATAATTACTCGGTGTTGCTCTGAATTGTAACTGAACGTGTCTTTTCATGTCAGCTCTGCCCTATCTTCTTTATGCTTTCCCTAGCTTCTCTGTATTATTGAAGGGAGAGGGAAAACTAGTGTACTACTCAGTCTCTATCTATAGGAAGGAGGTGGGGATGAATGGAATTCTGAGGAGAGTCCAGGGCAATAAAACTGAAAAGAGCAATTGGGTCCCAAAGCAGATGCTTCTAGCTTCTAGCAGGCGTCTGGTGACATAATCTCTCTGTTCCATGCCTCTCTGCTCTTCTATAAGTGTCAAATACTTAGTGTAGTCCCTTATCTTCTGTAGAGCAGTAGATTGCTTAATATATGTAAATATAATACCTCCATAATTTTTTGGACAACAATGAAAAATATTGAAAGCAAACCAAAAGAGTTTTTCTTTAAAGAGAAACATCAACAATAAAAGCAAAAAGACAATTTGAGCTTGTGTTCTTGATATTTACCACTGTACACAATGTTACGAAAAGTGAAGATATGGCCGGATTTTAATAAAAGCGGAGTCCTGTGTTCTTGTTACACTAGCTTTCTCAAGAAGGTACATTATAAGTTGTACATACTGTCCTGGGTGGAACAGTGCCCTCCGCCCCTTCATTCATACCCACCTGGCACGTGAGAATGTGATTATTTGGAAATCAGTGTTTGTAGATATAATCAAGTTAAAATGAGGTCATAGTAAATTAGAGTGGACTTTAATCCAATGAATGGTGACCTTAGAAGAGGCATATTTGGACACAGATACAAAGAGAATGTTATGTGAAGACAAGAGGCAGAGGTTGGAGTGATGTGTCTCTAAGCCAAGGAAAGCCAAAGATGCTGGCAACATCAGAAGTTAGAGCCTTCAGAGGAAGCAGGAAGTTGCAGACATCTTGATTTCTGACTTCTGGTCTCCAGAACTGTAAGCAAATACCCTTTTGTTCTTATAAGCCACCTAGTCTGTGGTAATCTATCGTGGCAGCCCCAAGAAAGTAATACAAAGATGAAGAAACTCTGGTTCCGAATATCCTACTAAAAGTCCTGGTACAGAGGCCATGGTGAGTGGGTTACCCACCTGGCCTCTTGCCTGGGCAAGGGGAGCTACACATCAGACCACGTGAGATCATGAGAAAGGACTGTACTCATAATCGCTGTACTTGGTTTGTCCATCTGGACAGATCCATAGGATTCCGGACAGATTAAAGGTGAAAAGTGTAGGGATGGTCGTGAACTGCAGCAGGCAAAATTTATGCACCTATTTATTTTTATTTTCACTTTATCCCCAAAAGATTTAGAATTCCTTTCAAAGATGCAAACAATAGAGCAAGACAAAGTACATTAAAAAATAGAAGGATGAAACAGAGGGAAGGAAAACAATAGTAGGAAGCAGCAGCAATAAACTTAGATGACATTGTGCTGAGAAGACCGACCTTCTCGATATGAACACGAAATTTCAGGATGAGATAATGCCAAATTTGATTTTTGTCTAATTTGTGTAAATTCAATGAAAATTTCAGGCTGTTGCTTCACATAGAAATGAGTTCTAATTATCCTTCTGATTTTCATATCATTTTCAATAAGTCAGTGTTGCTACTGCAGTTGATCAACCTGAAAGCAGCGAAAGAAATTTCATCTTTTCTGTGTCCTCTGCATCCTTTTAAACATGCTTCTAAAATGTTTTAAAACCATTGTCTTTGGAGCATTTGTTTGCATGGGGGAACGGCGAGGATCCAGAATATTCTAGCACCCAGCCCTCTGTGCATTCTCAACCGAGGCGTGGAGACTGACTATCAGAGAAGAGGCAATGCCAGGCTAATGTAGTCTGGGGGTTATTGTTTCATCTGATATGGGGTCTTTTCTGGGTGTATTGGTCATCTCTTGTCGTATATGAAAAGTTTATCTTGCTCTGTCTAAGGAAATAACATTATGAATAAATACCGGACATACCCCATAGGAGGCTTAACTCTAGAATAATTTGGTATCGCTCTGCATGAGGCATCACCTGCTGAAGAGACCCCAAACCATCATTTGGGGATTAACAATATGTAAATCACCTTGGGTTAAGCTGCACTGTGAAGACAGAAACCTCTAATCATATTTCAAATACCAAATATACAAGTGTGTGTGTGTGTGTGTGTGTGTGTGTGTGTGTGTGTGTATGTGTGTGTGTGTTTTCCCCACCCCTAGGGAATCCTAAGCCCATGACTCTATAGGTTCTTGGAAGAAATGAACTCAGTCTGAGGAATATCTGAGAAACGAAGGTCAACGAGAATGTTCTGTTCCTGGCTAAGTGCTTGTTGCTTTTATGATTGTACCCCGACAGTCAAGAACAATACAGTAAACACATTCCTGATTCCTTTTTCATTTTTTTTTTTTTAAAGGAACTCTCCTAGGTTTCAGAAAAGCTTTCTCTACAAGGAAATGTACCCCTTAAGGTTATTTACTCTGGGGCACCTGGGTGGCTCAGTGGGTTAATCCTCTGCCTTCGGCTCAGGTTATGATCTCAGAGTCCTGGGATCGAGTCCCATATCAGGCTCTCTGCTCAGCAGGGAGCCTGCTTCCTGCTCGCTCTCTCTCTCTCTCTGCCTGCCTCTCTGCCTACTTGGGATCTCTGTCAGATAAATAAATACAATCTTTAAAAAAAAAAAAAAAGATTATTTAGTCTGTTTATTGTTGAATGTTAATTTAACAACAGGCTGGGCTTTTCACAGTCAGAGTGACTACTCTTCATGAAAAATGAAGTAGGGTGTGCTGGTGAGGAGGCTCGGGAATGGAGACTCGCGGGCGGTGCGGCCTGACGGGGTGTCGCGCGCGGGTCGGGCAGTTCCTGTAGATGGCAGTGTCGCCCCGCCGCAGGCGCTCGGCGGGCTGCCGCGGCGCTGCGGGTGAGGCACGCGGAGAATAAAGGCTGCGGGGAGAGCGGGCGGGCCCTCCAGCCGGCAATTTAACTAAGTTGCTGGTTCGCTACTCCGTTTCATAGCCGCCCTCTAAATGAATCTTTTCTGAACTCAGCAGAAGTACAAACTGTTCCTTTATACACCCCAAATTGTCCTTTTGGTGAAGTGGGTTTTTATTTTTTATGCTTTCCTTTTTTTTTTTTTTTTTTTTTTGGAATTTCGGAGTTATTTGAGGGGGAGCTCCGACTTCAACATTCCTCTTCTTCAACTGTAAAAGCAATTAGTTTAGCTGCTGAATACTCTTCAAGAGAGAATGAAAATCTCCTAAATGGAGATCATCATAAACTGAATTTATCACACAAGTCAGCATAGCACAATCCAAAGTAAAGTTCTTTCTGCATAAACCTTATGACCACATTTCCATAATTCTTTTTCTCATGTTCTGATTGTTTTCCTTCCTTCCTTTTTTCTTAAACCTTTTATTAAAAATTGTCCTCCACTGCATCCTGAGGACCTGAATGACTAGAATTCGAAAAGCAATCTGGCAGTCACAGATTTAGGGAATTTATAGTGAAATGAAGGTATGATGTCGATTATAGTTTTAATTGTTTTGACCTTTAAAGCTGGCTCAGGGTTATATTCCGCTGTGGAGTGAAGAGAGTTTTGAAAGAATGTGTGGCATTGGGCTAGTCTTTTCAAGCTGACTTTTCCTCATCTACTACACCAAACAGTCTTCATTCTTCCAGCAAGTCACTGCATTTGT
The DNA here is from genome assembly GCF_009829155.1 of Mustela erminea. Lineage (NCBI taxonomy): Eukaryota > Metazoa > Chordata > Mammalia > Carnivora > Mustelidae > Mustela > Mustela erminea. The sequence continues at coordinate 94,658,034 of NC_045619.1, forward strand.
AGTGTTAATTTCACATATTTGTGATACATTTGTTATGCCAACAGTTACGTTCCAGTAAAATTGGAGTATCTGTTGTAACTGTGGCTGGGATTTTCTTCCTGTAACTGACCATAAATCCATAAAATGTATGTATATCAAGGAATAACAAGGTTAACACTGAACCACCCATGCAAGTCCCCCGCTCCAACACTTCCATATTTCTATGCCTTTATTCATTCCCCTCAAGCTCCCAGAGCTTCTCTAGCCCCCTTCCTTTTAGTCCTGGGAAGTGAGAGGAATAGAGGTCACCTCATTTGAAATCGATCCTCACCTCCTCCCAGTCAAACCATTAGGGTGAGCTGCCTCTTCCTGGCACTGGGACATGGAGAGTGACCTCCCACCCCCTGCAAAACCAACACACACAACAGGAGGCAAGAACTGCCTCCCTCCCCCCACCTGACAGCAGACTGTGCAGGACATAGAGATCCCACTTGAATGGTCAGGACCCCCACCTTCTCCTGCTCCAGCCCCTTCCCAGCCCGCGGCATCTCCATCATGATTTTATCCTCTAGTTTATCCCACTGGCAGAATTAGTTTTGAGTCACCATACAGTTTGTTTGTTTGTTTTTGCTTTGTTGCTGTTTTGGTGTTTGTTTTGCTGTGGGAGAAGACCTACTTGTTGGAGTTTCATTTGTTTAATGATCTGGGCTTATTTTGGGGGGGGGGGAAGCAAACAAACAAAAAGAAAATGGCAAATTTCAATATGAATGATGCATAGGAATTTGTTGTTGTGATACTTGGTGTGGAAGTTTTGTAGGCAGGATTCTATGTGATAGGCAATCAATACACTTTGTCAAGTAAATGAAAGCCTCAACGGAAGTGAAAAGGAGGAATAAACCAAAGGAAGAAGAGACATTGACTAGCTATTGAAAAGCCCAGGAAAACATCAGAAAGATTTAAGAGAAATGGGAATTCAGAGATCAGGAGGCCACAGGAAGTAGAAAGGAGGTAACCAGCCGTGCTGCACTTATGCTCTTCGGTCCAGGAATAGGGCTAAAGAGGAGACTCAAGAACCTGGAAGGCTGATGGAAGGGCATGTCAATATGCATTAAAGGAGATTAACTAAGGCCTGATGGTGCCACATTGAGTGGTAAAAGAAAGATGAGGGAATCTGGAGCTTGTGGAAGACCATCAAAGGATGTAATTACACAGCTGACAAATGAGGCCTAGAGGAGAGACGGTTAAGGGATGTAAGCATGGGAATAGTCTGTAACTCATCAATTAGGTATCGTAGCAGATCTGTTTTGGTAAATGCTTCCTTTTCAAGACTTCAGATGAAGTTGTATTTGTGTGGAGTTAAAGTCTCTAAGAGGGAATAGCACATTCTTCACTCCACAATAAAGAAAAAAGAAAAGAAGAAACAATCAGTCCTCATTTGCTTTGGTCAGCTAAGGGAAATGATACGTTCTGTGAGCCAAAGGCCTGATTAAATTGGCACCAGTCTAGTATTATGGATCAAGAAGAAGTTAAGTAGAAATTGTCAAGGTCTCTCCCAAACAATGATGCAAGATTGAATTAGTTGTCTGCATTGAACAGTTGTTGGTGGTGAAAACATGACCCAAACATGACCCCAGTAGAAAACAAGAGCCCTTCAACAGTAGTACAAGATAGCTGGATGTAGCTCATTTAATACTGCCCTTTAAAAGGGAAACATTTGATGTCAGGGCAGTTTAATATAGTTTTTTTTTTTTTTTTTTTTTTAGATTCTCTTTAACATTTAAACTTGAAAATTACTAAGCAATGGGGTCAATTGACATTCCCACCCCAAATGATCTTCTCACACAACAGTTCCCTCAGGCTCAGAGACAAGGTGAGGCTTCAGAATGGAGTAAGGCTCAGGCATTGGGTGAGACCCACTATGGAGTGAGAGGTAGGGCAAGGGGAAAGTGAAGGGTGGAGTGGGAGAAAGGAACTGGTCGAGATTCAGGGGTGGGATAGGTGTAAGAAATGTTCATTGCATTCTTGGATCAAGGGATATCAAAATGGCTGACTCAAAGAGACCATGGTTGAATGCCCCACTTTGACTCTGGCAGATGTTAGATGCTGACCACAATGAGAGAAGTTATGTTGTACCAGCTCATTTTATACCTAACTTCAAACTTGCTTGATCAGTAACTTAAGTTTGCATTTCTTTAACATTCTATGTGATACGAAGTTTTTGTCCTGCTTCTCTCCCTCCTTTCTGCTTCTTTCCTTTCTTCTTCCTTCCTCCTTTTTCTCTCTCCCTCCCTTCCTTCTTCCCCTCCCCTTCTTTCTTTCCTTCCTTCCTTCTTTCCTCCTTTTTCTCCTAAAATTTTCCATTCTTCCTTCTCTTCTTGTTCCTTTGCTGTCTCTCTCCTTCTTTTATCTTTATTTTTTCCTTCCTTCTTTTCTTCCTCACTCCCTCCCCTTTTTCCTTTCTTTCTTTCTTCCCTCCATTCAACAATTATTAATTACACACCATGAGCTAGACACTTGGCTAAGCACTTGAGAAGAATTTATATCATTGGAGAAATAACAAAATGTGCAGAATTTTTAGATGAGCTAAAGAATTATTTTCCAACCCACTATACCCTGTTTATTTCACACATTAAGAAAAGCTATTTAAAAGGTGATAATCACTTAGTATCCCTATAAAGTTTTTCCTCTTGTATTAGTGGAAAAATGCTATTTATATTTAGAGTTATAATTATACCCGGGGACTTAAGTTATTTTCTTATGCTCTCACATTTCTGTGTTCCCAAGGTTTCAGCAGAGGTGAGAAAGGCTGAAAGAATAAGAAAGTCATAAGAGAGATAAGTCATCTTTGAGACGTCTTGTGCTTTAAGCTGGTGCATTAATATAGGATGGCAGGCTTTCAGGAGTACAGACTTGCTAAAAAATTAATTAAAAAAAAAGTTAATCCCACTGCAGTTCTAGACACCTATCTGCTTCATAATCTGAAAAATCACATAGCTCAAACATTACAGCTAAGCCTCAGACATTTTGTGGCTATTACAGTGTTTGCAGAGGAATATCTGATTGGTTCTCACTTTTTCATTTGGTAGTCTTTTTATCATTTTTACCAAAATCTGTTGTCTGCTTTATTTTTCAGTAAAGGCCTGGAGTGGGGTACCCTCTATAAAGGTACTGCTTCAACCAAATTGCCTTTATTGCATGTCTTTATAGCAATGATAATAACCACCATTCATATCATGGCATAGGAAGGCTTTTCACATGTATTAGTTCACTTAATACCTAAAGCAGCCCTGTGAGATGGGGATTATTATAAACATTTTTACAGATTATTTAACTAACCCAAACTTACCTAGGAAAACAGAGGTGCTGGACACTGACCACAGATCTACTCTAAGTCAGGGTGGTATTTTCAGATGATTTTCTGCCTCTCACCAGCTTGATTTTTGTCAGCTCCAGGATGAATGTTACTGTGTGTTACTGGGGGTCCAGGTGGGTGTCCTCTTTACTCTTGTCCTAGGTTTGCACCCATCCTGCCTGCTCCCTGCGCCAGGGACCTGCAGCTACTCTGAGTTCCTGCCTCTAAGCTCCACCATCACTTTACTAGTTGCCCTAAAACTTGAAGACTATTTTAAGACCTGCTATATCACTATTTCTGTTATTTTATATATATGATGAACAGCACCCATACATCCTAAATATGACCCACAAGAATGGAAACCAAATAAATCTAACAGAACAGCACTGTATTGGGAAGAGAGGGTCAAAATTGGAGGACTAAATGTTAAAATGCTCCGACTTTCCTCTCCTAGTGGTTAATTCAGTATCCTTAGTAATCACTTTCAGTGGCTACACAAAACCATGTAAGACTTATTCAATTTAACTGCCTGCCATTAAGAGGATTCCATAAATATTGAGATGAGACCTAGGTCAAGGAACTATTTTAGCCATGTTCACAGAACACTAATTAACCATTTTGCCTGGGAAAAGCTCCCTATTCTAAGGCATGCTCATAAAATAGCTTTAAAGAAAAATTTAACGAAAACTTTTGTCTAGAGGCTTTGGTACACATGGGTACCCATATCTATTAAGGATCAGTTTATCCCTGAATATAAAAAGAAATGAAAATTAAAATCAATTTCTCCCGAATGTGACATCTATTACATCTTTAGTTACATCATAAAGTAAATTTTGCTGTGTGATCCCAATCATTTGCTTACTTATTACTCATTCATCAGTTACTTATGAGGTGAAGGGCTCTGGGCTATGCCATGGAGGTATGAGGACAAACCAGACCATCTCTTCCCAGGAGGAGTTCATAGTCTAATAAGGAAGAGATGGATTACTAGGGAACAAAACAAATACGTGCCATCATCCATTTATATGTGAACTAGAACAGACTCTGATGGAGTGCTTCATAATAACCTTCATGTGAGGGAACGATCCTCATGGATCTCTCTGCATGTCTTGTTAGCAGAGGCACTGGTAGGCTTTTAGATTGGATTATCTTTTCAAGGATGTTTGTATACAGAACAGCCTTCGAAGTTGGGAAGAATAGTTTTCTCTAGAGCAGAGAGCAGATGTGCTTACTTGCCAGTATGATAATAAAAGATTTGGGGTTCCTTAGCTGTAATGCAAAGCCACGACTTGTGCAGCACCCACCTCCACTGTCCTGTATTGCTTCCGCACAATGTGTGGGTGGGAGAAAGACGAGCACTGACAAAGATAGAAAGCTCATGTTGCTCGTGGTGCTCTGAGTTATCAAGTCTCTTGTCTCTGATCCAGGCATCTCATAGCTTCTGCCAGCATCTATGAAACTGGCTTGCTAAGCTGCTGCCTTGCAAGCAGGGAAAAATCTGACCTTTCACCATTTTTGAACTCTAACCGCTGAATTTGGATGCATTTGAATATAGTAATTTTTCAAGAGAACCTGCTAAGAACTATATCTTCCATTTCATTTTTACTTCGTTTTTGGTCTGAAGTGATTGTATTTTCATCTTTGCCAGTATTAAGGGTAAGTTTGGGCCACTGAATTTACCTAATGGCCTCTGTGCCCTTTTCCTGGAGAGTTGGACTATAAAACAAACATTTGGAGAGGGAAATTGAATCTCATTATAATGAAATAACTGCAATGTTCTCATTTGCTAATGTTCCCATTCATTTGTAATTTAGTCTACAGTACCATGAAAAATATCTGCCTTAATTCCACCTCAGGTGGATAATGACAAATTAAATAAAATGAGAGCTTGTTAAAACAAACTAGCAAACAAAACAACAAAGTACTGCTTTTACCCTATTATTCCTGCATAATTCAGGAAAATAAAATTGACTTTTTAAAAGAAAGAATAGAGTTTCTGGGTTGATGAACACATGCAAGTACCACAGAGGGAGCGCAAGCTCTGAGCCCCTCCCTCACGTACCCAGACCTCGCATTTCTTCCATCTGGCTGTTCCTGAGTTCTATCCTTTAATAATAAGTCAGCATTCTAGTAAGGAAAAAAAAAAAAAAGCAACAGTAATAGTCTGGTGTCTGATTCTAGAAATCAGTGCTCAGTGACCTCTGAGCTTTAGTTCTCAATTTACAACTTACAAAGAATATTGCTCCTTTCATTTTTTTTTTTTTTTTTTTTTTTTGCCAACATCAGAGGATGTGTAGAGTTTCAGAATCCTCAGGTAAAACAGGGGCAGAGATATGGAATTTTGCATTTTAGTACAAATTAGAGTCTCTAGCTTTTTTAAGGTAAAAAATGTGGTTCAAATCCATGTTTAGAAATAGTATTCTGATGAAGATAGGCAGATAAGACGAGTCACAACATTTATTTGATAGAGCAATCAAAGCAATATAATGCACATGTCTTAGTAAACTCAACAACTCCAGATGAGCAAAGACTGAGGAAAAGGAAGTATTGGTGAAAGCAGGGATAGCAACATTGATTGCTAATTGTTGCATATCCCATGGATAGAAACGGAAATGACCAAGATCTCAATCTTGGCATTTTCAACCAGCATTGCTGATACTGTGTTTTTTCTTCAGAAGCTCCACAATCCGTTTAGCTGAGGATTTGGCCACATCAGTTCTCTAGTTTCCTATCATGATGACTTGTTTCCAAATGCAGTGAACTGGAGTAGACAAAGTGAGAACAGTGATTCCATTTGTGCTTCTATCCCAAGAGCCAGGAGGAAGCTAAAGAACTCTCTTGACGTCTTCCCCCAGGGCTACTTTCATCTTGACTGCAGTTTTATGACCTTTTGGAGGCCCAAAAGATGAATTCAAGAAAAAGAAAATTCTCATTTCAGTCCATGGCAGAGAAGACTTAAATCACTCATTCTTTTCCTCCGTTCTTCCTTGAACTCTAAAACTTGGAGAATTGAAAAGGAGGGTGCTTTCCTTCCAGAAAGTCTGTATTATTGGCTCTTATCTCACCAACCTTAAGAGAAGAGATAAAGTGGAGAAAGGCAACACAAAGCAAACCAAAAGGCAAGAGTAAGAATGTAAGTTAGAGTAAAGGTAGAGTAAGGTAGAGCCAAAGAGAGAGACTCAAAAAAGGTATATCTGGTCATTTCACTAAAAACTTCACCAGCACTTGGCACCATAATCCAGTTAATGTTTTTGACTTACACCAGACAACTGACTTTTTTTTGTACCATATCTGAGTCTTGGGCTCCTCTTAAATTACTTAATCCAATAACTTAATCTAACTTGTCCTGAGAAATCCCACTTAAATAAGAAGGCAATGACAGTCGAAGTTGTCTTGCACATACTTTGTGAAACTACTGCTCCAATCCAACATTGTTTTTATATATTCATTTAGGTCAAGGAAATGAGCAGTTCATATTCTCAAAGAACTTCGTAAATATCTTTTGCTTATTTTCTCCAGAAGTCTCCCAAAGTTCTCAGTATGTTATTTTAATTAAATTACCCTGGGACAGGGGGAGGAGTCAAGATGGCGGAGAAGTAGCAGGCTGAGACTGCTTCAGCTAGCCGGAGATCAGCTAGATAGCTTATCTAAAGATTGCAAACACCTGAAAACCCATCCGCAGATCGAAGAGAAGAAGAACAGCAATTCTGGAAACAGAAAAACAACCACTTTCTGAAAGGTGTTTTCCTTTTTTTTTTTTTTAATTCTTTTCTTTTCTTTTTTCTTTTTTCTTTCTTTTTTTTTTTTGAACCTCTTTTTATCCCCTTTCTCCCCCCTCACGATTTTGGATCTCTTCTAATTTGGTTAAAGCATTTTTTCCTGGGGTTGTTGCCACCCTTTTAGTATTTTACTTGCCCCTTCGTATACTCTTATCTGGACAAAATGACAAGATGGAAAAATTCAACACAAAACAAAGAACAAGAGGCAGTACCGAAGGCTAGGGACCTAATCAATACAGACATTGGTAATATGTCAGATCTAGAGTTCAGAATGACAATTCTCAAGGTTCTAGCCGGGCTCGAAAAAGGCATGGAAGATATTAGAGAAACCCTCTCGAGAGATATAAAAGCCCTTTCTGGAGAAATAAAAGAACTAAAATCTAACCAAGTTGAAATAAAAAAAGCTATTAATGAAGTGCAATCAAAAATGGAGGCTCTCACTGCTAGGATAAATGAGGCAGAAGAAAGAATTAGTGATATAGAAGACCAAATGACAGAGAATAAAGAAGCTGAGCAGAAGAGCGACAAAGAGCTACTGGACCACGAGGGGAGAATTCGAGAGATAAGTGACACCATAAGACCAAACAACATTAGAATAACTGGGATTCCAGAAGACGAAGAAAGAGAGAGGGGAGCAGAAGGTATACTGGAGAGAATTATTGGGGAGAATTTCCCCAATATGGCAAAGGGAACGAGCATCAAAATTCAGGAGGTTCAGAGAACATCCCTCAAAATCAATAGGAATAGGCCCACACCCCGTCACCTAATAGTAAAATTTACAAGTCTCAGTGACAAAGAGAAAATCCTGAAAGCAGCCCGGGAAAAGAAGTCTGTAACATACAATGGTAAAAATATTCGATTGGCAGCTGACTTATCCACAGAGACCTGGCAGGCCAGAAAGAGCTGGCATGATATTTTCAGAGCACTAAACGAGAAAAACATGCAGCCAAGAATACTATATCCAGCTAGGCTATCATTGAAAATAGAAGGAGAGATTAAAAGCTTCCAGGACAAACAAAAACTGAAAGAATTTGCAAATACCAAACCAGCTCTACAGGAAATATTGAAAGGGGTCCTCTAAGCAAAGAGAGAGCCTACAAGTGGTAGATCAGAAAGGAACAGAGACCATATACAGTAACAGTCAACTTACAGGCAATACAATGGCACTAAATTCATATCTCTCAATAGTTACCCTGAATGTTAATGGGCTAAATGCCCCTGTCAAAAGACACAGGGTATCAGAATGGATAAAAAAACAAAACCCATCTATATGTTGCCTCCAAGAAACTCATTTTAAGCCCGAAGACACCTCCAGATTTAAAGTGAGGGGGTGGAAAAGAATTTACCATGCTAATGGACATCAGAAGAAAGCAGGAGTGGCAATCCTTATATCAGATCAATTAGATTTTAAGCCAAAGACTATAATAAGAGATGAGGAAGGACACTATATCATACTCAAAGGGTCTGTCCAACAAGAAGATTTAACAATTTTAAATATCTATGCCCCCAATGTGGGAGCAGCCAACTATATAAACCAATTAATAACAAAATCAAAGAAACACATCAACAATAATACAATAATAGTAGGGGACTTTAACACTCCCCTCACTGAAATGGACAGATCATCCAAGCAAAAGATCAGCAAGGAAATAAAGGCCTTAAACGACACACTGGACCAGATGGACATCACAGATATATTCAGAATATTTCATCCCAAAGCAACAGAATACACATTCTTCTCTAGTGCACATGGAACATTCTCCAGAATAGATCACATCCTCAGTCCTAAATCAGGACTCAACCGGTATCAAAAGATTGGGATCATTCCCTGCATATTTTCAGACCACAATGCTCTAAAGCTAGAACTCAACCACAAAAGGAAGTTTGGAAAGAACCCAAATACATGGAGACTAAACAGCATCCTTCTAAAGAATGAATGGGTCAACTGGGAAATTAAAGAAGAATTGAAAAAAATCATGGAAACAAATGATAATGAAAATACAACGGTTCAAAATCTGTGGGACACAACAAAGGCAGTCCTGAGAGGAAAATATATAGCGGTACAAGCCTTTCTCAAGAAACAAGAAAGGTCTCAGGTACACAACCTAACCCTACACCTAAAGGAGCTGGAGAAAGAACAAGAAAGAAACCCTAAGCCCCGCAGGAGAAGAGAAATCATAAAGATCAGAGCAGAAATCAATGAAATAGAAACCAAAAAAACAATAGAACAAATCAACGAAACTAGGAGCTGGTTCTTTGAAAGAATTAATAAAATTGATAAACCCCTGGCCAGACTTATCAAAAAGAAAAGAGAAAGGACCCAAATAAATAAAATCATGAATGAAAGAGGAGAGATCACAACTAACACCAAAGAAATACAAACTATTATAAGAACATACTATGAGCAACTCTACGCCAATAAATTTGACAATCTGGAAGAAATGGATGCATTCCTAGAAACATATAAACTACCACAACTGAACCAGGAAGAAATAGAAAGCCTGAACAGACCCATAACCAGTAAGGAGATTGAAACAGTCATTAAAAATCTCCAAACAAACAAAAGCCCAGGGCCAGACGGCTTCCCGGGGGAATTCTACCAAACATTTAAAGAAGAACTAATTCCTATTCTCCTGAAACTGTTCCAAAAAATAGAAATGGAAGGAAAACGTCCAAACTCATTTTATGAGGCCAGCATCACCTTGATCCTAAAACCAAACAAGGATCCCACCAAAAAAGAGAGCTATAGACCGATATCCTTGATGAACACAGATGCGAAAATACTCAACAAAATACTAGCCAATAGGATTCAACAGTACATTAAAAAGATTATTCACCACGACCAAGTGGGATTTATTCCAGGGCTGCAAGGTTGGTTCAACATCCGCAAATCAGTCAATGTGATACAACACATCAATAAAAGAAAGAACAAGAACCATATGATACTCTCAATAGATGCTGAAAAAGCATTTGATAAAGTACAGCATCCCTTCCTGATCAAAACTCTTCAAAGTGTAGGGATAGAGGGCACATACCTCAATATCATCAAAGCCATCTATGAAAAACCCACCGCAAAGATCATTCTCAATGGAGAAAAACTGAAAGCTTTTCCGCTAAGGTCAGGAACACGGCAGGGATGTCCATTATCACCACTGCTATTCAACATAGTACTAGAGGTCCTAGCCTCAGCAATCAGACAACAAAAGGAAATTAAAGGCATCCAAATCGGCAAAGAAGAAGTCAAATTATCACTCTTCTCAGATGATATGATACTGTATGTGGAAAACCCAAAAGACTCCACTCCAAAACTGCTAGAACTTATACAGGAATTCAGTAAAGTGTCAGGATATAAAATCAATGCACAGAAATCAGTTGCATTTCTCTACACCAACAGCAAGACAGAAGAAAGAGAAATTAAGGAGTCAATCCCATTTACAATTGCACCGAAAACCATAAGATACCTAGGAATAAACCTAACCAAAGAGACACAGAATCTATACTCAGAAAACTATAAAGTACTCATGAAAGAAATTGAGGAAGACACAAAGAAATGGAAAAATGTTCCATGCTCCTGGATTGGAAGAATAAATCTTGTGAAAATGTCTATGCTACCTAAAGCAATCTACACATTTAATGCAATTCCTATCAAAGTACCATCCATCTTTTTCAAAGAAATGGAACAAATAATGCTAAAATTTATATGGAACCAGAAAAGACCTCGAATAGCCAAAGGGATATTGAAAAAGAAAGCCAACGTTGGTGGCATCACAATTCCGGACTTCAAGCTCTATTACAAAGCTGTCGTCATCAAGACAGCATGGTACTGGCACAAAAACAGACACATAGATCAATGGAACAGAATAGAGAGCCCAGAAATAGACCCTCAACTCTATGGTCAACTAATCTTCGACAAAGCAGGAAAGAATGTCCAATGGCAAAAAGACAGCCTCTTCAATAAATGGTGCTGGGAAAATTGGACAGCCACATGTAGAAAAATGAAATTGGACCATTTCCTTACACCACACACAAAAATAGACTCAAAATGGATGAAGGACCTCAATGTGCGAAAGGAATCCATCAAAATCCTTGAGGAGAACACAGGCAGCAACCTCTTTGACCTCAACCGCAGCAACATCTTCCTAGGAACAACGCAAAAGGCAAGGGAAGCAAGGGCAAAAATGAACTATTGGGATTTCATCAAGATCAAAAGCTTTTGCACAGCAAAGGAAACAGTTAACAAAATCAAAAGACAACTGACAGAATGGGAGAAGATATTTGCAAATGACATATCAGATAAAGGACTAGTGTCCAGAATCTATAAAGAACTTAGCAAACTCAACACCCAAAGAACAAATAATCCAATCAAGAAATGGGCAGAGGACATGAACAGACATTTCTGCAAAGAAGACATCCAGATGGCCAACAGACACATGAAAAAGTGGTCCATATCACTCGGCATCAGGGAAATACAAATCAAAACCACAATGAGATATCACCTCACACCAGTCAGAATGGCTAAAATCAACAAGTCAGGAAATGACAGATGCTGGCGAGGATGCGGAGAAAGGGGAACCCTCCTACACTGTTGGTGGGAATGCAAGCTGGTGCAGCCACTCTGGAAAACAGCATGGAGGTTCCTCAAAATGTTGAAAATAGAACTGCCCTATGACCCAGCAATTGCACTATTGGGTATTTACCCTAAGGATACAAACGTAGTGATCCAAAGGGGCACATGCACCCGAATGTTTATAGCAGCAATGTCCACAATAGCCAAACTATGGAAAGAACCTAGATGTCCATCAACAGATGAATGGATCAAGAAGATGTGGTATATATACACAATGGAATACTATGCAGCCATCAAAAGAAATGAAATCTTGCCATTTGCGACAACATGGATGGAACTAGAGCGTATCATGCTTAGCGAAATAAGTCAAGCAGAGAAAGACAACTATCATATGATCTCCTTGATATGAGGAAGTGGTGATGCAACATGGGGGCTTAAGTGGGTAGGAGAAGAATCAATGAAACAAGATGGGATTGGGAGGGAGACAAACCATAAGTGACTTTTAATCTCACAAAACAAACTGAGGGTTGCTGGGGGAGGGGGTTTGGGAGAAGGGGGTGGGATTATGGACATTGGGGAGGGTATGTGCTCTGGTGAGTGCTGTGAAGTGTGTAAACCTGGTGATTCACAGAACTGTACCCCTGGGGATAGAGTATTATGCCTCCATCAGAAAGGAGGAATACCCAACTTTTGTAGCAACATGGACAGGACTGGAAGAGATTATGCTGAGTGAAATAAGTCAAGCAGAGAGAGTCAATTATCATATGGTTTCACTTATTTGTGGAGCATAACAAATAGCATGGAGGACATGGGGACTTAGAGTGGAGAAGGGAGTTGGGGGAAACTGGAAGGGGAGGTGAACCATGAGAGACTATGGACTCTGAAAAACAATCTGAGGGTTTTGAAGGGACGGGGGGGTGGGAGGTTGGGGTACCAGGTGGTGGGTATTATAGAGGGCACAGATTGCATGGAGCACGTGTTTAGCTTAAATATGTGTTTCTCAAGTCATGTGTTTCTCCTTATGTAAAATTAAATTGCTTTGCTAAAAAAAAAAAAAAAAAAAAAAAATTACCCTGGGACAAAATGTCACCTTTATTATACAAATAGTCAATGCCCCCAGCTTCCCATATTTGACTATTAAATTAATCCTTTGTTCTCACGAAAAAAATTAAAGCCCCACGCCTCACCAAATGAATCTCTTCTTCCTGTTACCCTAAAGAAATTGGTCACTCAAGGTATATACAGAATGATTTTCTCTTCCGTTCTTTTTCTTGCTCTTTTTTTTTGTGGTAATTAAAAAAAAATTTACTCATATTCAATTTATTAACATTTAGTGTGTTATTAGTTTCAGAGGTAAAGTTCAGTGATTCATCAGTTGTAGATAACACCCAGTGCTCATTACATCACATGCCCTCCTTAATGCCCATCACCCTGTTATTCCATCTCCCCATGCCCCCTTCCCACCAGCAACCCTCAATTTGTTCTCACTTATGGTTAAGTGTCTCTTATGGTTTGTCTTCCTCTCTGACTGCATATTGTTTTATTTTTCTCTCTCTTCCCCTATGCTTCTCTGTTTTGTTTCTTAAATTCTACATATGAATGAAATCATAGGACAATTCTTTCTCTGATTAACTTATTTCACTTAGCATAATACCTCTAGTTCCATCCACATCATTGCAAATGGCAAGGTTTCATTTTTTGATGGCTGAGTAACATTCCATCGTACATATATACTGTATCTTCTTTATGCGTGCATTATATCTGGGCTCTTTCCATAGTTTGGCTATTTTGGACATTGTAGCTATAAACACTGGGATGCAGGTGCCCCTTCAGATCACTACATTTGTGTTTTGTGGGTAAATAACTAACAGGACAATTGCTGGGTCATACGGTAGTACTCCATACTGTTTTGCAGAGTGGCTGAACCGGCTTGCCTTCCCACCAGCAGTGTAAGCAGGTTCTCCTTTCTTTGCATCCTCACCAACATCTGTCATTTCCTGACTTGTGACTTCTAGCCATTCTGACTGTATGAGGTGGTATCTCATTGTGGTTTTGATTTGTATTTCCCTGATGCCAAGTGACGTTAAGCATTTTTACATGTGTCTGCTGGCCATCTGGATGTCTTCTTTGCAGAAATGTCTGTTCACGTCTTCTGCCCATTTCTTCTTCTTCTTTTTTAAAGATTTTATTTATTTATTTGACAGAGAGAGATCACAAGTAGGCAGAGAGGCAGGCAGAGAGAGAGGAAGGGAAGCAGGCACCCTGCTGAGCAGAGAGCCCGATGTGGGACTCGATTCCAGGACCCCGAGACCATGACCCCAGCCGAAGGCAGCAGCCCAACACACTGAGCCACCCAGGCGCCCCCTGCTGCCCATTTCTTGACTGGATTATTTGTTTTTTTGGATATTGAGTTTGGTAAGTTCTTTATAGATCTTGGATACTAGCCCTTTATCTGATAAAATCTTTGCAAATACCTTCTCCTATTCTGTAGGCTGTCTTTTTGTTTCGTCAATTGTTTCCTTTGCTGTGCAAAAACTTTTTATCTTAATGAAGTCGCAATAGCTCTTTTTTGCCTTTGTTTCCCTTTTTCTTATTCTTTTCAATATCAGCCAGTGGGACTTCTTTCAGCAGACTGGTTAGAATCTAACTCATTTTTGGCAGCTTCTGCTTAGTGTATCCTTGGGAATTTCTGTAATTCCTCCTGAATTTCCAAAAGTGGATTGATTTTACCTCATTCTTTCCTATGCTTAACTTTCCTGAAATCCCACAAGGGCAACGGGATACATAGGAATGCATCAATGCAAGGTCCATACCTGCAACATTTGGGAAACTCAAGTACATTTCCTTAAAACATGGAACAATGCAAGAATTTATAATATAAACATTAATTCCTATATACCATAGCATTTCCCATGTAAAATCTATTTTTCCAAGATTCATTACATATTGCATTCTAAACTGTGGTTCTCAACCTTGTTAGCTACACATTAAAATTATCCAGGATATTTCTTTAAGTTTTGCTACCCAGGTCTCATTCCACACCAAGTAAATATCTGAGGGGGGACCCAGGTATTGATAGTTTTTGAAAAGACTGAAAAATCACTGGTGGAAACACAATCTAAATCTGCTTCCAGCTGTATATTATGATACAGATTAAATTTTCTAGAGAAATAGGATAGAATAATTGAGGAAAGGGAGAAGCAGATGGAAGACTCATGATTTCACCTTTCCTAGGGTTTCATAAATCCATGCTAGTTACCCACAGTCTGTCACCTGCTGCCTTGGAAATTAGAACTTACTTGGAATAACCTTCCTAAGAAGAGGTTCATTGTGCAGTAAGCTCTTCAGATTCCAGGGTGTTAGATACAGTGAAGGCCAGGTCTGCCTATGCAGTCAGATTCCTGCATTTGATCCCTTACCATATTCTATGAGAAGGAAAGCCAAATGAGGTGGGATTCAGTAATAAATGAAATATTTAATTCCCTAATATTTTGTTAGGGAAACAAAATATTAAAATTCTTCCTTACTTAAGACAATGGTTTCCATGCTTAATGAAAACTGTCTTACTGTCCTACACATCAAAATAAAATAAACACAAGCATACAAAGATATTCACCTTGGGACATCATGCCTTCCCCAAGAGTAGTGACATTATTATCGATGTTTTATGTAGGTTCAGAAACAGGACCTTGTAGTGAACACTGGTGGGGTTCATTTCCCTGATGTGCTGCGAAAAGGTAAATGTGAGCTCCTCCTCAGAATGTTTCTCAGCCTCTGTGCCAGAAAACGTCCATCAGAACTTACGTATGATTCCCAGGGTCTTATTGTGACTTTGT
The DNA here is from genome assembly GCF_009829155.1 of Mustela erminea. Classification (NCBI taxonomy): domain Eukaryota; kingdom Metazoa; phylum Chordata; class Mammalia; order Carnivora; family Mustelidae; genus Mustela; species Mustela erminea. Next base: position 94,673,547 of record NC_045619.1, read on the forward strand.
CAACATAACCTTTCCATCAGTTGGAAATTTCTGATGTTTGCAGAGAAGAAGAGGTAAAACAATGATTTCTCACCCTTTCTTTTCAAGAGAAATGGCTCAGCGGCTGCAAAAATCATTCCTGTGCAACTATCTGCCCATGATACTCTTGATAGGTTTCATAGGTTTATCTGCTGACAAACCATAATTGAGAAAAACATTGATTAATTGATCTGTTACTAGTTTGTGAGGCTCTATATGGCAATGAAGAATATGTGGTATGCAGATCAGCTTTTAATTATTTTTATTTAGGGGTTGTTCCAATGAAATAAGTAACAAGGCAGGATCATCATTGATCTGTGGCACAGAAAGAAATGTTCACATTACATGCTGCAGATTTAGAAATGGCTGAAAATGTTTATTCTAGACGCTTAGAATGGATCTTTGCCCAGGAAGGCTTTGACCTGTGTAAAATGCAAATTATAATAACAACTTGCATTTGTGCAAAGCTTTGCAGTTTACAAATCATTTTCTCATGCATTATCCTGTTTGACCCTCACAACAAACCTGACAGGCAGACCAGACAGGTGTTATTATTCCCAAAGAGATTAAGGCTAGGAGAGATTCCATACCCCCTACACCCCAAATCATTTGCCCTATATTAGTCTGTCGAGTATGGAGAGCAAAAGAGAGTTTGAAATTATTTAGTGAATTCTGGCTGATCAAACATATTTAAGATATTAATCACCACAACAACCAACATCATACTTATCAACAGTTTCTTTGTATGAAATGTGCTGAAATAGAACTTGCCATTATAATGTGAAGTATTACATAGATTTGAGTGTGCTAAAGGGCCTTATCTCCAATTTGATTACAAAGTATAAGAAAAGCTTGATATAGGGCGCCTGGGTGGCTCAGTGGGTTAAGCCGCTGCCTTCGGCTCAGGTCATGATCTCAGGGTCCTGGGATCGAGTCCCGTATCGGGCTCTCTGCTCAGCGGGGAGCCTGCTTCCTCCTCTCTCTCTCTGCCTGCCTCTCTGCATACTTGTGATCTCTGTCTGTCAAATAAATAAATAAATCTTTAAAAAAAAAAAAAAAAAAAGAAAAGCTTGATATAAAACCCATTAGTTGGAGTTATTAAAGCTTTTCTCACTGTATTTACAAAACCCATGGAGAAAAGATTGCTATTTGTTTTGTTTTGCTTATTTTATTTTATTTCATTTTATTTTGGTTTGTTGTTAGGTCATTGACATTGAGCCAATGCAAAATTAGTGTAGACTCTTGACACTCAGGGAAACAGAGGTTGAATATAGAATATTAATATTGTGCTAATATGGAATATTAATATTGTGTGTTTGATTGTATAGCACAAATGTTGTGCTATACAATCAAACAAGAATCACTGAGTATTGTTTCTTAAATTTCACATATCAGCAAAATCATATGGTATTTGTCTTTCTCTGGCTGACTTATTTCACTTAGAATTATACCTAAGCTAGCTCCACCCATGTTGTTGCAAATGGCAAGATCTCATTCTTTTTTATGGCTGATGAACAAAGAAAAAGAGACAAACAAACAAAAAATTAGACTCTTAAATACAGAGAAAAACTGATGGTTACCAAAAGGGAGGTGGGTGCAGAGAGGGGTGAAATAGATAAAGGGGATTAAGCCCTTATTACGATAAGCCCAAGTAATGTACAGAATTTTTGAATCATTATAGTGTACACTTGAAGCTAATACTGTACTGTATGTTAATCCCAATTCAATGAAAAAGAACAAGGAATTACTGAGTACTTTCCATGTGCCTAGGAGTATGCTCAGTGCTGTGGGGGATTAAAACAAGTTCCCCACCCACAGAGTTTACAATCTAGTTGCATGTAATAATCCATGCAGATCCTATCCCTTAGTGAGAAGTGAAGAGGTGGGAACATGTGGATCAAAACTGTTCTGCTTTTTTTCCCCACTGCTCCATTTTCCTGGTCTAATTTGTCAGGGCACCACAGTCTCCACAAAAGCTGTGTCAATAAGAATCTGTACCAAGAAAGCAATATTTTTATCCTTTTTAATGTCAGTCTGCAAGCCAAAGTGACAACTGATAACTGTTCAATGAAAGGTCAGAAAACAAGCATGAAGCTGGATTTGTTTAGGGCTTACCTTATCTTTTTTTTTTTTTTTAAATAAATAAAATTGTTGTCCTAAGTCGCATAACCTGAGGCTCTTCACGTCTTACTAAACCGCATAGAGTTAAAGATTATTATAACGATTTTTTTCTTCATATCCTTCCCACTGATATGACTATCAAGTTTTCAAAGACAAGCACAATTTCCAAAGGAAGATGAGTTTCCCTTTTTCATTAGAAAATAAGTAGATTTTCTCTTTACAGAAATTGAAAAAGTTTAGAAATGGAGGTAGTTCAGAAGTAATGATTCCTTTGAAGGGGGAAAAAGACAAAAGAATTCATGGTAGGAAAGGGAGGTTTGACATGACTGTGATGTCCAGGCTGCCAAGGGAGTCAATGGTAGCTAGAAGTATAATTATAGTTTTGGTTCCTCTGGGAACAATTAAGGGATTAGTGGTCTCAAGGAGGACAAAGAGACACTGTCAATAGAGTAATAAAACTCTTCAGTACCCATAGTCCTTGATAAACAGCTCCCCCAAAGGACAAGATTTTGATCTAAATATTAGCACCTTTGGCCCTAGGACCTCCTTTACACCCATGCTTTCACCTTCAGAAATGGCTAAGTTTCCTGTTCTTTCTGTCTTTCCTCAGGATGTTTATACGTGCTTCCCTGAATCTGCTTTTGTCCCCATTTGTCCTGAATGAAGCTTCACAGACAGGAACTAGATGGCCAAAGGTGCACAACAGTTCCATGGTGTGACTGGGTGCTTTGGGATGCAGCTGGGGAGACCTGGTTAGAGGAATGGTGAAAATGAAAAGCTGCCAGAATGACAAAGCATGGTTCCTGGCTCACTCATCTGCTAGGAATTCCCTGTTAGGGCTGATGGGGGCTATTAGCACAGACCTGACAGTCAGTGTTGAAAACCAATGGAAGAGTTGATAATGGCCAAATAGCTTGCATTAAATTAACTCCTCTGTTGACAACTATTATAGACTCTCTCTATATAGAGACTGTATAATATATTCTGATAGACAGTTGATAGATAGATAGATAGATAGATAGATAGAAGATAGATAGATAACTTCCCAAAGTGGGCGAGAACAGCAAGAGTTCAACCCCTGAATAAAGAAAACTATACTGCGTGAAATCCACATACATAAGGCTCTTCTCCTGAAGGCACTTCCTGTCCTCATAAGGCTTATAGGAAAGTCACAGTCTTCTTGACCTAAGGAATTAGAAGGCAAAGCCTGGGATGCTGAGGTGACTAGAAACTGAGATAAAATATCCCTGAAGAGAAGGAGCCAAGAAATCTTCAATAATTACTCTATTAGATTTCAGAACTTTCTATAAAACAACATTTAAGACAGTAGAATCAGCAGACAGAGAGAAAGAAATGGAACTGAACAGAGTCCAGAAATAGATCCAAAGATATATGGTTAATGGATTTTTTTTAACCTAGGAGCAAATTAATGTAATGGGGAGAAGGTTTTTTTTTTTTTTTTTTCCCAATAAGTGTGCTGGAAGAAATAGATAAACTTATGGAAAAAATGAACCTTGATCTCTACATCATATTATACACAAAAGCAAATCTGAGATGAATTTTAGATCTAAACATAAATTCTGGGATGCCTGTGTGGCTTATTTGGTGTAACATCTGCCTTCAGCTCAGGTCATGATTCCAGGGTGCTGGGATCAAGTTCCACAATAGGCACCCTGTTCAGTGGGGAGACTGCTTCTCCCTCTGCCTACTGCTCCCCTGGCTTGTGTCCTCTCTCTCTGACAAATAAATTAAACAAAAAAACAAACAAACATAAATTCTAAAACTATAAAACTTTTATATGAAAACATACAAACACCTCTGTGACCTAGGAATAGGCAAAGATAGATTATTTGTCAGGATAGACTAGTGGATATTTATCTTACTCAATGATTTTTAAACCAACATTCAGTTTGATGCTCAATTATTGGATTTGGCCAGAGGGAGCTCCTCGAACTGGATCCTATGTCTATTTTGATATTTCCCCATTATTTGAGCACGTCTATTCTAAGATCTTTTTATTTATTTAACAGACAGAGATCACAAGTAGGCAGAGAGGCAGGCAGAGAGAGAGGAGGAAACAGGCTCCCTGCTGAGCAGAGAACCAGATGTAGGGCTAGATCCCAGGATCCTGGGATCATGACCTGAGCTGAAGGCAGAGGCTTTAACCCACTGAGCCACCCAGGTGCTCCTGAGCACATCTATTCTAAGACAGAAAGATGTTCCACCCTTAATTGTCCCTTCCTTCTCCAAGCTCTAAAATCAGGTTTTTCTCTAAAGATCTCTGGTTCCTTCTAGTGGGTCATGGTATAGATCTAGGCCTTTACTCTGCCCATAGGAACAGATGCCATATTTAATTTCATGATAAGAGGGACATCAATACCCATTGATGGATACTCACTCGAGGATGTTCACCATTCTCTCACAGTATCCTCTCCAAGTTCATTCAGAATAGGAATTTTTCCCTTGAAGGAGTTTAGTTTTACTAGAGAAAGAGAAAACAAATGTATCTAAAACAAGAAAGAATTATAAAAGAATATATTTACAAAAATATATGTAAATATATATTTACATATATGTACATTCAATGTACAGTCTCTAGTTGCCATGGGATTCAAGGAGAGAGAGTTATTGCAGAGTTTGCAGGGGCCAAAGAGTAACAACTTTAAGAATGAAGGGCATGGTGTGATCACAGGCTGAAGAAAATGCAGAGACCTGTGGAGAAAGTGAGGAGAGATTAATAATAAATTGATGGATGGTTGATGCAGAAGGTTGGACAGGGTGATGAGAGTAATTTTAATGCTAAGCTCTAAGAATGTCCTGTTAGACAGCCAGCTTACCTGATCCTATCTAACTCTCCCCTCCCAGATAGAAGGCTGAGCCTAGAGAAGAGTGTTTGGCGCCCATCCATTTTCAGCAGAATACATTGTGCAGCTACAGCTCTGAGGCACACTAAAGAGAAAATAGAGAATATTCTTATTTGTTATTCTTCCAAAGACAACTCCATGGCTTCCAGTACAGGAACTGAATACCCAGAACCAGGCTTTTATTTTCTTGAGGTCAATAACAGATCCTCCAAATCTCATTTTACAGTCTTCAAACATGTTCTACACTCAAGTTAGAAATAATTTGACGATCACTTCTCCTTCAGGTCTAGGTCTGGTAATTTCCCTTCAATTGTTCTTGGCTTTAGGGCTTTCTAGCATCCCCAAAGTGAGGGTCCACAGATACCACAAAATCTTTCAAAGGCTTAGAGTTGAAACCAGGAAACTCAGGCTTACAGATGAACTACATTAAGAGAAGGGGCGGGACAAATAGGAAGGTCCTCTTATAGCACCAGTTTTAGGAAATGCCAGACTTTCTAGATTCTAGTGATAGTGACATCACTATTGACATGCAAGCCAAGAGTTAATCTGGAATAGGGCCCCAGAAGAACAAACACTTAAGTGACTATTGCATAAATTAGGCATTACGCTAAATGCTTTGCAGATGGTTTTTCATTGAATCCTCATAGTAACTCTGTAATGTAGGTGTTGCTATGAGTTTTACAAATACTGAAATCATGGCTCATGAGATTGTTATAGGTTGGGTTCCCCTAGAAAGAGATTCTGTGGTCTGTGTACAAAAGATGTCTAGAGGAGTGCTGAACAGAATCTGTAATCGAGTGAGTAGAACACAGCTGGGCAGAGGAAAACATCAAGTTGGCAAGATGTGACTGAAGTCTCAGCAAATCCCCCAGGGAGCTCTGGCACTGGGATGGATTTCCAAAGCTGTGTCATTTCAAGGTGAGGGGCTGGTCCTTTGAAATACCCTATGGCCCAGTCACTGGATAGCAGGTACTGCAAGGAGAGTCAGCTCCCTTTGGCTGACAGCAATTCTGGATCTGTCATTAGCACGCAGGCTTAGAAGGTAAAGGAAAGAGTGTTTCAGTGTTGAAGGGGAGATCTGATGGCATAAACTTCCACTTACCATCATCCATCCCTAAGACCCACTTGTTTCATATAGTAAGATCCTCTCCTTGGGGAAGAACTCCAAAATTCTGATTGGTCTTATTTCCCTATGAAACCAAAAAGGAAAAGGTTAAGAGGTCTAGCTCAGCTCTTTGCCACTCTGGCTGTCCAGGGGTTGCAACCAAAACTCATGTTCTTCCTCCTCTACCACCTATTTTAGGTCTCCCTCATCCTTGGTTAACACCTCTGATATTTTATGTGGCTAATCTGGCAGAGGAAACCAGACTCATCCCTGAGGGCTCTGAGTTGCTGGTCACCATAAATTTATTATGTGGTAGCTGATTTATCTCTCCATTTTCCATCTAAATTGGATAGGGGAGTACCAAGAGACATCCAAGGGATTACCTGGGTGCCAACCACATTCTTTCCTACTCCATTGTATAAAAGCAGTCGCAAATCTTGTTATGATCAGGGTTATTAATCTTGCCGATTTAGTAGCATTTTTCCATGCCTCCTGGTCTCCTGGCACAAAGGACTCAATGAAACTGGATGGCAGCCATAGCTTAAAGTTAAATGAGACTCTAACCATGTTCTTTAGTTAGAAGCATTCTGCATTCTGCTTTAGGAACCCAGAACTTCTAGATCCCCAGAGCCTAATAATGGAGGGGTAGGAAGCACACATTCCCAGGTAGGTCACTGGAAATGATGCTAAGAGAGGCCTCTACCACTCCCATCCCCTGCTTCTTGGACCTATGTTTTAGAGTATATACTGCATCCTAGAGGATGCTCACCATCTTTATAGAGCATCATAGACAGTGAGGGCAGTAGAAGTCGTTGATAAGAGGAAAGGTAATGGGGGTGATAGCAAAGCTGGATTCTAGCAGCAACAGTAGGTTCTGAGGGGAAATCTGAGGTAAAAGTAACAGAAACAGGGGCAGCCCGTGTACTACCTCACTTGGGCCACTCGATGTCAGAAAGGAAGACTGTTATAGCAAGTGAAGGTGAAGGGCTCCACAGAGAACCCGGGGTTTGGAGTAGTCATTTGAGTTTCCCTGTCAGGGAAAGGGGGGACCCCATCCTTCCTCTCCAGTCAGAAACAAGGTTGTTTTTGTTATTGTTGTTACTGTTTTTATTAGTCATATCACTTGATTTTTCCTTCTTTTTTGTACAGTATAGGTTACACAAGGTCATAGTCTCCTTCAAGTACAGCCTCATGATGATGGTGATGGGGTTAGGGTAATGAAAGAGCAGGATCTTTGGTGTGGTTTGGATCTGGGGTATGGATTCAAAGAAATTTTAACTATTTTACTTGTACTTCAGTTTTCAGAGTTTGAAAAATCTCACAGAAATCAATCAGATGGTATTTGATGATGTTGAAAGGTCTGATTCTAACACAAATATTTTCAGAAGGAACATGGGAAATGTCAAAAATTGTCAGCTCAGTGAATATCTTTTGGTGATAATGCTTTCCAGCAGTAAATTTCCACTGGTTCTCTTGCTTATTGTCAGTCGAACAAAGCGCTTGCATGCTTTGCTGGTTTCTAACTAATGAGTTGGTTTTGCTCTTTTTAAAACAGTAATATATAATATAGAGTATCTATTGAGTCAATAAACCTTTAATCAGAACTGTCTTAATGACAAACAGCACAGCATCGCATGAAATAAGGTTAAAGGTTCTTAAAATGAATCACATTTTTGGTTTTAAACTTTCCCACAGGCATACGAGAATGATATAAAGGATCATGTCATATTTGTTGTGCCTGAGGAAGTACAAAGGTATTTGTTCCACACTTCCTTCTCTTTAGAATTTTAAAGTGAAATGGCCAAAACCTTTTTTTTTTTTTAAAACTACACTGAAGTGTACAATTTTCAATACTGGAAATGGCAAGTTCCAAATACAGCTCTTTTTAACACTCTAGTCATTAAACGAATTCTTGACTACTGTTACTGCTTGAAGATAATTTTAATATTTTTATAACAAGCACATTGTGTCTTAAGTTTTACTTAGAACATGTATTCTATTTTCTCAAATATGTGATACTTACTAAGCAAAATAACCCGTTTTTTCCAGTCTGTCTTCATTTTATGGGAGGATTTAATTTCATGTAGGACTTTAAATGTTTGTTGGATCTAATGGTATTATACTGTCACAAGCAACCCAGATATTTCATATTTTGCATGTTACTTATCTTAAGCTCACTATCAGAACTCTATGTTGTCACGCTCTGCCCCTTCATGGTCACTCCACTTGGTCCCTTTAGACAGATGTTCTTCTAATAGTCTATACATGTCTAAACCAGCTCAATGACACATTTCCTTGACATTGGGAAATTTCGGGAAGTCATAACAGTGCATCAGTTAAGTTGAATAGAGTTCTCATGGCTCCTCTTCCTTCTGTTGCTCCTCTAGTTCACAAAGTCTCTTCAGATCTCGTGATGACCAACTGGCCAGTCTCCTCTCCCGTCCCTGAGTCCCTGTACGGGCTGTTGTAAGAACTAGCTTTGCCAGCATAGTTTTAGCCAGATATCCTTAAGCTGCTGAGAGAAATATTTTAATACTGTTGTATTTTTAAATGTATTTTGGTATTGTTTGCATGGTATTTCCTGGGAGGAGGCTAACTGGGACACCAGAAATAAGCAGAGGATGTTGCCTGAGCATTTCTTAGCTCAGCGTATTCTAGTTTCTTCTGTTTTTCTATTGAGGTCAAATCCCAGATATTCAAGGGTATGTTCCACAGTTTTTAAGCTTTCTAAAGAAAATTTATGCCAATCTTTGATAAAGTAGTTGGGAAAAATCCACAATAGGAGAACCCATGAGAAACTAGATCCAAGTGCTGTCCTTGAGCAGAATAACACATAAAGAAGTGGAACTTTTTTGAAAAAATGGAGCCAGTTTTAGAATCTCTGCAGTGAACATGCCTCAAATAAGAAAATAAAGCTAATAAAAAGAAAGGATTTAAGGGCCAAAGGTCAGCTTCTCTGAGCTAAGAACAAAGAAACCCCTAGTAGTGATAAAGGAGAAATCTGTATATTTAGGGTGGGGTAATCTGATGACAAAGAACCTGCCTGTCCCTGGAGCCAGAGTATAAGTGTCTCATCCAGAGGACCAGGGATAAGAAGGACTGAGCGGACTAAGATCATTTCAGAGCTGAAGTAGATAGCTTGATATAGGGTCTTAGGGTAAAGTCTGAAGGAAGTTGAGGTGAAGCCTACCAGAGACAGATCTCCAGATATGTGACCATTTTTGGAGGTAGAGTTTTTGCAGATGTAATTAATTTAGATGAGATCATGCTAGATCAGAGTAAACTCAATGACAGGTATCCTTGTAAAAAGCCATGTTGAACACACAGAGACATAATAGACATAAAGGGAAGAAGGTCATGTAACAACAGGAGTGATGCATCAACAAGCCAAACAATCTAATGATTGCCAGAAATCATCAGAAGCTAGGAGGAGGCAAGGAAGGATTTTGCCCTGGAGTTTTCAAGAGTGTATGGCCTTGCTGACACCTTGATTTTATACTTACGGCCTTTTTAATTGTGAAGGAATAAGTCTCTGTTGTTTTTTTAATTGTGGTCAAAAACCACAGATAACATAGATTTACACTCTTAACACGTTTTTAAGTGTATAGTATAACATTATGAACTGTAAGCACAATGTTGTACAGCAGATTCCTAGAACGTCTTCATCTTGCACAGTGGAAATGCTGCATTGAATAGCAATATCCCACTTTCCTCTCCTTCCGCTCCTGGCAGCTACCTTTCTATTTTCTTTTTCTAGGAGTTTGAATGCTTTAGATAACTCATATTAATGGAATCATGAAGTATTTGTCTTTCTGTGACCGCCTTCTTTTACTTAATGTCCTCAAGTTTTATCCATGTTGTAGCATAGGACAGGATTTCCTTTATTTCTTTTTTAAATAGCTGAGTAATAGTCCACTGAATGTATATACTACATTTTCTTTCTTCATTCATTCATCAATAGACATTTAAGTTATTTCCATCTCTTGGCTCTTGTGAATAATGATGCAATGAACATAGAAGCACAAAGCTCTCTTCAAGATCAGATTTCAATTCTTTTGGATATATGACCATGAGTGGGATTTCCAGATCATATATTAGTTATACTTCAAATTTTTTTTTTAATTTTTTATTTTTTATAAACATATATTTTTATCCCCAGGGGTTCAGGTCTGTGAATCACCAGGTTTACACACTTCACAGCACTCACCAAAGCACATACCCTCCCCAATGTCCATAATCCCACCCCCTTCTCCCAAAGGCAAGGGAAGCAAGGGCAAAAATGAACTATTGGGATTTCATCAAGATCAAAAGCTTTTGCACAGCAAAGGAAACAGTTAACAAAATCAAAAGACAACTGACAGAATGGGAGAAGATACTTGCAAACGACATATCAGATAAAGGACTAGTGTCCAGAATCTATAAAGAACTTAGCAAACTCAACACCCAAAGAACAAATAATCCAATCAAGAAATGGGCAGAGGACATGAACAGACATTTCTGCAAAGAAGACATCCAGATGGCCAACAGACACATGAAAAAGTGCTCCATATCACTCAGCATCAGGGAAATACAAATCAAAACCACAATGAGATATCACCTCACACCAGTCAGAATGGCTAAAATCAACAAGTCAGGAAATGACAGATGCTGGCGAGGATGCAGAGAAAGGGGAACCCTCCTACACTGTTGGTGGGAATGCAAGCTGGTGCAGCCACTCTGGAAAACAGCCTGGAGGTTCCTCAAAATGTTGAAAATAGAACTGCCCTATGACCCAGCAATTGCACTATTGGGTATTTACCCTAAAGATACAAACGTAGTTATACTTCTAATTTTTTTGAGAAATTGTTTTCCCTAGTATCATACCATTTTACATTCCCACCAATAATGTATAATGGTTCCAATTTTTCTATATCTTCCCCAATATTTATATCTTCCCCAATATTTATACCTTCTCTCTCTCTTTTTTTTTTTTAAAGTAAGCTTGAGATCAAGACCTGAGCTGATATCAAGAGTTGGATACTTACCTGACTGGACCACCCAGGTGCCCCACTTGTTTTTGTTTTTTTTTTTTTTTCATTAGCCAACTGTATGCCTTCTTTGAAGAAATATATATTCAAGTTTTTTGTCCATTTTTTCCTCCTGAGTTATAGGAATTCCTTATTTATTTTGGATATTAATCTCTTATCAGATGTATGGTTTGCAAATGTTTTCTCGCATTCTGTAAGTTGCCTATCTTTGTCATTTTAAGGCTTGCAGTTTGTGGTAATTTGTAATAGCAGCCCAAGGAAAGTAATCAATATGGAATCTAACCTCAATTATGAAAAATTCCTCTCTGTAGAAAAAAATGCATGAAGAAAACAGATCAAATAGTTAATAGGACTTATTTTGGGTATGGAAATAAAGGTGATTTGTGTTTTCTCCTTTGTAATCTTTTTTATCTTCCAGGTTATCCCAAATGAAAATACATTATTTTCTTTGAGAAAATAATAATCTGTTTTAAAGTTAAAACCTCGGGCCGCCTGGGTGGCTCAGTGGGTTAAGCCTCTGCCTTCAGCTCAGGTCATGATCCCAGGGTCCTGGGATCGAGCCCCACATCGGGTTCTCTGCTCAGCAGGGAGCCTGTTTCCCCCTCTCTCTGCCTTTCTGCTTACTTGTGATCTCTCTCTCTCTGTCAGATAGATAAATAAAATCTTTAAAAAAACATAAAAAAATTAAGTCAAAACCTCAAAAATGTATTCAAAAGTATTTTGTTAAGTCTGTCATTTAGTGAATAATTATTAAATATCCATTATGTTCCTAGTACAGATCTAAATGCTGGAGAGAAGACAGAGTTCCTTCACCCTCAACTTATTTACATTCATATGCAATGAAATAGATAATACAATAGTTAAGTGAATAAATCAATAATAATTTCATGGACATGAAGGAAGTAGAAGATAATGTGGGAGAACATGATAGGAAGGGTCTAAGGTGGTCAAAAGAAGCCCTCTTTGAGTCAATATTTTATTGAGATCTCAGTGGTGAGAGGGAGCCAGCAATGTGAAGTTCTGGAGGAGTGTTTGAAGCAGAAGGAACAGCAAGTGGGAAGGCCCTGAGATGGCCAGAAGCTGGTATGTTTGAGGGACAGAAAGAGGCCAGTGTAGCTGGAGTGGAGTGGTTAGCAGGAAGAAGGGAAGGAGATGAGTTAGGGCAGGCGATGTGGGGCTGTGGGCTGTGGCAGAGGTCTCTGCAGTCAAGACCAGAGCCCAGAGTCCTGGGGAGGAGTCTGGGTATAGCATAGCAGCAATGGGAAGTCCATTTGAGGGTTTTATCAAGGGATTGTCATATATTGCAATTTACACAGAAATCTCTCTCTGGCCATTGTGTGGAGGATGCACTTTGCATATGTCTTTCTGTGTAAGGGCGTTGAAAAATAAGGTCCTCCTTGACAGTTTAAACAGGAAAGGAATGCTCTAAAGAGCCCCAGGGAGTTCACAAATGCTCTGGTAGGCCCAAAGAATTAGACATGGAGACTGCGCAGCTGGCCATCCCAGTAGGGACCTTCCTGTGTCTCAGAGGACACAGGTCTCTCAGCCACCTGGGTGCTGATCCCAGGACTTATGAAAACATAACTAACTAACTATGCTTTAAATTAATAAAAACGCAGATTCAGATCTGAGGCATACTGATATAGTTTGAGATTTTTTCTGCTAAGAAACCTAGAGGAGGTTCACTGTTACTTCTCCTTCTTCGAAAAGGATTGCTTCCATTCTCCTAAACCACTGTAGATGTCTGCATTTACCATCAGCTTTATTTATGGAATTTATGTTATTTTTCAGATTACCCTCTTTTTACTCGAGTGGCATTTAGGGGTGGGGACAAGAATATATTTTTTCTTCTGGATTTATTCTCTTCAATAGAAATATTTATATAAAACATAAACTTTGGTTTAAGAAACCTCTAAAAGTAATCTGACATAATCGATTAATGGTCAGATTTGCCAGTCCAGCATTTCAGGATGGATAAAGTGCTATATTTATAAAAATGCATAACTGAGATACTAACTAATACAATTGTACATGGGAAGGTATAACATTTGTATATCCTATACAGAAGTGTCCTGACTAGTTTCTCTCTCTTTCTCTCACATACACACACATGTGCACACACATGGACATATACATGGATATATACATAGATAAACATGTATGTACATATCACCTAGAATTCCCTGCTTGGTGTGGTGGAAGGACTGTTAAGGCTTGGGGGCTGGTTCCAATTCTCCCTCTATCACCTATACCTCTACAATGATCTTGAATATGTCATTTCACCTCCTAAACCTCTGCTTGGTTAACTGTTCTTAACCTCAATAGATCGTTGAAAGGTGAAATAGATCATGAACTTAAGAGTGATTTTTAGCTATAATTTCTTTCTCTAGCAAATTCTGGGTGCTTGGTAGTCCTATTCTCTTTTTCTACCCGTAAGGGGAGGAGTTATACCAGAGCAAGATAACTATAGCGTTATTGCCCTTCTGCATATAATCACCTTTCCAGTAGGCCCTCGAACTTTCCACAGGAAAGGTGATTATATGCAGAGGGGCAATAACGTTTGGAGGCATCTTAGTGCACACTGAGTTCTTCCATCATTTCAAGGCGCCCCTGTTACTTGTGTCCCATGGCTCTGTGTTTCATGAAACGGGTTTTTCTTGTCGGGTTAGAAGAGGTAGCTGCCTCTCTACTACCTCTTCCTCCATTTTCTACACTGATGGACTGATGAGAAATGATTCATTTACAAGGCTCAATTATTAAACAGTCTATCAGGCCAGGAAGAAGCCTTTATTTTTGAATTACAACAGAGGGAAAGGGGTGCTCAGAGAGAGCTTCTGGGAACCTGGAAAGAACAAAGTTAGAAGCCATAGTTATTTTTTGCTGTTCGTGGCTGAAGTTACCCAGATTAGCTGGGTGGGTGAATATTTAATGTCACCACATCATATATATAATTTGTACTCTCTGCTTTTAATCTTTATACAGTTTTATAATCTTAATAACATTTTAATTAAAAATAAATGAACTGAATACTCCAACAGAGCATTTTACATGCAGACCATCAGGCTGGAAGCCCAAGCTCAGCTGGAGAGACAAACAAAACTAAAATGTTCTAAAAATATATGGCTGAGACATCTGTCCCCTCCTGTTCAGAAATCATAACATCTCAGAGACTAAGACTTCCTAAAAGTACTACAGGCAGGTTCCAACTCACAAACAGTGTGACATCCAGATCTACCTCTATAATTCGATTTTAGGGAATATTCCCTTAATGTTCAGGCAAAGCTACTCCCATCTCTCTTTGCAAATTACTCTCTCAGGACTTACTGGCTTGCAGCCCTCTCTTTCTGTCCTAACCAGGCCTTTGAGGGTGCTGACTCAGATGCATACGTTTCCCTGAGATCCATTAAGTGCCCAAATCCCATGCCCTTATTTGACCAAATTCACAATATTTAAATGAGTCTATATAAATGAGCAGTGCCCAGAACCTCCTAGAGAAGCTTACATTTTTAAAATGCTGCTGGTTTCAAATGCATGCCTAATGGAATTTCAGACAGAATTAGAGAGCAAGTATACAATAGAAACAGTGTGGATAGACAGACTTTTGGATTCATGACCAAATGTTCTAGATTTTCTATACTATTGCTCATAGAATGTTTTAATAATGTTTTAATTTGTTTGAAATACAGAACCATTTAGCTGCAATATATATGCCATAGTCTTTAATGACTGTACTTGAAAATTACACTATCATGAGTTTTATTGTAGTTTGGGACCGCAGTTTTGGAAAAAATACATAATTTTGAAATCTCATTGACAATGGGGTTTGAATTTTATTAACAGTATACTTTCCATTATATCTCTGGATTCTGGTTCTACTAAACTTAGCTAAGCACTGAGGGAAAAAATGACCACCCAGTTATGATTTGAAACAAAACTAAATTTCTAGTTTGTCTCATAAGGGATCTCTCCACTAGTCGGCTACAAGGTCAATGAGTGTTCCCAAGTAGAAACCAAAAGGTCACAAAGGGAGGAATCACGTCAAATACATCCGGCAAGATTCTGAGCTCAGAGCTCTGATTGGCTCGCATGGCAGAGACAGCACTCCTTTCTAAGTCACTTTCAGGTTTTACATGGCTGTTGGGAGAGAAGATTTCCAACCAGTTGAGGAGTTGTGTAAGATTCCAGTGGGTCCAGGGTCACTTGTCTGACATGCTTGTGTGCTCATGCTTGAAGCTTAGCATAAGATTATGCTGAAATGGGGTGTCTGGGTGGCTCAGTTGGCTGAGCTTCTGCCTTCAGCTCTGGTCATGACCCCAGGATTCTGGAGCGAACCCTGCATCTTCTTTGGGCTCCCTACTCAGTGGGGAGTCTATTTCTCCTTCTCCCTCTGCCCATCCCCTTGTTCCTGCTTGCCTCCTCTCTGTCTAAAATAAATAAATAAATAAAATCTTAAAAAATTAAAATTATGTTGAAATAAGTCATTATTATTATTATTTTTAAAGATTTTATTTATTTATTTGTCAGAGAGAGAGAGAGAGAGAGAGATCGAGCAAAGGCAGACAGAGTGGCAGGCAGAGGCAGAGGGAGAAGCAGGCTCCCTGAGGAGCAAGGAGCCCGATGTGGGACTCGATCCCAGGACGCAGGGATCATGACCTGAGCCGAAGGCAGTTGCTTAACCAACTGAGCCACCCAGGCGTCCCGAAGTAAGTTATTATTATAGAGAAAATTAAGAAAACTAAAGCTTTCAGGCTTTGAATTAATCAGTATTAGAGTGGTATACTCACTCATTTACTTATTCATTCTTTTTATATAAATATTTGTAGAGTATCTACTATGTGCTTTTCATTGCTGGATGCCAGGGATGATATATACAATGAAATACAACCTAACTGTCACATGAGATCAAATTTCCCATTCTAAAACCTCTGAAAAATCTAATGTCTTCTACAGGGTTTGTGTTTGCTGATAACTCAGAACTGAAACTTGTAGCTTAATGTCTGCATCAGTATGACCTTACTATTCAACTTTCTGCATTAACCTGATTTTATTTTTCAAGGAAATTCTTACCCAGGAGGATGTCTGCTTCGTGAACTTTCTGAAACCCCTTATTTTAATAATAGACCACCAAAGTAGCCTTCATCGGGGTAAATAGCCTTCTGAGGACAATAGATCATTCACCTGGGTTTATCAAAAGACTTCACTCCTATGGCTCCCTTTGAGACCCTTTCTTCACTATGTCTGCCAGTCCTAAAATATTATATCATGAACTCTACCTAGTTCTACTCTCACATTGGAAGACCCACCTTAAATCAGACCCTTATAAATACCTTCCTTTTGTACTCTCTCTTTCAAGATGCTGCTAACACTTGGTCAAGGTAATGATCTCCTTTATTACAATAAGCAATAAATGTGGCTTTGCTTGATCTATAAATTTTTGGTGGTCTTTTTGGGGAGTCAGCAATCTACAGAGCTTACATTCTCAAGGTCATTGTGGCTTCAATTTCTTGGTCACATTGAAATTGTATCACTATCTATTTTCTTCTCTTGTTTCTGCTGTTTGCTAAGACACAAAACTGTGTCTCTTCCTTGTTTTCCAAAATCCCCCAACCCACAACTACAACCAAAGCAAAATCCATTTTCACAAAGTGTGTCTACCATGACTTTAAAAAGTTGGTGACAGAAAGGGGCCATATTTATTAGCAATGACAACTTAAAATCCAGGATTAGACATTCTTGCTCTTTAGCCTACCAGCCTCTAGACAATGTTACTTCAAGTGTGGTCTGTTATCAGTACACCATGAGATAAGTAGAGAAATCGAGAGCAATCATTTACAAATAATTGATCAGTGATGATCAAACATTATAACCCCCTTAAAACAAACAAATAAACAGTAAAAAGCTGCTCTTTCACCATCGATATGTTGAGGGCCATTCTCTACTCTTTAAGGTTTTCAGTTTAGTAGGAAGTATCCCCATCCTTAAACTCTCCTCCAAAAATTTTTTAAAGAAGATTTCATTTATTTATTTGACAGAGAGAGAGAGAGAGACAGTGAGAGAGAGAGCACAAGCAGGGGTAGTGGAAGAGGGAGAAGCAGGCTTCCTGCTGAGCGGGGACTCAATTCCAGGACTCTAGAATCATGCTCTGAGCCAAAGGCAGAAATTTAACAACTGAGCCACCCCTCCAAAATGTAGGTAGCTCCAAAAGCCACCCTCCAAAAGGGAGGTGTCCCTCCCCTCCAAAACTTAATTCTTCTCACTGCATTAAGTTGAGCAACCTACTTTCCATTATTCGGCTTTGAGTACACATTTGAATATGTGGAGATATACTTACAACTTTCTGCTAAACAATGAGATGTATGCTCTAGCTCCTACTGTGTAGCAACACAAAAGAGCTGGAAGAGGTGTTGCAATTTCAGTCTTGTCTTTTCTCTCTCCTACAAAAATCAAAAGTCCTTTTTGTCTAATATAACTATAACATTTTTCTTAATGGGTAGAGGTTGGTACTGTCAGCTTTGTCTTTAAATAATATCTTTTGACCCATTCCTTCATAATGAATTCAACATTATCCTGAACCATAAAGAATCCATCATTTTGTGAAGAAATATCCATGTAAAGGTATCATTGCAACATGGCAAGATAAGTGCAGAGAGAGCTCCCGAGTGTCTGAAGGGTGCTGAGGATGGGGGACTAGGTGTGTCTGGAGATTCAGGGGATTCACTGTTTTATATCACTGAATAAATGTTGAGTAAATGATATAGAGTGGGTGAAAGTTATAGTACAGATATGTCATGAATCTATGGTTGGATTCACACTATTTCCCTTTTTCGGATAATCATAGTTTACCCTCCAGTGGTATCAATATGCAATAGAGATAGTATTGAGAATGAAGTGATGGCAGGAGGTCTGTGGTTATGAAAACTAAGCACTTAACTGAATCTCTAACAGATTGAATCATTTATTATCTTTTCATAATGAGTTAACTCATAGGTAAACCACAAACAATCAAATGGTTTTATCCAGCCTCCTGGTAAAGATTTAATATTTTCATCTGATTCAACTCTCCTATTTCCTGGCTCAATTTAATGATTAACATGGTGTAAAAGTAACAATTTCTTGATTATTAAAATCCTATTTGCTGAAGATTACAAATAGAATCTATTCTGAAGCCATTACTAAATAGTCTGTAATAATACAGTTGCATCGAGCAATCAAAAACTGTAATGATAAGTTTATTAGAGATTCTAATTCAAAACATTATTACAGAAATAAGCAAATGCAACTGCTAATGTTTTTCTCATTAAAACAATTTTTTTTATGTTGAATACCTCAATAACTCATTTTGCTCATAGCAGTGTGGGGCATTTCTTTCTAAATCCCATGAGCAAAGCAGAGCACTTGTGAATAGAACATTCAGGAGATCCAACCATGGTGGTCCTGAAATGTCTTAGACAGCTCAGTTAAAACTATCAATGTCTTCCCAATGTCCAACTGCAAGGCTGACCCTTACCTCATATTTCTGATCAGTAGCAATCATTTATGAGAGTAAGTGCAAAATACTTAACTGTGAATCCCCATCTTCAAACTGTTCCCATGGAATTGGCCACTTCATGGAAGAAACAAATGGGGATGATGATATCCAGTGGTCTCAACAGTCACTATCTCACATTAAAGTAAGTCTTTGTTTCTAAAATTATCCATTTCACTGTGGAAATATTATGAAGGCAGAGAGAAAGAAAGAAAGAAAGGAAGGAAGAAAGGAAGGAGAGAGAAAGAGGGAGAAAGGGAGGGAGGCAGGAAGGAAGGAAGGAAGGAAGGGGGAAATAAATAAGATGGTCACAGTCAATACTTTAGTGTACATCATATATGATATGTCTGTTCTTATCACATACTATGCAAATGTATATGTATGTATGTATATGTAAATATCAAGGAAGGAATGCAAATATTTAGATATACTGCTAGGTAATGTACTTCTTTCAATTTTATAAACTTATACTGGGTGGGCTCAAAATGGTATATATTGATGATAGGAATAGACTGGAAAACAAAACTTGATCCTGTAGGCAAAAGAGCTTCCTACTCATCTGCTTCTCCAGAATTAAATTGTCCGAAGAGTGCAGACCATATATCACAGAGAGGAGACAGATGACATCATCATCATGAACCACAGTTTAACTAATATGTCTAAGCATTACAATTTTATGTCCTTACACATTATTTCATTTTAGGGCTATTTTAGTGAGAACCTTTTTTGAGTTCAAAAAACAGTCTTATGAAGATGGCAGAGAAGTAGCAGGCTGAGACTACTTCAGCTAGCAGGAGATCAGCTAGATAGCGTATCTAAAGATTGCAAACACCTGCAAATCCATCAGCAGATCGATCTAGAAACAGAAAAACAACCACTTTCTGAAAGGTAGGATTGGCGGAGAAGTGAATCCAAAGCAACGGGAAGATAGACCCCAGGGGGAGGGGCCGGCTCCTGGCAAGTGGCGGAGCAACGGAGCAGAAAATCAGGACTTTAAAAGTCTGTTCCGCTGAGGGACATCGCTCCAGAGGCTAAACTGGGGCGGAGCCCACGCAGGGTTAGCGTGGCCTCAGGTCCCGCAGGGTCAGAGAAGGATCGGGGTGTCTGAGTGTTGCAGAGCTTGCAGGTATTGGATCGGGAAAGCCGGCTACAGAGACAGAGCCGACAGTAACCTCACAGCTCGGGGGTACCTTGAACCGGTCGCAGGCTCGGTGTCTCGGAGTGCGGCGGGAGGTCAGGCAGACGGGAATAACTGGGCACTGTTCTCTGAGGCGCACTGAGGAGCAGGGCACTGAGCTCTCGGCTCCTCCAGGCCTGAGACCAGGAGGCTGCCATTTGTATTCCCATCCTCCGGAACTCTATGGAAAGCGCTCAGGGAACAAAAGCTCCTGAAAACAAACCCGAGCAGATTACTCACCCCGGCCCCTGATAAGGGCGGTGCAATTCCGCCTGGGGCAAAGACACTTGAGATCACTACACCAGGCCCCTCCCCCAGAAGATCAACAAGAAATCCAGCCAAGACCAAGTTCACCTACCAAGGAGTGCGGTTTCAATACCAAGGAGAGCAGCAGAATTCCAGAGGAGAAGGAAGCAAAGCACGGAACTCATGTCTTTCTCCCTGTGATTTTTTAGTCTTGCAGTTAATTTTTTTCTTTTTCATTTTTTTCTCTACTTTTGCTAAAATTTTTTTAACTTTTACACTTTTCCTTTTTAACTAGTTTATCTAATATATATATTTTTTCTTTTTTATACTTTTCTTTATTCGTTTTCTTTTTTTTAATTCTTTTCTTTTTTTTTTCCTTTCTTTCTTTTTGAACCTTTTTTTATCCCGTTTCTCCCCCCTCACGATTTGGGATCTCTTCTGATTTGGTTAAAGCATATTGTCCTGGGGTTCTTGCTGCCTTTTTAGTATTTTACTTGCTCCTTCATATACTCTTAGCTGGACAAAATGACAAGGCAGAAAAATTCACCACAAAAAAAGGAACAAGAGGCACTACTGAAGACTAGGGACTAATCAATAGAGACATTGGTAATATGTCAGATCTAGAGTTCAGAATGACAATTCTCAAGGTTCTAGCCGGGCTCGAAAAAGGCATGGAAGATATTAGAGAAACCCTCTCGGGAGATATAAAAGCCCTTTCTGGAGAAATAAAAGAACTAAAATCTAACCAAATTGAAATCAAAAAAGCTATTAATGAGGTGCAATCAAAAATGGAGGCTCTCACTGCTAGGATAAATGAGGCAGAAGAAAGAATTAGCGATATAGAAGACCAAATGACAGAGAATAAAGAAGCTGAGCAAAAGAGGGACAAACAGCTACTGGACCACGAGGGGAGAATTCGAGAGATAAGTGACACCATAAGACGAAACAACATTAGAATAATTGGGATTCCAGAAGAAGAAGAAAGAGAGAGGGGAGCAGAAGGTATACTGGAGAGAATTACTGGGGAGAATTTCCCCAATATGGCAAAGGGAACGAGCATCAAAATTCAGGAGGTTCAGAGAATGCCCCTCAAAATCAATAAGAATAGGCCCACACCCCGTCACCTAATAGTAAAATTTACAAGTCTTAGTGACAAAGAGAAAATCCTGAAAGCAGCCTGGGAAAAGAAGTCTGTAACATACAATGGTAAAAAATAATAAAGCTGACTTATCCACAGAGACCTGGCAGGCCAGAAAGAGCTGGCATGATATTTTCAGAGCATTAAATGAGAAAAACATGCAGCCAAGAATACTATATCCAGCTAAGCTATCATTGAAAATAGAAGGAGAGATTAAAAGCTTCCAGGACAAACAAACACTGAAAGAATTTGCAAACACCAAACCAGCTCTACAGGAAATATTGAAAGGGGTCCTCTAAGCAAAGAGAGAGCCTACAAGTGGTAGATCAGAAAGGAACAGAGACAATATACAGTAACAGTCACCTTACAGGCAATACAATGGCACTAAATTCATATCTCTCAATAGTTACCCTGAATGTTAATGGGCTAAATGCCCCAGTCAAAAGACACAGGGTATCAGAATGGATAAAAAAACAAAACCCATCTATATGTTGCCTCCAAGAAACTCATTTTAAGCCTGAAGACACCTCCAGATTTAAAGTGAGGGGGTGGAAAAGAATTTACCATGCTAATGGACATCAGAAGAAAGCAGGAGTGGCAATCCTTAAATCAGATCAATTAGATTTTAAGCCAAAGACTATAATAAGAGATGAGGAAGGACACTATATCATACTCAAAGGGTCTGTCCAACAAGAAGATCTAACAATTTTAAATATCTATGCCCCCAACGTGGGAGCAGCCAACTATATAAACCAATTAATAGCAAAATCAAAGAAACACATCAACAATAATACAATAATAGTAAGGGACTTTAACACTCCCCTCACTGAAATGGACAGATCATCCAAGCAAAAGATCAGCAAGGAAATAAAGGCCTTAAATGGCACACTGGACCAGATGGACGTCACAGATATATTCAGAACATTTCATCCCAAAGCAACAGAATACACATTTTTCTTAGTGCACATGGAACATTCTCCAGAATAGATCACATCCTCGGTCCAAAATCAGGACTAAAACGGTATCAAAAGATTGGGATCATTCCCTGCATATTTTCAGACCACAATGCTCTGAAGCTAGAACTCAACCACAAGAGGAAGTTTGGAAAGAACCCAAATACATGGAGACTAAATAGCATCCTTCTAAAGAATGAATGGGTCAACCGGGAAATTAAAGAAGAATTGAAAAAAATCATGGCAACAAATGATAATGAAAATACAACGGTTCAAAATCTGTGGGACACAACAAAGGCAGTCCTGAGAGGAAAATATATAGCGGTACAAGACTTTCTCAAGAAACAAGAAAGGTCTCAGGTACACAACCTAACCCTACACCTAAAGGAGCTGGAGAAAGAACAAGAAAGAAACCCTAAACCCAGCAGGAGAAGAGAAATCATAAAGATCAGAGCAGAAACCAATGAAATAGAAACCAAAAAAACAATAGAACAAATCAACGCAACTAGGAGCTGGTTATTTGAAAGAATTAATAGAATTGATAAACCTCTGGCCAGACTTATCAAAAAAAAAGAGAAAGGACCCAAATAAATAAAATCATGAATGAAAGAGGAGAGATCACAACTAACACCAAAGAAATACAAACTATTATAAGAACATACTATGAACAACTCTACGCAACAAATTTGACAATCTGGAAGAAATGGATGCATTCCTAGAAACATATAAACTACCACAACTGAACCAAGAAGAAATAAAAAGCCTGAACAGACCATAACCAGTACTGAGATTGAAACAGTCATTAAAAATATCCAAACAAACAAAAGCCCAGGGCCAGACGACTTCCCGGGGGAATTCTACCAAACATTTAAAGAAGAACTAATTCCTATTCTCCTGAAACTGTTCCAAAAACTAGAAATGGAAGGAAAACTTCCAAACTCATTTTATGATGCCAACATCACCTTGATCCCAAACCAGACAAGGAACCCCTCAAAAAAGAGAGCTATAGACCAATATCCTTGATGAACACAGATGCAAAAATTCTCACCAAAATACTAGCCAATAGGATTCAACAGTACATTAAAAGGATTATTCACCACGACCAAGTGAGATTTATTCCAGGGCTGCAAGGTTGGTTCAACATCCGCAAATCAGTCAGTGTGATACAACACATCAATAAAAGAAAGAACAAGAACCATATGATACTCTCAATAGATGCTGAAAAAGCATTTGACAAAGTACAGCATCCCTTCCTGATCAAAACTCTTCAAAGTGTGGGGATAGAGGGCACATACCTCAATATCATCAAAGCCATCTATGAAAAACCCACCGCAAATATCATTCTCAATGGAGAAAAACTGAAAGCTTTTCCGCTAAGGTCAGGAACACGGCAGGGATGTCCATTATCACCACTGCTATTCAACATAGTACTAGAAGTCCTAGCCTCAGCAATCAGACAACAAAAGGAAATTAAAGTCATCCAAATCGGCAAAGAAGAAGTCAAACTATTACTCTTCGCAGATGATATGATACTATATGTGGAAAACCCAAAAGACTCCACTCCAAAAGTGCTAGAACTTGTACAGGAATTCAGTAAAGTGTCAGGATATAAAATCAATGCACAGAAATCAGTTGCATTTCTCTACACCAACAACAAGACAGAAGAAAGAGAAATTAAGGAGTCCATCCCATTTACAATTGCGCCCCAAACCATAAGATACCTAGGAATAAACCTAACCAAAGAGGCACAGAATCTATACTCAGAAAACTATAAAGTACTCATGAAAGAAATTGAGGAAGACACAAAGAAATGGAAAAATGTTCCATGCTCCTGGATTGGAAGAATAAATATTGTGAAAATGTCTATGCTACCTAAAGCAATCTACACATTTAATGCTATTCCTATCAAAGTACCATCCATCTTTTTCAAAGAAATGGAACAAATAATTCTAAAATTTATATGGAACCAGAAAAGACTTCGAATAGCCAAAGGGATATTGAAAAGGAAGCCAAAATTGGTGGCATCACAATTCCGGACTTCACGCTCTATTACAAAGCTGTCATCATCAAGACAGCATGGTACTGGCACAAAAACAGACACAGAGATCAATGGAACAGAACAGAGAGCACAGAAATAGACCCTCAACTCTATGGTCAACTAATCTTCGACAAAGCAGGAAGGAATGTCCAATGGAAAAAAGACAGCCTCTTCAATAAATGGTGCTGGGAAAATTGGACAGCCACATGCAGAAAAATGAAATTGGACCATTTCCTTACAACACACACGAAAATAGACTCAAAATGGATGAAGGACCTCAATGTGCGAAAGGAATCCATCAAAATCCTTGAGGAGAACACAGGCAGCAACCTCTTCGACCTCAGCCGCAGCAACATCTTCCTAGGAACATCGCCAAAGGCAAGGGAAGCAAGGGCAAAAATGAACTATTGGGATTTCATCAAGATCAAAAGCTTTTGCACAGCAAAGGAAACAGTTAACAAAATCAAAAGACAACTGACAGAATGGGAGAAGATATTTGCAAACGACATATCAGATAAAGGACTAGTGTCCAGAATCTATAAAGAACTTAGCAAACTCAACACCCAAAGAACAAATAATCCAATCAAGAAATGGGCAGAGGACATGAACAGACATTTCTGCAAAGAAGACATCCAGATGGCCAACAGACACATGAAAAAGTGCTCCATATCTCTCGGCATCAGGGAAATACAAATCAAAACCACAATGAGATATCACCTCACACCAGTCAGAATGGCTAAAATCAACAAGTCAGGAAATGACAGATGCTGGCGAGGATGCGGAGAAAGGGGAACCCTCCTACACTGTTGGTGGGAATGCAAGCTGGTGCAACCACTCTGGAAAACAGCATGGAGGTTCCTCAAAATGTTGAAAATAGAACTTCCCTATGACCCAGCAATTGCACTACTGGGTATTTACCCTAAAGATTCAAATGTAGTGATCCAAAGGGGCACGTGCACCCGAATGTTTATAGCAGCAATGTCCAAAATAGACAAACTATGGAAAGAACCTAGATGTCCATCAACCGATGAATGGATAAAGAAGATGTGGTATATATACACAATGGAATACTATGCAGCCAACAAAAGAAATGAAATCTTGCCATTTGCGACAACATGGATGGAACTAGAGCGTATCATGCTTAGTGAAATAAGTCAAGCAGAGAAAGACAACTATCATATGATCTCCCTGATATGAGGAAGTGGTGATGCAACATGGGGGCTTAAGTGGGTAGGAGAAGAATCAATGAAACAAGATGGGATTGGGAGGGAGACAAACCATAAGTGACTCTTAATCTCACAAAACAAACTGAGTGTTGCTGGGGGGAGTGGGGTTGGGAGAAGAGGAGTGGGGTTATGGACATTGGGGAGGGTATGTGTTTTGGTGGGTGCTGTGATGTGTGTAAACCTGGCGATTCACAGACCTGTACCCCCGGGGCTAAAAATATATGTTTATAAAAAATAAAAAAATAAAAATAAAAGTAAAATAAATTAAAAAAAAATACAGTCTTGCTTGACTGTTTTTTTTTTTTTTTTTTTTTTTTTTGGTCCTCCACGAAATGGTGTTTTCTTGTCATGATATATATATATGTGGACTGGAGCTGCACCTAGAAAGCCACTGCTGTGCTGTGTAAGGTAGCCCTAGAATGGCTGCTTCTCTCGGTACATCTTTTTATTCTCTTTCTCTTACTCTCTTTCATGAGCACCTTTCTCTATTTCCTGGTGATTCTCATCTCTGTTATGTGGTGGCTTTCTCTGTCCTTATATATACATCATAGTGACACTTCATCAATATTTTTGGCTCCTGTTCCGTAACCAACAGCTACACTTTCTTGGTTTCTTATTGTCCTTGTCCATCATTTTATGCCTGATCAGTCAGATCTCTGTCCAGAGTCTATGGATTATTTACCCTTGGGATGACTCAGCTCTTGGCTCATTCCATTCAACTGTAGCAGGGTGACCTCTGGTTTGTCTGGTATAAAAACTGGACTTGCCACTCAGGAAGGACTACAGGTGAGACAGATCGTTTAGAAATATGGATGGTCAAGGCATGCAACAATCAACACTTTTATACAAATATCCTTGCTGGTTATTCTCAGAAATGAAATTCTTGACTCAAAAAGTACATACATTTTAAAAGCTTTTGAGATATATTGCCAAATCCATCTCTAGAAATGTGGTATTAATTTGCACATTAATTTGCATTCTTACTAGCAGAATTAGTGGTACTCCCTGCACCTTCCTCAACATATGCATTTTCCTTTTCTTTTTTTTTTTCTTCTTTTCTTCTGCCTTTTTTTTTTTTTTTTTTTTGGCTATGTGAGCTTATTTTCACCTTTACCATCAATATGTATGTCTACAAAAGTTTATAGTATACAGATAAATATGATAATATGCTGTCATATCAACAAAACTGGAATTAAGATTCTTGATCGCCAGTTAATATTAAATCAACTATTTCCTCTTTTTAGCCTTTAAATGTCTTCATATGAAAATATAATTCGTTAAGCCTTCTACTTCACCTGTCCCATACAAGAAGTATTCATTAAAAGAAAATGTTTGGAGGACATATGTATTTTTCTGTCACCATTTCAATTCCAGATTTGCTTGTTTTGGATGTTCAAATGTTCAAATTATTATGTAGATAGTTATGAGATATAATCTAATTTTTTTTTACTAATATGGCCTACACCCTTTAAAATGGCAAAGAAATGTCTTGGGTTCACTGAGAAATGAATTTCCCTACTTACTAATGAACTAGGAGTCACTTTATATGTTTATGGGCCATTTTATTTTTTCTCTTTAAATTTTTTATTATTTTATTATTTATTATTATCATATTATTTTATTCTTCTACTTATTTTGTTATTATATTTTTCTTTTATTTTATTTTCTCTTCTGTGATGTTTGTTCATATTTTTTCCTAATAAGCTTTTTGTACTTTCCCATTAATTCATAATTATGTGTTAAGTATACTAAGTTTTTGTTAATTAAATGTAGGCAGATACTTCTTTCCAATTTGTTGCTTGTCTTTTCCTTTAATGAAAAATTTCTTGATTTTAATTAGCATATTTATAAACCTTTTCTTTTATGTTTTATCTATGCCACTGCTGCATGGTTGATAAGTGCTTTGAGAATTACATTGAAAATGCTCACACCCACAATAGTAATTCTACACCTATGGGTATATTCCAATGAAATTCTTGGATTTGTGTAACTGTTGATATAAATGTATATAAATATTTATAAGTTTCATTTTTTAATCAAGAAAGAATGACCTGGGAACAATCCAAATGTTTATCAAGAAAGGAATGGATTTTCAAAATTGAGGTTATTCAATGAAGTACCAGGCAGCCATGAAGAAAATGAATTGCAATTATGTTTTAGTTTTCTATCATTGTACAATGAGCCACTTCAAAATTTAATGGCTTAAAGCCAAAATGCCCTGGTTCTTTTGGTTGTTTTTTTTTTTTTTTTTTTTAAATAATTCTTTCGGTTGGTCAGACTGTTCTTGACTAATTTTGTCTGGACTCATTCATGAGGGTGTAGCTGGAAGACCTGTGCAGACTGGACTTAGCTGCCATACCGGGACAGAAGGACCTTTTTTTTCACCTGCCTTCATTTCTTCCAGCACAATGGTCTCAAAGTAGTGTTAAGAGGATAAAAGCAGGAGGTACAAGCTCTGAAAGTTGCATGGCATCAATTCTGCCATGTTCTATTGGTAAAAAAAAAAAAAAAAATCAATCAATCAATAAATCACTAGAGAATCCCAGATTTGAGGAGTGGGGAAATGGACTTCCTGTCTGAATGGAAGGCAGAGCAAAGTGACATAGCAAATGAGAATGAACAAAAAAAATGCATGATTCATTGGGAGTCATTATTTTGTTTATAACAATCTTTGAGTATTTTATTATCATGCTGTTTTTACCCTTTCAACTCTGTCCAAATTTTCTACAACAACTAGATATAGCTATCTCAAAATTCAAGGGATTGTTTATTTTTTAATATGGATTCTCTGAGTTTTTGGAGGATACCTTCTAATAATTTCCCAAATGCTGACACTGTGGTAAAATTATAACCTGAAATTCACATCTACCTGGCTTGTTTTCTAAGATCTCAGTAGTCCCTGTGATAGTTAATCTTCTATGTCAGCTTGATGAGGCTATGGATACCCAGATATTTGGTTAAACACATCTGGATATTGCTGAGAGCGTTTTTTAGATGATATTAATATTTAAGTCAGTAGACTTGAGTAAAGCAGATTATCTTTCATAATGTGTGGGCCTCATCCAATCAGTTGAAGGGCTTAAGAAACAGACAGACAGACAAAAAAAACCCTGACCTCTCTGGATGAAGAGGGAATTCTGTTACGTGATGGACTTTAGACTCAAGCTAACACATTAACACAAAAAATTCTTTTTGTTTCTCTGGGGAACCTTAATTAACATACATTCCTTACAGACATAGTGTTCTTATGTCAGCTTAATCTACTTGCCCTTGTTTTTTTAATTCCTCCTCTGCTCCTGTTCTGATAGTATGAATGATGCATATTTTTCCAACCCTCCAGCTTCCCTCTGTTTCCCTGAGAAAATTTGACTTCTAGAGAAAGGTTTCAGGCACATACCCAGATAATTTCCTTTTCGAAATTTGAGTCTGCAAAAAACGTATGGAGTTGTTTCTTTCTTTACAACAACCCCAAAAGGGTGACCTATTCTTTTCACAAAAGCGATCTCATTCCTTTTTATTCATGTATTAATAAATTGTGGGATAAGATATAATTTGCATCTTGTATTCCAAATATAGCTAGAAGGAACTTTTCCTGAATTACCTGACACAACTTCATGAGGAAGTCTGCTCGGAATGTAGACACTATCATGGAGGTCAAGCAGCCATTGTAGGACCAGAAAGAAGAAACCCCAATTCTAGGTTTAGGGTGGCAGGAGATAGACTTATCCTCGGTTCTTAACAGCATTGTTGGCCTTTGTACCACCTTCCCCTTATGGTTTGTTATCTGGCAATAATAAGTGTTTGCCAGCTAAACTACATTTGCTTGGCTTTTCTCTGGAAGGCAGTCTAATAAAATCCTAGCTAATATAAAAGGTATTTTAGAATGTAGTAAAACAAATAAATGAACAAAGCAAAAACATTTGTTAACCAAACATTTCTGTGGTCTTTTTAACGTTTATATTTTTGAAACCTTTTTAATTATTCACAGGGTTTCATGTCTATTATGTCTTTTGATTTTTATAACAGTCCTGGGAAGAAAAATAGTTTTTATTATTCTCAATATACAGATGAGGAGGAGCATAAGGCCCAGAAAAAACAAAATTCATGATTTAAAAAAAAAAATCTGGCTTGTTATTATGCAGAGGTCAGAATCCTGGCTTCTCAACAATTTATTTACTATAGCCCCTGGCACATGCTAGGTGCTCAATAAATAAGTGAATTAATGATGTGTGTAAAACATTTAGTTCAGAACCTGGCATATACTATGTGTTGAATAAATGGAATTTAATAACAATAATAATAACCATATGTTAGCTTCTTGCCTCGGGGCCTTTCTTTTCTCAAGATCCCAAGAAAAGACCTATGAATTGAATTATTCTTTAGCACAGACCTAATGCTAGCTTCTCATGTGGAAATGGCATCTACAAAGGCATCTTTAATGCCAAGTAATAACAAATTAATTTCTTCATTGTTTGAAAGAGAGGAGTTAACAACTGTACAAAGCTTATAAAATTTCAAAGATAGGTCCCTTTGATTTCAAAATATTTATCAATGAAACTATTTAATTAATTAACTCACCCCCCCCAATATGTCTTTGAGAAATGATTGTCAGAATATAAGATGGAAGCGACTTTGATTGGCTGCTTGGTCATTCGATAGGATTTCTTTGCTAAAAGACAAAAATCTTGGCTATGATTTCCTTAGAGCAATCTCTCTTTTAAGATAACTATCCTTTATCATGTAAACCACTTTGCACATGCTATTTTATAAATACTCATACTACTCCTGCAAGGCAGCTGCTATACTCTTTGACAGATAAGGTAACTTAGAGCACATGACTAAGGAGGATAAGAAAGAGACATTGGCTCAGAGAAAATTCCCCCTTTGTCCTGGAGGAACAGTTTTTGGCTCATGCTCCATTCTACTGATGACTCAGTCAGGGTATCTCAGTACAGGAAAGATGAGGCCTTTGCAATATCTGCTGGAGAAAGCATTGGTCATAGATCAGGAGCAGGCTTCTCACACTAAAAGCATTAAGCAGACATTATAACAATTTCAACGAAAGAACACACAGTGCGGGTCTTTCAGACAAATTCTTTTACCAGTTTTCATCCAAAACCATGACTCCTCCCTGACTTTGCCTTCAACTTTGACTGCCTTTCAATGAGAAAGAAGTAAAAATAATGTAAATTACTTAGGAAAACCTAGCCAAGAAATCATCTAGGAAATTACATAGTCTGCCTTCCAGAGATTTCCTTAATATCAACAACAATGTCTTACATTGGTAATGTGCTTCACAATGAACCTTATGACTTTTTCACAAGGAGGTGGGTATATAAAAGGAAAAAAATTAGTAAAATATTGGCCATGATAAAGATCTATGTTCAGAATACCTCCCCCCTTGATTAACTGAGTTACTTCAAGTTAAATAGTTACATTCTAAATCCCCTTATCTATACAGTGATATCAACAAAAGTAATAAAACACCTCAGTCAGCTGTTAGAATGTCAAAAACAGATGTCATGTGGGTAAGCCATTTATAAAAGTTATAAAATGCCATATAAATGTGGCAATTGTTCATGCTTATCATCTTATTTTATCCTCACAGTAGCTCTGTAAGGCAGTTAGGATGGAAATCACGTCCAAGTTTACCAGTCTTCAACCACACGGCTGTGATAAACCTATTCACTTACTCAAGGAAACAAAGACACAGAATGCCACAGACATTTCCATGATGCAGAAACTCAGTCATAGAGGCACAGACTCAGGCTCATATAATCATAGTACCATGACAAGACCAGTCAGACACATAATAGGGCGAGTGTTTCTCAAATTGACACTCTATCCCTTCACAATATACACATGCACGGTTGTCTTATAAGTGAGGGAATTGAGGTTAGATGATTTAAATAATTCACCTGAAGTGATCATAAATGACAGACCCATGATTTGAGATAAAGACATCTTGCTTCAAAGTACTGAGCAATTACTGCATCACCAGCCTCATATCAGAAAGGGAGTTCCATATATCCCAATACCAAGCACTGTTCTCATGTATTACGAGTTATCATGTTCTTTGTTTACCAGAGTTTACAGTGTATGCTTTTGCCATGGCTACTCTATATGTGTTCTAAAATACTTTGGACAGTAAAGAGTCTGATGGCAACAGAGTTTCAGAGCTTAGAGATGATCTTTATAACTCCCTCACATTAGAGAGGAATTTAGAGGAGACAGAGGACTTTCCCTAGCTTGTTCTGGTCTATGACAGAGCTAGACCAGATCTAGGGCTTGAAAACATCATCTTGGACTCATTTCATTCCCTCTCCTC
This sequence comes from Mustela erminea, assembly GCF_009829155.1. Classification (NCBI taxonomy): domain Eukaryota; kingdom Metazoa; phylum Chordata; class Mammalia; order Carnivora; family Mustelidae; genus Mustela; species Mustela erminea. The sequence continues at coordinate 94,705,313 of NC_045619.1, forward strand.
AGCTGTGAACCATCCTCAGAATCTTAGCTGTTGTACATACAGGGTGGGCCATGTCTGTGATGGGCTTGGCTGGAGAGGAATGTCTCTCTAGTGCTTTCATAGCACAGGATGCACATTCAATGACAGGTGGAAACAAAGGAATATTATTTAGACCCCAAAGTCATGACATAAGTGTCCATTGTGAAGTATTAGTTTGGCTTTTCTGTAATAATAAGAGAAGGAATAAAAAGAGCCAAGAGGAAAAACCATTTTGTTGCCAAGGTAATAATTCACATCTTTTGACATTTAAATGATTAATGCAATATTTAAAAGAGAAGTTGTTGCCTTGTATGAGGTGATCTATTGGCTAAATAGCCTCCATGACATTTTGAAGAAACAAAAAGTAGTAATTATCATACAAGAGGTTTTTAATGGGAGCCCAGAAGAAAGAAGGCAAACAGAGACAGGAAAGCAGCATTAGCAACCTCAGAGTTTGTTACCACAGCAGGACACACTAGGAGATTTGATTTCCTTCTGTGTCCTAAGATCCAAACTCATTTCCCCGAGACTCACCTCAGATTTTTCAGGTGGCCCCGAAAGATGTTATTGTGGGTCCAACCCAGCCGAGCCCCTTGAGCACACTCCCCTTTATGGGAAGAGCTGCATTTCTGGCTGGTCTCTTTGATTCTGAGGTGCATGAACTTGGCTCTCTTCCTGGGCAAAGTTGAACTAGCTCATTTCCCTGTTACTAAAGAGGAAAGAGAAAGGCCAAGATGTAGCCAAAAGGAAAATAGCATTTATCCTTGGATATGGGTTGGGACTGGAAGGAGAAGATGATTATCCTTAGGTCAGATGTTTCTGAGTGAAGAGCAGAAAGGAGAGCAGGGTGAGCTGAACTTCTGCCATAGGGTGACTGTTTGGGCCCAAAAGGGCAATTAAGTAAAACATACGACCACTTTTATGGATCAAGTGCTGTTTGTAGCATTCTAGAACTTCAAACTGAAATGGAGCATTCATATCTGGAAATGAAGGCCCAGGGAGGAGAAATAACGCCCGGATTCTGGGTAGTTGGTAGCAGACTATGGAGACCCAGGTGCCTGCCTCCCAGCCGAGGGCTTTTCTATTACTCCACACAGAGATTTGAAAGTTATTAAAGGGGTGGGGCCTCATCCTTCCTTCCTTCTCTCCTCCTTTCCCTCCCCCTTTACTCCTTATCTCCTATTTGTCTGGTATTTATCCAGAACCTACCATTCCTAGGCACTGTTTTCAGTCCTGGAGGCATTGGGCTTGATGCAAAATTTCTTTCTTTCTTTCTTTATTCTCTTCATTTCATAGCCCTAGTGCCCAGTATGTGATAACTACCATAATTATTGAATGAAAAAATATGGTTTATATATAAGAATGAAAAAAGCCAATTATTTCTTTTGAATGAAGCAATGAATTTTTGGTCTGGCCAAGTTCATTTCTATTGGACAATAAACTGAATTAAATTAAATTGCTGTAGGTAATCTGCATTTAGAATAATACAGAAAGCCCGAATTTATCATTTTGAAAGAATTTGATCATTGACATTTAGAGAAAATAATTACTTTTCAAAAAGGTTTTGACTATGTAATGTCTGTCACATCTTGATAAAGTATTGATGTTTTTAATAGGGTCTCAAGGGGACATTAGCTAGTTGGACACATTTTAACTAAACTAGTGTTGCAACAAGACAGGCAGTCAGTGAATAATTTAGAAATAATTTTAACCCATTGATTATCACAGTTGACACGTCAGGCACTAATTCTGTTACTCCATAATATGGAGGATTTTAACAGAGAAACATAAAACATCTACTCATAATTTCAGGACAAATAATGCAGGGAGATCAATTCATAATGTGGATTAGGGCAGTGTTATTTTTGCAAGTATTTGCAGCCAATGTGGATGACTTCAGTGTAGAACTGTCTCACCTGAAGATGTGAAATAAACCTGAGGTAAGACTGCTAGTATCATTTTCTTATTTCAGATTAAATGATCTTGGCAAACAATAATGGTATTTGTTTCTTTGATTTAATTAAGCCCTTGCTTTCTCTTTACCTCTCTCAAGGCCATCACACCCAGCTCTTTCATTTTTCTGCCTTGAGTGAGCAGAAAAATTTTTCCCTTTTTATTAGAGGCACATTTCTCAATAGTAATTTTGACTTTGACAAAAAACCATGTGATGGATTGAATAACCAAATAGCCTCCTCACTGAACCAGGCTCAGGTTAAATTATTTAGTTAAAGCAATTTAATTTGGGAAAATGATCTAGATAGCAGCTGGTAAAAAGAATAGGTCAAAGAATAAATACTTGAAGTTGTAAATTGATTTTTCCCTTACCTATTGGAGACATTGATTTATTATGGTTGAGGTTATGTGAACATTGCATCTTCAAGTGCAGCATTTTGTGCTTTTTAAAGCAATTTTATACATTTTTAGATTTTTAAATTGTTTCCATATTTTGTCACTAATGCATTTCCCAGCAATTATTCCTGTTCTTCATTATTTTCAAAAAGGTAGAGACAATGTAAATTCACAATAGGAAACTGGTAAACAAAATAATGGCGTGTCTATATGGTGGAATACTATGTGGCCATTAAAAAAGAATATTTCAGAAATACATACCTTGACATGAAATTTCATGATCTTTGTTAGGTTTAAAAATCAGTTTACAAAGTAGTTTTTACAGTATGATTCTATTGAGAATAGCCTATAATTCAAGTATGATATATACAGCACATAACATACAAGTATGATATATATGACACATAACATATAATTTAGTAAAGAATCTATAATAAATTTACTAAGAAGAATATGTGTTCAGAAGAGACAGAAAAGAGTGAGAAATTTTTGAAAAGAAAAAAAAGTAAGGGAAACAAATTGTTTAAGTAACACATAAAATTTTGCCAGAACTTTCCCCACATTGTACCAGAAGTACCAGAAGAACAGTGACTCCAAAGATTCATTTTTTAACCAAATAGCTGCTTCAGCCAATTTGTTTTTGACTAATCTGTTTTTATCTCCTTCCATCTGAGCATTCAAATTGTCCATTTATTTTGTTTTTCCACAGATAATAGAATCTTCTAGCAGCTGAGGCCCATTTCATCTATGCATTGCACCACTTATTCCTATGAGAACCAGTTACTTGGAATACTGTAGCAACTATGTAAATTCTTAGGTCTCCTCATAAACCCAAACACCAACAGAAGCATTGATAATATCCATGACTGACAAGAATATTTAAAGGTATGTCAGAAAAGTCTGAAACATAGTGCTTGCAATAGGTCTTAGTTTTATCTAAGAGAGGGATATGTACATACTCATAGTCATAGAACTATAGTGGTGTGATAAACTCCACACTTACTAGCTTTGGATATGTGACTCAATCTCCTTGATCCTTTTTCTTATCAGCAATATGAAGGTAATAAGTACAGTCATCTCACAGGATTGTTGTGAGGATTAAGTGAGATAGTATAAGTTTGGTGGGTAGAATAAAGGCCCCCAAAGATGTCCACATCCTAATTCCTGCAAACTGTGAATGTGTATAAGGGAATTAATGTTTCAGATAGAATTAATCTTGCTAATGAGATAACTTTGAAATAAGGAGATCATTCTGGATTATCTGGACGGGCCCAATGTAGTCTCAAAGGACCTTAAATGGGGAAGAGGAGACAGAAGAGTCACAGTCCAAATGTTACAATATTAGAAAGACATGCCTGGTCATTTCTAGCTTTGAAGGTGGAAGGGGACCATGAACCAAAGGATGCAGACAGCCTCCAGAAGCTGGAAAAGGCGAGAAAACTGGTTCTCTTCTAGAACTTCTAGAAAGGAACACAGCCTTAATGACACTTTGATTTTACTGCAGTGAGACTCACTTCAGACTTCTGACATCTAAAAATATATGATAATAAATTTTCATTGTTTTAAGCCATTTTGTGTTAATCTACACAACAGCTGTAGGAAACCAATATAGGTTTTGGTACTTGAACATGTGGTACTACTGTAATAAATTCCCAAAAATGTGAATGTGGCTTGGGAATCAGGCAATGGGCAAGAGCTGCAAGAAGTTTGATAAAAACAGCATGATAAAAAGAGTCTAGATTGCCTTGGATGGAATGCAAATATAAATATGGATGCTGACAACTCTGCTAATGAGAGAGACCAGGGCTTGATGATTTTGGAAATTCTCAGCCTACCCTTATTGCAAATGATGCTAAACTGGGGGCTTCAATGTTAGAAAAGCGGGTCTGGAAGAGATTATGCTGAGTGAAATAAGTCAAGCAGAGAGAGTCAATTATCATATGGTCTCACTTACTTGTGGAGCATAACAAATAGCATGGAGGACAAGGGGTGTTAGAGAGGAGAATGGAGTTGGGGGAAATTGGAAGGGGAGGTGAACAATGAGAGGCTATGGACTCTGAAAAACAATCTGAAGGGTTTGAAGTGGTGGGGGGGTGGGAGGTTGGGGTACCGGGTGGTGGGTATTATGGAGGGCACGGATTGCATGGAGCACTGGGTGTGGTGAAAAAATAATGAATACTGTTTTTCTGAAAATAAATAAATTAATTTATTAAAAAAAAAAAAAAAAGAAAAGCGGGTTTTGGAGAGAAGGCCAGGGGTATGGCTGGACAGACAACCTTTTTGCCAATGCCTCAGGAGGATCAGAAAGTCAGAATATTCAGTCACACAAAAGGCTCTATGAAGACATTATGGATATGATTCTTGTATTCCTCAGCCACTCAGCAGAAGCCAGAGATAGAGGCAGTATTATCCAAGAAAAATCTGTGGAGGAACTTCTAGTCTAATGGAGTGAATATTCATGGGGGAGACTCACCACAGAATTCTTTTTTTTTTTTTTAGTTTATTTTTTATTTATTTTCGACATAACGGTATTATTCCTTTCTGATGGAGGCATAATACTCCATAGTGTATATGGACCACATCTTCCTTATCCATTCGTCCGTTGAAGGGCATCTTGGTTCTTTCCATAGTTTGGCGACCGTGGCCATTGCTGCTATAAACATTGGGCTACAGATGGCCCTTCTTTTCACTACATCTGTATCTTTGGGATAAATACCCAGGAGTGCAATTGCAGGGTCATAGGGAAGCTCTATTTTTAGTTTCTTGAGGAATCTCCACACTGTTCTCCAAAGAGGCTGCACCAACTTGCATTCCCACCAACAGTGGAAGAGGGTTCCCCTTTCTCCACATCCCCTCCAACACATGTTGTTTCCTGTCTTGCTAATTTTGGCCATTCTAACTGGTGTAAGGTGATATCTCAATGTGGTTTTAATTTGAATCTCCCTGATGACTAGTGATGATGAACATTTTTTCATGTGTCTGATAGCCATTTGTATGTCTTCATTGGAGAAGTCTCTGTTCATATATTCTGCCCACTTTTTGATATGCTTGTCTGTTTTGTGTATGTTGAGTTTGAGGAGTTCATTATAGATCCTGGATATCAACCTTTTGTCTGTACTGTCATTTGCAAATATCTTCTCCCATTCCGTGGGTTGCCTCTTTGTTTTGTTGACTGTTTCCTTTGCTGTGCAGAAGCTTTTGATTTTGATGAAGTCCCAAAAGTTTATTTTCACTTTTGTTTCCTTTGCCTTTGGTGACATATCTTGAAAGAAGTTGCTGTGGCTGATACCGAAGAGATTACTGCCTATGTTCTCCTCTAGGATTCTGATGGATTCCTGTCTCACATTGAGGTCTTTTATCCACTTTGAGTTTATCTTTGTGTACAGTGTAAGAGAATGGTCGAGCTTCATTCTTCTACATATAGCTGCCCAGTTTTCCCAGCACCATTTATTGAAGAGACTGTCTTTTTTCCACTGTATATTTTTTCCTGCTTTGTCAAAGATTATTTGCCCATAGAGTTGAGGGAAGACCACCTTGCTTAAGAGTGCTTGGATGAACCAGGAGATCAAAGAAGAACTGAAACAATTCATGGAAACCAATGAGAATGAAGACAATTCTGTCCAAAACCTATGGGATACAGCAAAGGCAGTCATAAGGGGGAAATACATAGCCATCCAAGCCTCCCTCCAAAAAATTGAAAAATCCAGAACACAGCAGCTGTCTCTACACCTTAAAGAACTGGAGAATCAACAACAAATCAAACCAACTCCACACATAAGAAAGGAAATAATCAAGATTAGAGCTGAGATCAATGTGGTAGAAACCAGAGATACAGTAGAACGTATCAATGAAACTAGAAGCTGGTTTTTTGAAAGAATCAATAAGATCCATAAACCATTGGCCACACTAATCCAAAAGAAAAGAGAGAAAGCCCAAATTCATAAAATTATGAATGAAAAGGGAGATCACAACTAACACCAAGGAAGTAGAAACAATCATCAGAAGTTATTATCAACAGTTATATGCCAATAAGCTAAGCAACTTAGATGAAATGGATGCATTCCTGGAAAACTATAAACTCCCAAAATTGAACCAGGAAGAAATTGACAACTTGAATAGACAGATATCTGGTAACGAGATTGAAGCGGTGATCAAAAACCTCCCAAAAAACAAGAGCCCAGGACCTGACGGATTCCCTGAGGAATTCTACCAAACATTCAAAGAAGAAATAACACCTCTTCTCCTGAAGCTGTTTCAAAAAATTGAAGCAGAAGGAAAACTTCCAGACTCTTTCTATGAAGCCAGCATCACCCTGATCCCCAAACCAGGCAAAGACCCTACCAAAAAAGAGAATTTCATACCAATATCACTGATGAATATGGATGCTAAGATTCTCAACAAGATCCTAGCAAACAGGATCCAATAGCACATTAAAAAGATTATCCACTATGACCAGGTGGGATTCATCCCTGGGCTACAAGGATGGTTCAACATTCACAAATCAATCAATGTGATAGAACAAATTAATATGAGAAGAAAGAAGAACCACATGGTCCTCTCAATCGATGCAGAAAAAGCATTTGACAAAATCCAGCATCCGTTCCTGATTAAAATGCTTCAAAGTATAGGGATAGAGGGAACATTCCTGAACTTCATAAAATCTATCTATGAAAGACCCACAGCAAATATCATCCTCAATGGGAAAAAGCTTGCAGCCTTCCCGTTGAGATCAGGAACATGACAAGGATGCCCACTCTCACCAATCTTGTTCAACATAGTATTAGAAGTCCTAGCAACAGCAATCAGACAACAAAGAGAAATAAAAGGTATCACCACAGAGTTCTTAAGAAATTTTTTATCACTTCTAGTTTTGAGTTAAAGGGACAGAGAGTATGAAATAAACGAAGGCTCTTGGACTTCCAATATTCTATAAGCAAGAAATAGGCTGATTAAACTACTCAGTTGAATTAAATCCAACAATATTAAAGGAAGAATTAATTCACCATAATCAAGTGGGGTTTATCACAGATAAGAAAATTTGGTTCAACGTTTGAAAATCAATTAATATAATCCATCACATCAAGAGGCTAAAATAGAAAAATCACAGGATTATCTCAACAGAGGCACAAAGAAACATTTGACAAAAAACAATTTCAATTAATGATAAAAACTTTCAAAAAGCTCGAAATATGGGGGAACTTCCTCAACCTGATAAAGAATATCTACCAACTCCAAAACCCTACAACTCCAAAATCCTACAACTACATCATACTTAATGGTGAGAAACTTAAAGTTTTCCTGCTAAGAGCAGCTAAAATGCAGATGTCCCTTCTTTCCACTCCTTTTTAAAATAATACTAGAAGTTCTAACTAATACAATGAGACAAAAAAAAAAAAAGGAAATAAAAAATACATATTGGGAAGTAAGAAATAGAACTATCTTTGTTTGCAGATGGCATGATTGTCTATATATAAAATACAACAGAATTGAAGAAAACAACTCCTGGAACTAATAAATGATTATAGCAAGGTTGCAGGATATATGGTTAATATACAAAAGTCATTTTCTTTGCCATATACCAGCAATGAAAATAAATTTAATTTGAAATTAAAAGCATGAAAGTATTTATATTAGCACCCCAAAATGAGATACTTAGGTATAAATCTAACAAAATATGTATAAGATCAACATGAGGAAAACTACAAAATTTCGATGAGTGAAATCAAGGAAGAACTAAATAGAGATAAATTGCATGTTCATGAATAGATTTCAGTATTGTCAAGCTGTCAGTTCTCTCATTTGATCTGTAGATTACTGCAATCTCAATTCAAATTCCAACAAGTTTTTTGTAGATAGCAACAAACTAATTCTAAAATTAATACAGAAAGGCAAACGACTCAGAACAGCCAACTCAATATTGAAGAACAAAGTTGGAGGACTGACAATACTTGACTTCAAGACTTAACTAAAAAGCTACAGTAATCACGACAGTGTGGTACTAGAGAAAATATAGACAAATAGATCAATGAAACAGAATAAAGGGCCCAGATATAGACCTACATAAATATGGTCAACTACTCTTTAACAAAGGAACAGAGACAATGCTGTGGAGCAGAAATAGTCTTTTCAACAAATGCTGTTGGAAAACTGGACATCCACATAGACCTTACACACTTCACAGAAATTTCCTCAAAATGGATCATAGACCTGAATGTAAAATGCAATACTGCAAAACTCCTCAAGGTATCATAGGAGAAAACCTAGACAACCTTGAACATGGCAATGAATTTTTAGAGACAATGTGAAAGGCACAATCAATGAAGAAAATACTTAGTAAGCTAGACTTCATCAAAATTTAAAAACTCTTCTGGGAAAGACAATGTCAAGAGAATGAGAAGACAAGTCACAGATTGAGAGAAAATATTAGGAAAAGACATACCCGATAAAGGACCATTATTCAGAATATACAAAGAACTCTTAAAATTCAGCATAAGAAAATAAACAGTTAATTTAAAAAATGAGCCAAAGACCATAACAGACACCTTACTGAAGAAGATATACAGATGGTAAATAAATGAATGAAAAGATGTTCTACATCATATGTTATCAAGGAAATGTAAACTAAAACAACAATGAGATACCACTACATACCTATTAGAATGGCCAAAATCCAGAAAACTAACAACACAAAATAAAGCTGAAGATGTGGATCAACAGGAACTCTCATTCATTGCTAGTACAAAGACAAAATGGTACAGCTGCTTTGAAAGACGGTTTGATGGTTTTTCTTTTCCTTTCTTTTTTCTTTTCTTTTCTTTTTTAAGATTTTTATTTATTTACTTGAGAGAGTGGGTGTGAGAGAGAGCACAAGCTGGGGGAGAGGAAGAGAGACAAGAAGATGCCCCACTGAGCAGGGACCCTGATGCAAGGCTCAATACCAGGACCCTGAATCATTATCTGAGCCAAAGCCACCCAGGTGCTCTAGTTTGATGGTTTCTTACGAAATTAAGTATACTCTAACCATGTGATCTAACAATTGTGCTTCTTGGTATTTACCCAAAGAGGTTGAGAATTTCATGTCCACACAAAAACCTCCATGTTTTGGATGCTTATAGCAGCTTTATTTATAATTGACAAAACTTGGAAGCAACAAGGATGTCTTCCAGTAGATGAATGGATAATGAAATGTGGTATATCCAGGCAATGGAATATTATCCAGCACTAAAAACAAATAATCTGTCAAGCCATGAAAAGACATGGAACAACCTTAAGTGAATATTATTACGTGAAATAAGCCAAGTGGAAAAGGTTCCATGCTCTAGGATTCCAATTGTATGGCATTTTAAAAAAGTAAAACTATGGAGACAGGAAAAGAATGAGTGGTTGTCAGGAGTTGGGGGGAGCAGAGAAGTAAATAGGCAGAGCACAGAGGATTTTTAGGACAGTGAAAATACTCTGTATGATATCATAATGATCGATACATGTCATTCTACATTTGCTGGAAACACACAGAATTACAATACCAGGAATGAACTGTAATGTGAAGCCACAGACTTTGGGTAAAATATGGTGTGGCAACATAGGTTCATTAATTGTAACAAATATATCACTCTGGTGGTGAACGTTGATAACAGGGAGGCCAGGCATGTTTGGGGGCAGATGGTATATGGGAAATCTATGTACCTTCCTGTTAATTTTGCTGTGAACCTGAAACTGCCTTTAAAAAAAAAAATCTTTTAAAAAAACCTCACTTAGCTGCCAACATATGCTACCTTTCATGGAAAAGGAAGGATGACTCCTAGGATTCAGCCTTGATCTTAGGAGGTGGAGTATCCAGCCACAGAGGATTATTTCCAGGTTTGAAGCCAAATGGAGTTTGCTTGGATGGCTTTGAACATTCTTGGGGTGGGTAACTTCTTTTTCTTCTCTCTGTGCAAGCAGAGTGATACACATAACTCTCTTCTCTTTGAGGTTTATAATTACTAAAATATACCTAAAGATCCATAGTAATACTGACACCAAGATGAGTAGTTCGAAGACTCCAGAAGATATTCACATCTATGGTAAAAGAAGGTTGGGCAGCTAGTCAACCTTTATACCTGCACAAGACACTATGGGCTTCTGGGTGGAAATAGATCATCCTGGTGCAGCAGAACAAATGGCCATCTCTTATGACAGGCAAAGTCAGCAGACAGGGAAATCAAATTTTGTCTTTGGTGGTGGCAGTAGCAGTGGTAGCAAGTTTGGAGCAAGTAAGGTTTGGGTGAAGAGTTGTGGAGTCCTCTGATCTCAAGGTGATGCATCTGGTTCAGGCTTTATTAGCAAAGCGGACGTCGCAAAAATGAGATTTTTGCACACAAGTCAGTATCTCCTGATATTGTTGGATATTGCAGGTGATATCGCAGGGAAAGCTGGAGGCTTCTCTGCCACTCTGGACAGAAACATACTCTGGGATTGTTATTGTGGAATAAACATTGTTTATTCTCCAAAGGAGTCTGCTTGAACATGACAGCTCCTACATCATCATTAATTTTCATCATCATTTTCCTCATTACTGTCTTGTGAAAAGAGCAAATTTGTATTATTTTACTGAGATGTTGTCAAGTATTGACATTTTAAAGATCTTAAACAGTGAAGACAATAATGTAATACCTTTTTATAATAAATTGGTCCTTTATATTGCTTCATTAGGTTTCCATGTAATATTTCATATCCCATTTTTAAAACTATTTCTCTATGACTTTTCAGAAGGACTGAGGACTCTATTATCATTATTCCTTTAATTCCCTTTGGGGTCATAGCCTCAGGTCACAGTCACTTTCCCCCTCACGTGGTACTGCTGGGAGACTGTTCTTTGTTTTTCATTGAATGACAGAAGACACCACCTAAATATAACCTATAGCTCTAAGGGGCTACTGCAGATACTTGGTATTCAATATTACATTCCTCTCCCTTCCATTACAATCATTTATTTCTGGCTGTAATCCATATTTGCCCAATGACAAAATAATGAGCTTTTCATTTTTGTTTTGTTTTTAATATTATTTATTTATTTGACAGAAAGAGAGAGCACCAGAGTAGGAGGAAGAAGCCGACTCCCCACTGAGCAGGGAGCCTGATGTGGGGCTGGATCCCAGGACCCTGGGATCCTGACCAGAGCCTAAGGCAGACACTTAACCAACTGAGCCATCCAGTTGTCCCATGAGCTTTTCTATCTATGTAAGTTTTTCCAGAGTTTTGTGCCTATGTCTTTTTTGCACTATGATTCTGTGTTAGGACTAATTTCTCAGGCATCTGTGGGATGTGTTGGAGACTGTATTTGCACAAAGAGCCACCGAAGAAGGTCTTTGTGGGAGATTTTATGAGCTTGCTATCAGTTCTTTTCTCTTCACTGCACTCTGAAATAGGGTGATGGTTCATTAGAGACAATTGCTGAGGGCACCTTAGAGAAATGGGGGAATAAACCCAAGCCACCAGAGAGCCAGTGGATATATACCTTGCTTCAGACAAAAGAGATGGTAATAAGAGCTGAGAATTTATAACAATAATGACAGTATGATAAGCATCTACTCCAGCACTTATTGAGTGACTTTCAAAAACTTTACATGTATTATCTCATTTAGTCTTCCCACCAACCTTGTAAATGTTTTTAGTATAGACCCCATTTGAAGATGATGAGACCAAAGACCGAGGAAGTTATGGAATCTTCCCCAGTTCACCAGTGAGTCATGTTGGAGACATGATTTGAATCCAGCCAGGCTGATTCTCACATGATCTCCTCCTGCTACTAATGATAACTCACCCTATTCATAAAGCAGCTGCAAAAGTAGAGTCAGTTGGTGCTACAAAAAATTGCTGGCTTTTCTCCTTGTAAATTCCAAAACGTTTGTAGGTACAAACCAGAATGGATGTCTTATGGTCGCAGGGGCACAAGGAAATGGGGACACCATTTTGCAGCAACCACCTGAGGCAGACATGATGTAGGCTTACCAGAATGCTAACAAGTGAATTGTTTCTAATGCCTGGGGAGAGAGAAGAAATTTTGGGTTTTTCTACTGACTGTTCATATTCCCTCTATGGGAAAAGTGACAAGCAACTTCTGGGATTAAAACAGTAGCTATTTATATTCTGGTGGGAGTAAGAGGATCATAAAGGGTGGAAGGTCCCAAACCCTTTAACAACCTGATAAAATTTATGAGCCCTTCCTCAGAAATATGTATGTATGGTCATACCAATTTCATATCTAGGTTTAGGCTATAGAGATTAAAATACAAAAATATGAGTTAGGAGTTGGGCTCACATTAAATAAAAATAATCTCTTTGGATCTTTGAATCTTCAGTGTTGGGTGACAATGTTTCTTAAGGCAGAAAGGAAGCATCGTTTTTAACATTGGACAGGTATCACCATGTCATCTGTGGTAGGAAGAATTCTGATGGCCTACCAAGATTCTTGGCACCTGATATGCACACACTTTCTCACAATTATTCACTCAAATGGTTATTATTTTTTTTTTCTTATGTAGTGTTTCATGATTCAGTCAAATGTTAATCTGAGGACTTCTGTGAGGGGATGTTGCAGATGTAATTAAGGTTACAAAACAATTTATCTTAAGATAGGGAAATTATCTGGGTGGGCCTCACTTAATCACCTGAATCCTTTAAAAGAGAGTCTTCTGCAGCTGGTCAGAGAAGAGGAAGTCAAACTCTCAAAGTATGAGAAGGATTTGAGGGACCATTGTTGTTTTGGTGATGGAGGAGGCGAGTGGCAAGGAATGTGGGTGGTCTCTAGGGGCTAAAAATAGTTTCTGGGTAATGGCCAGCAAGGAAAAGGGATTTCAGTTCTATAACTGCAAGGAGATGAATTGTGCCAACAAGAATTAGCTTGGGAGAAGATGGGTTTTTGGAGCTTCCATAGGAGAACTCAGTTCCGTCAACACCTGATGACACCTGGAGCAGAGATCCCATGCTGCACAAGATTTCTGATCTACAGAATTGTGAGCTAATAAAGGAGTATTATTTTAAGCTGCTAAATTTGTGGTAATTTGTTGCACAGCAATAGAAAACTGATATACTGTCTCTTCAAGATGTTCATGGGAGATCCAGAGAGGATAGTTTTCCCACTGCAACAAATGCCCAAAGAGGGAAAACTAATATTTTCTTTCCTTTGTGTACATACATGCTAGGTAGGACTTTTAGAACCCTTTTTTCCTTCCCTAAGCTGGAAGAACTAGATTCAAAGCAGCTGGCATAAATCTGGCAACTACATAGGGAAAAATTTACTGTGAGGACCCTTGGAATTTAAAATACAATGTATGAGCACTGGTTTTATCTATTTTCCCTTTTTTATTGGATATGATACTTTTTTTTTTTTTTTTTTTTTTTTCAGATTTCAGGTAGGCTCCACACCCAACATGGGGCTTGAACTCACAACCCTGAGAGGAAGAATTGCATATTCTACCAACCGAGCCAGCCAGACACCCTGGATATGATAAATTTTTATTTTAAATATGTAGTCTAGCCTCCTTCTTGACTCTTGTGCTAAGATTCTCAAGATAAGCCTATGGTACTCACAGGATAAACTTTAACATTGCTAACCAAGTATTAGAGATTTTATTGCCATACCCACAGGCTTGGATGTGAAGTACAGCACATAGATTACAGTTTACTATTTACTAATTACTAATTTACTAGTTGACTGTTTACTAATTTACCATGGCTAAGTTACTGAACTCTATTGGCTCTATGTACTCTAAGGGCAAGTGAGGGGTTTTGGTATAATGATTCTATCCCTGGTGCTCCATTGAGAACTAATGTCCTCACATTACAGATTTCCAAGATAAGGAAACCCAGAGTTGCTTTTTTTTTTTTTTTTTTAAGATTTATTTATTTATTTGAAAGAGAGAGTGTAAGAGTGGGGAGAGGCAGAGGGAGAGAGAGAAACTCATGAATGTAGAGCCTGAGGTCCGGCTTGATCTCATGACCCTGAGATCTTGACCTGAGACAAAACTGAAACCAAAAGTTGGACGCTTAACCAACTGAGCCACCCAGATGTCCCCTCGACTCCCAGTTCTTTTTAGCAGTCAGTGGTGCTCAATGAATATTTGATTTGTGATTTCTAAGGAGTTAATGCCCATCCCAAACTATCTCACACCCTTCTAACTTGCCCATTCAGGGACATTCATTTTTGCTGGCATTTGGGAGTGCGTCTTTCCCCTTGCCCACTTTCCCTAGGCCTTCCATCAAAGGAAGCAGTAAACTTCCTTTCCACCTTAGTAATATCTCACAGACTCTGGCATGGAGACCAACAGCTGGCATGCCCACGGCCCACAAATCCATCTATAGAGTGTGTGTGTCACTTTTTGTAATAGGTGGAAAAGCTGTTTTCTCTTGGTGAAGAAAGGTTTTGAAGGTTCCTACCCTCCATCCCAATCCCTTTCCATATCAAATTTAATAAAAAATTAGAATCAATACATAACTTAATTAGAACAAAAATTTATCAGGTTATCTTGAATTGGCAACACCTTTATTCCTGCAAGGCACCTGACATGCAAGCAGGTATGTTGCACAGAAATGTTAAGTCCTTAATCAATACAACAAAGTATTTCTAGGCTCCCCAGCCTCATAAAATCAAGCAATCAGTTATCCTATAATATAAATCTGGTGCAAGCAGGATTAAAATTATTATTGAAAGCAGTTCTATCTCTTGATTAACAATTGCTGGAAGTTTTCAGATTTAATTCTTTGCACTTTACTTTCACTCAAAGTCAGAAACAAAATATCCCAAACTGTTGAATTTACTGATCAAATTTCACAAAGTCAAAAGAGTTCCCAAGTATAAAAAGGAAAATGATCTGCCGCTTGTAATGAAAAAACAACAAAGCCGCCTCTCTCACTAATTCTATTGCTAACAGTCCAGGCTGCTCATGTAGACAGTCATGTTGTTCTAAAGGCAATAATGAATTTGAAAACATCTCATGCTCCAGAAATCTGTTTCCAGAATTATTATAAACTTCTGCCTTCTCCAGACAAAGCCTCATTAGTTCCTCTATTGACTTACTTCTGGTCACACTTTTCTGAAGCTGTTTTAAGTGCACAATGGAGCATTTAAATATTTTATATAAATAAAGGAAGAAGGACGAGTAGTGTCAAAGAGCTTTACTACTTGGCAGTGCTAAATGCCCACGACAACTTGGTTAGCCACTGAAAAATCACTCCAATGATATACTTACTAGAAATGTTCCCAGTAGCCTTAGAATAAAAGACCCAGCTGGAGAAAACTCAATGTCCAGCCCCATCACGGAAAAAGGTAAAATCAGCAGCCAAAAGATGCTTATAAAAGTATGCGAGAAAGTCTGCAGGAAACGTGCAGAGATGAGAGAAAATTCCTGTGTGCACAGTAAGATAGACACATAGAAACCCAGAGATGCTGCTCCAAAGGGGGCAACAGACTCTGTGTCCTTATTTATTCCTTCATTCAAAAAACACGTCAAATATTTACTATTTACCAGCCACTATAGTAGGGCAAGGGTTAGAAGTTGAATAAGACACAGGCCTTGGAACTTTTGCATTATAACATTAGAGAAAACCCCCACTTGGGGATGGGAAAAAGAAATAAAAAAGTGTAAAGAACCTAAGCCAGAATTTGGGTCCTGCCAAGGGAACAGCAGTGTGAGTTATTTTTGTACAGGTCTCACCGTGTAACAAATTTTAAAAGCTGTATAGTACATAGAAAAATGAAACAAAAAACATCAGTTCTGGTTTCATTTAATTGGGACCTTTTGGCCTCAGAACAGTGCACAGTAGGTTGACTGGACAAAGCTCAGTGGTGAGAAAAGGCCACACTGGGCAGTGCATGCACAGTGAAGGGAGTGAATTAGTTTGATGAGCTTTCCTGTAGCCTCGATCTCCATAGAGACAAGAAGTTTTGGCAAGATCTGATTCTTTGGTCCTCATATGCTGGGCTCTGACAGCTCAGCCATGGAGAGGTGCTGCTTAAACTAAGTCACTTTAAGCAACCATTCAACATACTTATGCAATCAGGTCAAATCTGTCTCTAAGGAAGAGAAG
This sequence comes from Mustela erminea, assembly GCF_009829155.1. Lineage (NCBI taxonomy): Eukaryota > Metazoa > Chordata > Mammalia > Carnivora > Mustelidae > Mustela > Mustela erminea. Next base: position 94,721,747 of record NC_045619.1, read on the forward strand.
ACAACTGCTGGCTGCACTGATAACTCTTGAACCGGGATAGCGCACGTCTCGCTGAGATCCCCAGAAGCCAGCTCTGAGCAACTCCTCACATTTGCCCTTTGACTAATTAAAGGTAAATGGCAGTTGTCTCTCTACCAGATTGTTTGAGAGCTACTAACTAGTTTTGGTTGAATTCTTTAGCAGAAGATGGAAAGAAAGGGGCTGGAAGCAGAAGAGAGAAGAAATGCAAGACGGAGAACAGAGAGGGACCTTTTGGTAGCAAAATTATTTCTTGTTTATTTTAATACATGATTGGTAGGACTTCAGGCTTGAGATTACTTTGATTTGGTTTTATATCATTCTCATGGCATCCTCATGCCAAATGAGAGATTTTATTCAGCAGTTGATGAGATTTTGTTTTGTTTTTGAAATCTGGCTCCTCTGATAAACTCTGGACGAATCTTAACAGGCTACCTTGTATGTAAAATATTAGATGTAGTTTGGTTTGGTGGCATGGCTTATATGAGTCATGAGACTTTCATCAACTTTTAATACTAATAAAATAATTGGGCAGCTTTCTCTACCTGTCTGAGCCTCAGTTTCCTAAGAGGGTGGCTTTGATGATCACTCACAGTTCTGGAATTGTATGGCTTTCATTTCTGGGTAACTGAGCGTCACTGATATCCCGTGTCTTTTATATCAATTCTGAGCCTTTGTTTTGCTACAGTAATTCTTGCAGGTCCTAACAACATATTTTGTTGCTGCAATACAATATTGAAAAAGAAAACCCCACATAATTCTGGGTAGATTTAGAGTATTTATTTATCATAAAGTTAATTTGAAGAGTTATTATCTGGTTTAGACCTGTACGCTTTACGTGGCCCCCATGAATTTAGAAGGTGGTGGGAAAATACTTTTCCTACCGTTTGCACAGGTATGCTTTGATATGACCCACCAAATCTCCCCTGAACGGAGGCCTGCTTTGTTCGAAATTTGTACCACTTGTAGTCTGATATCCTAAGCCCCCAAACAAAAGTAAAGATAGAAAGCATGCTCAGGCAGAGGACTTGAAACAGTGAGAGCAGGAATGTGAGAAACAACGTGCCAAGGACAAATTCAAATGTAAGCATTCGGAGGATTAGCATCTCAAGCAAAAGCTTTTTCATAGTCTTCATTTTTGACTAATCAAAATAAATCTTTAAAATTACACTGTGGCTAAGGATTCTTTTTCTTTAGAGAAAAACAGAAAGAAAAATCAAAAGCATACCGAGGCAGATCTATAGTTACAGTGACAGTTATGAGTAAGTAGCATTCACAATCCTTCAGGGTGGATTCCAGGAACTGAGCACAGTTCAGGAAGATCCTGAGCTTGCAATTAATTATTTAGAAAATGCTCTCCTTGCTGCTAAGTAAACACATAATGTTCTCTGGCAAGAGAATTTGTTTGAATTCTCAGCCCTGAAGCTAAGAAGTCAGGCAAGGCTGCTACATGCATTTCTTTTCTTTCTTTCTTTTTAAACATTTTATTGCATTTCTAACTGCAAAAGAAAGAGGTTCTAAATGAGGCACCTCCTCCACCCCCCACCAGCTTTGCAGCATGATCCTATTCTAAGGATCTTAGCCCAAGGAGCAGAAAGATGGTTGGGTCTTTGAGGTCAATGGGAAATGTGGTGATTAAAAATCATTGATTAGCAATTTTAAGGGAAGTGAAAATGGGAGATGTAAACATGCCACATGAACTGAAATTTCTTACCCTTTCTCAAAGGAGAGTCATTATGAAGATGAACAGCACTGGGCATTTAGAGATGCTTTCCCAGGGATGGTACTAGTTTGCAAAAGGGAGCCAGGACTACCAAAAGAGGATGATGGTAGCTAGCAGAGACTGGTGGCCATTTGAGCAATGACTGAAGTGAAAAGACAGTCATGGAGGATATATTAGGTCAATACAATGAAAAGTAGCAGGGAAAGAGTCAAGTAGTCACACGATAAATGTCTCTACAATATGCACAATTACCATACGAAAAGATAGTGCAATAGAGCTATGAGAAAGGAACGGATAAAGTGGTAATGAAGCACAGAAATGAAAAATGCCATATTTTATGTGGGAGAACCAAGAGACACTTCCTGAAGGAGGACCTTGAAGGAAGAGAGGACTTATTTGGTGGGCCAAGTTGGGGGCAACACATTCCAGGTGGAAGACACATTAAGGACAAAGACACCAGGGCAGGAGGTCTGAGTAATGAGGAGTGATTTGGTGCAGCTGAAACAGACTATGAAAGAGGAAAGACAGGAATTTGAGTGGGAAGGGGTATTTGGGGCCAAATGGTTAAATGTTTTAGATGCAAAGATTTGAAATTTATTCCAGAAGGAGCAGAAGGAGAGGAACACAATTAGAACTGCCTATGTGTGAAAGATGAACTGGAGGGTGAGGGGAAGCTGAGAACTGCAATGGGGTAGGAAAGAATTAATGTTAAGCACAACAAAAGCAGTTAAGAGAAAGAAATGGTATGTGAGAAGCAACAGGGAACCCATGTTCTTTGGGTCTGACAGCCTGTTGCATATGGGAATAAGGGTCAGGAATGAGTGGTCATGGCTATGGACTTTTAAATCCATAAATTAGGTAAATTAGAGAGACAGCAATACCATGATCAGAGGTAGAGAACACAACAAAAGGAAGAGGATGGTGGGGGATAAAAGACCTGAGGTTAAAGAATCCTATTTTGGATGCAGTACATATAAGAAAACAAAGAAACATACCCTTAACATGTCTTACTTCTATAAATGTAGACCTAGAAGCCACCATGGAGTATAACCAGGAGAGAAAATAGAGACATCCCTTATAAAGTTGATAACTGAAGTCATGATTAAAATAACAACAGATTAACTAGGAGATATAGAAAGAAGAATGAGGACAACACTGTCTGGGGAATGACAACATGTAGGGAGTTGGGGAAAGAGTACATGCAGAAAGGGAAGTGAGAGGAAGGTGTACATTCAGAAAGACAGGGAAGGAGGACTAGAGAGGACATAGAACCCAAGGTTCAACCTTCTCAAAGCCAAGAAAGGGGACAGTTTCAAGGAGGACTGATATGTTCATCAGGACTCAAAGGCTGCAAGAAAGCCAAAGAGGATAGGACAGAAAGCCTAAAGCAGCATTAGTGATCATTAGAAGAATGGTGTCCATGATGGGGGCAAGAGGTTAACGAGCGGGCAGAGAGTTTAGAAGTGAAAATAGCATGAGCAGTGATTAAAATATAAGGTTAACTTCCTTACATACAGAGAAAATAGACTGGGCCTTAAAACGCTATGGTGAAGCACAAGAGCTTGAAAAATGTAAACGCATAAAATATACCTTTTTTAACCTTATTTCAACCCTGGAAATCCACTTAATCTCATATAATCTAAATTAAACTAAACCAATAAACAAAACATTAATTTAGTCAAATAGCATGTTAAAGTCTCATTCAACACACTGTAAAACCAAATACACCTACAGAGGTGCAGCATTTCCATGGCTAGTATTTGTTGAATTTTAGGGGTTACCTTTAGAAATTAGAGTAATAGTAGAATTAATATTCTACAAATATTACGTGAGTCCTTACTACTTCCTGGATTATAGTGGAGACCAAACAGTCCACCTCCACCTTTGCAGACCTCACATTCTCCTGACTGAGTACCATTAATTTAAATATCAGAACCACTCTGTAAACACAGTGCTACAGGGCTGAGATGTGACATCTCAAGCTCTGAGTTTAGGATCTAGTGATACTATTGATCTGCTACTGACTCTGGATTGGTTATTCCTTTCACTTTCTCTACTAATTGAGTCCTTTAGTACCTGCTAGGTACCTATCAAGGATTATATACAATTTCACTTAACCCTCCCAACAAACCTGGAGAAGGCAAACAATCCTCATTTCACAGATGGAAACCAAAGTTAATTGTATCTAACACCAAATAGGATATGTGGGATTATCTTCCTCTCCGCTTTTCCATCTAAAACTAGGCTGCTTCCCAACACTTCTGGAATATTTTTTCTTCAATTTGTCTCTCTAGTCTTTATCAGTGTATACTTACTTATTTTGTTTTTAGTCTGCCTTCTCCACTACAAGGCAAGCTGTCATTAAGAAGGAACTTTTAGAGGAGTCAAGATGGCGGAGAAATAGCAGCCTGAGACTACTTCAGCTAGCCGGAGATCAGCTAGATAGCTTATCTAAAGATTGCAAACACCTGAAAATCCATCCGCAGATCGAAGAGAAGAAGAACAGCAATTCTGGAAACAGAAAAACAACCACTTTCTGAAAGGTAGGACCGGCGGAGAAGTGAATCCAAAGCAACGGGAAGATAGACCCCGGGGGGAGGGGCCGGCTCCCGGCAAGCGGCGGAGAAACCGCGCACAAAATCAGGACTTTAAAAGTCTGTTCCGCTGAGGGACATCGCTCCAGAGGCTAAACCGGGGCGAAGCCCACCCGGGGTCAGCGTGGCCTCAGGTCCCGCAGGGTCACAGAAGGATCGGGGGTGTCTGAGTGTCGCAGAGCTTGCGGGTATTGGAACGGGAAAGCCAGCTACAGAGACAGAGCCGACAGTAAGCTCACAGCTCGGTGTTACCTTGAACCGGTCGCAGGCTCGGTGAGCTCGGAGCGCGGCCGGAGGTCAGGCAGACGGGAGTAACTGGGCGCTGTTCTCTGAGGGCACACTGAGGAGTGGGGCCCAGGGCTCTCCGGCCAGGAGGCCGCCATTTGTATTCCCATCCTCCGGAACTCTACGGAAAGCGCTCAGGGAACAAAAGCTCCTGAAAGCAAACCCGAGCGGATTACTCACCCCGGCCCCTGATAAGGGCGGTGCAATTCTGCCTGGGGCAAAGACACTTAAGAATCACTACAACAGGCCCCTCCCCCAGAAGATCATCAAGAAATCCAGCCCAGACCAAGTTCACCTACCAAGGAGGGCGGTTTCAATACCAAGGAGAGCAGCAGAATTCCAGAGGAGGAGAAAGCAAAGCATGGAACTCATGGCTTTTTCCCTGTGATTTTTTTTTAGTCTTGCAGTTAATTTAATTTTATTTCTTTTTCATTTTTTGTTTTTTTTTCTCGCCTTCTGGTAAATTTTTTTTTTAACTTTTACCTTTTTCTTTTTTAACGTTTTTTAACCAGTTTATCTAATATATATATTTTTTCTTTTTTATATTTTTCTTTTTTTTTTTTAAATTCTTTTTTTTTTCTTTTTTTTTCTTTCTTCCTTTTTGAACCTCTTTTTATCCCCTTTCTCCCCCCTCACTATTTGGGATCTCTTCTAATTTGGTTAAAGCATATTTTTCTGGGGTTGTTGCCACCCTTTTAGTATTTTACTAGCTCCTTCATATACTCTTATCTGGACAAAATGACAAGGCGAAAAATTCACCCCCAAAAATAGAACAAGAGGCAGTACCAAAGGCTAGGGACCTAATCAATACAGACATTGGTAATATGTCAGATCTAGAGTTCAGAATGACAATTCTCAAGGTTCTAGCCGGGCTCGAAAAAGGCATGGAAGATATTAGAGAAACCCTCTCGAGAGATATAAAAGCCCTTTCTGGAGAAATAAAAGAACTAAAATCTAACCAAGTGGAAATCAAAAAAGCTATTAATGAGGTGCAATAAAAAATGGAGGCTCTCACTGCTAGGATAAGTGAGGCAGAAGAAAGAATTAGTGATATAGAAGACCAAATGACAGAGAATAAAGAAGCTGAGCAAAAGAGGGACAAACAGCTACTGGACCACGAGGGGAGAATTCGAGAGATAAGTGACACCATAAGACGAAACAACATAGAATAACTGGGATTCCAGAAGACGAAGAAAGAGAGAGGGGAGCAGAAGGTATACTGGAGAGAATTATTGGGGAGAATTTCCCCAATATGGCAAAGGGAACGAGCATCAAAATTCAGGAGGTTCAGAGAACGCCCCTCAAAATCAATAAGAATAGGCCCACACCCCGTCACCTAATAGTAAAATTTACAAGTCTCAGTGACAAAGAGAAAATCCTGAAAGCAGCCCGGGAAAAGAAGTCTGTAACATACAATGGTAAAAATATTAGATTGGCAGCTGACTTATCCACAGAGACCTGGCAGGCCAGAAAGAGCTGGCATGATATTTTCAGAGCACTAAACGAGAAAAACATGCAGCCAAGATTACTCTATCCAGCTAGGCTATCTTTGAAAATAGAAGGAGAGATTAAAAGCTTCCAGGACAAACAAAAACTGATCATATGATAGCTGTCTTTCTCTGCTTGACTTATTTCACTAAGCATGATACACTCTAGTTCCATCCATGTTGTCGCAAATGGCAAGATTTCATTTCTTTTGATGGCTGCATAGTATTCCATTGTGTATATATACCACATCTTCTTGATCCATTCATCTGTTGATGGACATCTAGGTTCTTTCCATAGTTTGGCTATTGTGGACATTGCTGCTATAAACATTCGAGTGCACGTGCCCCTTTGGATCACTACGTTTGTATCTTTAGGGTAAATACCTAGTAGTGCAATTGCTGGGTCATAGGGCAGTTCTATTTTCAATATTTTGAGGAACCTCCATGCTGTTTTCCAGAGTGGCTGCACCAGCTTGCATTCCCACCAACAGTGTAGGAGGGTTCCCCTTTCTCCACATCCTCGCCAGCATCTGTCATTTCCTGACTTGTTGATTTTAGCCATTCTGACTGGTGTGAGGTGATATCTCATTGTGGTTTTGATTTGTATTTCCTTGACGCTGAGTGATATGGAGCACTTTTTCATGTGTCTGTTGGCCATCTGGATGTCTTCTTTGCAGAAATGTCTGTTCATGTCCTCTGCCCATTTCTTGATTGGATTATTTGCTCTTTGGGTGTTGAGTTTGCTAAGTTCTTTATAGATTTTGGACACTAGTCCTTTATCTGATATGTCGTTTGCAAATATCTTCTCACATTCTGTCAGTTGTCTTTTGATTTTGTTAACTGTTTCCTTTGCTGTGCAAAAGCTTTTGATCTTGATGAAATCCCAATAGTTCATTTTTGCCCTTGCTTCCCTTGCCTTTGGCGATGTTCCTAGGAAGATGTTGCTGCAGCTGAGGTTGAAGAGGTTGCTGCCTGTGTTCTCCTCAAGGATTTTGATGGATTCCTTTCTCACATTGAGGTCCTTCATCCATTTTGAGTCTGTTTTTGTGTATGGTGTAAGGAAATGGTCCAATTTCATTTTTCTGCATGTGGCTGTCCAATTTTCCCAACACCATTTATTGAAGAGGCTGTCTTTTTTCCATTGGACATTCTTTCCTGCTTCGTTGAAGATTAGTTGACCATAGAGTTGAGGGTCTATTTCTGGGCTCTCTATTCTGTTCCATTGATCTATGTGTCTGTTTTTGTGCCAGTACCATGCTGTCTTGATGATGACAGCTTTGTAATAGAGCTTGAAGTCCGGAATTGTGATGCCACCAACTTTGGCTTTCTTTTTCAATATCCCTTTGGCTATTTGAGGTCTTTCTGGTTCCATATAAATTTTAGAATTATTTGTTCCATTTCTTTGAAAAAGATGGATGGTACTTTGATAGGAATTGCATTAAATGCATAGATTGCTTTAGGTAGCATAGAAATTTTCACAGTATTTATTCTTCCAATCCTGGAGCATGGAACATTTTTCCATTTCTTTGTGTCTTCCTCAATTTCTTTCATGAGTACTTTATAGTTTTCTGAGTATAGATTCTGTGCCTCTTTGGGTAGGTTTATTCCTAGGTATCTTATGGTTTGGGGCGCAATTGTAAATGGGATTGACACCTTAATTTCTCTTTCTTCTGTCTTGTTGTTGGTGTAGAGAAATGCAACTGATTTCTGTGCATTGATTTTATATCCTGACACTTGACTGAATTCCTGTACAAGTTCTAGCAGTTTTGGAGTGGAGTCTTTTGGATTTTCCACATATAGTATCATATCATCTGCGAAGAGTGATAATTTGACTTCTTCTTTGCTGATTTGGATGCCTTTAATTTCCTTTTGTTGTCTGATTGCTGAGGCTAGGACCTCTAGTACTATGTTGAATAGCAGTGGTGATAATGGACATCCCTGCCGTGTTCCTGACCTTAGTGGAAAAGCTTTCAGTTTTTCTCCATTGAGAGCGATCTTTGCGGTGGGTTTTTCATAGATGGCTTTGATGATATTGAGGTATGTGCCCTCTATCCCTACACTTTGAAGAGTTTTGATCAGGAAGGGATGCTGTACTTTGTCAAATGCTTTTTCAGCATCTATTGAGAGTATCATATGGTTCTTGTTCTTTCTTTTATTGATGTGTTGTATCACATTGACTGATTTGCGGATGTTGAACCAACCTTGTAGCCCTGGAATAAATCCCACTTGGTCGTGGTCAATAATCCTTTTAATGTACTGTTGAATCCTATTGGCTAGTATTTTGGTGAGAATTTTTGCATCTGTGTTCATCAAGGATATTGGTCTATAGCTCTCTTTTTTGATGGGATCCTTGTCTGGTTTTGCGATCAAGGTGATGCTGGCCTCATAAAATGAGTTTGGAAGTTTCCTTCCATTGCTATTTTTTGGAACAGTTTCAGGAGAATAGGAATTAGTTCTTTAAATGTTTGGTAGAATTCCCCCGAGAAGCCGTCTGGCCCTGGGCTTTTGTTTGTTTGGAGATTATTAATGACTGTTTCAATCTCCTTACTGGTTATGGGTCTGTTCAGGCTTTCTACTTCTTCCTGGTTCAGTTGTGGTAGTTTATATGTTTCTAGGAATGCATCCATTTCTTCCAGATTGTCAAATTTGTTGGCGTAGAGTTGCTCATAGTAAGTTCTTATAATAGTTTGTATTTCATTGGTGTTAGTTGTGATCTCTTCTCTTTCATTCATGATTTAATTTACTTGGGTCCTTTCTCTTTTCTTTTTGATAAGTCTGGCCAGAGGTTTATCAATTTTATTAATTCTTTCAAGGAACCAGGTCCTAGTTTCGTTGATTTGCTCTATTGTCTTTTTGGTTTCTATTTCATTGATTTCTGCTCTGATCTTTATGATTTCTCTTCTCCTGCTGGGCTTAGGGTTTCTTTCTTGTTCTTTCTCCAGCTCCTTTAGGTGTAGGGTTATTTGTGTACCTGAGACCTTTCTTGTTTCTTGAGAAAGTCTTGTACCGCTATATATTTTCCTCTCAGGACTGCTTTTGTTGTGTCCCACAGATTTTGAACCGTTGTATTTTCATTATCATTTGTTTCCATGATTTTTTTCAATTCTTCTTTAATTTCCTGGTTGACCCATTCATTCTTTAGAAGGATGCTGTTTAGTCTCCATGTATTTGGGTTCTTTCCAAACTTCCTCTTGTGGTTGAGTTCTAGCTTCAGAACATTGTGGTCTGAAAATATGCAGGGGATGATCCCAATCTTTTGATACCAGTTGAGTCCTGATTTAGGACTGAGGATGTGATCTATTCTGGAGAATGTTCCATGTGCACTAGAGAAGAATGTGTATTCTGTTGCTTTGGGATGAAATGTTCTGAATATATCTGTGATGTCCATCTGTTCCAGTGTGTCATTTAAGGCCTTTATTTCCTTGATGATCTTCTGCTTGGATGATCTGTCCATTTCAGTGAGGGGAGTGTTAGAGTCCCCTACTATTATTATATTATTGTTTATGTGTTTCTTTGATTTTGTTATTAATTGGTTTATATAGTTGGCTGCTCCCACATTGGGGGCATAGATATTTAAAATTGTTAGATCTTCTTGTTGGACAGACCCTTTGAGTATGATATAGTGTCCTTCCTCATCTCTTATTATAGTCTTTGGCTTAAAATCTAATTGATCTGATATAAGGATTGCCACTCCTGCTTTCTTCTGATGTCCATTAGCATGGTAAATTCTTTTCCACCCCCTCACTTTAAATCTGGAGGTGTCTTCGGGCGTAAAATGAGTTTCTTGGAGGCAACACATAGATGGGTTTTGTTATTTTATCCATTCTGATACCCTGTGTCTTTTGACTGGGGCATTTAGCCCATTAACATTCAGGGTAACTATTGAGAGATATGAATTTAGTGCCATTGTATTGCCTGTAAGGTGACTGTTACTGTATATGGTCTCTGTTCCTTTCTGATCTACCACTTGTAGGCTATCTCTTTGCTTAGAGGACCCCTCTCAATATTTCCTGTAGAGCTGGTTTGGTATTTGCAAATTCTTTCAGTTTTTGTTTGTCCTGGAAGCTTTTAATCTCTCCTTCTATTTTCAATGATAACCTAGCTGGATAGAGTATTCTTGGCTGCATGTTTTTCTCGTTTAGTGCTCTGAAAATATCATGCCAGCTCTTTTTGGCCTGCCAGGTCTCTGTGGATAAGTCAGCTGCCAATCGAATATTTTTACCATTGTATGTTACAGACTTCCTTTCCCAGGCTGCTTTCAGGATTTTCTCTTTGTCACTGAGACTTGTAAATTTTACTATTAGGTGACGGGGTGTGGGCCTATTCTTATTGATTTTGAGGGGCATTCTCTGAACCTCCTGAATTTTGATGCTCGTTCCCTTTGCCATATTGGGGAAATTCTCCCCAATAATTCTCTCCAGTATACCTTCTGCTCCCTCTTTCTTTCTTCTTCTTCTGGAATCCCAATTATTCTAATGTTGTTTCATCTTATGGTGTCACTTATCTCTCAAATTCTCCCCTCGTGGTCCAGTAGCTGTTTGTCCTTCTTTTGCTCAGCTTCTTTATTCTCTGTCATTTGGTCTTCTATATCACTAATTCTTTCTTCTGCCTCATTTATCCTAGCAGTGAGAGCCTCCATTTTCTATTGCACCTCATTAATAGCTTTTTGGATTTCAATTTGGTTAGATTTTAGTTCTTTTATTTCTCCAGAAGGGGCTTTTATATCTCCCGAGAGGGTTTCTCTAATATCTTCCATGCCTTTTTCGAGCCCGGCTAGAACCTTGAGAATTGTCATTCTGAACTCTAGATCTGACATATTACCAATGTCTTTATTGATTAGGTCCCTAGCCTTCAGTACTGCCTCTTGTTCTTTGTTTTGTGTTGAATTTTTCCTTCTTGTCATTTTGTCCAGATAAGAGCATATGAAGGAGCAAGTAAAATACTAAAAGGGTGGCAGCTACCCCAGGACAATATGCTTTAACCAAATCAGAATAGATCCCAAATCGTGAGGGGGAGAAAGGGGATAAAAAATGTTCAAAAAGAAAGAAAAAATAGAAAAAAGAAATGAAAAGAAAAGAATTTTTAAAAAGAGAATAAATAAAGAAAAATATAAAAAAGAAAAAATATATACATCAGATAAACTAGTTAAAAAACGTTAAAAAAGAAAAGGGTAAAAGTTAAAGAAAAATTTTAGCAGAAGAAGAGAAAAAAATGAAAAAGAAAAAAATTAAATTAACTGCAAGACTAAAAAAATCACAGGGAAAAAAAAAAAAGAAAATAAAGGGAGAAAGCCATGAATTCCATGCTTTGCTTTCTCTTCCTCTGGAAATCTGCTGCTCTCCTTGGTATTAAAACCATACTCCTTGGTAGGTGAACTTGGTCTTGGCTAGATTTCTTGTTGATCTTCTGGGGGAGGGCCTGGTGTAGTGATTCTCAAGTGTCTTTGCCCCAGGCGGATTGCACCACCCTTACTAGGGGGCCGGGGTGAGTAATCCGCTCGGCTTTGTTTTCAGGAGCTTTTGTTCCCTGAGCGCTTTCTGTAGAGTTCCGGAGGATGGGAATACAAATGGCGGCCTCCTGGTCTCTGGCCCGGAGGAGCCGAGAGCCCGGGGCCCCACTCCTCAGTGTGCCCTCAGAGAATAGCGCCCAGTTATTCCCGTCTGCCTGAACTCCGGCCGCGCTCCAAGCTCACCGAGCCTGCAACCGGTTCAAGGTAACCCTGAGCTGTGATCTTACTTTCGGCTCTGTCTCTGTAGCCGGCTTTCCTGTTCCAATCCCCGCAAGCTCTGCGACACTCAGACACCCCCGATCCTTCTGTGACCCTGCGGGACCTGAGGCGACGCTGACCCCGCGTGGCCTTCGCCCCGGTTTAGCCTCTGGAGCGATGTCCCTCAGCGGAACAGACTTTTAAAAGTCCCGATTTTTTCGCCATTGCTCCACCGCTTGCCCCTCCCCCTGGGGTCTATCTTCCCGTTGCTTTGGATTCACTTCTCCGCCGGTCCTATCTTCCAGAAAGTGGTTGTTTTTCTGTTTCCAGAATTGCTGTTCTTCTATTCGATCTGCCGATGGTTTGCAGGTGTTTGCAATCTTTAGATAAGCTATCTAGCTGATCTCCTGCTAGCTGAAGTAGTCTCAGGCTGCTACTTCTCCGCCATCTTGACTCCTCCCTCCCAGCAACCAATTCTTAGTTTTACATTCCTCTGAGCGTGATATCAGTGGTCCTCAACCCACTGTGTTTATTTTGTAGTGAGTCATTAGGCAACACACACCAGAGCAGCTAGAGTGGAGCCACCAATCTCGTTTCCCAGAAACTAAACAAGCTACCACAGCTTCGAACTGTGTCTGTGAGTATCTGTGCTTTCCCTCGATTTATTGTGCTCATCTGTTAGCAATATTTGTGCTAAGGTATCAGTAAAGTCTATAAAGCTTATAAAAGATTTTTTTTGGGGGGGTGTCTGGGAATGTTTAAAAATTTTGCCATACTAAGTAATGGCAATTGCTTTATTTTATGCAATTTCAGTTTACAAAAGCTTCATATCAATACTCTGCTACTGGATAGTAGGGAAAGCTGTATTATGATTTAAATGTCTGGAGTAAGGCCTGGGTATTGGTATTGTTTAAAAGCTACAAATGTTGACTTATTTCACTTAGCATAATTTCTCCAGTCCCATCCATGTTGATGCAAAAGTTGGGTATTCATCCTTTCTGATGACTGAGTAATATTCCATTGTGTATATGGACCACATCTTCTTTATCCATTCCTCTGTTGAAGGGCGTCTCAGCTCTTTCCACAGTTTGACTATAGTGGACATTGCTGCTATAAACTTTGGGGTGCATATGGCCCTTCTTTTCACTACATCTGTATCTCTTTGGGGTAAATACCCAGTAGCACAGTTGGTGGGTCATAGGCTAGCTTTATTTTTAATTTTTTGAGGAACCTCCACACTGTTTTCCAAAGTGGATACACCAATTTACATTCCCATCAATGGTGTAAGAGGTTTCCCTTTTCTCCACAACTTCTCCAACATTTGTTGTTTTTTGCCTTGCCAATTTTTGCCATTCTAACTGAGGTAAGGTGGTATCCTAATGTGCTGATTTGAATTTCCCTGATGGCTAATGATGATGAACACTTTTCATATGTCTGTTAACCATTTGTATGTCTTCTTTGGAGAAATGCCTGTTCATATCTTCTGCCCATTTTTGGAATTGATTATCTGTCTTTTGGGTGTTGAGTTTGTGAAGTTCTTTAGAGACCTTGGATATCAGCCCTTTTTCTGTAGTATCATTTGCAAATATCTACTCCCATTCTGTGGGTTGCCTCTTTGTTTTGTTGATTGTTTCCTTTGCTGTGCAGAAGCCTTTTATCTTGATGAAGTCTCGAAAGTTCATTTTTGCTTTTGTTTCCCTTGCCTTTGGAGATATGTCTTGAAAGAAGTTGTTGTGATCAATTTTGAAGGAAGGGAAAAATGAAGGGAGGGAAATTGGAGTGGGAGACGAACTGTGAGAGACTGTGGACTTTGGGAAACAAACAGAGGGTTTTAGAAGGGATGGATGTGTCTGATGATGGGTATTAAGGAGGCCACAGATTGCATGGAGCACTGGCTATTATACGCAAACAATGAATCATGGAAGACTACATAAAAAAACTAATGATGTACTGTATGGTGACTAACATAACACAATAGAAAAACTAAAAAATATTTTTTAAAAAAAGCCACACAGGTAATTCTGATGCGCATACAGTGTTGAGAATCAGTGAAGTATATCCTGTCCTTTCTCAGTATGTTACCAGGATATAGCCATTTCTATTCAACTTATTTAAACCTATATTGTTTCAGGAAAAGGCAAGCCCTCAATTTAAAAACTGTAGGTTATAACTGTATTTTCCAAAGTATGATTGGTTCATGTTGATTATATAGACCAGAAGAAATGTCAGATTCATTTTCAATTGGGGGAGTACTTGGTTGTTACTCTCATAGCTACTAGATTTTACTTTTTTTCTTTTCTCTTGGGGAGTTCTGGGAAAAATATGATAAGAAAAATTGTGAGAAAAAAGGAACAAGATGAGGATAAACAAGATGAGGATAACAACTGAGTGTTTGTGGGAGGCTTGTATGGAGGGACAGTAATACTAAAAAAAAAAAAAAAAAAAAAAGAAGAAGAAGAAAAAAAAGAAGAAGAAAAAACTCTGTTGCAATGTATTAAGTGTTCTTACCTAGCTTTCTCCTCCCAGATGGATAACCTTGTAGACCTACATGACCATAATAACCGTGGAACACCAAGGAGACAACCTCCCAGAACCATGGAGGAAGGATATGGAATCAAAGTTTACAGGAATGTCAGACAGGCAAGATAGCAGGAAGGCTTTGGGACAGAATCAGGAAGAAGTCCCATTACAAGGCTTTTAGAACAAGACCCAGGTTGAGAGAGATGACATTTAAATATTGAGCTTTCCCAGGAAAGCTTCTATGTTTAGATGTAGTTTATAGAGAATATTTAGTGTTTTCCTCAACTAGTGTAGTAAATACAATTTCTAAATCTGCTAACTTTGCCTACTGTATTCCTGGTTTTGTTCCATTGTGTCCTTCATTGCCCTCTTACTCCATAGTCCGACTTTTGTTTTGTCCTGACCTCATTCTTTCAGTGTATCTAGCTGTTAGCTTCAGTTTCTTTCTTTGTCTCATTTTCACCTCTTCTCCTAGGAAATTAATAGAAAGCTACCTAATTTGTCTCATTACTTGAGACCATGTCCCACCTGGTCATACACCAAGTTTCTCAAGGAATGCCTAGCAAAGCAGAACCTAGACAATTGCAGATGACAGCAATTAAATCCAGTGCTAATGAGGGACCCACTGTAAACAGAATTCAGACCTGATAGTGCAGTATTTTGGGTTAAAGTTGAGTCTTTCCACTGTCCTGGAGTAAGTAAATAGACTTTGGGAAGTTGCTTTCCCACTTTTAGGTCTCTACAGTACCAATGAGTACACAAAGGCAAGTATGCATCTATCAAATGCTCCTTGCCCCCATCAGAGTTATTCATGAGGCTTTCCAAGCTCTCATCTTACTCCCAGGGATCAGCCAAATCCTAGGAGGCTCTGGGTCAATGTGTCACTCTGCCAAATTGAGGCAGCAAAAGCATCAGTCATCAGAAGGGTATTTTCTGTGAGTCAAAGTCGGCCCCCCCTGGATACTGAGCTTTCAATATTGACATCTGCTCTTAGAATAGACCCATAGGAAAAGTCATTTGATGACACCACTGAAATGCTGATAACTGGAAGCCCGAGGTAAAAATGCAAATTTCTTAATATAGGCTAAAAAGGCCACAAAACAATGTCAAGCTAAAGAAGCTGACATCTTCCTAATTGCCTGTTGCCTTGAGTCTTGAATACAACCTTCACTTGACCTGTTCCTCCTTCCTAATACCAAACTGACGTCTCCTTTCACTGCCAGAATTGCAGAGAATTGACCTGGGCATGCTTTTCTCTTTTCTTCAGAGAATTATTTATTGTCTTCATCTAATTTGACTTTTGGTGCCGATATTCTTTGAAAATTACATCTTAGGGATAGGAACCCCTCTTTGTGCTGATTTTAACCCAGGTCAGTGTTTTGCACTTGATAGGAATTTAATGAATATTTTAATTCAATAAATGTGTTGGTTGATTCATCATATTGCCGGAGGCTATTCTTCACCTCCTCATCAATACATTTTTTTCTTTGCTGACTCTCTCAGATGCTCATGACTCCCCTCAACATTCTTGAAACTGTCTTTGCTTCTTTGGGATATGGAGTAAAAAAGACCATCAGGTTTAGAAGCCAAATGACTTTAGTTGAATTCTTAATCCAGCACTTAAAATCTGTGTGATTCTGGTGAAGTCATGATCTTTCTGATCTCATTCCTTTCTTCTATAAATCTGTTTCCACCTGAGAGAATGGAGGTAGGATCAAGTACCTTGCTAAGTATCATGCTAAAGTACCTTGTGAATTAATCAATGCACATATACATCATACAAATATGCATATGTACATTTCCAATGTAGTTGACCCTTTTTCACTGTGCCTAACTCTCTGTGATGTGAGGAGGATAAAGTTAATGATATGTGTATATGAAAGTATACATATGAAAGTACCAAGCACAGAAGAGGCCTGGATGATGAGGAAGGATGAGTCATGCATTTATGGGGAGACACATTCCAAGCAGAGGGCACAGCTAGTGCAATGACACTATGGAAGGAAAGAGTTTGCATGTATCAAGAGAAACAGAATGATTGATATGGCTTAAGTATAGGGATCAGAGACAAGAGTGATATATAATGATATGGGAAAATAAGCCAGGGGAAGATCACACAGAACTGGTAGAAATTTGGATCTTATTTTATTTTATTTTTTAAAGATTTATTTATTTATTTGAGAGAGAGAGAGCAGGAGAAAGGGCAGAGAGGGAGGAGCAGAGATGGGGATGGGGGACAAGCAGGCGTGAGCTGCGTGAGCTGAGCACAGACCTGACACAGGGCTTGCTGCTGGGTTCACTGTGGGGTTCCGGATGTGGCTCAATGTGGGGTTCGATCTCAGGACCCCAAGATCATGACCCAAACTGAAACCAAGTGTAGGATGCTTAACGGACTGTGCCACTCAGTTGTCCCTGGATTTTATTCTAAGTGCAATGGTGTGTCATTTAAAGCTTTTGAGTAAGGGAGTAGAAAGATCCCCTTTACATTTTTTTAATATATCACAATAGCTACTATGTGGGGAGCAGACATTAGTGGGGTGGGGCCAGCATAGAAACCAGAAGATGAATTAGGAGGGATTACAGTCACCCAGAGACTAACTGAAAGGAACATCTTTTAGAGAGACAATCATGGAGATGGGAATGGTGGACACATAAGGGTATGTTGTTGTGGAAGAGTCAACAATCAAAATAAATGCTTTTGCTGACATTGAATGCTCCTTCTAATTTGACTTAATACTTTTTTATAACTTGATTTTATACTTCATTTCTACATGCCTCTTGTGCTATTCAGTTTATGGTACAGTTATGCTCCTTTGTTCTTTCTTGCACTCATGCCTTGCTCACATCTCTTTAGTAAAATGCCTTCTTAATTTAAGTAATCTTTAAACTTTCTGATTATAAACATGCCCCATAATATGTGCATGTTTATTTTATAAATTGTATGCATGAATATTATTAAATCATATGGTATTATTAAAGCCCATTTTTTAAATATAAAAAGCAATACACATGAGGATGAAGGTTCTAAAAATTTCTCCTTCCACTCTAGTAGATGTCTTCTGAACCTCATTCTCTATCCTTGAAGTAAGCACATTTCACTTGGTCTTGGCTGTCATTTTTTACTGAGTCTTTGAGATCTGACTCAAGATGCTTTTTCTATGAAATTTTTCTTAACCACTTATTATTTTGTTCTGAAGTCCTAGAAACGCTCGGATTCTGTCACCTTACTTAAATTAAATTCTGCATTTATCAATCACTATCTGTCATGATTCACTCTATCATATCCTATTTTCTTCACCTGTATTGTAGGCTCCTTGAGGGCACTGACTAATGTCTTACACTTGCTTTAAGTCACATTAATATTTGTTGGCTGGAGGAAGAATCTAATAATATAATTTTTTTCAGTCATGGACATCAAGAGTCATTCATTAATTCAGCAAAAATTACCACTGAGTGTCTAATTATAGATTCAAGTTGCTGGGTATTAAGAAGTGACAGGACCAGCAAGTTCTCTTCTGTCATACAGCTGACATTTAAGAAGGAGGCTGATAGAAAATTAATAAATAAACAGTTGGTTGTCCAAGATCCTTTAAAATGTTGAGTTATTATTTCTACAGAGAAAACCAGGTAGTCGGAGTGTTACTTGAATGAAGCCCCTTGATGATGTGTCATGGTCCTATATGATAGGAAGACTGAGAAGAGTCAAGCTTCACTGAAATGAGTTAAAAAATGCTTGCCATTCTAGGTAAACAGTTTACCTGTGATCATGGATTTAACTCTAGTTCTATGTCCATGGTCATTAAAATTATTTGAAATTCCTTTGCCATAGTGACCAATTCTAATTAAAAAATAATGTCTAGCCAGTAACTTATAAGTATAATAAATCAGTAAGGCTAGTGCTAGCTCCTATCATGACCAAATCCCAAATTCTCAGAGGCTAAACATGATAGAGTCTGATTTCTTCTTTATGTAAGAGTTCCTTGTTAACACTTGACATTTTGAGATTCAGTCTCCTTCCATCTTCCGGCTCCATCCTTTTCTAGGAGCTCAGAATTCTCCACGTTCAACCAGAGGTTGGGGAAAGACAGGGAAGAATCACCTATGGGAGGATTTTGTGGTTCTGTAAAGTGGTGATAGGTACATTCTAGAATGAGGCTATGCCTCATTCTAGGTGGCTGGGAAAGGTAGCCTCAGTGCATGGTCCTGGAAGAAAAGGAAATGGGTTTTGTAAAAAGCTGGTCAGTTTCTGCCACAGTCAGTTTCTTCAGAGCTCCTTTTACTAAGGTGTGAAAAATACCCAAATTTATTGACCATCATAAAGCCAGAGAAAGTTTATATGCTAAAACAAACCTTTGACTTTATCCAGTGACTTTATCCCTGATGATTATTTTCTCTCACTTATTTTATCTTGCCACTGTTAGTATCATACATTCCACTGATTCCCACAAACTGGCCCACTTTCACAAATCTAAATAATAAGTCAAGATTCAATCCCGAGTTACAAATGTAATACTTCAATGCAAAGCTTCTTGCCACAAGTAGAAATTCACAACATATACTTTCCAGCTCATTAAACTCAATGCCTCAAAATGACCTGAAGCAGGCACCTCTTTTTCAGAGAAGGAAATGGTTGCTACACTAGCTGTTAGAATGACTAACAATAAAATGTGTAAATTTATTCAATGATAAGCTCTTTACCGTATGGTGCTACAATAATCTTCGTTGCTCTCTTTCCTTGTTATACGTAATTTGAAAAGTCTGGTTTAATTATTTTGACTTGACTTCTTTATGTATCATTTCTTTTGATTTGAGGGCAGAGGGCCAAGTGGTTAGTAGCTTGGGAAGCCTCAATTCTTTGACTTCTTATTTGTTTTGCTTATAGTCACCATGGCTTTTGCATATTAGACACTTTTTATACTTCTTGGAGCCTCTAAAAATAAATGATGAAGCATTAAGCTCACCAATTATCCCTGGACGGAGGGAGAGAGGGAATTATTTTACTAATTTTATTAACATTAAAAATGAAACTTAAAAACGTTAGGAAAAAATAGGTACAAACATGTCAGTTCTTATTTAGGGGGGCTGGGATGGGTGTGGCTGTGATGCAGCCTGGAAGGGCAGCAAAAGGAATGGATACTGAGGACAAAGCTTAGCCAGAGGCAGATGCCACTGCAGTGACTTACATGAAGGAAGTGGGATAGGAAACCAAACTGTGGCCAGAGAAATGCAGCTAAGCCTGAACTCAGAGAGGAGGGGAGGTGGTCCATAGAGTAGGAGGCATAAGACAGGAATGGAATCTCTTACAAGGACTGGTTAGCGAAGCAGCTGAGAATCAATTCTCCCTCTTCTTCTCATCTTCTCTGCTCCCCAACCACTCTAGGCAACCTTGTTTGAGCTTCCAGAAAGTGCTGAGTTCTTTATATAAAGTTTCCTTTTCTGTAGAACACAATGGAAGTGCCATGAATAGGGTAAAAATTTCCTCTCCTATCACTCTACAGCAAGTTCAAGAAATGATTCTTCTATTGCTTACTTATGTATAGGTAATATAATAAAATATTCATTTATAGTCATTCTACCTAATTTATTGAGTTATTCCTTATGTAACCTCTGTTTTGTATCTTCTGCATGTCAGGGGCAGGTATATAAAAATGAAGTAATATAACATCAAGGGTTTTTTTACTGCAAATAGACAAGCATGTAAATGAACAATTAAAACACAATTCAACAACTCTGGTTCAAGATGCCTGGCTAAGAAAATCCATTTGCTTTTTCTCCTTCCATAATCCTACTGAAATGATAGAAAAAATAAATAAACCCACAGTGAAAGTAGAACCACCACCAACCCCCCCAAAAAAGGCAGAGTCACTGCATACCATTGGGCAATAAAAAAAATCTCACTAATTTGTTTTTGGCAGTCCTCGGAAAGGGCACCATCAGCAGGCCTGGAATGTTAAAGAATTTCTGGAAGACACATAGCAGATGGGCTTGGATTGATAGAGAGTCTGTAGCCCATAAAAACGAAATTGGATACCATTCAAGAGTGAATTTTCCCAGCTGAGTTCAGGAAAAATCCCCCATCTGAGATCCAAACTTGCAAGCAGTAATAAGCCAAAGATGGTCAGGGTGGTGATGATTAAGAGGCCAATCGGCCCAACTGCTCCAGTCTCCATGGGAGAGGCTGAATCAGGATTTGCAGCAGTTGAACGATGCAGGAACAGTTCTTTAAACAAATGAAGCAATTGATTAATGAGAAAAACCAGCATGAGTATTGATTCCAGGGAAAGAAGTGGAACAAAACAATAGACAAGGACCTTCTAGGATCAGAGGCACGCTCTATCTTTGTTTATATTCTTCCATCCGCTGTAGTCGAAGTTTCTATGGTTAGCAACCTCTTCACTGCTGAGGGAGAAAATGGTTGCCTCATCTGCTGAGATATGGAAGATATGTCTAAGATATCCAGCAACTGTCTAATTATAGTAAAAGGAGTAAAGAAAAGAGAGACATGAGCAAGGAAAATAAGTAGAAGTAAAATTTTCTGATCTGAACAAAGACTTGACAAAGATCGCAGATAATTAAAACAAATGGAAAAAGAGACACAGCTAGGCATGTAATTATTAAACTTCTGAACAAAAATAAGGAGAAAATCCTATAAGTAAAAGGAAAGAAAAACTTGCTTACAAAATTGAGAATCAGACTAATAGCAGAATGCTCAGTTATCACACAGGATGTTAAAAAATAATGAGGCAATGTCTGCAAATTTTTGAAGGAATTTTTTTTTTTTTAAGAGAGATTATGTATGTGAGTGAGAAGCAGGGGTGGGCAGAAGGAGAGGGAGAGCAAAAATCTTAAGCACATTCCACACCCAGCCTGGAGCCTGATGCTTGATGTGGGGTTGGACCTCACAACCCTGAGATCATGTCCTGGGCTGAAATCAGGAGTCGGATGTTTAAACAACTGAGCCACCCAGGCACCCCGGAAGGAAAATATTTTTTTGCACTGAGGGTCCTATATCCACTAAATTATCATTCAAGTATTTAGACGAAAAGTAAGCTTTCAAACTTATCACTCATGCCTTTCTCCTCCCTCTGCTCCCCCCCTCCCCTCTTCATTCCTTCGTTGATTCCTTCCTTCCTTCCTCCCTTTGTCGGTCTCTCCCTCCCTTCCTCTTTCTCTCCCATCCAACCAGACCAAAGGAGATATCAAAATATGAAGTGTTTTTCTCTGGGGAGAGATATTACAAGATATTTTAAATTTTCTTTCTTTCTTTTTTTTTTTTTTTTTGTATTTTCTCCCTCCCTCTTTTTTCTAACAACTCACTATTTTGCTGCTACTTCTATGACACAAACCCAACCACAATTTGTTAAATATATTTATTTGCCAGGTTCTGACCTATACTATTTATGTATATCTCAAATGATCCTTACAATGACCCTATAGGGAATATGAAACTCAAGTATATGATCTGTAAAATTAAAAGAGTCATAATTTATTATTTAGCCCCCTAGTCAACCCAAAGATCCTTTCTCCAGTCCTCTTCTTACTGCCTCAGTCTCTCAAAGGATGGGGAACACATTGCTTCATTAGACAACTTATTCCTTTGAAGGAATTTTCAGTCTACTCAGCTACCCGGTGCTATAGTTTGTCACATGTTCTGGGTTCTTGTTAACCTGGGCTGTTGAAGATGATGAAGATCATGTTGATGTTGATTTTCAGGTTTATGAGAGAGCTGGATGAAATGAACGGAATAGAGATCTAAAAATAAAAGAATAGAAGGTGTTTCAACATTTCAGGAAATAAAAGTAAATGGATAGTTCAGGCACAACTATTTCACACAAAGAGAAGAATAAACATGAAATGCGTTATCAGGGAAAGGAATTGGAGAAAAGGATTGTAAATGGGTTTGAGTTGCTTATATTTATTTTTCAAGGAGAGTGTTGGATTAGAGGGAACAGAAAACAATTAAATTGAAGTCAATTAATGTGTCAGGACCAGTGACATGATACCTTTGCTTTCTATTTCACGTACCAGTCAAGTGTAGGTCAAGCTGAGCCCCTCAGAAAGCTTTGAAAATGCCCATGTCCAAGGAAGTGATGAGAGAAATTTCTAGGTTTAGGAAAATGTCTGCATTTCTTTAGCTCCAGCCAGAAATGACAAATGGCAAAAGGTCAGAAGCTACAAATAAAGAAAGAGTAAATCATCTTTGTTGTTAAAGGAGGTGTTTTGTTTAGTTTTACATTTTTCCACTCAAGTAAGTTTGTCAGTAAGTTCTTTCCAGTTAAGTATGCTGTGGATTTACAACAACTTGTGCTAGGGAAAAATTCATTTTTGATAACTTGAAAATCTATACCATAGTTTTAAGGAGATACATGAAAAAGCATAACTGCCATTTTTGGAGGGTCTTCCCCCCAAAATTGGCCCAAACCTGCCCTATGTGAAGTCTACGCAGCTCAGTGAAATGCAGCTCAATCCATCCAGATGCTCAGGCCAAAAATCTAGGAGTTCCCCTGACTTCTCTTCCCATCCCCGTTCCTTCAACCAATAGGCAAAGTGTATTGGTTGTGCCTCTAAAATTAATCCCAAGTCTGGCCTCGGGGTATGACCTTAATTACCATCATTCTGGTGCAGGCCACTGTCCTTCTTCTCTTACCTGACCCATTCCAGTAGCCTCCTACCTGGTCTGTGTCCACTCTTGTCACCCCATGCTGTATCCTCATCACAGGAGCCGGAGCAATATGAGAGCTTGTCATGCTCTCCTCAAAACCCTGTGAGGGCTTCCCCTCTTAC
The DNA here is from genome assembly GCF_009829155.1 of Mustela erminea. Taxonomy (NCBI): domain Eukaryota; kingdom Metazoa; phylum Chordata; class Mammalia; order Carnivora; family Mustelidae; genus Mustela; species Mustela erminea. The sequence goes on from NC_045619.1 coordinate 94,744,865, forward strand.
CCAGAGTAGAAGCCAGAATGGCCTTCTGAGACCTGTAGGGTCCCCCATAATCTGACCCTTTTTTACTCTTGTTCACTCCACTCCAGCCACCACTCTCCTTGGGGTTCCTCGAACACATTAGGCCAGTCTAGTGCTTTTCTGTTAGGCATTTCCTTTGCCTGGAACCCTCCTCCTGCAGATAACCGCATGGCTTGTTCTTCCTCTTCTTTCAAGGGACTGCTGAAGCATCCTCTGCCAACCATCCTGTTCAAAATAGCGACACATCCCAGCCTTCTCTGTTCCTTTACCTGCTTTATTTTTTCTGATAATATTTTTCCCGGTCACTTTCTAATATATTGTATAATTTATGTCATTTATTTTATCTCCCCAAATAAAATATAAACTTTTTTGTTGGTTGGTTTAGATTTGGTTTATGTCTCTATACCTCCAGGACAGCTCCTGGCACATAGTAGGTGTTCAAAAAAATCCTTTTGGAATAAATGTGATTTAGAAATAATATATGTTTATAAAAGGCACATTTTACAAAGTGAAAATGTTGTTTCTTTGGTCTCAATTTGGCAAAAAAATAAAAAACGAATACCTTATAAGATAGGACAGCATGATTTGTCACAGGGCTCAGGCTAATAAGCAATGGCTAACTTTTTCATTAATTAGATCCTGGAGAAACATCACTGAATATTAAAAAATAAAGTTTTTTTGCATGCTGGCTTTAAAAAAATTTTAACTATATATTTCAATGATGCCCTCCAAAACAAAGAAGTTAACTGAAGTTAACTTTATATAGCCTGGAAAAAAATTCATAATGGCATGTAATATTCTTTGGTATTTATTTTAACTGTATTCAGATTTTCAAATTAGTGTCAGTTTTAAATAGGTATAAAAATGGAATAAAATAGCCTAAGGAATCTGGCACAGAGTGAATCTGAAGTGATATGAAACCTCAGTTCAAAATCAGGAGAAGTCTTGTGATTCCACTCAAGCTTTTTCTGGACTGCTTTGTGGCTAGTGCAGAATTTGGGATTCCAAGAGGTTTAGAGGTTCTGCCCCCATGAAGCCCATGGTCAGATGGACAGATGCAGATTAAGGTTTCTCTTCTTAGCAGTGCTAGCCAGAGGAAGCAAACAGAATGTCAGATCCAGGCATTTGGTGAGAATTCCAGAGGACATTTTCCCAAAGGAAGTCAATGAGATTTTACTTCTAGAAGATGTTGAAGATGTTTCTAGTGTTATTTGTAAAATGTTTGCTTAATTTCTAATTCGTATTTCAAATACACAAGCAGAAAATGACTCAGAAGTAGGGGATTCTCCATGAGGTCCATCACATATCCTTCTTGTTTTATAATTTTTTTTTATTATGTTATGCTAGTCACCATATAGTACATATCCTTCTTACTGTGCTTCACCATTCAGACATGTGACTTTCCAGGTCTTGCGATAGCTGTCTCTTCATCTGGGCACCCAAAGCTGGGTTAGGTGCCCATCCTAGGGGCCTCCACAGTATCCTACTTCCCTCATCAGAGCGCATGCATTTTAACTGGCCTCTTGCAACCTCTGTTCCCTAGGATAGCTGAGAGTGGCTCTGAAGGCAGGGAGGGAGTTGGCATTGGTTCTGGTGGGATCCACAGGACATGGCGCACTAGCTGAGTTGGTGGTTCTAACCATGTAAGGAGAACATGATAATAAATAAGTATCTTCCTCGATGGATTATCTCACCCAGATAATAGAAATGAGGAAAGGAAATCATAAAATATCAGGCAACAAATCACTTAAAATTCTAAAAGTGATATTTAAAAATCTAATTTTTGTCCATCAATAGGACTAAAGCCCTATCGCAGTTCTTCTTCCATTTCCTCGTTCCTAACACTTGGAACCAATCCCAAAAGGAATTTATTTTAAAAAGATCCTTGACTTTATATGATTAGATAGAAAATAGAATTAAAGTTACTTGTTTTGGGGTTCCTGGTTATCGCTCCTGCCCATTGCTGATAAGAGACAACACCAGATATTGCTGGAAGTTTGATTTCACCTACAGATATCCTTTCCTGAGTGCATTTAAGTTGTTCTCATCTTTTCCCCTTTTAGCTTGGTGCTTTTAGTTTCCAGTGACTTAAATTAACTCTTATGCAAAAGCAGGGGAAAAAAAGAGCAAGAATTCAAAGAAATGTGTCCCTTGTGTGCAATTGATTCTCAGCAGTTTGTTATTAAATCTTTAAATAATTAAATACAAGAGAAAACATTAAAGCAACATTAAAAAACCAACCATATGTTGAAAATATAAATGGAGAGGAGGGGAGTGGAGATAGCCATAGAATTAAAACTGCTCTTCATTAACCTTGCTCTGTGGTGTCTGTGCTGATCATTTGTATGCATGGCCTATGTGTAAGATCCTCCTGGCAAGGCTGTGGGTAGGAGAGGTGGGTTGAGCTTCTGGAAGAGGGAAACTGTCTGAAACAGTTTGCCAAGAGGAAAGGTCAGTGAGGAAGGAGACACAAGCAAAGACATGAGTGTAGAAATGATGAGTGGGTCATCGAAGGGTCCTTCAAACAAGTTGTTCTGGTTTTTTTTAATAATCTGGAATGTTCCCAAAATAGAAAACTTCCTTCCTTCCAGAGCACATGACCTGAATGGTAAGGTGGCAAGTCAGTAGTGATAAGAATACAGAGTGCTACCATAGGTGACTCACGGGCATGGGTTTATTAAATGCTGGTTAGAAAACTATATATATATAAGGAGAGGAAAGTGGGCAGAAGCCAAGGTCCTGGATGTGGAGAGCATGCAGAATGTCATGTGGATTTAACTGTGTTCCCCGATACTCAGATGGTGAAGTCCTAATCCACAGCGCCTCGGAAGGTGGCCTGATTTGGAAATAAGGTCCCTGCAGATGTAATTAGTTAAGATGTGATCCCACTGAAGTAGGCTGGGCCCCTATTCCAGGATGACATGTGTCCTTCTAAAAATGGGAAATGTGGATGAAGACACACACAGGGAGAATGCCATGTGAATATGAAGGCAGAGACTGGGGCAATGATTTTACAAGCCAAAGAAGGTCAAGATGGCCAGAAAACCACCAGCAATGAGGAGAGGCCGGGAACAGATTCTTTCTCCACAACCCTCAGGAGGAATCAACCCTGCCGACATTTTGGGCTCAGACTTTTAGCCTCCAGAGCTGAGACAATAAATTTCTGTTGTTCAAGCTGCTCTGTCTGTGGTACTTTGTTATGGCAGCCCTTCCAAACTAATAAACCAAGGAAGAGCAAAGTTCTGAGTTTTGTGTCGTTTTTCACCTCTTGCACGATTTAGGTGACCTTCCACCCAATACTGCCTTGTTGCTGGTCAGTCAGCAAATGCTCCCATGTGGCATTGCTGCATACCAATTAGCAAACATCTTCATATGGCATTGCGGTGTGTGTCAAGGAGCAAACGCACCTTCCACTCTTTCTAGCACTCAGCACAGTTCCAGGCACTCACGGAATGTAAAGAATCTAAAAAGGATTCTTGCCATTGAGTAGTTTGCGGCATAGACCAGATATCCCTTTGAGCGTTCAAGTGAGTGAGGCATGCTTGCAGAGCACGAGGGAGGCTTTGCAGAGGAAGTAACAGCCATGGCGGCGGCATCGAATTATTGAGAGCCATGGGTCAGATGCAATGTCACAGGTACATCATCTTCAAGGACAGCCCATGAGCTAGTCAGCATTATCATTCAGAGTTCACGGAAGAGAGAACTGCGTCTGGAGCTGTGAGGAACTCGCCCAGTATTGCACTGTTCATAAATGATGGAGCTGTCATTTGAACCCAGGTCCATCAAACCAAACTAAGTTAGAAAAAAGTAAACTTCTGTATTATACTGTTGTGGCTCCTGTGGTTATCTGGCTCCAAATTGCACACTTACAGCAGAATTGGGATTTTAATCTTGGCCTCAACAAACCATTCAGAGTTAATTTCATTAGACACCGCGCTGCTTATTTTTTTAAAATAAAAATAAACACGTATTTTTAAAACTGTGAGATTTGTAATTAACTCTTGGTTTAAAATACTATTGCTTAACTTTTCCCACTCCTCATCTGATCTTGCTTAGCTGAATGGCTGTGAGTTCCCTTGAGGTCAAAAATTATGTCAGATGTGTTAGGACCTTGATAAATAAGTTTTTAGGAAAAAACAATGTTAAGTTAGATTTCTTTGATTTCTCTCCTCTCCACGTCTCACTCCAAAAAGAAAACCTGCTTTTAACTTGGGATCATTCTTGACTCATGTTATTCTCTAGCACCTCACATCCAATGTATCAATCAGCAATCCTTCACATCTATCTTAAAAATACATCTACCATGACCTCTCTAATCCAAATTATCATAAATTCTGGATGCATTACTGCAAAATGCTTCTAACTTGTCTCTCAGCTTCCATCCCTGCTGTCTTAATGAAGGACCCTCTGGTCTGAGAGTTCCATTTAAAAAGAAAGGTAGGCCTTGTTTCGCCTCCCTTTGAAGCTCTCCAAGACCTCTTCCTCATACCCAGAACGTACTGAGTTCATACTTAAGGTATTTTCTGTCTCTACCTCCAGATTATTTCTTTGACCACTATGATTCTCACTCCCTGGGCTCCAGCCACACTAAACCACCTTTCTATCCCTTGAGGGCACTGAGCACACTCCCTTCTCAGAACCTTTGCACTGTGTTTTCTGCCTGGAATGCTGCTTCTGCAGATGTCCCCATGGCCTTGTCACATGTTTCCTTCAGGGGTCTGCCCAAATGTCAGTGTATAGGAGAAGTTCTCTGCCCGTCCTATATGCAATAGCGTACTCTTCCACCAAAATCAGGTTCTAACCCCACACTGTTTCATTGTCCTCCATAGCATTTATCTTTGTCCCTCTCCACTAGAATGTAAGCTTCATGAGGACAAGGGCTTCTGTCCTCATTTACTTCTGTATCTAGAACATTGCCTGTCACACAGACATTTGACACATATTTGTTGACTGATTGAATGAATGAAGAAAGATTTTAGTGGTTACAGGACTGTTGCCTCATCTCTGTGAATATCAAAATAAATCCATTGCCTTATCTGTGAGTAGTGTTTCAAAGCATTTTCATGTACATTAAGTAAAAAAAAACCACCCTCAGAAAGTCTATGAGAATTTGTGGAATAGATATTTACTCTGAAATAAGAGGGTTACACATAGGTGAGGTGACTTAGCCTGGGTCACATAGTTAATAATGGACTTGCCAGCTTTGAAAACAGGGTCTGCTCTTTCCTTTAAACTGAGAGTCTTTTCATAAAGCCACACTCCCCTTGCAAGTCTTGACAAATCTGGTAGCTACTTCACCATCCTGATGTACCACGCTTATTTAATATCTGCCCTGGCTAGTCGGAGGTATTGAGTGCAAGTCGAGGACAAAGCCATTTTGAGGATTTGGCTTGGGACCACCTGAGTTTGCAATCTTGCTGACGATGTCAATAGACTGTACTTGGAACTATTCTTACAGTGAGAGCTGTTCTCAGAAAGGCTTATGTGACTTTGAATGCTTTTGAGTGTGCCAACTCTGAAGGAATCTTTTGAATCTCTTCAGATTTAGACTTCTCTTTGAATCATGAGATCTTTGGTTGGCTAAAAACAATAAAAAGAAAAACTTTTCTTGTTAGTTATCCCAAAGGATATAGGAGGTTTTTAATAAAGTGGCAAGAGGTGGTCTCCTATGTTTTCAAGGAACTTCCATGGAGCTAGCCAAAAAGATGGCTCATTATGCAGGAAGGGGAGCCAAAAAGCAAAAGAAAAGGTCCACTTACTGTGAAGAGACAAGCGGAGGAACTGTAATGTATGTTTAGCTTCTATTTGCCATTAGGCACACTGATGGCACCCTGTCAGCAATGCAGCAGAGGAGTGAGCCAATAAGAAAAAGCTGGGAGAGACAGAACAGAAGCAGCTGTGTCTCAAAGCCCCAACTTTATTTGGAAATCCAAGCCTTATTTTCTCTCGGGGCTTGTGGATTTGCCACGTGCATTGACAGCAACATTTCTTCTCAGCTGTTTGTTTCCCGCCCTTCCCCCACTCTTAATTAGCCAATAAACATACATCAGGAATGCTCAGAAATGTGTAAGAGCAATGGAAGATACACAAGACACATGAGCTGTGCACCCAGCCCTTGAGAAGCTTATAATTGTTAGTGTAATTGGATACTGCCAAACAAATTGGAGCAGGAGAGTGGACAGTATATGTTGAATTATGTCTCTCTGGACCTTCTTTTGAAGCCTTATCACTTGGACACCCCCCCTGGACAAGCTCCATAGATTCATCATTTATCTATCTATCTATCTATCTATCTATCTATTTATTATTTTAACATTTATTTATTTATCTGAGATAGAGAGAGAGAGCAGAGAGAGAGAGAGAGAGAGAGAAAAGCAGGCTCCCCACGGGCATGGAGCCCAACCTGGGACTCGATCCCAGGACCCTGGATCATGACCTGAACTGAAGGCAGATGCTTAACCAGCTGAGCCACCCAGGTGCCCCAAACTCCATAGGTTTACAAGGTATCCTTTCAGCATCAGACCCAACCTGTGTACATTCTAATGATAAGAAGCCAGACTTCGATTCAACGTTCACCTATAAGCAAGCATTTATTGTCTACTATTTGCCCACATAGTTTTGTGCCTGGAAGTAGGCACAGTGTAGGCAGAACCTTTTTTCTGAACAGGGGAGTTTCCCCAGGTTTTCCCTGCGCTTCATTCCTTGTTTGTCACTGGGAATTCTGCCTTTTAAAGCCTTTTAGTAAACACAGGAGACCAGTCACTGGATATCCATGGAATAACATTTCATTTTCCTCAGGGGTATAACCACTTGACAACCAGCATGGGAGCCAGGAAACAGACCTGTCCAGCAGCCTGTGTGCAGCAAAGAAATTTATTACTATTTCCTATTTCTTCCACGGGAAAAAAAGAGCTATAGCCTGTATTTTGACATTTTAAGAAGACTTACAGGAGTTATGCCCCATCAAATGAGCTGACGTTATGACACGCTGACACTAATGTTCAACAAAGCACATTTATTGCAGAATTTAGAGGCTAGTCACATACCTCCAAGGCTTTTTTATTACTATGATTTCTTCTTGGGCCTGCCTATCTTGAGGTTTCAAGAAAGGAAACTCTTCAGCTTTATTCCTGAGAATTAAGCTGACATGGGCACCTTGTGCATATTCTCTTATCTTTGTTCACCAACGAGGCTGATAAATCATACATGGGCTTGTAATTATTTCAGTACCTTCTTCTGAAGGGTAATTCAAAGTATTCTAGCTTCTTTTTCTAGTATTGAGGATATTTTGGGAAAACACATTTATATTTTCCCAGTTTTGCTCTGTTTTGGTATCCACAAAGCGTATTTTCTATTGCAGAGAACGATCTGTGGTAGTTGAAGTGCCTAATGTCAATCAGTGTTGAGCATCACCTTTGTGCTCATCCCTGTGGAGGATTTCAGTTCAGTCCAATAACACTTTGATGAGCACCAGCCAATTGTACAACCCTATGGCAGATGCTGCAGGGCACAATAGATGAATTTACAGTTTCAGAGAGGACACAGGACATGCACACAAGTAATATATCCAAGGTCGGTGTCATAAGGAAAGCTTAAGCCAATTGCAGTAACAGTTCAAAGGCATAATTCAGCTAAAATGTAAGCTCCATGAAGGCTCTATTTTGAAGGCTTTGTATCACCAGTGCCTTCCTTACCATCTGGCATGTGGTTGCTTCTCAGTAAGTACTTGTTGACTGGAGAAAGTCTATCCGGGAGTGAAGGTAGGAGAGGAAGGCTAGGAAAAACTCTGATGTTGAAGTCTGTGGATAGCTGAAGGAAATAGCAGGAAAGTATTCCAAGTGGAGGGCAAGGCATTTGTTAAATTATGGGGGCCCTAAGACCTGTGGAACATCTTGGCAGGGTTTGGCTAGAGTAAATGGTACCTACATGACAGTGATAGAAAGAAAAGTAGATAATTCTTGGGGCCAAATTATGGTGATTTTATAGATCAGATTGGGGATTTTGAATTATTTTATTGGCATTGGAGGAACATTAAAGTGTTTTGAGCAGGAGCTTGGTGTGATCTGAACCATGGTTTGGGGAAACTGATGTGGTAGTGATGTGTAAAATGTAGCTCCCAAACTTAAATGTACATTAGGTTCAACTGGGAAGCTTTTCAGTCACACAGGTTTCTCTATCCCACACAAGACGGAATGAATTGGCAAGTCCATCATCTGCATTTACACCAAGTCCTCAAGGTAATAGCCGATGAAGTAGTTCACAGAATTCAAGATTAGATTCGTCTGGGGTCAGTGCTTTTGGGACAGATGGAGGGAAAGATTGCAGGCTCATATGGGTCAATGAAAAAAAAATCACAGGAAAGAAAGTTCTGAGACCAGGAGAGTCTACAGAGACCTCCTGCAGACCTCTTGTCCCAGAAATGGGAGCCAAGCTTGAGTCAGGCACCAAGGAAATAATTCTTGAGAGGAGAATATGAACCTAAAATATTTGCTGGTCTAGTAAAATGAGCAGGAATCAGGACTAGCAAGCAGAGGAGTGTGACACATGACTGCTGGGAACAAGACCACTCTTCTTGTCTACACCTGCCAGGAGAGCCCCAGCAAAGATCTTCCCAGAAAGCAATTGAGTACATCAATCATCATTTCCCTGTATCAGAACTTTCTTTTGTATTTGGCCCTTGAGTGGAGATTTTGTGTGAAATTCATATGTACTCAGAGAATCAATAAGAGAGTTTGGTAAGTGTTCTCGAATCCACTGACTTTTTTTTCCCCCAACTTGAGAACACTGCAATAATAACACTGCAAGAAGACTTAGCCTTATTTCAAGGGCAATTCAAGACTACAGAATTAACAGCAGCACTCTTTTAAAGTCAAAGCATGATTTTCCACCTGTAATAAAAGAAACCTGAAACACAACTAAAAAAATAAAAGGCTTCAAAGATTTATTAACTCTTTGAAATGCTATTCTAAGCAGTATATTTAAAAGTCTATTATAGGGAAAGGTATAAAAATTGGGGTGGGGATTACACATGAAAATTTTTATTCCATTTCATTTTATTCCCTTTAAAAGAACAAAGATTTATTTAGGCACCAATGGCCAAGTAGTTCGGTTTTGAAAAGAAGGACCTGGGTAACATAAAATAATGGAGAGAACAATGCACAGGGAATTGAAGAACTGAGTGATATTATAAATAACAACAACAATAATAGCGGCAATGCTACACTTAATTTAGTGATCTCTATTTACCAGTCCCTGGGCTAAGTGCTTTACGCACGTCATCTCATGTAATCCTCATAATGACCCTGTGAAGTTGGTATGATTATAATCTTCATTTCACAGAGGGAAATTGTGATTTGGAGAGGGTAGATAACTTGCTTATGTTCAAATGACGCCTAAATGGAAAATGGTAACGCAACCTGAATCTAAATGCATACCGCTAACCAGTGCTTCCTGATTTTATCAGTGATCGGCTATCTTATCTTGCTGATAATACTTACTTGAAGTACTTACTAAATCCTCACTTACTAAATCCTTACTAAATCCTCATCCTTACTAGTAGTCAGGTACTATCATTATTTCATTACCATTTTATGGATGAGGTCACTGAGGCCCTGGAAATTTGTTAAGTTCCCCAAAGTCATACCCCTAGCAAGTAGAGAACCTGCCATTGAAATCAGATATTCTAATTCAGAATCTGCCTCTCAGTCTAGTGACATACAAAACAAAAAAAGAAAAAATCCATATTTCCTAGTAGTAAGCCACCAGGCTATCTTCTTATTCTTGTCCTCTTCAATATTTTCACTAACATTGTGTTAAAATGTTGATGACATAAATCTGTAGCAATGTAGTGATCACATTGGATGATTGATTTGGGATTTAAGTAAAATCTAAGAGATAGGACAAACTGAATCTAACAAAAGGATGTACAAGAGGGATAAATATCGGAACTTCTTCATGGATCAAGGGCCATAGCTACCTGATGTGGTGACATGGGGCTAAGAGAAAGAAGGGGGTCTCTTCGTAGGTAATGATAGGGAGTTTTAGGTGACAATAAGCACAATGTGAGTCAAAGATGGTTAATAGCACTTTGTTCCCAACCTCTCAACAACATGAGCACACTTAACGCTATCTTAGGGCAGTAATAGTACCTCTTTGCTTGTAGCTGATCAGAAGAAATCTGAAGTGCTGCATTCTGTTCTAGACACCAAAACTTAGCATGCTAGAGAGATGATGTGACTTAAGATCATGTTATATGGGAGTGGATGAAAAACTGGGAATGTTTAGCCAGGGGCAGAAATGACACAGCGGGAGAAAAATAGCTGCTTTCATGTGTTTACTGGACTTTCAAGGAGGAAATGTTACTTGATTGTTCTTTCTACTCAAAATAAAAATATTAGTAGAAAATTAAATTTACTTTATAAAAGAAGAATCTTTCAAGAAGTTGGAGCTTTGGGAAGATGAAACTGGTTGGCTCATGTGATTATTATTAACTATCTCAGATATTTGTTAGACTCACGTATGGGCCATTCTAACACTGCAGACACTCAGGCCTCAACTCCAGGGAGATGTAGGGAGGGAATGTGATATTTTTTTAAAAGTTACCCAGGTGATTCTAATGTTCAGCTGGGACTGAGAACCACTCACATGAAGGATAATAATGATAATGACTATTGATGGGTACTAACTATGTGCCATGGACTACACTACATGATCTACATGTATAATCTCAGTTACAACCTCATTTTGTCATCTTAATAACAATTTTTAATGTAGTGATTATGATCTTATTTTACTGATGGATAAGCTGAGCCAAATTTAATTATTTACCCGGGGTCTTCGAGGGTAGTAGATATAACAGGGTTGGTGCCGCCACCTGGTTACCAGGGTTGTGAAGGTTCTTGGCCAGACTCAAACCCAGGTGAGATGAACAGGCATGAGATTTTGTTGCCTCCAATGCTGCTTTGGAATTGCAGTGGTAAGTTGGAGTAAGTAACAGGAATTTGTGATTTTGTTACCAACTGAGACTTCTAACATACAATAGATCTTTAGGTTAAAGTTTAGAAATAAAATGAAGTTTAAAAAGATATTTATACTTTTGGCACCAGAAATAAGTAGATTTTATTAAGATTAAGGAGAACCAGATTACAACCAGAATAGATGTATGGAAAGGCAAATACTCCAGACCAACAAAATGAATTCACTATAATAAGAATTCCAGGAAAGGGATATAAGATTTGGGAGATAAAGTTGAGGGGAACGTCCAGAAAAAAAGTAAAGAAATCTCTGAGGTTTTCATTATTCAGGTAAAAATGATTCTCTGAAATAAAGTTCTAAGAAGACCTGTTGCCTGAAAAGAGCAAGAGTGAAGATGGTCTCCTTTCCGATATGACTGGCTCAAGGAACAAGTGATTATAGGTTGTGCTCAATCTTTCTCTCTCTCTCTTCTCATCTTTTCATCTTTGTGGTGAGCTTCAATCTTTCTCAGTTTATTTCAGGAATTGACATATGGCATGATGCCTGATGGCAGCAACATCAGATTCATATATCTCTGGTGTTGTTACTTGAAAAGCTAGACAGATTTTTTCCTTGCAAGCACCAGTTGAAAAATTCTACCGAAGACTTTTTATTGGCTTAGCATGAGTCATGTGCTCATGTTTAAATCAGTCATTGTGTCCAGGGGATGAGAGTCACATTCCCCAAAACATAGGAAGTATGGCTTATTATGGAAAGACTGGGAGGGTAGGAGGGGCTGCTAGGCAGAAAAAGACATACGCCACTCAAAACATGCTTAGCAGTGAACCAATAGGGGTTTTCCTGTTAGAGTTAAGAAAAAGGCACAAATATTCCCTGGCATCACTATTTAACCTTATTCTGGAAATTTTATCTAATTGGCTAAGGTAAAAAAAAAATAACACAAAAGTGAAATATGAGGTGTAAGTTTAGGAACAAAAGAGACAAATACATTTTTTAAAAGATTAATAGAGTGGGGAATATAACTTAAAAATATCAAAAAATGCCAGCAAGGCACACTACTTAAAACAGTGTTATAGTAGAAGAATAGTTTCTACAATAGGTCATTCTCATGGATAAAAGTGATATTTCAAGTTGGTAGAGAGAAGATGAGTTATTCAGTAAGTGAATAATTTGGACCAATTTAGTAAACGGGTTTTCTCCAACCAGAAAGAGAAAAGTATATTATTATTTCATACCATACACAAAAATATTTTAAAACTGTAATTCTTATTGAGTAAAATATACATTTTTAAAAAATTTAAGGATGAGGATAGATTAAAAAGGAAAATCTCAAACCCAAAAACCATAAAAGAAAAAAAGTTTGAAAATTTAAAACTTCTTTGCAAGGAAAGATATAATAGCAAAATGACAAGAAGAAACTGGGATAAAATATGTATAATATGTATAAATTATATTTCCCCAAATAATATTCTAAACATATTACAAATCAATATGAAAAACACAAATGAGCAAATTTTTAAAATGTGCAAAAAGAACAGGAAATTCACATAGATAATACAAAAGCCAATCATAATGAAAAAATTAAAAGATTAATATAATTTTGTGGTGATATGGGGTGAAGGTGACTCATACCACTGGGGGAAGTAGACTTTGATGCAATTCTTTAAAAGATAATTTCACAATATCTCTCAACATTTAAAATGTGCTTACTACTCTTTCACCCAGCAATTCCATACAATCCTAATTGTATATGTAAAAGTGCAAAGAAAGTGGAGTATTTTTTGTTAGAGCAAACATTTAGAGATAATGTAAATGTCCATTAATATGGAATAGACAAAAGTAAATATGGTATCTTCATATTATACATTATTATGAAGATTTTAAAAGGAATAAAGTAGATCTTATAGACTGGTATGGAAAGTGTTGATGATATATTATTCAGTGATAATATGATTTGCAAAGTATGTGTAGCATGATCTAATATTTGCTTAGAAATAGAAATCTGTAGACGTATATATCCATATTCTTGCATGCACATGTGATAAGGCTTTGTTACAGGTACAGGAAGCTTTAGCGTTGTTTTTGCCAGACAATGAAAATGGGATATAATTTTTTCTTTTCTTTCTTAAAAAAATTTAAAACTCATAATTTTTCTTAATATAAGATTTTCAAAAACAAAATTGGTTTCGTTTTATTTGGTTCCTTTCTTTGATGTTTTTAATGATAAATGTTTTAAATAAATTGAGAACTTTATATGTATTCACATGTATTAACGCATAGTGATACCAAGATATGTGCTTTGAAGATATAAACGACAGAAAAGGTTTGAGGCATAGATCTTTATGAGAATGTTTAAATCTCAGTAAAGCTGGTAGAAATGTTTAGCTCCACAGGCAGAAAAGAATTCATTGAACTATTATATTCCAACCTGTTTTATCCACCAGAGACTGTCATGTAAATGTCTGACAGAGCTACGCATATGAGAAGTTATACAACATCAGTATTCATTAAGATGGGTCATTCAGTACAAAGTGAGCTCATTTTACCAATATAAATTTTCAGGTATTGGATGAAGGGAAATCAAAGATGAAGGGAAATCCAAAGTGTGACCTTGAGCCATCGCCTGTAGGTATAGTCTTGTTTCATCAATGTCAAGGAAAGCAGAGATAACTTTTAAGTTACCTTGGAGCATCAGCGCATGCAAATTACCTTACGGTTCTCTCCCTTGATGAGAAATCAAGCTAATACATACCTGCCTATTTCATACAGAAGCATACTCTCTCACCTCACACTAATGACAGGGGGACCCAATGTGGGTTACAAAATTTCAAGCTCAGAAAGCATCCAAAAGAAAATGACAAGCAAGAGTCAACCAAAATACATTATAGGATTGTGCTAATTGACTTGGACAGAATTTCTTCAGATTATGTTACTGTGGTGTCACTGATGTATCCAAAGGGAGAATGGTGCATAGACTGTGAACAAAGTGTCATGATTTGCACTCATCGCTGGCCCATCTAAGTACATGGGATTCCCTGGATGCTGGGGTTAACAAGGCTAATAATGAAGTTTCCCTAAGTGACAAGCAATGCAGGTAAGGAAAATTATAATAAGTATCAGATTACACATCCAACATTTTTCTAGATTCTTTTCATTTCCTGTGAGCCTCTATCAGTGCTCCATTTATATCTCATGCATCTTTCCCTTATTTCTGTTCTTTTCCTTTTTTTTTTCTTTTTTTCTTTTTCCCAGCTTAGTGTCTAGTCCTGTCATTTGTTGTATATGTTTTTCCAGAGGATCAGATTTTATAGTTCTGTGTCAACTAACATTAGATTTGTCAGTTCATCCCTTCTATACCTTTCACATAAAGGCATTCTGTCTAAACAGGGTGTCTCACTTAGAGGGTCACTTAATTACTCTGACATTTGGAAGATGTAGTTCTGTTGCAGGGTCCTTTCCAGACAGGCACTTATGTGACTATGTTTCTATTCAAGCGTGAACACAGAAAGCATTGGTGCTCCTAAGAAAGTGGCCTTGGGAAGTAATGCATCTGGGCTATGAGATGAAATACTGGTGAAAATGTGTTCACTTTTGAAAACTCCCATGCCATTTTGACTTTCTAGTCTCTCTTGTATGGAATGATCTCTTCTTCACTTAGCAAGCTGTTATGCATCCCGAAAGACCCAGTCCCAATGTCTTTTCCTCTGCAATACTTTGACTCCCCTGGGCAAAGCTAGATTTTTTGACCTCTGGTTCTCTTATCATATTATATATGATACCCTTATTATAAGCAATTACTATATATACAATTTAATGTCTCCAGATTGTCATACAATGACTGACATGTAGAATGTATTTAGGAGATGTTTACTAAAGGATGAATGGATGAATGAGCAGGTGAGTAGATGTACAAAGGAGCAGTTAATTAAGTTATTGATGGTCATGGAGAATAAAAAATGAAAAACAAATTCATGGGCAGAAAATATGTAACTCAAGGAGAGTCGGTGTCTTTTTTTAAAAAATTTTTTATTAACATATAATATATTTTTATCCCCAGGGGTACAGGTCTGTGAATCACCAGGTTTACACACTTCACAGCACTCACCAAAGCACATACCCTCCCCAAAGTCCATAACCCCACCCCCTTTCTCCCAACCCCCCTCCCCCCAGCAACCCTCAGTTTGTTTTGTGAGATTAAGAGTCACTTATGGTTTGTCTCCCTCCCAATCCCATCTTGTTTCATTTATTCTTCTCCTACCCCCTTAAGCCCCCATGTTGCATCACCACTTCCTCATATCAGGGAGATCATATGATATTTGTCTTTCTCCGCTTGGAGAGTCAGTGTCTTTTAAGCTGCGGTGATTAGAGACAGTTTTATGGAGGAGGTTAGATTTAAATTGGGCCTCAAAGGATGAGTGAAATTTTGCTACTCTAGTGATCAATAATATTATTCATGAAAGTGCTTTCAGAAGCATAGAAAGTGAAATAAACTGCAAATACTTCATTAATACTTGTAGTATATTGAATGTACTGAACCACTTGTAACTGATACTCCAGAGAATATTTATAATGGAAAAAAAAACAAAAAAGTAAACCTTAAAGCATAGCACAAGTAAATTAAAAATTGTGGTAGATGGTAAATCTACCTATGGCATCTTTTGAATATTAATAAATTTATATACTAATGAACACTTCTGGGAGGAAAAAAGAAGTCCTAAATAGTTTTTCTTAATTTCATGACAAGGCAATTATTTGATTTGCAATTTTTGGTCTGTAGTAATATTTGCATTGTGACCCGCTCAGAGACTGAAATTAATTTTCAGGGATATGGTTGGGATCTAAAAAATGTAACACCTTCAAATGCCACATGACCCTCTTCCATCGTCTCTCTGAGTGTTTTTATTTGCAAAATAATTTTGTAATTCTTCATTTCTAAAACTCAGAGTTAGGCTGTAATGTTCTGGAGAGGAGAGAAAGACACATCACTTGCAGTAATACCTATATATTCTAATTGATATTTACAAGCACATATTTAGAAAAATATCAGAAACAGACATAGTTAGACATAAAGACCTGGTTCAGAGTAGAGCAATTGTCCAGTTAATTTTATATTTATCTGAAAGATTGAGTCCCAAACCTCAAGTTGTCAGACTTAACTAACGGCCATTTGATTCACATTTTCTCAAATGTCCAGATGTATATACGATAGAGCTGCCACGTGGTTTTGAAGAAGCTCATCTGATCAAGTGAGGTTGGGGTAGTGTCAATGGCAGGCTGAGAGTATTGCATGCCTCTTAGTCAGTCTTTAAATGCAATGCCCAAGTTTGCAGAACACTGTTTATCTGGCTTCAGCTGGGTAATTCATCTTCTGGTTTCCATGCCTGAAGCAAGTAGTCCTGAGGGACAGTTTCCAATGTATTAAATAATTCTAGTACCAAAAATTTTGCACTGAACCTTATGATGGAAGTCACTGGGAAGTCATTAAGTGGGCGGAATCTGGGTTGGCTTATCAAATCTCTAATTTTGGGGTTTATGTTTGAAATGCTATTTAGAAGGGACATCTTGCATTTTACTATAAAGTCTAAAATTTACTAGACATGACAAGGGGAAAATGAGGGTCAGTTGAAAAATTGGAACTTTTGCTATTATAGGTACTCTACCATTGATAAGGGTTTATTACTCAAAACAAAGCAGTCAGTCATGTTGGCCTTGGTACAGTAGAGAGTAACATTTAAAAGATTGCTTTTGAATACTGCCAATCAACTATCCGAGTGATGAGTTCTTCTTTTAAGATATGGATTGTTTCTTAGTAACTTCTGAGTGCTATACCACATGGTTTATATAGGTTATCTTATTTTATCCTCTCTATAAATGAATAAGCTCAGGTTTAAGTAACCTGCCCAAGGTCACATGGCTCGTAAGGGAAGATATTGGGATATGAGTACAGGAAATTTGGCTCTAGAATTTATGCTCGCTTTGACCTTGTATTTATTTGCCCTTTAGAAACATTAAAAACAACCCCCCTAATGATGAAAATTGGTTGATACTTGACTGAGAAGAAAGTTTGGCTGGGTCAATTTTTTGGCACTTAACCATATTGGAACACCTGGTGTTCAAAGACATGTTCCTAACATTATAATCTTAGCATCTGACTCACATCAGCCAAGTTCAAGAGAGCCGGGTTTATCACACAGAAGGACTTTTTAATAGTTTCCAGTGGGTGGTTATTCCTATCCTATGGCAAGAATAAGCAGTGGTTAATAGTATGGGTATTAGGGATAATCATTCTTGGATTTAAATTAAGGTCCACCACTTACTAGCTATCTAACCTTGCACAGTTTTCAAAGCCTTGCTTTCTCTACTTATAAAATGAAGATAATACCCTCATTATATCAAATTGTTATTACTTACTTCATAAAACGTGCTTTTTATGGGGCTAGAGTTATAGTCAACCTTTAATAAGTAGTAGTTATAATTAAGGAAGGTTATGGGAACATGATCTGTTTCTATCTTCCCAGTATCTGGAAAATCATATGAATAATTAGTAGGTAGTTTGATAAACAGCACATCTGATAAAAGAGAGTTGCTATTTTATGGACTATTCTATGGAATATGCTATTCAAGTTTGGAAAAGTATTATCTCCCATTACTGTGTTTGTTGTATTAGGCACTGAAACACTCAGCTCTGCCAGAGTCAGCTTCTCTCCCTTAAACAGTGCAGGATAAACATCAATGCATTCCTAAGCTTTAACTCTACTTTTATAAAATTTCTGTTGAAACAAACTTCCTTATGAAAGGAATACTGTCTTTCTTCGAATTTTAGATGCCATCTCTAGTAAAATGGCACCATGGATTAAAGACTATTTTTAGGAGAAAAAAGAAGTGAGGTATTAAGTTCACACTATTAAAAAAAAAACACTAATGGAAACTAGTTTACATTTGTCTACGCAATTATATACTACTTCTCCCTTAAATCTCTTAAAGTATGAGTGTTGAATTTCACATTCATTCTAAAATTTCTTCTGAAGCACTTTTGGCCATCAGCAGCTAGGCATCATCTCATACTAAAACAGTTTTTTATAACACTTGTCCATGATCTTCTTCAGCACGTTTGGAATTTACAGTATAATTGCAAGCCATGTTTAATGCATATGAGGGTTTATGCTACATTTTCTATTTGGTTTAATGCAAATATAACTCTTTATTTGAATTAACTATCCCTAAAATTAATTGGCTTCTTTTGAAAGCCAGCCAAAGCTTTTGTCTGAAAGGTATTTATCCTTTAGATTTCATGACTGTTACACAAAGCCCCCCTAGATTTAGAAGTCCTGTGATCTAGTTCAGGAATTAACAAACTATAACTTGCAGACCAAACCTGCCCAACAAATGATTTTGTAAATAAAGTTTTACTGGAACTCAATCATACTTTGGGAGTGCTGTCAATACTGACTCTATCTTTGGTCCTCCATCGTGTTCATGTTTGCTTGATAACCTTTCTTAGAGCTATATGTTCCAGGTCCCTTGGAGATCACTATACATATCTTAGAAACGTCCACCAAAGTCAGGGTAGGGAAAGGCTTGTTTTGGCCTCCCATGAATATGGTAGAGATAACAAAGTGTTTCCCCTTCCTGATGCACAGGTAGTGCCACAAGATCTAATAAAGGTCGGCTGTCAGTTAGGTGCCTGCGAACTCTACGATCTCGTTACCATGCCCTTCTACACATCCCTTGGCCCTATAAAATCTGTAAACTAAAGTCTAGACTTTGCAGAGAATAATTTTGTAGCTTGATCGTTGTCTGCCTAATTCCCCCCACCTCTCCCTGCCCCCATTAGTCATTTATCCTGAATAAAATGCTGTGTAAACTCTATGGAGTTGCCTGGTTCATTTTCTGATATCAAAGTGTCTTCGCAGTTTGGGGATGCTTCATTATCCCTCTCTCATCTTCTAACACAAGCCCATCTGTTTATGTATAGTCTATGGCTGTTTTCATTCTACAGTGGCAGAGTTGAATAGTTACCACAAAGTTCACATAGCCTGCAAAGCCTAAAATATTTAGCATCTGGCTCTCTATTAAAAAAAAAGCTGTGGACCCCAAGAGATTCAATAATTTCTAATATCTAACACACATTAATTCTCTCTCATTACCTTCTCCTCCACATTATCATTGCCGTCATCAACAACATAGCTAAGAGGTGTTACTATGTATCCATCACTATATGGAGCGCCCAACATGAGTTGTTTTATTTAATACTCATGAACACCCTTTATTTCACAGATGAGGAAATTGAGGTTAAGGAGGTAATTTATCCAAGTGCATGTAGCTAGTAAGAGGTGACATCAGAATATACAGCTTTATAAGCATGATAGGACAGAAGAGAACTAGTAAGGAAATAGGCAGTGACTTAACAGATCTGGAACAGTTGGCTAAACAAGGGTCCAAGCAGGGAGTCTCAAAAAAGATTAAGCAATGTTGCAAGTAAAGTCAAGCTCACCGGAGCACCAGGAGAACATACACCTTGAACATCAACTATTTTCCATATGACAGAATCCCTAGTTTCTTTACAGTTTCTGGTTACATTATACACCTCCATGAAAATGTCAGCTCCGTGAGAGCTGAGACTTCTATTCCTCCCACTCCAGTGTTTTATCCTCTGTGTTTAGAGGAGTAGACAGTCAACAAACAATTGCCGAATTAATGAATGAACAAGTCCTCAACTGTGCAAACAAGGGGACAAGGGACAAGGGACAAGGAAGACATTATCTCTGGTGGCATCTCTTTGACTATCTTAATATTTTGGCAACTGTAAGTTAACGAAATAAGTGGCAGAGAAAAGAGCTAAAGAAGTAATAAATTGAGGTTTCCACTTGATCCGGTCTTATAATCCTTAGTTTAAAAGTAAGTTTCTTCTGCCTATATTATTCAAAGATGATTGGTTACAAGTGAAAAGAGAAAAACAATTTACTAGCAAAGTGATAGTAACATTTGGACAAGGACGGATATCTCTCACTTCTATTTCTTTCTAAATGATGGCGTCATTATTTTCTACCAGAGACTGGCCTCTTCGATGAGGGAAAAAATTGCCAGTAGGCCCAAATTCATATTCTAATCCTCTATCACTGGAGGATAAAAGCTTTTCTTGACTCCATAGCAAGATACTTTAGTTTAATGGAGCCACTCCTCATTGCCGCTGGAACACCCATGTTCCTTACTTCAGTCTGTATCATTTTCCATCTGGATTATACCTATTGTCTACTTCATCAATTCCCTTCTTCCCTTTTAATTTATTTCTCCAATCTTATCAGGTTATTTCTTTGCTTAAAATCTACAAGGACTCCTTATTTCTTTCACACCAAAACACAAACTATTTGCAAAGCACATATAACCCTCTTTTGATCATCCTACTTAATTCTCCAAGTTCATCTTCCAACATCTCCATCCTCTCCCACACATTAAACCCTGAACTCTAGCCATACTGTATTACTTACTGGAAGTTTCCCACTAATGACTTTTTCTATCTGGAATGGCTTCCCCATCTCTATCTGATTCATCAACTCCTATTCATCCTTAGAGATTCAGCTCCGTCTTTTTTCCCTTTCCATTCTGAGAAGCATTTTTCTTATATGTTCCCACAAAACTTTGTTTTATTCTATCATATCACTTAGAGCATTTTTATCATCTGGAATTGCTTATCTCACAAACTGGACTGTGAACTTGAGGGCAAGAACTGTGTTTTCTGGTTTTTTTTTTTTTTTAATTACCAGGAACAATCATATATTCTTAGTAAACATCTGTTGGGTGGGTCAATGATTACATGTACGAATGGCTTAACATGACAATAACAGATAAAATAAACTTCCTTTATGCCATAGACCATAAATATCAGAGTTTTCCATGATCAGATGTAATATGGAAAGATATATGTCAAGAATCTCATTTTTGAAAAGTTTGAGAAGCAGTTGGTTAACAGTGTGGTCCTGAAAGCTGGATGGTGTAAGTTTAGATCCCACTCCTTCCACCTACCACTTGTAAGGCCCTAGACAAATAAATTAACTCTCTATGCCTTAATTTCTTCATCTATTTAAATAATAAGAGTACGTAATTTATAGAACTAAACCATATAGGTCCTGCGAAGAACACAAAACGTAAGTGCTGAACAACCATGAATTTTTCTTTTTAAGATTTTATTTATTTATTTGACAGAGAGATCACAAGTAGGCAGAGAGGCAGGCAGAGAGAGAGAGGAGGAAGCAGGCTCCCTGCTGAGCAGAGAGCCTGATGTGGGGCTCCATCCCAGGATCCTGAGATCATGACCGAGCCAAAAGCAGAGGCTTAACCCACTACTGAGCCACCCAGGCGCCCCCAAACATGAATTTTTATAATCGACTTATTTATTATTGCCTAACTGAATACTATGCCATGGCAAGCATCTGTGTTCATGAAAAACATCTTTTATAGATATAGACATGTTCAGGTCTGAATTTTAAAATCAAATAAACCAAAAAAACAAGAAAACAAACAAAACCCCCTGCAGAGCCAGAGTCTCAACCTTATGTATATTAGAGGTAAGACATACCAGACATGACAATAGGATGGATTCTGGGGTTGGTATGAAAGTAAGTTGGTTTAGTTTTTCTAATTAAAATGTTGATGGTCTGTTATAGGCAAAATGCCTTACTGTGGAATTGTGGCTTTTTAATTATAGTTTTTAAATTAGTTTAAAATGTATTTTAAACTTTGAAACAAATGTGTGCAGAACTTTGCAGAATCCTTAAATATTTGGGGGATTTTTAAAGATTGTGATTGAAACTATAGGTCTCAATGGTCTCAGTCTTTCAATCAAGAGCCTCTGTTTAACTTTAGCCTTTCAGTTGTGTGTGTGTGTGTGGGGGGGTGTCAGAGTTATTCCTGGACATCACTCTCTGAGTCACAGTACTCCTTAGTGGCACCATATTCAAACTGGAAAAGTAGTTATTGAAGAACAAACATTGCCTTTAGTATACTAAAGACAGAAAAAGAAAAAAAGTTTTGAGATTATTCATTTAATCTGCTAGGTCTAGTGACAGTCATTGTATTTCTAGTGACAGAACTGGAATTCGCAGGTGACATTGAAATGATACATCTTCACTGCGGACTTATTTATTTGACATGAATCAAAGATAAAAGGATCCTCTTCAGAATTTTGATTGGTTGGCCCAGGATTTGAACTAAAAGTCTTGGCACTAAATAATCTTTGCAAGTGAAAGGATAGAACAATCTTTGCCTAAAATCCAAACGGGACTTTCCACATTAACGAAACTTAATTTACAAAAGTCGGTTAAAAATCCTGCTTACAAATTTGTATTATAAAATCTCCTAGCCCTAAGGTGTTTGCTAAGAAAATTGTAGATATTTGTTTCTGGATGAGTTATTAGGAAATCTCTTTAATGCATTGTCGATAAAGAGTTAAAATTTAAGGCTGTTTTGTTTTAAGTTAATAAAGCCAATTGTTAAAGCTTTGTCTTCCTTTTGCATGTAGCATGTGCATTAAAAAACCAAAATAACTGTAGGCAGTTAGAGCTATAGGTACTCATATTTTCAAAAGAAAAGAAAATTGCTTTTGAAATAAGGTATACACACACCTACACATTGACTACCTAAAATGCCTACTGACCATGTGTGAAAAGATGGAGTGCTTATTTAATAAATCTGAAAATGCACAATGGGTGATATAAAATGCATATAAAATTAAACCAAACAGGTGCATTAATCACTGCCACCAGGACAAATGGATCCAAGCAGCAAACATTTATTTAAATGACCTAAGGCAGGATGGAGGAGAATGGCAGAAGATAAAAAACCTGGGATAAGTTTATAGGTTTTTCACTCAAACACCGCAGGGGTTAGGGGAGAAACAATGGGAAGTGAGCACACACACACACACACACACACACACACACACACACACTGACCTTCTTTCTGACAGAGATGGAGGAAAGGGGTGAGAGGGGTGGCCATCTTCTTAATGACCTAATTGTAAATCCATTTGTTTTAGATGGCTAATCTGTTTTTATTGTGTCAGTACAGATGACTTGGATAATTGTTGGCCCTGTGGCTCTGGAGCGATCAGATGGCACATTATAAATTGGAAGGTAGCCAGGTCTTGCCCAATATAGAGTTGGTTAAAACCTTTGATGACATAAGTGTCTGATAAATAAAATATACCTCGTCAGTGAAAGCTTAACTTGATAATTAGATTGCAGAGCAGGTTGTTTCATGTTTGAAATCCTACAAGCTCTGAGATACTCAAGAGTTGAATCCAACTCAAGAAAAAATTCTAGTAAGTTTAGGTAAAGTCTGGTTTCTTCATATTGAAAGAATTACTTCTTAAAGTGGCTTAACAAAGAGGCCTACAGTCTGTCTGATATCTGAGTATTATCTGAAAAATGTGGCTTTGAAAAATTAAGTGTAAAGGAGTCATAAATGCATCATAAATTGTGGAACTAGTTTTCTCTTGAGAGATATACAGATTCGAGAATTGAAGATGAAAAAAATGGAGCAATTGTTGTCCCTGCCTTTGGGTTTGTAAAATAGTTTTATGATAGTCTGTGTCTCTCTCAGTCTCTCCCTTCTCATGGGATCTGTAAACCTAAGAAATGTTAAGGACCTCTAGCAGGCCTGTAAAGTGACCAGAGACCCTATTTAAATCAGCATTAAAAGGAGAACAACATGGTATCAGCTTTTACCTTCCTTAAAATTCCCATAAATTATATCCCCTTCCACCTTAATCTCTTTACACTGTCCCTGGTTGGGAGCAATTAAGAGGGGAAAAAAAACGCTAAAAGTAAAATACAAATTATGTTAATCTGGATGTTTCTGGATGGCTAGGTTGGAGGGAACGTACAGCCTTAGCAACAAACCCTGTCAAAACCTGCCTGACTCACGATTTGACATCACAGGACCCTCACAAAGTTGCTCACCAGGGTATGTACTGGAATCTAGGTAAAGTGGAGAATAGCTGTATGTACACGTCTGAAAAGTACCATCCACCTTGCACCTCATTTGTCCCATGCTGACTCTATATGTAGGACTGTCTGTCCCAACAAGACCTCAGAAAGGATGTGCGTGGATCTATACACGTCCCTGCCCGGGCACGACAGCTGGTCCTTGGCGCTGGGTGAGGATCACGTCTGCCCCCCCGAATGCTTCCACATCACGGTGAGCTATGAGAGGAGCCATTTTGCTAATGTCTTAATCCTACTGCCACACTCTTTATTCTCGAGAGATTAACTCACTTCCTATTTATGCAACATGCCTAAGGAGGCATCTTCTCAATTTTTCCTCTCCTCCCTTATCTTCTCTTTTCCCCCATCTCCTCACAATATTTGCTCTGTCATCATTGTCCTTTACCTTCCTTATTTGGTGACACATATTACCTATCAACAGGAGGAGATTTAGGAATATTATTTGAATAAGAGGCTTTTGAAGAAAGAGACTATGGATATTCCTTTACTGACTTCTGAGGGTTCTTTTTACATTTTCCATGGCCTTTCACTGACCAGAGGGAACCAAATGGGCTCATGTTGCTCCATTATTGGGTCCTCATGGTCTTGGAAGATCTCATCAACCCAAATGAGTCTACCGGTCACTTCTCTAATGGTACAGGATTTTAGAACGAAAATCTCCATATTGTCACAGAAACCTGGACATTTGTTCTCTGGTTCCACAGTGACAGAATGAAGAGGAATAATGCCACAAAAACAAGAATGGGATTTTCATTGGCAAGCAAATAAGTAGCAACTGGAATGGTTCTAAGAGGCACATATTTTGTCAGGTCAAAGATATCCAAGGAAGAACCCCAGAGACATGAGAGGCCAGGTAAGGGATCCTAAGAGCTTACTACCTGGCTGCAACTTCACCCACAGGGACAATGACTAACATTTGTAACCTGATTTTGGTTATGCTTCTGCTCAATAAAACAAAACCCTGAGGGAAAATCTCTGAAGTTCTAGTTCGATGGTGGTTTCAGTTCAGATGGACTTTCTGAATCCTGGTGGTTACTGCCTACCAATGGAAAATTCTCAAACTGGTAGAGACATCCTAGAGGGAGTTTGGTGGTCAGTGGTTCTTGACCCCTCTTCTGCCTTCCATTGGTCAACAGTTCTTTTCAGTTTTTCTGTCATTCCCTCCTGTCCATCCCACTGCAGCGTCCTCCTTCTTGATCCCTGTGATTTAAGTCCTTCCACACTGTTGAATGTACACCACCACCAGATTGGCTTTCTTTAACTATTGGGCCACATCTGTCCATTATATGCCACACATGGGAGTCCTCAGGCAATTTGGTCTCAGTTTAACATTTTTTTCCCTTGGCTTCCATTTCTTCACTATTCAGACACTTTAGTCTAAAAAATGATAATTTTCTACTCTTACACACCTTTATATAAGAGGATAATGTAGGATACTTGAAAGAAAGAAATCTATTTTACCCAATTTTCCCAGCAGTATCTTTACATGTCAAATGGTAGTTCTTAGCAAATGCATTGTTTTGTTTATGATGTATAGAAAAATTTTCTTTATTTGGTGAAGGAATTCAAGCTGTGGGAAATGAATTATCCCATCCCTCCCTAACCAGCATAAACTAGTGCAATCAAGAATTCCTAATACCAGGCACTTCAATAAAGAGAAGAGGATGGATATGATGGGCAAAGGGAAGAAAATGAATCCCCCAGGTAGTGGGTATCTCTCCCCTCTGGTTGCCAAACTAGATGCTTTCAATATTAAGGTGTTTCCTTTTGGGGAAGAAATGGTGGCCATGGAAAAGAGCTAATGACTCCCTCCTCTGGATAATGATTTGAATACAGTTGGGTCTAATTCATTGGTTTGATGAAGAAGAAAGTCAGAGGAACTACACTGAGTCTCAGGGCATTTGCTGAACAAATAAGATGTTATTACAGCAACTCTACCCCTTGTCTGGGGATTTGCCCTGCTATTTTTTCTTCTCCTAATTCTGCTTCTTACTAAAATATTGCCCTCACTATTACACTAGAACTTGGAGCGTAAGTCTCATTGGCTTAATTATTATTTGATCAAATGTTTTACCTGCTAACTATGATAGACTATATATATATTTATTGTCTCTTCATGCAAAAGGATTATACATTCCCATTCTGTTAAGCTTGGGAAGACATGGGACTTGTTTTGGCCAATGAAATATGAGCAGCAGTGACATGTGTCACTTCCAGGCAGAAGCTACTTGAGCCCCCGTGTTTGTCTGTTATGTTCTCCTTCCCCTGATTCTCCAATCACAGAAGCCTGTATCAAATGAAACCTTCATCAGCCCCAGTCCCTGACTGACTACCAGGAAGTGCTATTTTGTCAAAAATAATGCACAGAAACCATGAACAAAAATAAACTGTTGTTTTTATTTTTTTTTTAAGATTCTTATTATTTATTTGACACAGAGAGAGAGAGATCACAAGTAGACAGAGAGGCAGGCAGAGAGAGAGGGGGAAGTAGGCTCCCTCCCGAACAGAGAGCCCGATGTGGGGCTCCATCCCAGGACTCTGAGATCATGTCCTGAGCTGAAGGAAGGGGCTGAATCCACTGAGCCACCCAGGTGCCCCTAAACTATTGTTTTTAAATCACTGAAATTTTCAGTTTGTCACTGCAGGATAACTTAGCTAATGCTGCTTGATACACTTACACAGCAAAGATTAGTAATAATAAAAGCCAACATATTTGTGTTCTAGTCTCAATGTTGAGTATAGAATTATATCTAATTAATATACTCCAAGCAATACATTTGGAATATAAAAATATATTCAATATGATATTTACTTCTTCTACTAAGGTAAGATATTCATAAACTATATTCTGTTAGGAGATTCACACAAACCGGCTTCCTTCTGCTCTTTTCCCTCTCTTGAAGTAAGACACTTACAAGAAAAACTCTAAGAAAACTCCCATTCTTTTACCAGCTTTTCTTAAGAAATAACTCGATATCCTATTATAATCCTATTTTTCCAATTCATCCCCTGACACATGACAGAAAATTCGTAAATGTATATTCAGTTAATGAATCATTGTAGTAATAATACAATAGTTTACCCACAGCAGGCAGTAAACAAATTTTTGTTAAGTAGTTGAATGGCAATGGAATATAATTATATTTTTTTTAAATTTAAGCATTTTAAATTCAAGCATTTTGTACTTTTGTGATCAATCCAACACATATCAGAGCATTCTTTTCTTCTCCATCAGAATTTATAAATGTGTTATTCAATGTTTACATATATATTTTCATGTTATTTATTGAAAGTGAACTGCAATTTCGTAATTATGAAATCCAACCTGATTTCTAGGTAGTGTGGCAAAGATTTTCAAATGTTAGATAGCTTATGCCTCACCCTGAGGACGCCTCGTGTAACTGCACACGCTGGGGTTTACTCAGAAAGTACGATTTTGTAGGTCTCAGCTGAATCTGCAGTTCTAGCTAGCGTCCTCAGGTGATCCAATCTGGGTCATCTGCTGACTACTTTGAAAATGTCTTACCAGAACAGTGCTTCAAAAATTTTAACATGCAAACCGATGAACCAGGGGCCCTGTGAAAATGCAGATTCTGATTCAGTAGTTCTAGGATTAGGTCTGAGAATCTGAATTTTTAACAAGCTTCCCATTGATGGTGGTGCTGGTGGTCTCAAGCCACACTTGGAGTAGCGAGGAAGTAAAATAATAATAATAATGATAATAATAATAATAATAATGTTTTCTTGTTTGTGGATCCAGATTTGTTCCTGCTCCATCATTATTCTGATTTATAAAAATCAGTTTGTACTTGTCAGTTAACTCCTTAACTAGATTTCACACTGCCTGAAGCCAGGAAACAGGCTAATTATACGATTTCTCTCTTCCCCCTTGGCTTCCACCTCAGCGCTGAGCATTTGCCTAGCAGGCACTCCATAAGTGCTGTTGATTGATTGATGAAACTGCTATGGAACAGCCGCAGAGCAACATGATGTACATAATCATAGGCAGTAAAATACCATTTTTACAGAATAGGCTTGGATCAATGTCAAAATGGATTTTTGAGGAAAATGAAAATTGACAACCAACATGACAATTTTTGAAAAACTTAACTTACTCAATTTGGATAGTGTGATCAAACATGCCAATAAATCCATTTCTACCCTTTAGGAACGAAATGGATTGTGCAAAACTCAATTCAGTGTTCTAATTAAAAGTATGCTAAAACTTTTTCTCTTGAGGTTGGTATTTTTGCTGTAAGAGTATTGCATTAAAAACTCTAAACCTGTTTTTGTGTAAACAGTATCTTTGCTGAGGAGACACCGCGTAAGAAGGCTGTCTTAGCTGTAAATTCTAGCTTTAGACGTTATTTCTTCAAAGTGAAAAATAATTCTGGAGAAATGAAAACAGAAGGGGTTTCCTATCCTTGTGGCGAAGCTATGCGCTTCACCGTTCTGGGCTCACGGCTAACCTAGACACTCACCGGTTCGTTCACGGGAATACTTCGTCTCCGCACACTGGCCGAGCTGCTGCTCTGCGAGTGCTGCTAACCGTCTAGTGCAAGACACGAGAGGACAGGCAATCCTCCTCCTGGGCAGCGAAGATAGGAGACATTCAAGTTGATGGTCACAGAAGAATGACTGCAGGCCTCAGAAAGGTTCAGGATGTGACTCCGAACTGAAATCTGAAGCATCATGAGAGAGCCAGAAACTAGGCAATGGGGGAGGAGTGGGGGGGGGGGGATGGTGGAGGGGATGGGGATGGCGGGTAGGATGGAGGAGGGGGAGCCTAGGAAGAAGGGCCTTTCCTGCCCAAAGTGCCGGAAGTGCACTTCCCTGCTGGAAGTGATGGAACGCTGGGTGGATAAGGTGAGCTGGATCGAATGGTAAGGCTCACTCACCGCTGGGTGCGAGGTAGAGAGGGTGAGGACGGTGCCAGCTACTAACCAGAAGCTGGATTGTAAAGCTCATTTAAACCATATTAAAGTTTGTATTTTATCCTGAACACTGTGGTTTCAGCGGGAATAGCCTGGGTTTCTCTTTTAGGACGTTCACTCTTGGACAACCTTTGTGCCTAGATGGTGACAGTCCCACAGCCCTTGCATTCTTGTTGTCTCTGCAGGACTCCATCTCCCTGCATTTGACTGTGACCTCCTATAACACAGGGCTGTGCCTTTTTCAGCGTGGTATCAATCTTAGAGCATGATGCATACCAATAACAAATTGAACAGAAGAGTTTGCTTAACAAAGTGAAGGATTTTTGTCCCTCTCCATACACATATTCTGTGTGTGGGTACTAAGTAAATTCTCACTGACTGTAAAATGGAGGCTGGTGTCAAATAAAATTTGGAATTCGAAAATAGTAATAGATCTTTCCCATAGTCAGAGGATGAAAGAACATCATTTAATTTAAACCCTTCTTGTCTTGGGGGAAAAATCACACTTGAAAGTTGCTGTAAACAATCTGGAGTAATCAGGGGGCACAGCCAACTCCAAACACTGTCACACCCACCCTGCAAATCCAATTCAATTCTCCTTTTGTCTGGCCTCGCAGGAAATTAACCAGACAAACCATTGGGGTTTGTTATAATAATACTTCTTAGCATTTATATGGTTCTTTCTGGTTTCAGTGAACTTTATGCACATTAATTACTTAATCACAAAGGCCACTGTGAGGTGGAGAAGCAAATATAGTTATCCCCATTTCTCCGGTAAGAAAATTGAAAATGCAGAGGGGGTAGCAAGCGGCAGATTGGTCTGCCAGGCAGCAGTAAACTCAAGATTAACTCCCAGAAGGCCAGTACACAGTCCATTAGCCCAAATTGTCTCAAGACGAAAACTATTCCTGGAGTCCTGAAAGAGAAAGGGCTCTGCATTACCATAAGTGAAAGCAAATATAGTAGCCCAAATTATTCCCTCGTTTCTCTTTTTCCCTCCGAGCGCAGAAACAATTTCATGGATCCTTGAGACAATTATTAACCTTGGGGCCGGATCCTGTGCTTGAGTAACCTGTTCCCCAAGTATAAATGAATTTCTGTTTGCAGGTACCTTCATTTGTGGAGGATGCCAGGGTACGGATTCTTGCTCCTGAGCGCCGAACGGTACCCTGGTGGCTCAGAAGCTTGTCCACTGATAGGATCTTGCCCCAGGGATTTTCTCTAGCCCAGAGGGAATTCCTAGGTATTAGAAATTAAATGTTGCCCATTCTTCCTTTTCGTGTCATCTGTTGACGGAGAATGGCCTGCTGCGTGAGCGGTTTATTTCATGCAGGCTTTGGAAGAAAGGCTCACTTGGGGCTCAGGCTACTGGAGAGCTTGGAGAAACTAGCTGGATAAATTCACGTATGTCCCATATACAGCAATAGTTCCCAGCATCTAGAAGACAACCAGGAGTTAGAAAGGCAGTCCCAACTGGGGACTTGCAGCAAGATGCATTACAGATACGTGATAGGCAAGATGGGAATATGAGCGGCATATCAAGTGCGATAAGCCCGGAGCATGGTCAAAGTAAGCATAGTGAATCCACAGAGCTATAGCAGGCCCTTCCCTTGGTGTCTCTGGGCACTGCTAACTGAATACTTAACATTTTCTATCCCTTGGGTGATTAGAAGATATCAGAAAATCCCCCCAAATTCATTTGACCTCTTTAGGTATTCAGAGGTAGTGAACTATTAAGATTTCTCTTTCTCTTCCTTTTCCCCCTTTTCTCCCCTCCCCCTCTCCCTCGCCTCCTCCACCTCCCCTTCCTTCTTTTTCCTTCCATCCATCCTTCTATTTATTCTGAGATTTCTCTCTATTCGGGGCACCTTCTCAGAATCTCCTCCCTCCCCCAACCGCTTCGTAGCTTGGCTGCTGCCTTTCTGTAGGCCTCTCCTGCCTCGGATTTGCGTACTTAGTTTAGAGAGAGGAAAACGTCAGGAGCACGACTGGGGGTGAAGGGAGTCCATGTTCTGAAGGAAATAGCGTAGAGGACCTTTTGGACAAAGCAATGAAAATACACCTGCTTCCTCGGAGGAAGTGAAAGTATTAAGAGCTATCATTTACTAATTACCAGGCATTTTTAGGTCTTCACATACATTATCTCATTTAATAATTACGCCAATCTTTCAAAAAGGGTTAGGAGAAAAATGCAGAGTTTTGCATTTTTCAAAATAAATTTGTCTTCTACAAATTAAAAATATGGAACTTTCTGTCCTAGAATACATAGAATTTTAGTACTAGAAAGGACCTTAAAATCATCCACTCTATCTTCCCTCATTTCACAGGTGGAGAAATTGAGCCCATTGTGGGTGGAAAGCCAAGACCACGTTTTCTGCCTCCCGGTTGTGGGGAGAACAGACATGGATTCAGAACCTGAGTTCCATGTCTGCCCTTTGGTGCACTCAGGAAATTGTTCAACCTTGCAAAGCTGCCTCTGTGCACAAAGGAATTCAACTCTATGCTTTCTGAGCGGGGTCACTAGCAGCCCTGAAGACTTTATGTCATCTCTCTGCTAGACTACACTGCCTCTTACAATAGTAACAATCACATTTAGAAATTGTGTGGGAAACTAGAAATGCAAAAGATGATGCACTTCCCTGCACTGAGTTTTTACTTTCTCTACCCCCACTGGTGCTTTCAGATTCTTATTAGAAGTGAAAAGACTCAGAAAAAATTCCACACAAAGCATATTATCCCAGAAGTTAAAAAGTGCAGGATCTCATAAAATAAAAACTACCTGGTCATGTACCTTTGATGTACAGCTCATGAAAAATAAAAAGGTTTAGAGTATGGGACACTTCTGATTTTTGGCTTTAAAAATAAATACCAGGAATTCCTGCTGAAACAGGAAATTCTGGTTTTGAAGTATACAGAGACTGAAACTGTAGTCCAAAGCAGTACAATCAGGTCTTTCTGAGCTACTCCCAGGCTGTTTTGGAAAGAGGAAGATCAGCAGGGAGAGCTTGGGCACAAACCAGGCAGGCTTGCTGGTTGCTGTCCCCGGTCGACCGCACTTGCCTCCATGTGGCTCAGCAATCGCTGCACTGTTTTTCACTCCAGTGGTTATTAGGATGCTGGAGGGTCTGAAGACAGTAGCAAAGTCTGAGCTTCGGCAAAGTGTTGCCACTGCAGGCAGCTCTGGCTAGAGAATTTGAACAAACATACGGAGGTTGCTTGTTTTCACTGCCTCTTACAAGTTTACACATTGATAAAGTATGTCTCCATCTTTCATTCTGTTGAAAATCCAGTATATATACCTGACACCGCATTAAATTAATGATTTATACTCACATGCCGCACAGGGTAGACCACATGATTAGTGGCTAAAATTCCCTGCCCTAAAATTGTTAGAATTCTTTTCAAAAGGTGTATTTGTTAGCAGACATGAGGTAAACAGTACTGCATCAGAAAAGATGGTTCATTGGTGGGCATATTTTTGTTTATTATATCGGGAACGTTCTGTTCTTTGATAATTTTCACTATGAAATATTTTGGGCAGTTTTAAATGGTGGCACTAAAAATAAAGTGAACACTGAACAGATGGATTGAATTAAGAACAGGTTTAATGCCAAGTTCACTCATGTCTGAATGGTGAAAAGAGGTATTCATTTAAAAGTCTTGTTATTATTTTAAAAAAAAAAACAGTGATTTTTTTTCTTCCTTCTTTCCTTTTTGACAACAAAAGCCATGTTAAAACTGGATATACATATTCTAAAGGATTATGAGAAAATGTAAAATAAAATCACTTTATATAGCACATAAGGAGTTGGAAAAAAATTAAAATGAAGAGTAAATTTGAATAACGAACAATTTCTATTAAGTTTGAAATCTAATGAAATACTATAAAAACTAATTTTGAGGCATGCATGATGATTTTCAGGGGTCAATTTATTTAATCTTAACAAATTATGATTTCTACTTCTGGGAGAAACTATTTGGAAGCCACAGTCAGGTATCTAAGCATCAACTAACTGTTGCAAAATAAGACTGACTTAATTGTAAATGAATCAGAAACATATGTTTTAATTTTCCTTTAAAATATATATGCAGCTTTGTAAATTAAAACTTTCTTGATTTTTTATATCAAGCCAGACCTCAAATATTTGAAAAGAAGTTGAAGCTATTTGACAAACTTAGAAATGAATTGGACAAACTTAAAATTAAAGGTATATGATGAAGAAAAAGTTACATTTGCAGAGATGATTTCACATGGTCT
This sequence comes from Mustela erminea, assembly GCF_009829155.1. NCBI lineage: Eukaryota > Metazoa > Chordata > Mammalia > Carnivora > Mustelidae > Mustela > Mustela erminea. The sequence continues at coordinate 94,778,053 of NC_045619.1, forward strand.
GTGTGTTGCTTTTGAGTCAGAAGATTTTGGTTCTGATATTAATTGTTTAAGGAAGTCGCAGTGTCTCTGGGCATCACAGTTGCTCGCCTGTACGCCTGGTGGAGGAGGCCATCTTTGGGTCTCTTTCAGCTGAAAATTTCCCAAATGCTGTAGAACCAATGAGAGAACACATATGAAAGCAATCTACAAAATATATAGCATGAGACAGCTGCTTGAAATTATATATTGTGTGTTTCTCAGTCACATTATGACTTCCTTAAGCACAGAAATCTCTCAATTTTGTACCTACAAGCCCTTAGCACAGTGGAGATCTACAAATAGCTAATTCACAAATAATTATTTAATGAATAAATGTATACCCTTCAAAATCAGAAGATAATTGCATAACCATATATAACCATAACCAGAAGATAATTGCATATTCATATATAAATATTACATATATATCTATGTACATATATATTTATATTTACAACATTGCATCTAAAATGACTTCTAAGGGATTATTTACTTAAGTGTCTATGACTAAGCCAGTAGATTAAAGACCGCCAGCACCCTAAAAATTGTATGTGCCTTCCTCATTGTCTTGCTTTTGTTAGAGTCTGTGTTGCCCTGGAAATAGCACTGTGGCTTGAGCTTGACTCATTCATTCCCTGCTTGAGAATGAAAGAGAAGTTCATCTTCTTCAAGTTTCTTTTCATATCATCACATCAGACTCTCACATACCAGGGGGCATCCTGTGCTCCTAAGCCTGGAGAGTCTCTGTAAAGACTTTAGCAGGCCAACCAGAACTAATTATAAGCATAAAATTAGTTGCTTATAAAGTTTCCCATCCACAAAGTATAGTGTCAGAAATGTTCTACTCTGTCTCTGCATCTTCATACCATCAAAATCAGGACCTTTTACTAACCTAGAATCTTGAGCTCAGGTCTGTTTGCTCTTTGAGAATATGATATGACTTTGACAGGAAGGAGAGAAAGACTTCCTGCTTTGAACAAAAATTGCCATATAAAAAACCACTTTCTTCCTTGCTGGTATTCTTCCTTGACATCAATACCCATGAATGAAATTTCAGCTCCTATCATTTATCCTTTGATTCCTGCTGCCTGACCCATTTCCCATGCCATACCTGTTGGCCTGAACTGTTTATTCAAGAACCAGTGAAAATTCACCAAGCTTTCTCTTGATCCCGAGTTCACAGCTTGCTACAGTGTGACCAACTATGCCCCACATAAGCTCTCCAATCATTACACTCTCTGTCTGCATAAAATACAGTAATATTTAAATCAAGAAACTGGATTATACAGATATAATCCTTTCAAAATTTTGCAAAGATTTAGCATCTGAGAACTAGAAAGATTCTAGAGGAGAATCTAGTGTGCTGGTTTTCAATCTTTATTTTGCAAAACCCTAAGATTGCAGAGATAGTTGAAGGATTCTGTAATCGACTCAAAATGATTCTTCTTCAAACCTCATTTTATGTACTTGTAAATTCTTAAAAATAAAGAAATCCTCAAGTATGTCAGATACCTAAGTTTTAAACATATGGGAGACCACCAATTTTCAAATTTCTCATCAACTGACTTCATGATTAATAAATATCAAAAGTTTGAATGGGTGCCTCGGTGGCTGAGTCGGGTTAAGTGACTGAATCTTGATATTGGCTCTGGTCATGTTCTAAGGGTTGTGAGATTGTGCCCCGTGCCAGGCTCCAGGCTCTGTGTAGAATCTGCTTGAGATTCTCCCCCTCTCCCTCTTCCTCTACCCCTCCCCTTGCTCTCATGCTCTCTCTCTCTCTCTCTCTAAAATAAATAAATAAACCTTTTTAAAAAATAAGTATTAGAAGTTTGTATGTATTAAATCACATTTATGCTAATAAAGTGCCAGTCTTGTTTATGGATGGTTCATATACATTTGCAAGAATGCTTCTATTTTAAAAACAAACAAAAAGCTTAAAAAGATTTGATCTAATCTATTTCCCATCCAAAGTAAGAATCCTTTCTAAAAGATCCTCAATAGACATCTTTCCAGCTGCACTTGAAAATCGGGGGTGTGAATTCATCATTTTACAGCTCAGCCTGTTTCATTGTTTCAACGTTCATGTGTGGAGTAGATATATCTCTGCTGTACCTTCTCACCATTGGTTGTGGTTCTGTTCTTAGGGAAAACTTAGAACCACTATAAATCTTCTTCCATGTGACATCTCTTCAAATATTTCCTCTCATTTCCGTATTAAGACATCAGTTAAAGTTCCAGATACAGAAGAAAACTCGGTGCTTGGTGAGTAGGTGGGAACACAGTTAATTTATGATGGAGAAAACAGCAGAAAGAATGCTTGGAAATATCCAAAGTAGAACCAGTTTTAAGGGAAATATCCCTTCTCAATGTTCATTACAACATGACTCAAGGTGGCCGAAGGGCTGGACATATCATAATTTCCAGTGGTGTAAGGTTGTCTAAATTATAGTAGGGTCATGTTGGAATATCATGGGCACTAAAAAATAAAGCAATGGAAGAACAATGTCATGGGAAATGATTGCAATATTTTGTTGAGGAAAAATAAAAGCAGATTGTATGTTTTTATATTTTATACTTCATATTTTATATATTTTAAATTAATCATATACACACATATTGAGAAGACACCAAGACGATATTAACCAAACTAGCGACAGAGTTTATCCAAGATCACAAGGATGACTTTTATACCCTTTTTCCTGAATTTTTGCATTTTAAATTTTTTTTTAACAAAATGCATATCTCTTTTATAATAATAAACAAGGAATAAGGGAACATTTTGTCATCTCATTTTTTTTTGAGAGGTAAAAGAAAGACTTAATTCCCTTCATAGTCAGAAATACCAGATTTCAAAATTCTGCCTTGCTTATTCAACAGCCAGTCAATTAAGAAGCAGTTGGCTCTATAGATAACTATGAAAGTCTTGAATTTGGTGCAAACTGCAGATGTAAGCTTCATATTAAGCTGGCTGTCCCTATTAAAGATAAAAATCCCTTCCCCTGACATGCATGGGCACACTCCAATTCTGCCTTAGACACCTGGCTGTGTTATTACCTCTGAGGATTCCACATGTTTCGCACACACACTCTATAAACCATTCTTGGATTCCAAATGCATTTATTTCTTTTTGTAAACCTTGACCCTCTAGGGAGGTCTCTACTGAGATGCTCTGTGTGTCTGCATACTGGTCACTCATTAATTATACTCATGTTGTTTATTAGCATTGTGAGTTTAGACCAAACTGTAAATGTCAAATGTGCTCATTACCTCTAGTGGCCCCATGTACCCAAAGTACCAGCTGGAATTCCTGCCTTTCGTGCCAGGCTCTCGCCGCAAGAGGGACTCCACAAAAGATGGTCAAAACTGTGAAGCCCTGTTATGTGTTTGCTAGGCACAGTTTCCTCTAAGAATATCTTATAGTCACTCTGATATTGGGCCACAGTATTGACAGCATAAGTGGGGCTACATTTGGGTGACGTATAAGCTTCTACTAGACTGATACAAATGAGCTCTGAAATACCGTGCCGTAAAATGTATCCCATTCATTAACAACCCTTTCTGCCATTCTCTGCCTTCCAAACCCTGATCTACACAAAGGGCAAATGTTTCCAGCTGATTGTGATATCCAAGTCACTTCTCTGAAGGAAAACCCAATACAGCATCTCAAAAGATTAATATGAAATTACTACAAAAGCTCTGAAAGGGAAAATAATCATGAAAATTGCCACAGCACAGAGTAACTGAACTAAATAAACCAGGACCATAAACAATGTACAGTAAACATTTTAACACCACATTTAAAAATATGATTTTAGGGCACCTGGGTGGCTCAGTGGGTTAAAGCCTCTGCTTTCGGCTCAGGTCATGGTCCTGGGATCGAGTCCCACATCGGGCTCTCTGCTCAGCAGGGAGACTACTTCTCCCCCTCTCTCTGCCTTCCTCTCTGCCTACTTGTGATCTCTGTCTGTCAAATAAATAAATAAAATCTTAAAAAATATATGATTTAAATCTTGTTATGTCTGGAAAGAACCAAAGTGTATTTGTGTATGCCTCAGTTAAAAATCATGACATAAAAACCCGGCACCTTCCAATCTACAATTGTTTAACCTTCAAACCTATTGAATTAACAGTTGTGTTTGGCTTTATTTCTTTTTTTTGCTTGTTTGTTTGTTTGTTTGTTTGAAATCACTCAGTGGTTACCTATCAGAATTCCCAGGCACTTTGGCTCACCGTGAATTCTTTACACCAATTAATTTTGATCAAGGTGTAAAATTTGTTTTGGCTGCAAGTGAGTGAGTATACACATAGCCATGGTGATGCTGTTGAATGAATGTGGGATTAAGAGGCTTATGTATCCAGCTGTAGAGGAGGGTACACATCAGTGGGATTTCAAGCAGGAGGCTCAGCATGTGGGCCAGCCAGGGCCAAATCTAGAGGACTTGTTTATTGGAGAACTCAGCCTCTCAGGTATGGATGAGTGATGTCAAGTCAAGAAAGAGTTCTGTTCACACAGAACCTTAATGCCGTGTTGACAGACGGCCCACCAAGTGAGCAATGGGATAAATCATGGATACTTTCATTGACGATGGGAGTCATTATTAATCTATAATTATCTTATCACTGTTGATGAGGTTTTGAAGGCTGTGTGAGTGGGTCTCAAGAAATTCTAGCTTTGTGAGTGTGCTACAAAGTGTATTACAAAGCCCAATAGGCTGGAGTCAGTAGAAGCTGGAAGTAAGACTTTCACACCATGGCCTCTGGGCTCGTGAACCGGTCATCCTTCAATCTTGAGCACTGTCATGATGGTTAGAGGCTACTTAAGTGGTGGGCACACTGCTTCAAAATATACCTATACTCCAAATAAAAATATGAACAAACATTTTCTGCTATTTGTCAACTTTTCTCCACAAAACTCTCTCCACACACATTCCAAACTAAAGAATCTCTATATCCCTTTTTTAAAAAAAGCATTATAGCTTAAGCATAAAACATTATATAGCTCCATGACTGAGTGTTTACCCAAAGAAAATGAAAATACTAATTCAAAAAGATATGTGCATGCCTATATTTATTGTAACAGTATTTACAATAGCCAAGATATGGAAGCAGTATCCAAGTATCTACAGTTAGAGGACTGGATAAAGAAGATGTGGTAATACATACAATGGAATACTACTCAACCATAAAAAATGAGATCTTATTGTTTTGCAACAATATGATGAAACTAGAGGGTATTACGCTAAGTGAAATAAGTCAGGCAGAGAAAAATAAATACCACACAGTTTTACCTATATGTAGAATCAAAAAAACCCAAACAAACATTTTTTTTTTAAAGCCCTAACCATAACAACAAATGGAAATAGAACTGAATATAGGGAACAAACTGGTGGTTTCCAGAAGGAGCTTGGGGATTATGGGATGGATGAAATAGGTGAAGAGAATTAAGAGATGCAAACTTCTAGTTATAAATGTCACAAATATGAAGAGTATAGGAGAGGGAATAGAGTCAATAATATTGTAATAACACATGGTGACATATGCTGATCACAGTAATCATGGTGAGTACTGAGTACTGTATAGTGATGTGGAGTCACTATGTGAAACTAATATAATGTTAGGGTGTGTCAACTACACTTCAATACTAAAATTTTTTTTAAAAAAGCATTATAAATCCACTTGTAAGGACTTGTTTACCCGACTTCATAAATTACAGACAAAAGCCTAGTTTTTTGATTTCTCTCTTTTTCATTTTCAATAAGTTTAAGCAGAAGTGATAAATCTCTTGAAGTTGTACCTGAAAAATACTTCACTATGTCACTGGTCACTGTGGTTGATGAACATGTTCTCAGAGGCTTCTTTACAGTATTTAGCGCCAAATACCTGTGTTTAGTGTATTCATTCTTCAGGAATGGAATCTGAGGAACGTGTCCCAACCCAAAATTCAGTACTTCTTATCGTGCTCTCTTGAAATATGATAAAAAATAAAGACCTCTCATAAGTATCAGGAAGAGTCTGGAATTTTTATTTTATGTTATCAAAATTCAAATATCTGCACTTTCACCTTATTTTTATTTCCCAAATCTCCATATCATCTTTTTCTCCTTCTATACAAACGGAATAGACTTTAATCTTTGTGCCCCCTGCTCCCCCACAGACATCCTTGGATGCCTTTTTTCCCCCTTTTATTGAAGGTTTTGCTTTGAAAACATTGAATAAATCTGATATCTAAACTCCTCCAGTGTGCTGTCATATATATTTCTTCTGCCAGAGCCTAGAGCCTTATGTTAAAATATAGCTTGAGGTGTAAAAATTATTGCTAAGAAAAGTAAGTCATTTCTTTTTCTTTGCAAGAAACAGTTGGCCTTGATCTAAAAAGACTATGCAAGCTATTTTTTCCCCTTTCCATAATTTTTTAACCAGTTTGGTGTAAAGGACCCTCGGAGGGGTGGCCAATTAACCCATTTTCTTAGGACAAAGGCCTAAGAAAGGCATTGCTTCAGTAGCCTGGACAGTTGGTGACTTTAACTCAGGCTAAATTCCGTTTGAAGAGACTCCATGTGGGCAACCTTTAAGCATCCCTTACAGTCGACTCAGGTTGTAGAGCATCATAAAAATTCTACAGTTATAAGGGACCTTAGGGATGAGCTAGTTTGCCTGATTTTAGAAGTGAGAAGAGGAGAATACAGAGAAGTTAAAGGGATAACTTCAAGTCATGAAGCACTTTTGGGTAGAACCAGCACTGAAAGCCAGGCAACTTATCTCCTAGTTTAGAGTATGTTCCATAATATAGTGTTTTCCATGAGACACAAATAGAAGGTCTCAGTGTCCTCACCCAGACAACTGATTGAGGATGTGGTATGTGGGCAGTTCACGTACCAGACGCCTAGGTAGCTGAAGCGTGTTGGTGGAGTGAAGCTAGCAGTGTGGGCGCAGTGGGGCTCCTGGAAACTGAGTGGGGAGAGGAAAGACTGATTTCTTTCCCCATGCAGCTTGGCTACAGTATCCACAAGCATCTTTAGTTCCTGGGAGATGATTCCTTTATAAATGGCTGGATATGGAAAGCTTCATGTGAGGCTGAGGTTTCTCGTTTTGTGTGGAAGGACAGCAGGAGTCCCATCCTGGCAGCAAGCACTGGACTGCTGGTCCCTGAGATTTCTGTTTTTATATAATAGAGATGGAGGTGGACAGTAGCCAACAATAGCAGTAGTAGAGCAGAAATGGCAGTGGTAGCCACAGAGGACACAACTGAAGCACATAGAAGTTTAGTGGGTTTGCCAAATTTATAGGGCAAAAGGAATTTGAACCTTGGCAGTCTGGTCCTGAAATCGGCATCCTTACTCTTAAGCCAACTTTCCAAAATAAAACATCAGGAGAAGTGGGGATCAGGGAAACAAAAATGGAGGCAAAACTTCCAGAGAGTTAGAAAGGAAGAAAGCAAGAGTGTCCCCACTTCCTCTGCAGACTGCAGAGATCATGGGTTGGCAGATTTTTTTTTTTTCCTGTAAATTGCCAGATAGTAAACACTTTTAGCTTTGTGGACCCTATGGTCCCTATCAACTACTTAAAGTAGCCATAGACAATGCAAGGATGAATGGCCATTTTCCAAAATCTTCAGAGAAGTAGACACCAAACAGGAGTTTGCCAGCCTCAGAAGTAGATCCTTGTAGCTCCAAGGGCGAGAAATGGAAAGAAGAAATGAAGAGAGACTCAAGAAGAGTCTTGTCTTTATGTTGTGGGGCTGTTCTGGGATTGAATGAGTTCGTACATGGGAAATGATCTGAGCAATCCCAGCATCTAAGTGCTCAATAAAATGATCACTGTTAGTTTTTTGCTGCTATTGTTGGCTTTATATACATATACTTTGGGGTGGTGGTATTCACCTAAGCATCTATAGGACATTCTGACATTTTCCAGGATAAGGTAGGAAAGAGCAAAAGTTACCAAACCCCATATTTCTTTTCTCCTTGGTCCTATTACTAGAACGTTTTCACATTCAAAACAATCAAACCTAGGGGTGGAGTGGGGGGATGGGTGAAATAGGTGATGGGGATTAAAGAGTGCACCTGTGATGAGCACGGAGTGATGTATGGAAGTGTTGAATCACACATCATACACCTATAACTAATATCACACTGTATGTTAACTATCTGGAATTAAAGTAAAAACTTATAAAAAATGATCAAAACTCATACCCACTTCTATCTAATTTCAGCCTCAAGAAAATTTTCTGTTAGAGGAAATAAATAGTTTTTGAGGGGATATAGGAACCTACCAATATACGCATCCCACTGACAACAATTTTGATAATTGGTTTCATTTCTGAAATCTCTTCAGAGTTGCCATGTGAGATGTTAATTGAAATGCATTTGTTCTCATTAGGTCCACACATAGTTATTCTCTATACTGTTAAGTAATTCACTATAAAACACAGATGATCTAATTGACTAGCTCTTCTTAGTGTATTTGAAAGTGTAACCTGAAAATTCATTCATTCAAGAAACAATGCCATCTCTAATGCCTGATGCTGTCCAGATGCTAGGGAGAAAACACCAAACAAAAGTAAAGAAGTAAATATATGGCCTCACATAGTTTACATTCTGACCATATCAAAATAATACTATGTTCCATAAAATACCTTAGTGAATATCTACTCGACAGAAACTAAAGATTAACAAAGGAAAAAGATAAAGGTAAATAAGCCACTCTTGCTTTTTCAATCTTTCTCTTTTATTTTCCTTTCTTTCTTTTCCCTTTTCTTCCTAACTTCATCCCCTGGCCCCTGCCTATTCCCTCCCCTTCTCTTACTTCCCTAATTCATTTTCCCCTCTTCCTTCTCTTTCTTTTTCCTCTTCTTCATCTTCTTGCCTCCCTTTCTTTGTTCTTTTATCCCCCTTTTGTCTTTATGCCCTTTCTCAAAGTAGCAGAGTAGTTAGCAGTCATAGTAACTTGAACATCTTTATTTAAATTAACATTTTCTAAATTTCCTATTAAGAAAACTACTTTTATTTTTATTAGTAGTTTCAAAAGCAGTTCCCTTTCTACACAGTGTTTTTTTTTTCACTTTTTAAATTTTTTATTTTTTATAAACATATATTTTTATCCCCAGGGGTACAGGTCTGTGAATCACCAGGTTTACACACTTCACAGCACTCACCAAAGCACATACCCTCCCCAATGTCCATGTTTTAAAGTAGCAAGTTTATTACAAGAACTTCTATCTTCTTTTCTTTTTCTTTTTCTTTTTTTTTTTTAAGATTTTATTTATTTGACACAGAGAGAGCACAAGTAGGGGAAGCAGCAGGGAAAGGGAGAGGGAGAAGGAGGCTCCCCACCAAGCGCCAGGCAGGGAGCCTGATGTCAGGCTCAATCCCAGGATCCAGGGATCATGATCCAAGCCGAAAGCAGACGCTTAACCAACTGAGCCACCCAGGTGCCCCTACCTTATTTTCTAACAGACTTTTCTTCAAAGAAAAAATTTTTTCTCCTTTCTGAGTGAAATTGCTTAGATCAAAGTTTATTATGTTTCTAAGTCAATTGAGTTTTCTTTCCTGAATGTGTGAACTTACTTAAAATTGTCAGAATCTCAGACTTGAAATTCTCTAAGTATTGTAGTGTGTGTCTGTGTCTGTGTCTGTGTTTATGAAGCCTATAGATTGAAAATGCGAATATAGCAAGAACTATCTGGTGTTTCTGGTCACCCTAATGAAGAATGAGTAGTTTGATTAGATGATTTTTAAGGTAAGGTCACTGTAGGATGATTTGTTTTGTTAGTGGAATTCATGGCATCTGGTTTCTTCAGAGGGCAGTCTGTCTACTAAGTCAGGCAGCCTGGGTTCAAATCTCAGATCTACCTTTTACAAATGTGTGACTGTCAGCAATTCGTTATAACTCTTGGAATCTCAGTGTCATCATCCATAAACAGTCATGATGATTCCTAGCCCATGGGTTTGTTGTGAGATAGTGCATGTGTGATACTTAGTTCTGTGTAAGACATAAACGTTCAGTAAATAGAAAATTGTATAACACTATTATTTGTATTTTGTTCCACTCACAATGCCTGAAGCAATCTTACTACATAAGTAACTCAGTATCAAAATGGATATGCCCTCATGAAGTGTTTCAAGAATGCCACCATTGTCTTTACACAGTCTTCTCTAATATTCTTTCCTTTATAGTCTAAGATACTCTTCCATAGGCTAAGGGTAAGATGCTACCAAACATGTATATTTGAAAGAGGCAGAAATAAAATCTCTTATTGGATTTACCCTGGAGGCATTATGTGTTTATTTTGATATGTATCTCAGAGACTGATCACCAAATAGCAAGGCTATATCCTAATCCAATAGTCATTGTATATTTTACCTGAAACTTCATGATATTTATATTTGAAATGTCAAACTTCTAATTCTTTCTTTTTTTTTAAGATTTTATTTATTTATTTGACAGAGAGAGATCACAAGTAGGCAGAGAGGCAGGCAGAGAGAGAGGAGGAAGCAGGCTCCCTGCTGAGCAGAGAGCCCGATGTGGGACTTGATCCCCGGACCCTGAGATCATGACCTGAGCCGAAGGCAGCGGCTTAACCCACTGAGCAACCTAGGCGCCCAAACTTCTAATTCTTGATGGCTCCGTCATCCTATCTTATTGTAAAGAACTGGCAAGAATAGATGTCACAATTGAGTTGCATTTTACAGTCTACCACATGGAACAAATGTTGGGCTGCTTCAAGATTAATATAAACATACCCTAATTTTTAATCTCACAATACAAACTGAGGGTTGCTGGGGGGAGGGGGGTTGGGAGAAGGGGGGTGGGTTATGGACATTGGGAGGGTATGTGCTTTGGTGAGTGCTGTGAAGTGTGTAAACCATATATAAAAATATATGTTTATAAAAAATAAAAATAAAAAATAAAAAAACCATACCCTAATAAACCTTAGAGACTTTCTCTGGGTCTAGGACCTTCACAGCAATGAACTGATTTCACAGACAGATGAAACTTGAGTGACAGTCCGGAAGAAAGAAAAAGTAAATTTTCCTTCTCCTTCTTTAAATTTCCAGATGTGTAAGAGTAAAGGCAAAGGCTAGTTTTAATCAGAACTAAAAAAAACCACATTTTTTTAACAAAAGAAATAATATATTGTGACCAAAAAGAATCTCCCTCTAGAAATTAAATTACCCTGTCTATATTTGTTGAGAATAAAATGTTTGGGGAACTGGGTCAATATTGCAATGGAAGCTGGTTAACCATGCCTCAGAAAATTTCGTCATCTATGAAAATCTGTATTGCCAACATGAACCTAAACCACATTTCAGTTTGTCTGAAAATCCCTACAACTATTTTGCATTTTGGGTAATGAGAGGCTATTTGGATTTTTTTTTTTTTTTTTTTTTTTACATCTGGCACAGAGCAGCATTGATCTGAAGATAGAATATATATAGATTCCTGGTCCTAGACAACCCTAATTGACACAAATGTTGTTTGTCTTGGTGTCTTGAACCAACCTCCTCTTTTATAGATGGGTCCTGAGGTGAAGAGAGCGAAAGTGACCTGTCAGAAATCATTATCAAGAGCATTATCAATAGCATTGCCAGGTGGAATTCGAAACACTTCTTTATTATTATCATTTTTATTTTTATAAAAGCTTCTTTTGTAAAAAGAAACAAAAAGCCATATATTTGATATTTTGATATTTTCTTCTTAGAGAGATATCTACAATGTTCACTAGTTTTTAAAATTTTTTAAATTGTGGTAAAAACACCTAACATGAGAGCTAGCCTCTTGACGAATTTTAAATTGTATGGTACAATATAGTTAACAGGCACGCTGTTGTACAGCAGATAACTCAAACTTGCTCTCTTGCAAAGATGAGACCTCATACTAGGTGAACACTTTCCCATTTCCCCCTCTGCTCAGTACCTGACAACCACCATTCTACTTTCTGCCTCTATGTGTCTGACTGTTTTGGATATCTCATATAAGTAGTAGCACATAGAGTTTATACTTACGTGACTGGTTTATTTCACTGAGCGTGATGTCCTCCAAGTTCATCCATGCAGTTATAAGTGGCAGAAATGCCATCTTTTTTGAGGCTGAATAATATTCCACTGTGTGATGTACATCACATTTTCTTTATCCATTCATCCATTGATGGACACTTGGGTTTGTTCCTTATCTTGGCTATCGTGAATGATGCTGCAGTGAAGAAGGGAGTACAGGTATCTCTTCAAGACACTAATTTCTTTTCCTTCAAATAAGTACCCAGAAGTGGGATTCCTGGATCATATAGTTCTATTTTCAATTTCTTGAGGACCCCTTGTATTATTTTCCATAGTGGCTGCACCGTTTTACATTCCTGCCAAGAGTGCACAAGAGTTCCCTTTTCTCAGCATCTTCTCCGACACCTGCTCTTTTGGGTTTTTTGGATAATAGTCATCCTAACAGGTGTGCGGTGAGATCTCATTGTTGTTTTGATTTGCATTTCCCTGATGATGAGTGATGCCCACCATCTTTTCATGTACTTGTCTGCCATCACATATATTCTTCCATTCCATAGGTTGCCTTTTCATTTTGTTGTTTGTTTCTTTTGCGGCGTAGGACACTTCTCTCTACTCAATGGAGAATCCAATGAATAAAGAAGGAAATAGAAAAAAGTCTTAAAGTAAATTTCCAGCAGGTGAGATATTTCATTTCCTTTCTTCTTTTGTATACTAGAATTATAATGAGAGAAATATGAAAAGCCTGAGGTTCTCAGTGCATTCTCTTCCCAGACAGCAAATTCACATGCAAAGAAGAACTGCCAAGCAAGAGTTTGCTCACTAGACATGATCTGGAGCAAGGAAAACAAGTGGGGAGGTCTGGACGTTGGGGGTCAGTAAATAATGATAGCCCAAGGCATCTCTGGATATTAGCATTTTCTCCACTGACCAGTTCAGGAGAAAGCCTGAAGAGTAAGATAACTTGTTTTAACCAAAACAACAGGTACCAAGTGCTCATTTTTTTAGAGCTCTTTATTGGATGTTGTTACTATGATTTGCTACCAATTATGACCACCGCTACTACTACCAGACTGTTACTAGTGATCGCTTATTATAAACAGAGAGAATAGCAGGCATTATACATCTATTATTATATTTCGTCTGTAGTTACAGTTATAACAATTGCAAGAAAAGGTATTATCTTCCTGGGGTTAAGTAAAATGTGGCAACCTGGAGACAAGGTTAGCATGGTCCTAGATCTGCCGTTAGGAGAGACCAAATTGACTCAGGCATAAGAAACACAAGCTGTTTTAAGTCAAGAGTCATGCATACAGTTTGAATGCAAATATTGAGGGAGGGGGAGAGGATAAAAACAATTACCTTGGAAGTTGGTTTTTAACAGTATCATATTATCATTAGCAGTAAAGGAGTAATTATCACAGTTAATAAAATCACATTAAAACATATGACAGATAAAGAAAGCACAATGGGAGAAATTTAATGGAATACATTTCCTGCCAGATTTTATATTGAGTGTTAGATTATTTATAGGACATATGTTCTAGGAAAACAAATGTTTAAACTGGAAATGAGCAAATCTGAAGACATTTGCTTCTTTGAAGCATTGTGGTTTTACATTATTCTGGTAATTTATATGCCCTAGAAAATATGTTCTTTCTTTTATTAAAGCATATATGACTTTCTAAATATATTTTTATATAGCATTATTTTGTTTTGTAAATAGGAATTTCCATTTTAATTTAAAGTAAACCAATTTCATAATATTAGAGTGGTTACATCATCCCACAGCACCTTCTCTCTGCCCACCTCACCCCTCTCTCCGCCACCCCACCTCCCTCCCTCTTTCAACCAGCCCTCCCTCTAGGCTGTGTCCCGTCCCCATGACACTCTTTGTTACCTGCTTCCCCACATCACTTTAGCTGCTGCCTCTGCTGTTTTGCTGCTGTTATGATTCACCTTTCCCCTGCCTTCCACTCCTAACATTTTCATTCTTATATACTATACTGGAGAACCCAAGTGGTACTATGATTTAAACAACGTTTTGAAGTTGAGCTTGCCCAGAAGAAAGACCCAAGTTAGAAGCCCTGCTTTATTACTTATCAGCTATATAACATTGAGCAGTTTACTTCTCTGGACCTTGGGTTCCTCATATATAGCATGAGGATAATAATAGCTGTTTTGCTGGACCATGGTGCGGATCCAATTAGAGAATGTCTATAATGTTCTCAGTGTCATGTCTCCTACAGAGCAGGTGTCCCATGAACAGCAGCTAACAAAACTGCTGAAGGAGAAGCCCTTCTTTCTGGAAGGCAGGAAAGGTCTTGCCTCTTACTTAGGGCCCTGACACTGCACATTTGTCTACACAGCAGCTTGTTCTGTGGTCTTTTCCAGGTTATTATCATCTGCATCGTAAGTCTGCAACCCACTGTTTCTCCATCCCAGTGTTTCTCCAACTTTACTATGCATATCTCACCTGGGGGAAAGTATAGAGTTTCAGGCCTCTGATTCCGATTCCGTTGTTTTTGTGGTGGAATCCAGAAAGATGTGTTTTTACAAGTGTTTCTAGTTCTGAGACAGGATTAGGGACCACTGATGTTAAAAAGCACCACTATGACTCAGAGTCAGTGGCTTCTCTGGTCACATTGTTCCAGGCGTAATGACCACTATGACACCATGCTCGTCTTCCACATTAATCCTAAGGCTAGAACAATGTTATCTTCAGACAGGTTCTCTCTAACTACTCTTCTTTCTCTTGATTCTGGACTTAGCACCCTAGAAGGTGTTATTTGTATTGCCATTTTGTTTAGGATGGGAAGAAAGAGCTTCTGGGTAGACCAACTCCTGTGGGTTTCTCCTTCGTAACAAAAATTCCTTTCTCAAATATGGTGGTTCTCAAAGTGTGAACCCAACTAGCAGTGCTGGCATCACCTGGGAAATTCTTAGAAATGTAGAATATGAGGCCCTACTCTAGACTTACTGAAACATATCCTCTGGTAGTGGAACCCAGAGTGCTGCATTTTTTAATTAAACATTTTGTTTGGGGGTAATGGTAGTTTCGCATACACTTGTAAAGGAACCATACAGAGATTCCCCCGTGTCCTTTACTCAGTTTCTCCAATGAAAACATCTTGAAACTGTAGTACCATATCACAAGCAGGATATTGATAGTGGTGCAGCAGAGATATAGACATTTCTACCCTCAATCTGTTCTCAGTTTCTATAATTTGTTGTTTTCCAAATGTTGTTGCATAAATGGAATTATACAGTATGTAACCTTTGGCAATTTTTTTTAATCTCACTACAATTTATTCTCTGGAAGTTGTGTCCATGGTTTATCCCTTTTGATTGCTGAGCAAAGTCATTGTACAGAAGGGTCACAGTTTGCAGTTTATGTATGGTCACACTCACACACTGAGGACATCTGAGTTTTCTTTTTTCACTCTTGCAAATAAAGCTAATATAAATAGGTCTTCATTTCTCTGAGCTAAATACCTAGCAGTATAGTTTTTGCCTTGTATGGTATTTGCATAATAAATTTTTAAAGGAATTTCTAAACTCTTTTCTCTTGGTCATTTTACATAACTCATCAAAGTCTTGGCATCATTTTAATAGTTTAATTAAAGTATAAATATGTACCTTCCTATGGCCTTTTATCTTCCTACTTATAATTTTCTTAAATATTTCTTCTATATACATTTAGAATCACAACTATAATAATTAAGAGTTGTAATTTTTGTTTCGACCATCAAACATAATTTTAAAAATCTGAGATAAAAAGAAAAACCTACTGTGTTTATCCATAATTTTGTTTACTATGTTCTTTTTCCCTTGCTGATCTTCCAAAATTCCTTCTTTTACTAGTTTTCTTTTTTTTTAATTCTTAATATATTTTTTAATTTTTTATTTTTTATAAACATATATTTTTATCCCCAGGGGTACAGGTCTGTGAATTGCCAGGTTTACACACTTCACAGCTCTCACCAAAGCACATACCCTCCCCAATGTCCATAACCCCACCCCCG
Source organism: Mustela erminea (assembly GCF_009829155.1). Taxonomy (NCBI): domain Eukaryota; kingdom Metazoa; phylum Chordata; class Mammalia; order Carnivora; family Mustelidae; genus Mustela; species Mustela erminea. The sequence goes on from NC_045619.1 coordinate 94,794,089, forward strand.
TTCCCCCAACCTCCCTCCCCCCAGCAACCCTCAGTTTGTTTTGTGAGATTAAGAGTCACTTATGGTTTGTCTCCCTCCCAATCCCATCCTGTTTCATTGATTCTTCTCCTACCCACTTAAGCCCCAATGTTGCATCACCACTTCCTCATATCAGGGAGATCATATGATAGTTGTCTTTCTCTGCTTGACTTATTTCGCTAAGCATGATACGCTCTTGTTCCATCCATGTTGTCGCAAATGGCAAGATTTCATTTCTTTTGATGGCTGCATAGTATTCCATTGAGTATATATACCACATCTTCTTGATCCATTCATCTGTTGATGGACATCTAGGTTCTTTCCATAGTTTGTCTATTGTGGACATTGCTGCTATAAACATTCGGGTGCACGTGCCCCTTCGATCACTACGTTTGTATCTTTAGGGTAAATACACAGTAGTGCAATTGCTGGGTCATAGGGCAGTTCTATTTTCAACATATTGAGGAACCTCCATGCTGTTTTCCAGAGTGGTTGCACCAACTTACATTCCCACCAACAGTGTAGGAGGGTTCCCCTTTCTCCACATCCTCGCCAGCATCTGTCATTTCCTGACTTGTTGATTTTAGCCATTCTGACTGGTGTGAGGTGATATCTCATTGTGGTTTTTATTTGTATTTCCCTGACGCCGAGTGATATGGAGCACTTTTTCATGTGTCTGTTGGCCATGTGGATGTCTTCTTTGCAGAAATGTCTGTTCATGTCCTCTGCCCATTTCTTGATTGGATTATTTGTTCTTTGGGTGTTGAGTTTGCTAAGTTCTTTATAGATTTTGGACACTAGTCCTTTATCTGATATGTCGTTTGCAAATATCTTCTCCCATTCTGTCAGTTGTCTTTCGATTTTGTTAACTGTTTCCTTTGCTGTGCAAAAGCTTTTGATCTTGATGAAATCCCAATAGTTCATTTTTGCCCTTGCTTCCCTTGCCTTTGGCGTTGTTCCTAGGAAGATGTTGCTGCGGCTGAGGTAAAAGAGGTTGCTGCCTGTGTTCTCCTCAAGGATTTTGATGGATTCCTTTCGCACATTGAGGTCCTTCATCCATTTTGAGTCTATTTTCGTGTGTGTTGTAAGGAAATGGTCCAATTTCATTTTTCTGCATGTGGCTGTCCAATTTTCCCAGCACCATTTATTGAAGAGGCTGTCTTTTTTCCATTGGACATTCCTTCCTGCTTTGTTGAAGATTAGTTGACCATAGAGTTGAGGGTCTGTTTCTGGGCTCTCTATTCTGTTCCATTGATCTATGTGTCTGTTTTTGTGCCAGTACCATGCTGTCTTGATGATGACAGCTTTGTAATAGAGCTTGAAATCCGGAATTGTGATGCCACCAACTTTGGCTTTCTTTTTCAATATCCCTTTGGCTATTCGAGGTCTTTTCTGGTTCCATATAAATTTTAGCATTATTTGTTCCATTTCTTTGAAAAAGATGGATGGTACTTTGATAGGAATTGCATTAAATGTGTAGATTGCTTTAGGTAGCATAGACATTTTCACAATATTTATTCTTCCAATCCAGGAGCATGGAACATTTTTCCATTTCTTTGTGTCTTCCTCAATTTCTTTCATGAGTACTTTATAGTGTTCTGAGTATAGATTCTGTGCCTCTTTGGTTAGGTTTATTCCTAGGTATCTTATGGTTTTGGGTGCAATTGTAAATGGTATTGACTCCTTAATTTCTCTTTCTTCTGTCTTGTTGTTGGTGTAGAGAAATGCAACTGATTTCTGTGCATTGATTTTATATCCTGACACTTTACTGAATCCCTGTACAAGTTCTAGCAGTTTTGGAGTGGAGTTTTTTGGGTTTTCCACATATAGTATCATATCATCTGCGAAGAGTGATAATTTGACTTCTTCTTTGCCGATTTGGATGCCTTTAATTTCCTTTTGTTGTCTGATTGCTGAGGCTAGCACTTCTAGTACTATGTTGAATAACAGTGGTGATAATGGACATCCCTGCCGTGTTCCTGACCTTAGCGGAAAAGCTTTCAGTTTTTCTCCATTGAGAATGATCTTTGCGGTGGGTTTTTCATAGATGGCTTTGATGATATTGAGGTATGTGCCCTCTATCCCTACACTTTGAAGAGTTTTGATCAGGAAGGGATGCTGTACTTTGTCAAATACTTTTTCAGCATCTATTGAGAGTATCATATGGTTCTTGTTCATTCTTTTATTGGTGTGTTTTATCACATTGACTGATTTGCGGATGTTGAACCAAACTTGTAGCCCTGGAATAAATCCCACTTGGTCGTGGTGAATAATCCTTTTAATGTACTGTTGAATCCTATTGGCTAGTATTTTGGTGAGAATTTTCGCATCTGTGTTCATCAAGGATATTGGTCTATAGCTCTCTTTTTTGATGGGATCCTTGTCTGGCTTTGCGATCAAGGTGATGCTGGCCTCATAAAATGAGTTTGGAAGTTTTCCTTCCATTTCTATTTTTTGGAACAGTTTCAGGGAATAGGAATTAGTTCTTCTTTAAATGTTTGGTAGAATTCCACGAGAAACTCTCTGGCCCTGGGCTTTTGTTTGTTTGGAGATTTTTGATGACTGTTTAAATCTCCTTACCGGTTATGGGTCTGTTCAGGCTTTCTACTTCTTCCTGGTTCAGTTGTGGTAGTTTATATGTTTCTAGGAATGCATCAATTTCTTCCAGAATGTCAAATTTGTTGGCATAGAGTTGCTCATAGTATGTTCTTATAATAGTTTATATTTCTTTGGTGTTAGTGGTGATCTCTCCTCTTTCATTCATGATTTTATTTATTTGGGTCCTTTCTTTTTTCTTTTAGATAAGTCTGGCCAGGGGGTTATCAATCTTAATAATTCTTTCAAAGAACCAGCTCCTAGTTTCGTTGATTTGCTCTATTGTTTTTTTGGTTTCTATTTCATTCATTTCTGCTCTGATCTTTATGATTTCTCTTCTCCTGCTGTGCTTAGGGTTTCTTTCTTTTTCTTTCTCCAGCTCCTTTAGGTGTAGGGTTAGGTTGTGTACCTGAGACCTTTCTTGTTTCTTGAGAAAGTCTTGTACAGCTATATATTTTCCTCTCAGGACTGCCTTTGTTGTGTCCCACAGATTTTGAACCGTTGTATTTTCATTATCATTTATTTCCATGATTTTTTTCAATTCTTCTTTAATTTCCTGGTTGACCCATTCATTCTTTAGAAGGATGCTGTTTAGTCTCTATGTATTTGGGTTCTTTCCAAACTTCCTCTTGTGGTTGAGTTCTAGCTTCAGAGCATTGTGGTCTGAAAATATGCAGGGAATGATCCCAATCTTTTGATACCGTTTGAGTCCTGATTTTGGACCGAGGATGAGATCTATTCTGGAGAATGTTCCATGTGCACTAAAGAAGAATGTGTATTCTGTTGCTTTGGGATGTAATGTTCTGAATATATCTGTGATGTCCATCTGGTCCAGTGTGTCGTTTAAGGCCTTTATTTCCTTGCTGATCTTTTGCTTGGATGATCTGTCCATTTCAGTGAGGGGAGTGTTAAAGTCCCTTAGTATTATTGTATTATTGTTGATGTCTTTCTTTGATTTTGTTTTAATTGGTTTATATAGTTGGCTGCTCCCATGTTGGGGGCATAGATATTTAAAATTGTTAGATCTTCTTGTTGGACAGACCCTTTGAGTATGATATATTGTCCTTCCTCATCTCTTATTATAGTCTTTGGCTTAAAATCTGATCTGATATAAGGATTGCCACTCCTGCTTTCTTCTGATGTCAATTAGCATGGTAAATTCTTTTCCACCCCCTCACTTTAAATCTGGAGGTGTCTTCGGGCTTAAAATCAGTTTCTTGGAGGCAACATATAGATGGTTTTTTTTTTTTTTTTATCCATTCTGATACCCTGTGTCTTTTGATTGGGGCATTTAGCCCATTAACATTCAGGGTAACTATTGAGAGATATGAATTCCGTGCCATTGTATTGCCTGTAAGGTGACTGTTACTGTATATTGTCTCTGTTCCTTTCTGATCTACCACTTGTAGGCTCTCTCTTTGCTTAGAGGACCCCTTTCAATATTTCCTGTCGAGCTGGTTTGGTGTTTGCAAATTCTTTCAGTTTTTGTTTGTCCTGGAAGCTTTTAATCTCTCCTTCTATTTTCAATGATAGCCTAGCTGGATATAGTATTCTTGGCTGCATGTTTTTCTCGTTTAGTGCTCTGAAAATATCATGCCTGCTCTTTCTGGCCTGCCAGGTCTCTGTGGATAAGTCAGCTGCCAATCGAATATTTTTACCATTGTATGTTACAGACTTCCTTTCCCAGGCTGCTTTCAGGATTTTCTCTTTGTCACTGAGACTTGTAAATTTTACTATTAGGTGACAGGGTGTGGGCCTATTCTTATTGATTTTGAGGGGTGTTCTCTGAACCTCCTGAATTTTGGTGCTTGTTCCCTTTGCCATATTGGGGAAATTCTCCCCAATAATTCTCTCCAGTATACCTTCTGTTCCCCTCTTTCTTTCTTCTTCTTCTGGAATCCCAGTTATTCTAATGTTGTTTCGTCTTATGGTGTCACTTATCTCTTGAATACTCCCCTTGTGGTCCAGTAGCTGTTTGTCCCTCTTTTGCTCAGCTTCTTTATTCTCTGTCATTTGGTCTTCTATATCACTAAATCTTTCTTCTGCCTCATTTATCCTAGCAGTGAGAGCCTCCATTTTTTATTGCACCTCATTAATAGCTTTTTTTATTTCAACTTCGTTCGATTTTAGTTCTCTTATTTCTCCAGAAAGGGCTTTTATATCTCCCGAGAGGGTTTCTCTAATATCTTCCATGCTTTTTTCGTTCCCGGCTAGAACCTTGAGAATTGTTATTCTGAACTCTAGGTCTCACATATTACCAATATCTGTATTGATTAGGTCCCTAGCCTTCGGTACTGCCTCTTGTTCTTTTTTTTTTTTTGTGGTGAATTTTTCCGCCTTGTCATTTTGTCCAGATAAGAGTATATGAAGGAGCAAGCAAAATACTAAAAGGATGGTAACAACCCCAGGAAAATATGCTTTAACCAAATCAGAAGAGACCCCAAGTCGTGAGGGGGGAGAAAGGGGATAAAAAGAGGTTCAAAAAGAAAGAAAGAAAAAAAAGATAAGAAAAGAAAAAAAAGAAAATGAATAAAGAAAAATATAAAAAAGAAAAATATATATATTAGATAAACTAGTTAAAAAACGTTAAAAAAGAAAAGGGTAAATGTTAAAAAAAATTTTAGCAGAAGAAGAGAACAAAAATGAGAAAGAAAAAAATTAAATTAACTGCAAGACTAAAAAAATATCACAGGGAGAAAGCCATGAGTTTCGTGCTTTGCTTTCTCCTCCTCTGGAATTCTGCTGCTCTCCTTGGTATTGAAACCGCACTCCTTGGTAGGTGAACTTGGTCTTGGCTGGATTTCTTGTTGATCTTCTGGGGGAAGGGCCTGGTGTAGTGATTCTCAAGTGTCTTTGCCCCAGGCGGAATTGCACTGCCCTTACCAGGGGCCGGGCTGAGTAATCCGCTCGGGTTTGCTTTCAGGAGCTTTTGTTCCCTGAGCGCTTTCCGTAGAGTTCCAGAGGACGGGAATACAAATGGCGGCCTCCTGGTCTCTGGTCTGGAGGAGCCGAGAGCCCGGGTCCCAGTCCTCAGTGAGCCCTCCGAGAACAGCGCCCAGTAACTTCTGTCTGCCTGACCTCCGGCCGCCCTCCGAGCTCACCGAGCCTGCTACCGGTTCAAGGTAACCCGGAGCTGTGATCTTACTGTCGGCTCTGTCTCTGTAGCTGGCTTTCCCGTCCAGTACCCGCAAGCTCTGCGACACTCAGACATCCCCGATCCTTCTTTGACCCTGCGGGACCTGAGGCCACGCTGACCCCACATAGGCTTCGCCCCGGTTTATCCTCTGGAGCGATGATCCTCAGCGGAACAGACTTTTAAAAGTCCTGATTTTGTGCTCCATTGTTCCGCCGCTTGCCAGGAGCTGGCCCTTCCCCCCTGGGGTCTATCTTCCGTTGCTTTGGATTCACTTCTCCACCAGTCCTACCTTTCAGAAAGTGGTTGTTTTTCTGTTTCCAGAATTGCTGTTCTTCTTCTCTTCGATCTGCGGATGGATTTTCAGGTGTTTGCAATCTTTAGATAAGCTATCTAGCTGATCTCCTGCTAGCTGAAGTAGTCTCAGCCTGCTACTTCTCTGCCATCTTGACTCCTCCCCTTACTAGTTTTCTTTTTTAAAGAACTTTCTTTAGCTGTTCTTTGTAGATCTGCTTAAAACAAATTTTCTTGGTTTTCTCTTGTCTAAGAATGTCCTGATTTTCCTTTATTTCCTGAAGGATATTTCCTCTGGGTATAGGATTCTGATTTGTTATTTCTCTTTTTTTCCCAATACTTGAAAAATATTGCACTATTTCCTCTAGACTCCATGGTTTCTGATGAGATATTTGTAGTCATTTGAATTGTCTTACTATCATAAATAAGATCTCATTTTTCCCTAGCTACTAATAAAATATTTATCTTTGACCTTTGTTTTCAGACATTTAATTATGATGTGTCTCAGCATAGATTTCTTTGGGTTTATCTTGTTTGGTATTCTTGCCAAATTGGAGAAGTTTCCAGCTGTTATATCTTTGAGTACTTTTTTAGCTCCTTCTTATTTCTCCTCTCCTCTAGGACTCCGATGATGCAAAAGTTAAATCTCTATAAAGTTCTGTGTTTCCTGAGGCCTATTTAGTGGGGGAGCAGGAAGTATCTCTTTGTTGTTCACACTGGGTAATTTCTATCTCCCTAACTTCCAGTTCGCCAATTCTTTCACCTATCCTCTCTATTCTACAGTTGATCCTGTCCTTGAACTTTGAAAATTTCTGCTATTGTATTTTCTTTCTTTCTTTTTTTTTTTTTTTTTTTGCTATTGTATTTTCGATTTCTAAAATTTCCATTTGGTTTTCTTTATATCTTTAATTATTTTGCTGAGACATTCTATTTCTTTGCTGAAGCTTTTGATTATATCATTTGTTATTATCTCAAGCATATTCTTTATTGTTCACTGAAACATTTTTGTGGTAACTGCTTTAAAATCTTTGTCCAATAATTTCAACTTGCCCATCATCTGGAGGTTGGCATCTACTCATTGTCTTTTTTAATTTTTTTTTTCATTTGGTTGAAGATTTTCCTGGTTATAGGTATGATGAGTAACTTTTAATTGAAATTGGACATTTTTTAAAAATTATGTTAGGAGACTCTGGATCTTATATAAAACCTTTGGCTTAGTTGGTTTGCTCTGACACTGCTCTGGCCAGGAAATGTGGGGCAATGTATCACCTTATTAGTGCCAAATGGAAGTGAAAGTGCAGTTTCTCCACTTGTCTCCACTGACAGGGAAATGGGGGCTCCTAGTTTCAGGTTGAGGTGGATGTTTGAGCTTACATAGTCTCCACTGGTATTGTAGTGAGGATGGCCTCATTACCACCAAGTAATAGGTAAAGGTCCTGAATCTCTATTAGGCCTCCTCTGATACCACCTCAGTGAGGAGATAGAAGGATGCCTCATTATTGTTAGGTGGTGATGGAAGTCCAGGGTCCCCACATGGTCTCCACCTGGGGAAGGAGCTCTTTAGTAGCTGGAGAGAAAAAAATTTCTGGTTCCTTGCCCTGCTTAGCCTTCTTTAACACCACCCCAGCAAGGGAATTCTGGCGTTTCATTAAACCTCACTAGGATGGAAGGCTAGGTTCCCCATTCAGCCTTTGCTATGAAGGTGTGGTCACAGTTTTTGTTGTTTTGGAGTAGAGCTGTTATTTTCTAAAAGTTTCTAAAAGTTTCTGTCTTTCTGGCTGCCCAGAAACTTTTGTCAAAGAGTTTTGTGTTGCATTTTGTTTGGTAGGTTTTTGTTTTGTTTTGTTTTGTTTTGGTCTGAGACCCTTGGCATTTTCTGATTGTTCCTTTCTTTCACTGCAAGTCTTGTATGAGGAAAAAAAGGAAACTCAGGGAACTCATTGTGTCCTTCCTTGGGTCTCAAGATTCTAGTCTGTTTGCCTTCTTCCCTCTACCTTTCAGAGCCTTCTTGTGTCTCACACACACACACACACACACACACACACACACACACACACGACGTCCAGTGTTATTAGTTACACTTAACGGACAGAATAGGGGAAAGTGTCTACTCCATCTTCTCAGAAGCAGAGGTCACCCAGTCTGCATTTGACAAATCCTCCAGGTGGTTGTGGGGCATGCTGAAGTCCTTACAAACCTGTACCACCTTTCCATGGAGCAAAGAAATGAGTGTTTGGTGTTAACATGAAAATCTTTTTGTCATTGTTACTATCCTACCAGAAAAAATCCTTCTTTTATCCGTAAATCCTTTTACAGCTCCCTGTTGTGCATCTGCCTTACATCATTTTAAACTCAAGGCTTTGGGATCATTTCAGAAGCCAGGGTGGGCTTCGGGGCCCCAGGTTAGATAGAGAACACAGTCAAGAGTAGTCTTTGAGTGTAGTGCCCCAGGCCAACATTTGTGGTTCATACTGAACGTGAGAAATCATGCAGAAAATATGGTACTGATTTGGATATAATTCACAAATGCAGCTGAGCCTTCTCAAAAATAAAGCAGGGGATGCAATTATCATTCCCACTGTGGGCATGTTTGTCCCATGCTTCTTTCCTTCCCAGTGAGGGAAGAGTAGGAATTAGCATGAGCTGGGAGTGCCCTGGGGAAGCCGTCTAGTAAGAACAATATTACTGAAGGTAAAATGATACCTTTAAATTGGCTTTAATCATCCAGTCATTTAGAAGTTATTTATTAATATCACTATACCGATAAGATTTTATTTTTAAGATTATAATACAATCATCATTATTGGAATTTTCTGAAGCAATACTGTATATGAAAATAGTCATTTCATTTTTTGAAGCAGATTAATCATCAAGACATTTCTTTACTGTTGATACAGTCATCATACCCCCTTAGCAGATAAAGAAACTAAACAAGTGAGGTAAAGAGATTTAGTTCTCAACAATTGTTTGTTAAAGTTTATGAAAATGATAGCACAATTAAGCACTTATTGTGCATGGAGTGATGTTCATAGGACTTTACATGTGCACATTGTTGGGTCTTTTAATCTTTATGGAAACATATTGTTACCATTGTCCTGGTTTTTCAGTATTTTCTCATTTGTACCCATGGGATTTTAATTTATGAAGGTGACTAAACAGTAAGGCAGAGAGGTCAATGCCACTGAAAAAAGAGTTTATTACTTACATTTCCTAAGAGAAGGGGTCGTGCCATGCTACACAGGGCCATGGAAGAAGAACCAGATTTGTTCAGGGAGCAGAAGTAGGAACAAAGGAAAATCAAGGACAGACCCTTTACTAGGTTTCCATGGGAAAGGCATGGCAGGGCAGAATTGGTAATTTCAGTAATTTCAGTAGGCTTTGGTTTATAGGGATTGTCTCTAGTTTCTGATACCTGGCCCTGGGGTGATTTAGGAAAGGGAAAATATTGGTTTGGTGTATGTGTTAAGTAAAGAGGGGGGTTGGGGATATAGACTCAGTATTGGTTCGTTTGCATTTAAAAGGCATGCTCCAGAAACAAGTGGTTTTCTATCTTTAAGAATTAACTAGCTCTGGGACAATCAGGTCTCTAAGTCCCCCCAAATATCAAAACATCATAAGAGATAGAAAATTTTAAAAACATGATTAATACCAGTGTGGACACTGAGGCACGGAGAGTTGGAAGGACTGGCCCAAGCCACACAGCCAGGAAGTGGCTGACCTGGACATGAACGAGACGCAGCTGCCTTTGAACATCCTGCATCAATTCAGCTTCAGGATTGTTTCCTGGTTCTTATCTTTGCTCCCCAGTGGCTCTAATGATCTCAGGCACAAATGGCCGATGGGATACAAAAACGAAAGTGCTTTTAAAGAGAACAAGGAGCAAAACTCTTGAAAGTTGACATTGGGAGATAAAGCTAATAGAACTGGGATCATTTAGCCAGGTGAAGAGAAGGCTAAGTTGCCACGTTGGTTTGTGAAGGATTGTGACACACTGGACTGTGGAGAGCTGGGATTTATCCCCGTCTCCACAAAAGACTCAGGACAGCTGTGGAAAGTTTCCTAGGAACATTAATTATAAAACAGTAGTGGACTGTTGGGTAAGGACTTGAATCTACTCAGGAAACAATCTTACCCCCCACTAGCCTTCCCATCTGTACTTATACACTGCTCTTAATTCTCATAATTATTATAATAATTAAAGTATAGAGTAATCATATGTAAGTGGAATCATATCTTCCAAACCTTTTATTTTATATTATTCTATCTTAAGTAATTGTCTTCTCATGTAATTATTTCTGAAAGGTATGAATTTTAATGCAAAGTGCATTTAGTGCAAGAATATCTTGCTATCATTTTAACCAGATTCCAAATCTGTGATTATCAAGATGGTGAGGAATTCACTACCAGTCATGAGGGTATAGGATGGGCCTGGGAAATGGGGGGAAGGTGTCCTGGCCCTACGGCTTCCAAAGTCACACAAGAGAATGGGGTTAAGATCGTTTCTGAAAAGTAGGAGTTTCTTGTCTTCCATATGATGATTACAAATAACTATTATTCAAGTTTCATAATCATTTCTAGGTAGGACTGTGCTTCTCTATGGTTCCTTTACATCTGGGTGGCTCTGTTACACCTGTGCCAAACTCAGTCACAGAAGTGATAGTCTTGGTGCCTGGTGCACAGTCTCTCAAGGTGCTCCACCTGGTTTGTAGAGGAGTCAGGGTTGATTCTGCTACTCTGGCAAGTACTGACATCCTGGTCCCAAGCTTACAGAATCTCTCCTATTAAATACATGGAAACTTTCTTCCAGTTTTTCAATCCCGAAGACGCCCTTTCCCCTTTCTCTTCTCATTCATTTCCTTAATTCAGGCTTCCAAAAACAAGTGAATAAGAGGGATTGTCTTTGAAAAATTTCTGCCTTTGGCCTTGGAACACATATACGGTAAACCCAAGGGCCTTCTCCATTTTAATGAAGGAAAGAAAAGTACAGTGAGAACAAAATGTAATGGAGTATCTCAATAAATAGATTCAGAGAAAGGTGGGGTATGTCACATCAGCAAGGTACTGCAAATCTGTTCTTACTGAGCCTTGCACCTAACATTGCCATCTGCCATCATCTGCGGCCTCCAATAAAGGGCTTTGTAACTGCTAGTGACCAGCTGGTTGTTTCTCTCATTATTCAATGCAAATATGTTATACCAAGAAAGTATGGCATGAAATAACATTTCAAAATATAATGCCACATTAGAAAAAAAATCCTAAATACCAACAGAATGCAGTTTTGGCCATGGGACTAAAAACAGCTTGTTGGAACTCATTTTGTTTGTTATAACTAAGCCACTCTGGAATGATTTCTTCTTTTCCAATGTGTAATGGTTCATTTCATGCATGGAACAACTGTAATGAAAACAGCTCTTTACTAAGTCTTTGCCTTTTGGCTTTAAATTGCAATTAAAATAACATTACTCAGGTCTTGATTGTTCTCCATCTTTACCTCTGGTGCTTAGGTTGTGGCATTTATCTAAAATTCTTTGTCTCATATAGAAATACGTGAAAAGCTGAGAAAATCAATTTTAATGAAAGCATGGATGGGAGAAACAGATAGTACTCCAAAAACTCAGAGATTGCAAGAAGCTTTTAAACAGAAGCAACAGCCATCATGAATTGCATCAATAAAGGAATTAAAGACTTGGAAGGCAGCCAAAATATACAGTTGCAGGCAAGCGACGAAAGGGTGTTAATAAATTTACATCCCATTATGGGGGACAGTCAAGGTTAGGCATTATGGCCAAACAGAGATATTCAGAAATAAAATAGATTGCTTCCACCCTGTCGGAAGTGGGGGTGGTGGGCAGTTCTGTTTTGTGGACTCTGGGACCACACAGGGATCTGCAGGAAAAGGCAGCAGCTCACTCTCCACTCTCCAAATCCATCCCCATCTGTGATTTTTCTTCTTTCTCTTCACAAAAGACAAGCCACTGAAGCCATGACTTTTCAAAGTATCCAGAAATCCATGTCTGCAGCAGCAGAGCATGGGAAAGTACCAGTTCTCTGCCATCATTCTGATCAATCCTGCTTCCCAAATCTGTGCTGTCTGGTTCTTCTCATCCCTCACTACCACTGCCCTTACTTAGCCCCCATCCTTTCTCAGTGATACACCCCTGTGACAGCTCCCAGTCTACTCCCCCTAACACCAACTCATTCCCAGGGCCGCAAGAATCTTTAGATAAATGACAGAAATTGGAAGACGTCCATCTCTTTTATGACTCCTGGTTATCTACTCAATGAAAGCCAAGTTCTTCAGAATGTGTTTTTGTTTTATTCTCTTTTTTTAGTCTTATGGATTTTATATCTGCATTCATCCCCTGTTTTATTTTAGGAAACCCACCAGTGTGTGCTGTTGGTAGGAAACACATTGCTTCTGTCCAATAGTTTTCCAAAATATATTTTCTTTTTATGTGATCCTGGATCTATTTCTGTTGTTTGCCAGTGTGACTCTGATTTGCAGAAACAACAAATTCCCTTGTGGTTTCTTACTTGCTTTCTCTCTCTAACCTTATTTTTTGATATCCCTAATCCCTTCCCTGGATTAAATTCTGTCCTCCCAAACTACTTGGACTCCACTGAATGCTGTATGCTCTCTCTCCTTCAGGTACTTGTACATGGTATCTCATCCCTGAACATCCTTTCCCTGGTGCCTTTTACACATTCTTCAGTTTCGATGTCAGCTCCTTCACGTAGCTTTTGCTGGTATTCAAACAATGGGCTATCTCCTCTTGTAGGATTGTAGCTTTACTCCTCTGTTGACACGAAATTACTGGCTCATCTTTCCTTTGACTAAGTTCTAGGAGGATATGGACTTTTCACTTTTTAATAAAATGTTTATTTTTATTTTTCATTAATTAATTAATTGATATTTTACTCTTATTTCTCTTGTACCTAGCTCCTCAAGGTAGGATATAGGAAAACAGTAATTATCTTCCCAACAAGTAAATTGTCAAGTTAAGTTAGTTGTAGGTGAACTAAGAACATGTATATTTTCCCCTTTTTTGATATATATATATATTATCAAATATTATTACATTCCAGGATGGGATTTTCTACATTTCAATTATTCACTTATCATCTTCATAACATTTATTAGCTCTAAATAATGCCTGTGCTATTATCTGCTTAAGAGTTTTCTTTAAATAAATTAGTTTTTATTAAAACATATTTAAGAAGGCAACTTTGTACCAATAATGTAGGTAAAAAAACAAAAACCATTATATGCCATAAATAGAAGGTTCAGATCCATATGAAGGTAAAGCAATATGCAAATATTCAAACTTTATACAGGAATATTAATATTAAACAATGTACACATACTTTGAAATGTGTCTTGTGTTCAATCACTGATGGACAAGCCATGCTTTGGAACCAATGTTTTATATTATAAGAACCATCTATAGCCTTGTTTTAAGGTAGTCTTTACCCTCCATACTTCAGTTGTTAAGATTAACATGTGAGATCAAATTAAGCTCTTCTTATACAATTTACAAGGGTAAATTGTTATTAGTTTTATTCTGTTTGTCTTGCAGAAGATAAACAAGTGAAGGAATAAGACCACAAAGAAGTCAGGACAGGGAGAAGGAGTCACATTTCATTCATATAGTTGCTCATTAAAATGTAACTCGGTTTTACTTAGACTTCCAGAGTATGCCAGAATTCAAAGCTATTCCAGGAAATTGTTTTTTCATGTCACTAACTCATTATCAAAGTCATTTTTTCAGATTATGAAGTTGAAAAGATCTCATTTTAAATTAATTACAATTTCAGTCTCAGAGAGTGCTTTAGTTGGAATTAAAGGTTATGAGTACATTAACTGTACCACCAATATAAATTTTTATTTAAAAGTAAATATTCATACAAAGTCAAAGCTCACAAAAACACACACCATTCTTTTATAAAACAAATCCAAAATAATTCCATTACAAAGAAGTTTCATTCTTATTTTTCTGATGCCTGTGTTTAGTTACGAGTGTCCTTATTAAAAACATGAGGAGCAAAACAAAAACAAAAACAAAACAAAACAAAAAAGCATGAGGAACCACCACAAACTCACTACCCAGACCAAGAACGGCATGTTAGCCATGACTTCCGTCTCCCCACTTCCCCTCATCTCCTCCTCTCCTCCCTCCCTAGCGGTGGTTGTCATCTTGATTTCTGTGTTTATCATTCTCTTTATCAACAGCTTTCTTCCTCATGGTTTTAAGATACATCTGTGTCTGAACAATGCATTACTTAGCTTTTTTTAATTTGGAAATTATACAATGGGCATTGAGATGTATGTAGTCTTCTGGGAATTGTTTTTTGCACTTGATACTCTATTATATCACTAAGATTACTGCGTCTTGTTACATAGAGTCGCAGTTAATTGTTTTATATTATACACATGCACACACACGTGTGTAATATAAGTAAATTACTTATGCATTCTTCCTACTTGGGCATCTAAATCGTTTCCAATTTTATGGCTGCTCTAACTATGCTATTGTTGCACCAACACAGGTGAATAATCTTGAGAGCACACCCAACAGGCTTTCCTAAACAGCATTGGGGAAACTTGTGGTGATGGGGGCAGTAGATCTACAGGGGCAGTAGTTGTTTGGTGTTGCCACTACCTGTGATGATTAATATGAAACAAGCAAGGGCTTGTTAAAATAGGTGTCTCCCATATTAAGGAGTTAAAGATAGTGAATTCTCTGCTCCCCTCAAGAAGAAGGAAAATGGGTTTGACATTTTATTTTCACAGTCTGCATTATAAAAGTTAATTATTCAAAATAAATAATAATTTCCATATTCATTTGATTTTGGAGAAAGCTTGCAGAAAGGCTGGAGAATGTTATCAATCAGTAGCTCTTAAACTTTATTGCATATTATTTACAAATCACAGGGGGAGGGTAAAAATCCTGATGCCTCGGTCATTCTACAAACCAATTCTGTCACACTCTCTGGGAGATAAAGTTCCCTGGGGATTCCAATATACAACCAAGATTCTGCACCCCTGCTCTAAGTCACAGGATCTAACCTGTGTGTTAATCTCTCATCCTTAAACTGAGCATGTGTAGGCTAACTCCTTTGAGCCTGGGAGTGCTCAGAAGACAATATTAAAGAAACATAAGGAAAGAGAAGTAAAAATTTCAAATTCACAACCATTTTAAAAAACAACAGTTCACAAACAAAATAGTTCACCTGAAACCCAGAAAATCTCAATCACCTTGATTCTTAAGAGGTAAGAAATAGCTGCTGTACTTGAAACTTTGCTTGACTTTCTCTGTTTCTCTCTCTCCCTCTCTTCAAAGTACATTTTGAAGTGTTCTTCTTCCCTCCACCCATCGCAGCATTGGCGGGCAAGCTCTGGGAATAATCAGAAAATGAATGCCATCTAGAACTGAGGTTTTTGTATTGAAATCCATTTCCTTTTTGGTCACTTTCTTGCTGTTCCTCTAGGTCCTTTCCACTAAATGTCACTCACTCTCATCGCATAGAGAACTCTGGAAACTAAGGCAGGATGTTGGCCCTTCCTTCAAGAGAGTTTAATCTATAGCATTTTGTTGTCCTCTGTCTACCGAGTAAGCATTTGTCAAGCAGGTGCTGTGTGCTGTGCGCTCAGCGAGGTAGTGAGGCTGTGGAAATGAACAAGGCATAGTCCACAGTCTGGTGGGGAAAACAAATTTCCAAGCAAATAACATCTTTCAAAATTAATGAAAAAATCTAATTTTTGAAATAATCATATATTTAGGTGTTTTAAAACATAGGAAGCGTAAAAGTAGAATGTCTACCTTCTACCATTATCCAGTTCGCAAACACCTTCCAGTATAAGCAGTTTCTTGTGTGTTTTAGTGTGTGCAGTTTCCTGTGTGTGTTCGTTTCTTGTGTGTTTGCAGAGATTTTAGCATATATGCAAATATAAATATGAACATATGTTTATCACTTTTCCCTTCTTTCACATTGCAGCCTTTCTATAGAAATATGTGAAGACCTTCTTCATTATTTTACAAACAAATATAGTTATCATTGTATTGGTATTCCATAATCTATTTTACCAACTCATAGAGACAGATATTCAAATTTTTCTCCAAAATTTTTCTAAAACAAATAATGTTACAATGAAGAGCTTTGTACATATGCCGTTTCATCATCTCATCCATGTAAAATCTAAGATAAATTCTTAGCAGTGGGATTGTTTAGTCAATGAACTTGTACTTTCTTTAAAAATGTATAATTATCCTGTCATGAGATTTTTAAAGTATTTATTTATTTATTTAATCTTTATGCCTAACATGGGGATTGAACCCCTGACCCCAAGATCAAGAGTCATGTACCCTTCTGAGCCAGCCAGGTACCCCTGAACTGGTACTTTCAATCGATATCACCAACAATATATGTAGGTACTTGTGTCTTCACTCCAGTGCCAGCACAATGTTCATTGAAATTTGAATTTTTGCTGGTATGATGGGTACTGACTTTTGCTGATATGGTGTGATGTTAATTTGCAACCCTTATTATGAGTGAGTCTGAACATCTCTTTAGAGCACCAGTTTTATGTAAGTGGGAGTGAAAGTTACACTTAAATTAAGTAGAATAGAAACAATTTATCATCTCTGTCCCTGCAGGGGGGACACTCACCTTAAGCACAATCCTCAGCAGTTTGCATTGGATTCTTTTTCAAAATGCCTTACCAAGTCATGGTGAAAGCATGACGAGGACATGGCTTTTTTGTTTTTGTTTGCTTGTTTGTTTGTTTGTTTGTTTTCTATTAGATTCATTCTACTTGATCTTTCAAAATTCACCATGGCCTCAACTTCTGGATTGCTACCAATGTTTTCTATGAGTTTGATCTTCATTCAGCTTATTTGAATTCATGCTTGTCACCAATCAGATATTTTGGTTCCGTTTTTGCTACTTCCTTTTTTCATGTGATTTTTCTCAAGTTCTCCTATATTATTACATGCTTAATTCTTAAGCATATAACTACAAGAAAATTCTAACTTGTGAAGCATTTTAGGGTTTACAGAGTGGTTTTAGGTACATGATCTCATTTAAGGCACTCAACAGCTGTCATTTACTCTCGAGAAATTGCCTCCATTTTAACGCAGAGAAAGAAAGTTATTTGCTGTCAGCCTTATAGGTAGCCTCTCCTGGGTCATGGTGGGATCCATATGCAAGAACTCGAAGTCCAAATCCAGTACATTTTTTAAGTAGGCTTGAAGTAGTTGACTGTGACAAAATAATCTTTGGTTCTCCTTTGCCTCCATGTCTGTCTCCTGCATCTACAGAGAGGTCATTAGCAACCTGGTGAGCAAAGGCACAAACAGGATCTCATTCCCCTGATTTCCCTCCACAGATTTCACTTGCATTGACTTTTCTCTGGGTCCAGCTGTCAGAACACACATTCTAGTTGGAGTGACTTAAGAGACTTACTTCATAGGCAAGTCAGTGCACAATTGATTAGGAATTTCTTCCAGCTTCCTCCTGACTTGGTCTTGTTACAAGGTTTGTCATTAAAATCAGAAGGACTGAATCACCTACGCTGTCAATTGGGATATTTGTTCTTTGGTCTCAAATAAATTAACACAGCCGTGAAAGAAACCTTTTATCCCATTGGTATCCATCATCACCATTCTTTGAAGTGTTTTTGAAAGGAGCAGTTGAACCAGAACATTTTATGAAATTGTCAGTATGAGTCCTTGGAGGGCCAGACCTAAACAGCAATGTGAAGAGAGCAAGCACACATTATTTTCCTCTGCTTCAGAGCCTTTCATCTTCAGCACAGCAAGCTGTGTATGGTTTCCTTCTTTGTACAAGGGCACTCTGTTTTATTTTGGTCTGAGCCTCCATGGCATCAACTGACAATTTCATAAAAGATTCTGATCCAATTGGATTAAATGGTGAACTTCATGATGTGCACAAGGTGTGACCTGACTCCCATTATGATTATTATTAGGCTTCATAACTTTCTTATCTGGTAATATTAGCGATTTGCTGTGAGTCTCTTGGCCACATCCCTGTGGACGTTTGAGAAACAAATCCAGCTGAGCTGTGAGTCCTGCCTTATAATAAGTGAGCTGCCTTGTGGAAAGCCAAGAAAAGAAAACACTTTGGGGGTAAGAGGCTGACCTTTGCTTCAACAGGCATAGGCAGGTGGTGATAAAGACACAGAAATGATTTTGGAGGAAGCTTACAAACAAAGCACAGTTATAGATACTTAGCTGGAAAATGCTATTAAATTCAATGCTTCCCAAAGGATTAATGCTCTTTTCTTTAATACCAAATTCCATTCCTATCACGTTCAACTTTAGTTTCTGTTTTTCACCTTTTCCTCCACAGCAATTATTTATTTACTTTTTCCCCCGCCTCTACCTCCTTTTAGTTACGTATCTCCAGAACTGAGCAAACATCCAATAAATATTTTTCAAGTTCATAACTGAATGGACCCAAGGCTGATACACTTGGACCTGGCCCTGGACCCATCCATATCCCCTTCAGGGTGTCTGCTCTCTCCTATGCTTTCTACTTTTCTGTTTCTGCTATTTTGTTTCTCCCCCTTCAGTGTTTAAAATTACTCATGTGTCTCTCTCTCACCTTGAAAACAAAAGTAGGAAGAGGTTTTGTCTATCTAATACCCCTTGCAACTCCCACTCTATTATTCTAGGCTCTTTCTAAAGTCATGAAATGCCTATCTATTTTCACTGCCTTGCTTTCCTTGCTTTTTTCCTGCATTTTCCAACTTCTGCCCCTTATGGTGCCCCAATGAACTGTAGGCCCCTTCCCAATGTTTTTTTCTTTGGTAGCATTAACATTGTCAGTACTCACTCCTTCTTGAAACATCTTTTTCATTGGCATTCTGACCCAAGTGTTTTCCTACTTGTTCTTTTTCCCCCTTCTTATCTGTTTCCTTTGAAAGGTCCTCTCCTTTGCCTGTTTCTTAGACATTGGTGCCCTCAAATATTGGTGTCCTTAAATATTGGTGTCCTTAAGAGCACTCCACCTCCTCTCCCCAGGTAGTTTCTCTTACTCTCCTGGCTTCCATGATCTCCCCCTCCGAGTTCTCCCAGACCATTACAGAGACCAGTAGAAGTGCTGCAAGGATCTGCGCCCGGGTGCCTCTCAGCACTTCACCCAGAAAATGCTCAGACTTTCTTCATCTATTCCAGAATTTTACTTCTTTTCCTATTTCCCAGTTTCCATGAACAGTGCCCTCATCCTTCTGGTGGTCCAGTCCCGACTAGAAAAGCAAGCATCACTCGTGACTTCTACTTAGTCTTTACCCCTCTAGCGAATCACAAGGTGCTTCCATTGAAACACCTTTAAATATTTCTTCTAGTCTCTGCTGGCTCTGCCCAGGTACCAGCCACCACCCTCTTCACATTTGTTACTAAGACTTTCTTCCAAGTGGTCTGTCCAAACTTCATCTTGCAGGCCTACAGTCTGTTTCCATACATGGCTAGACTGATATTTCCAGAATGCAGATTTGGCAACATCCCTCTCTACTTAAAGCCCTACATTTCCCATTTTATTAAAGCAAGCACGTCAGCATGTCAAACTGGATCCTACAGAATGCTCACATACTGCTGTTCGCTTTTTGTGTTCTGCCTCACATTTTCATCCTCAGGTCCTAGCCTAGCTGTTACTTCCTACAGAAATCTTTCCTGACCACCAGAGACTGAATTAGGGTCCTTTTGTGTTTTTTACCACAGCATTCGAATATCACATTTTTTAGTGAATTGTAATTAGTTTTTTTCCTCATAAGTCCTCTCAAGTAGTAAGTTTCTTAAAGGCACAAGTTGCTTTTAACCTTCTTATCATTATGTCCCAAGGATATTTCCTGGCATATACTAGATACTCACTTAATATTTATAAGACAAAAAAGATAAGCCCACCTAAATTACTTGACATAGTTCCTACTCTTCAGTAAAAATTTGGGATAGAATGATATATATAAAATGATCAAGGTAGTCCTTCAATAAACATTATTTCTTTTCCCTCTCTTATTTGGTTCCTAAGAAATATTTACTTATGTCTGTGGAGTGGATTAATTTAGTCTTACAATGATTTCAGCTTTTATATTAAAACTTATTGCCATTTAGAGCTAATAGAAGTATAGAACTTTATGGCTGCAATTGTCTTATCTATAGTTCAATGCCCCGTGAAAGTACTGCAATCATATTTCTAGAATAAATTGAAGTCTATTGAGAATGAACAGAAAGTACTAGCCATAGGGTAGCTGTTCCATAGAGTGACACTCGGATTGGTTCTTGAATTTCCCAGTTGGAAATTCAATCAATTATCAGATGACTTCACAAAAGAAAATAATAAGGATTCTTATTAGCAATGATAAAAATATCTCATGGATGGATGCGTCTATGCTATTTACTAAACACATGAATGCACATGTAGATTCTATTCAATTAGTACTTAAAGAGAATTAGAGAGCCAGGGTCAGATAATGTAGCTATATAAACCATAGCAAAGCATATAGAAAAATGCTGTTCAAATAATACTTCTGTTCTTTTCCCCTACTTTCACATTTTGAAATTGGTGATGAAAATGATGCATGTCTTACAAAAAAGGATAACATTTAGATAAGCCTTGAGTACCATGCTCGACCCTCACAACAATCCTAAAAGGACTGAACAGACACTATTTTCACTTCCAATATGAGGACACTGAGGCAAAATCTATGTATTTGTCTGTTTAGTTATTCATCACCTATTGGACATGTCCTATGTCCTGAATACCTTGACAGGCATTGAGATGTGAAAACAAAAAAGATTACCACCTGCTCAATCACTTCTATTTTAAGATTGTTACCTCCTTCCCTCACCCTCACGTATCTCTGTCCCCATTCCCTGGTTGTTTAGTTTACGCTGTGGAGCTCTGTGTACCTGGGGTGGGACTAGAGGATGGAGGGAACAGGAGAAGGAAAGGGGGGGGGCAGGGAGAAGAAGAGGGAGGAAAGAGTAGAAGAGGAAGAATGGGGATGAAAATGTACAGCTCTCAGAAACAATGAGTAGCCTTGGGTCACTCACTGATTTTTCCCTTTCCAGTTCTCATCTAGATACCTCCAGCCACATCTCCCTCGTTTCTTGTCTTGAAATGCCACAACATTCTATGCAGCCTTAGAAACCACCCTCCCTCCACACTTTCTAGGCCAGATATGGTTGATTGGTGCTTCGCTTTGATGTTTGCCTCCTTGGATGTGCCTTGTTGAATCTGAGTCTGGAAAGCCAAATTCTGCATTTGTAGACTCTTGCAGCTAGTTCTGGATACCAACTAGATACACTTATGCAAGATCTGGAACCTGGAAATGAGGTGAATGCTAGCATGCTTCCATGGTTTCTGCTGGCAAACGAGATCTAGGGACGAGGGTTGAGAAGCCATGTGATGTGGATTTTTGATCCCTGCACCAAATCTATGGCTTTGATTTTTGTACTCAATGGTTCCACTGGTGGTCTCCTTATTACAGCTCCTCTAACACTTCTCATTATTTTAGTGGCATTTAATATCTGTATTAGATTCCTTTCTGTTTAAAATACCTATAGAGTTTACTATTTTCTCTACAGAACTGTGGAAAATACAGAAACTTTTCCTCAAATTAATTTGAAGAATTTCTGTTTTCCAACCAAATCTGTCCTGCCCGAGGCAGGGAAGATATCAAGAAAATATCATGAAAGCAGAAAAAGTCTTACAGAATGTACAGTCTAGTGATTGCTTTGTTTCATGCAGTTTTTAATGAGGAAGACTGGGTTTGAATCCAGATCCTTTGACCCTGGATTCAGAGTCTTTTACTTCTATTACCTATCACTTTTCCAAAGCAGTTAGAATATTACTCCAGTACGTGGCAAAAAGTAGAAAATCAGCATATGTTTTTCCATTTGAATCGAATTTTCAACATCTCACAGGATATATTTTAAACATAAACATAGGAATCCCTATGTGAAAACCATTTCATTCTTTTTGGAAACAAGTACAGAAAATCCTCTATATTTAGAAAAGCAGTAAAAATGAGAAAAGAGTTAAAAGGTAAGACTTTCAATATTAGAAAGTAGGTAATTTTTCCTATTACAGTAAAAAATACATTTTGATTATAAAATAAAAATATTCTACTTCCAAAGATTCAAAATTCATGGACATGTCATTTATGAAAATTACTTTTGAGTTTTAGTTTTTATGTAAATTCCTTCCTATACCAGAGTGAGTTGAATTATTCAGCAAAACTTCCATTATTTCAGAGCAATATTGCTTAACAGATAACATGGACCCAGTGGATGTTGCCTAAGGTCATTGGATTGTCTATGTCCTGATAGAATTACGCAGAATTGCTTTATGTACCTATTTATCTTATAGAATTTCAATTATATCTTGTTGATATTTTATGTAATCTGAAAGCCCTAAATATAAGATCTATGATAAATTTATACAACACTTATATATGTGAATTATAGATAATTTACATAAATCACTGTCAAAAATAATAAGTGATACGACATAGCTATGAACAAATAATTGGATGAAAAATGACTTATTCTACCCACAAGAGATGAGCAAATCATCATGTTTCAAAAATAAGCAAGAGTATACCAGATCTGGGAAGTGGGAGCAAGTAAGGTTGAAGTCCAATGTAACAGAACAGCGCTGAGTAACAGGAAATTACTGTATACTTAAAAACTGCAACACATAAGAAGAAGGTTATGTTTGTGCCACTATAAAGTAAGTTACCGGATGTAGAACAGACTGAGGCCAAGTCAAGAGGGTTTGGGGGTATGGTTGTATTCTCTGAGTCATGGGTGGCCACTCAGACATTAACAGGGGACTGTCACATGCATATTTATTCTCAGAGGTAAATCTGGTGGCAGTGTTAAAGATACACAAAGAGTTTAAAAAGGAGGTCTGTGCAAAGAGTCTGGCTAATGATAATGACAATAATGGTTCTGGAAGGGAGGGGCTGAATCTGAGAGAAATTTTGAAAGGGAATAGGCCAGCTTTTATGAATAAGTGTGTGTGTGTGTGTGTGTGTGTGTGTGTGTGTATGTGTCTATCTAGTGTGTGTTAGGATGTCTGAATGAGAATTAATTCTGTGTCCTGGTTTCTGGCTTGGAAGACTGAGTGATGGCGACACCATAAATATGAGAAAGAATGTAGGAGAAGAACCTTAGTGTCTGGAAATGATGACAGATTCATTTTGGACAAGTTAGATTTGAGATGACTGTAGAATATCAGGTTGGACCGGTAAGGAATTTATTATTATTATATATAATTGGAGGCTGGTTTTAAAGATTATAGAAGAAGCTAGAAATTTGTTTTTCATCGATGGAAAAACACTGAAGAAGTTGATGAGCTCACCAGATTAAAATAATTTCATTCAGACCACAAAGATATTTCATAACACGGATACTCATATGGGTGAGATCATAAAGATTATTATATTTTTACACCATTATTTTCCATCCTATTGAATTATACAGTAAAGAAACAGAAAATCTTTACTTCAATTAGGTAAGAGTTGTTTTTGTCCTTCTATCTTTAAGATGTATACAGGTATGTGTGTGTGTGTGTGTGTGTGTGCATGTAAATGTTCACTGCTATATCAAAATTACATTGATTTTGATATCATTAACATCAATTTGAAAACATAACAAAATATCTAAATCCATCTAAATCCACCAAATAATCCTCATTCATTATAGAGTTAAATATTATTTGAATTCATTGACTAGAGCTTCATAATATAATAAAGTCTGTGCCACAAAATCTTTAAACTCTATAGCTTTGTGATAGTTGCCATCCCTTAGTAGATTCATGTTTGCAAGTTTAGTTCAGAAAAGAAATGGTTATTTTTTCCTAGGTATGTTATAATAGCAATTTGAATACTGAGATAAGATGATTACCAGTGAGTGAGTGGTATGTCTGCCTTTGACTCACTGGGTAGACTGTTATCAATAATCTAGCCAGGTGTAGTGACAGAATATAACAAACCATCTGTATGGGTGAGATGCTGGGTTGACAATGGGATAAAATGAAAGCTAGCATATTAAGCAGTGTGATCAGCTCCAGCTATGTAAATTACCAGCTATGTTCCTTACCAAAATAAATGGCAACCAGGCTTGTATTCCCACCCCTACTCCCAAGAGTTGGCAAGAAATATGCATACCTATCCTTGAGAAACAGCTATCCCAGCACTCCCAAAATACCCCCACATTCTTACATTTGGGGTCCTCTAATAAAAAATTCAGTAATTAGGGGCACCTAGGTGGCTCAGTTGGTTAAGCTTCTGCTTTCAGCTTAGGTCCTGATCCCACAGTCCTGGGATCAAGCCCTGCCTCAGGCTCCCTGCTCAGCGGGGAGTCTGCTTCTTCCTTTCTCTCTGCCCCACCCACCGCTCATGCTCTCTCTCCCTCTTTCTCAAGTCTATCAAATAAATAAGTAAAATCTTTTTTAAAAGTTCAGTCATTATTCAACCCACCTAGAGTAAAACCTATTAGTTAAAAAGCTGTATTGACACAAATATACTTTTTAACTAGCTTTTCAGACTGTCATCACTAAGAATGAACAGGCAGCCAAAAATCACCTGATATTTGAAGAAAGACTTTGACAATAAAAATGATACACTAAAAAAAAAAAAGGAAAAATCATTTTAAAATGTAGGAAACATAAAATTTCAAAGAAACTAAAAATCAATATACTTAGAAAGATGGGAGAAGTTGTTGTAATAATTACACAACAAAATATTTAATTAAAAATTTCCAGACCCCTGGTCATAAAAGTCCTAAACCTTTTTTCAAAAAAAGTAACTCACATATAAAGGATTAAGAATAAGAATGGTATCAGACTTCTCACATACATCAGAAGTTACAAATCAATAGCTTCAATTATGAGTGAAAATTATTGGCAATCTAGAATTCTGTATCAAGTCAAACTATTAAGCTAGTATAGTGATAGAATAAAGATATTTTCAGAAAAACACCATCTCAGATAATTGTCTCATGCAATTTTCTGAGAAGATTTCTGAAGGATGTGCTTCATCAAAATAAGGGAGGAAAGTAAAAAAGAAGCAAAGTACAGGATACAAGAGAAGAGAAAGCAAAGGGATTTCTCAAGATGAATTATTATTTATGCCTGGTGAGCAAGTAATCAAGATTAGGCCAAAAAGATGGAGTTCCAGTGTGGATTCTTCCTGGAAAAGAAATAAGAACCAATAAATTGTCTAATAGTATTCACTGTGTGGAAAAATACTGTGTGCAGAGACATGAATAAAGTTATATGGTGTGGAAAAATAACTATAAACTTTTCTATAAAGATAACAAAGAAAATGCAAAAGTGAGGCAGTATTAACTCTAGGAACAACAAAATGTTGTTCAAGTAAGAAAATAAAATCAAAATACTCTACTTGGCACAAGAGTGAACAATAGCCCTATATCCACAATAAGAAAAGCACAGAATAGGAATTTTTGAAGCTTTGTTTTAAAAATGTCAAACAGACACAAAATTAGAAAGAATGGTATAATAAATCTCTGTGTATATTTTAACCAATTTCAACAACTATCAATCCTTTGAAAATTATCACCTCTTTACAAAATAATCATATTCCCATCATTCTATTCCCCTAAGTAAACAATAATCTCTTAGTGTCATTAGCTACCCATCCAATATACACATTCTCTTATTTTCCTATAGAACTTTTTCTTTTTTAATAACATTTTTGTGTAGATCAGGACCCAAATGATCATTCTTTGCAACTTAGTTTGCCCCTCTTGTCTTCTCTCTTCCTTTTTTTTGTTTTTCTTTCCTTGCAATTTTTAAAAAAATAGAAAACTTTTTTTTTTCTGTAGTGTTATTCACAGTTTAAATGGTGCTAATTGCATCCCATGGCATTTTTGAAGATACATGAAATATATAAAATATGTTTAAGTCTGTGCACTCATAATGGTCCCTCATGCAGGTACATTACCTGTGAGATAATCTCAGTATAAAAAGAAGTCCAACCTGAATCTGATTAAGCCCTAAAAATCTATTTTTAAATATATAGAATAACGTAAGGTATATAAGGAAAGAAGGACTAGCTTTTAATTTAACCAAACATTATTATAAAACCATATATGGAGAATAGAGGGGGACCATAGAAAGGTCTAAATCATATAGATAGTGGTAGATAATACCATGCCATGCAAACTAGGATACATATATTATTTAGAGGTATGGAGATAAATATTAACCACTTAAACAGTTAAGGGTTTTTGCCATGGTGACTAGGTAAAGCAGGGAGAGGTCAAAGGTCAGAGTATCGTGGCTTTTTGGTTTGGGTTTTATTTTTAAAGCATTATTTATTTGAACTGCATGCTACTTTGATGAAATAATTTTAAAGTTAAAGAAATAAAGAACAAAAAGGTAGAAACATCTAAATTGAGTGTCTTCTCTCAAAATTGTGTTCCTCCCAAAACTGTGTCCAAAATTGTGTCCCAACACAGTTAACAGATATTACTCGCCATTTATTCTGTATACATTTTATGTATATTGCTGTTGTTGTTTACTAGAAATTTTCTTTTTGTTTTCTAATGTTTCTACCTTTTGCGTGCAAGATTTACCTAATTAGGTCACTCCGTTACCCTGCCACCCCTTCCTTCTCAACATTGTCTGGGCTTGGGCAGTGAATTTTAGAGTCATGCTATAAGAATAAACAACTTTTTTTTTTTCTACTTGGACCTGTATCAAACCACTTCAGCCTCTCAGACATTCCAGAACAGAATTGGAAATAAGCTCTTAACCATCAGTTATTGGAGAGGTTCACAGGTTATTGGAGGGAAGAGGGATCCTTCTTAAATTTTAGCTCAGTACTTCACCTCAAACTGATTAGCTTGGAGGTAGAGGGAGTGGGTGGAGATTTCTCTAAACAAAGGTTATATTTCGTATTTGACCTCCTGGGCTAGCAGAAAAGTAAAAAGTTCATAAAGGTATAAACTTTATTTTTAATATCATTTCCAATTACATTCTCACGAGAGTTCTTTTCCAGAATTAGCAGAGATCTTGGCAATCCAGTTACTACTTTACATCGATTCCTTCTCAATTGACTTGTGAGGCCCCAGAATCACAGCAAACCCTCCCCTGCATAAAGCCAAAATGACTACACAATTTAGTGTCAGAGCGAATCCTAACTTCTTTTGATTTTCTCATAGAGATTCCCTCTTTTTCTTTCTGAGCTATTTAAACAGACAGAATAGTCCCTTTTATTTACATTAAATATGTATGAATGATCTTCTGAAACTTGGTAAAAAAAAATGAAACTTATTGTTTTATGATTTCTTCCAAACATGTGTAATAGACTCAGGTAGGAAAGGCTGACCTCATGGTGTACTTTCCCAGAGCTCCACAAAAGGTTCACGGAGATTTCAGGGTGATCTGTGTATAGGGAAAGGTGTTGAAGATTAGATAATATTTTAATCATTTACTGTTACTAATTTTGTACAATTTGTATCAATTTCATACATTTCCATCTTAAAAAAATTGGTAGAAAAAGAGGTCTATTCTCCAAAACAGGGAGAGAGAAATAAGCAAGTTAGTCCTAGAAGATGTCATAAGTTGATGAGTTAAATCAGCGGACGTTTGATGAAGAGCAGGATTTTTAGCAGACTGTGCCCCTAAGAAAATTATTATGATCACATAGTCAACAAAAAATCATAATGGACGGAATGTTTTCAGTTGAAAATCTCCCTCTCTCTCCCTGTGGCCATCAGGTACGTTTCAAATGTATTTTTATATATGTGGTTCCTGTTTACCTGTCGTTTAAGAACTTGAGCTATAATTGTCTTGCAAACCAAATGTGAATTTTATTTTTGTAAATTTTATTGTGTTGGCAATCTTTTATTTTCAAAGTTCAAAAATGTTCTTGTTTTATTTGAAAGGCATTTACAGAACTTCTATGTTTCTCTGAAAATGTAATCCTGTTCCTGTCACTTGGCTTAATGTCCCACACATGTTTTCTCACTTAAACTTTGCCTCATTTGGCTGTGGGTTTTTCTTTCTTTCTTTCTTTCTTTTTTTTTAATGTAGCCTTTGAAACCATCTCTAATGGAAAAATGCAGCTGTGAGCAAGATTTCCTAAAATGTACATGGAATTAATTTTCCAGGCATTTCATGCAAGGGCCCTGATGTATCTGAAGAGAGATTTTTGCCAAAAGGAGTTTTAATGTAACTAAATGAAAGAGGGAAACAGCCAGAAAAGAGGTTAAAGAGGCAAGCGAAGCCTGAATGCAGAAAGGAGAGAAGAAAATGCACAGAGAAAAAACGAAGACGAGGAAGGAACAGAAAAGAATGTGAATGGTGGAGGGAGGAAGGAAAAGCTGACACCTTCTATGGGAGGGAAGAAAGAGTAAGGAAGAGCAGAAGACAGCAGGGGACTGGGGGGAACCATGCTGCAGGAGAGAAACCTTATCTCCCCATTTCCATTAAAGCATTTGCTTTAACTAATCAGTGTCTCCACTGTCACTTAAAGCATTATTTTACATCAGATCAGTGATTCAATTCAGTGATAAAATTCAGTCTCTGAATTTTAACAAAGTAATTTCAGCTAAAAGATAACAATATTTTAAGTACCACTGTTGAGAATTTATCTTTTTTTTTTTTTCCCACAAACAAGCCCTCCTGGCCACATATTGTGTTTTTATTGACACTATAAGGTTAAAACCTGAGCCAACAATGTTTGAGTTTACTAATGCACAGCTGGTGAGCTTTTCATGCCCAGGGGATTATAAAAATATAGAATCTTGTGGCTGACTTAAGACCATAAACATAAAGACTTTATTTTGTCAATTCTTTCTGTCTCAGTTTTTTGCCTCTTATTTACTCTAAGCTCTCAAGATAAATGACAAAAATCAGAAAGTCACAGAAGAAACAAAATGTATTTTTAATATGCATGTGAGGGTTCAGTGATATATTTTCCAGCATTGTTCCCAGGGAGAACATAAACTTCAAATGTATGTGTAGCACATTTTCCATAATATAAAATATTTAACGTATTAATATAATACAAAGAAATTAATAATTTGTAACTATGTGGGACTACAGGGTTCATTTATACAAGTTTATGATCACTTTACATATACTCTGCTAATAGAAATGGTGTTACGATTGACCAAATTAGCACAATTCCTTGGATGCAGTCTGAGCAAAGAAACTACCTTCTGTGAATGAATATGACATTATGGCTCCATGAAGCACTATTTCAATATTGAAGGATTGTTCATATGGAACAGAGACTGAAGTGAGCAGTGTGACATGACCTGTTTAATGTTAGGCAAGCACAAAATATTAGATTTCCCAAATACCTCAAGTTATTTTTTTTTTAAGTATCATAAAATCCTGGAGAAGAAAAGATGAGAAAAAAAGTCTAAAATTCAACTAAAATCCAGCAAAATATTAATGTCAAATGTAAAACAATGACTCTATTATCTATGCACTGCAGTTGAAATGTATCTTTAATAATCCCAATTTAATTAAATAACCATAAGATGTAATAATCTGCCACCCTATACACTTTGAAAAAAGACTCTGAAATTAGTTTGATGACGTCATATAAAATAATCAGGCTGGAAACATTTCCTCTTCTTCCTCTCATCTGTTACCATATTCTTCTCAAAACTTGACACTGTGGTATTTCTTTGTGGGTTCAGTGCATGTGTGTGTATTTGACTAGTGTTTGGTTTGGTTGTTTGTTTAGCTTTTCTATGACAAACTAATTAACATAAATTTATCAAAAGGTGTGAAACATTTGTGGCATGACCGAACCTGTTAAAGAGCAGTGTCTAATGCTATAGGAAGAATTTGTACTACAACCTTAGAGAACATTGATGCATGAAATACTCTGCAAGGTCCTTTTAAAATGTGTTTACTTGGTGGAGATAGTGAGTGTTAGGGCCATCACTTTGGGCCTCTATGCTGTTTATGGCCCTTGGAATCATAGAACTGATTTGTTGGACACTCCAGATATCTTGAGATGATGTGAGCAAATGGAAAGAACTCTAAATTGAAAGACTGAACACAGGCTTTTATTCTCCCTCTGCTATGTTGGTTAATTAGTTTTCTTAGGAAAAGCAAGAATAGAAATTGTTTCCCCTTGAAAATAGTGGACAGATTAAGGAAAAAGAAAATACAAAGAGCATTGCTTTTATTAGAACTATATTTAATTTTCACCGGCTCATGGCAAGACTGATGATAGCAAAATGCATCTTCTAATTGCAAAAGAAAATATCTTCTATTAAATCAATATCTGAATGCCTCTAACAATGGGCTCACCACAGAATTTCTTAGTACTGGTCACATGATATTGCAGCAACTTCATTCATTAGTTCATCTAGTCATTAATTCTTTTTGTAATTTAACTTCAAGTCCTACAGCAGCCTACAGGATGGCACATGGTCTCCCCTCCTGCCTCTCTGACCTCCTCTCCCGATTGCTTGCTCTGATCCTGGCCCATGAGGATGCTCACTGTGGCTGTCGTGTTTTAGGCACGCTTCTGACTTACTTCTTTTGCCCTAACTCTTCTTTCTTCCTGGGATTTTCCTCCAAATATCTACTAGACTCACTTTCTCGCCTTCTCCAGGTCCTTGCTCAGATGTCACCTTCTCCAGGGGGCCCCTTCTGGTCCCCAATTTAATAACACAGCTGACTGTCCTACTTCATTATGTGTATTGTTTATTGCTTATTGTCTCCCCTTCCCTTTTCCTGCATATAAACTGCAGAGAAACAGGGACTTTGTCTGGAGAAATGTCTGGCCCCATAGAAAGCACTTAAATATTTGTGGGATGTTTGAAGTTAACAAATGGGTATCATGTGTCTACTCTGTCTTAGGCCTTGTGCTTAGCACTGAGAAGAAAATGAAGAACATGACACAATCTCTAACCCACAAGAAGTGGTATAATTCCCAGGACACTCAACACAGATTCTGATTCGGGAGATTGAGGGGCGGGGGGGCCTAGACATTTGCAATTCTGCCAGATACACGAGCAGTCTCAGATATACCCTGTTCTTACTGTGTCCTCCTGGTAGGCAATGAAGTTGTCTGGTCATTGTATCTTAGACACCTAATACAATGTCTGAAACATGCTGGGTGTTGAAGAACACTCCCTCCATGATGAAAGGAACATTATGATAAATAAGATGTATTTCTGCCTTCCAGAAACTCATAACATTGATGAAATTTTTACCTGGCAGTGGCTTTTTTTTTTTTTTCAAAATCACTTCTTAACATGATGAGAAATGAATGCCGACAGACAGAATGGTTAAATGATAAAACAAGGAAGGTGTGAATATGGAAATTCAGGGGAGAGAATATAGCTCAGGTACATCCCACTAAGATTTCCAGCGCTCTGATCTTAAAAGCCATAGTTTAAAGTTAAGATCAATGTTATCTTTAGATACTATTTAAGAAGTCAATAAATGCAGTGCTTAGTACATGTGGTAAAAATGACTTTTTGAGAACATTTCACTTTCATGAGGGAACTGGGGCAGTGCTGGCTATGCTGCATATACAGGGGTCACTGGAGAGGCTGTTCTTATCAGACTCACAATAGACATATATGTCAGTATCAGATTCACATTTCTCCCAGGCGAATGTACAGGCAAGTCAAAATCTTGAATTTTCACCAAATGAGAACTCAAATTTCCCCATTTCTCACCAAGTGAGAACTCAAATTTCCCTTGACACCTGGGCCAGGAATTGTGTTGATGTGCTTCAAAGGCACTTGGATTATATAGCTCAGAAAGGGAAAGTTTTCATGCACCACAGTTAAATTTTACTATAACACAACTTGTCATAGCATAGCCTTCAGAACAAAGCCTAGCATTAATGGAAAAGCCTTATTACATAGCAAAGATTCATTTACCATATGGCTGATGAACATAATATGCTGCCCAAAGACCAAGATCACACAAAAATTGCCTTCTAAGCTAGATTCGGAGACACATGGCCATTCTCAGACAAAAGTTAAGATAGGTAGTGCTTACTTTTGATGGACTCAGGTCTCCTTTCTTTCTTTTTTTTTTTTTTAAGATTTTATTTATTCATCAGAGAGAGAGAGAGGGAGAGAGAGTGAGCACAGGCAGACAGAATGGCAGGCAGAGGCAGAAGGAGAAGCAGGCTCCCCGCCCAGCAAGGAGCCCGATGTGGGACTCAATCCCAGGACGCTGGGATCATGACCTGAGCCGAAGGCAGCTGCTTAACCAACTGAGCCACCCAGGAATGCCTCAGGTCTCCTTTCTATTCATTCATTTCTTACTTCAGACATCCAGGACTCTCATTGTTCACTTGCTCTCTCTCTCTTTCCTCTAAGAAATTTTCTGGAAAGAGATTTGTATCAATTAATTGTAACTCAGTGTGAATTTGTGAATAGGTTCCTTATCTCAAGCATAACTTATCCCAAGTGTATTTGCCCTATAGGGTGTCTCCTTAATGGTGACAGAATATTTTCAGGTCAGAATATTTTCCCCCAAGTCAAATGCATTTCAACATCTGGGATTTGGAACGATGCAGGTTTTAAAGAGTATGGAGGAGTGAATTATTGAATATCTACTGTGTCCCAGGCCCCATGCTAGATATTTGGTATTCATTATTCAATTTAGTCATGATAAATATCCTATCAGATAGGTAATATTAAGCCCTTTTCACAGATGAGAAAACTAAGACTTAATGAGGTTAATTTAATTGCCCAAGTTTATGGGACTCAACCCAGTTCTTTCTGACTTCAGAAACTCACAAGTTCCTGTCTTTCTATATCCCATGCAGTCACAGGGACATAAAGATATGGGCAGCATATTCTGATGGAAACTGGGAAAGAAAGCAAGAATAAGGAGGAAAAAGGAAATAGTATAATGCTTTACTTATCTGTGAGCAACTATAACTCAAGTTATGAGGTCAAAGTTATTAGATCATTTGGAAATACTGTTCTTGATGTAGTTGTTAAAGAGTATCTGGAATTAAAGGTGGAAAAATGAAAATTTACCAAGTT
Organism: Mustela erminea; assembly: GCF_009829155.1. NCBI lineage: Eukaryota > Metazoa > Chordata > Mammalia > Carnivora > Mustelidae > Mustela > Mustela erminea. The sequence continues at coordinate 94,827,167 of NC_045619.1, forward strand.
TTAATTTCCAGCCTGGCACTTTTTGAACCCATATCCAATCCTGATAAAAAGGGTTGTATCATTATCTTTATTTTGTTTTTTCAACTCACTGATTCCTTCTTCAGCCATATCCACCTTACTCTATTCCATACATTGTAGACTCTGTTTCAACTATTATATTTGAGATAACTAATATTTCCCACTTGTTCCTTTTTATCATCTCTTTTTTCATATTACTAATACCTGCTCTTATCTCCATCAATACATTTATTTTGATGATTTTAAAGTTTGGTTGGTTTGTTCTAATGCTTGTGTTTCAGACGGCATATATTGTTGAGGTGTTGGATTTCTTTTAAGTAGTTTTATTCTTTAAGTGCTGTGTTATTTTGGCCTGTGAGTGCATGTACTTGAGGCTGTCAGCTAGTCTGGTAGGTTGGGTATATTTGGAAAAAGCAACAGGCAGAGCAAAGTACAAGTTCCAGGGTGAGAAACTGTATCAGTGCTGGTAACTCTTACTTACTAAGGAGGTTTTTTTAAGAAAAATATTTTGATTAAGGCAAAGTCTACCATTACACAAATATTAGAAGGCCTAAAATTAAAAAAGAATTAAAACATGATAACATAAATGCTGATGAAGACGTAGAGGCTTGAAATTTTCACATGTTCCTTGAGGGAACGCAAATGGTAGAGCCCCTTCGGAAGTTGGCTTGGCAGTTTCTTATCGAGTTAAAAGTACACATAAAATTTGACCCAGCAATTCCCCTTTTCATAACTTACCCAAGAGAATTGAAAAATTATTTGACACAAATGCATATATGCAAATATTTATAACAGCTTAGTTCATAATTACACCAAACTGGAAAAATCCCTGATGTTCTTCAACCAGGAGATGGATAAACAGCCTGTGATAGATGAACACAACAGAATGCTACTCAGCAATACAAAGCAATATACCAATGACATAATACCAGGAATCTCAAATGAATTATGCTAGACCTCCAAGACTAGATACTGCATAATTATACATCCATTTTATTCTTAAAAAATGGTGGTTTCCAGGGATTGAGAGTGAAAATAGTGGTAGACTACATAATGGTAGTATGAGGAAAGTTTTGGGTTGATGTCAAATCTCATTGAAATGTACACCAAAAAGTGAATTTTACTGTATGTAACTTAAAAAACACAATTTTTCGAAAAAGTAAAACATACTTTATTTGGATAATTATCATACTCACTTTTCAGATAGTAAAAGTGGGATTAAAAATACTTGGAAATATTTTGTGTTTTAAATTTAAGAAAACATCTTTTGGTTTTACCAGAAAGTCACACCTGAACTATTTTCATTGGATTTATTTTAAATGCTTAATAAGCACAAGACTCTGAAAAATTTTTTTTCAGTTTTATTATTTTTTATGTTGTGCCAAATCTTGCTGGTGTGTATGTATGTTTTAAGATCACTTTGTTTTCTTAACAAGTTCCTTTTGAAGAGAAAGCCTTCAGTTCCACTAATGGATTCTTCCTTTCCCTCAGCTTATTAAACTTGATGGAGATGAATGAGTTCAAGTGCAGGTGGCCATAAAAAAAAGGTCAGTTCCCACCCACCTGGAGTTGGCTGGCCCTTTATTCAAAATTATGGGCAGAAAATGTTAAGGTGATCTCATGCTCATAAAGGTGGTCCAGCATTCTCTAACACAGGTGTTAAAAAGAATTCGGACAATCAGAGAACTGTTGAAACCACATCTGTCCCTTTTAGTGTGCACAGCTGTCTGAACATATATTGAAACTCTCAGGCCTTTTTTGCAGTAACTTGCTTGAAATGATGGATGAACAAACCACATTTAGAATTTTCAGTTCTAATAAACACACTGAAGTGGCCATTCAAATCCAGAAAGCAGATCCTTCCCCCACCTCAATAGCCCGGGGCCTTGCATAGCCCTTGGTAATTACTGGGTAACTAATAAATAATTAAAAAGTGAATAAAATAAAACCTTCTAGGTCCACTAAATATGTGGCTTTTCCCAGACTCATCAGTTTTTGGATATCTTTTACATCACAGAACATGGAGAATAAAAAAATAAATTCATTTCTAATATAAACGTGCGCTGGAATAATACAGAAGTTTTTAAAATATAAAATTGAATCTGTGGTGAGAATTATAACATTGTAACTGATTGAGTCCTAGATTGTCCCATTCTCTAAGCCCTTCATTTTACTGAAATACATTTTGAAAATTTTTCAAAAAGGTATCTTTACTTTGGATCTCGATGCATCCAATGGATGATGATTTTACAGGATCTGTCTACAGAGCCATAACATATTTCAAAGAAAATGAAGTAAGGCACCATTAGATCCTGGGCTCTTTCTTTCACAACAAAGGTCGCTTGGTAATAGAATCCTTGTTTCAACTTGGGTGGGAGGTAGAGAAAGGGAGACGAAAGAGGCAGACAAAGAACAATAAGTTAATTATTTATAAAGTCTAAGTCTAAGCATTTCTCCGTATGGTGACTATTTGTCAACATCCTGATCCACCCACTGTCTGTGCACTATTTGACTTTTTTCCTTTTGAGGGTAAGTTAACCGATTGCTTGAAATATCCCCAATGCTCCAGGCTTAAAAATAAAAATAAAAAGAACAATCACAGTGCATCTTGGGATGAACCCACTTAAGAGTGTGATGGCGGCCATTGCCATCTTTTTCTCAGGCTAGTAAAGTTTGGAGCAGGAGGGAACTGCGTATTGTTTACAATCTTCAAACCATTGGTAAATGCTGCTGCTTCCCTTTTGCTTGCATAATCTTACCTGGAACATTAGAAAATCAAATTTTAAATTTGTAGATTCAGTTGGGAAAACTAGGACTGGCAGTTAGAACACTGTCCTTCATGAGGGAAGGTGGTAATGGTGATGTTGATGATGATTGATGATGATAGAAATAAAAATAATAATAGTAGCTCCCCTTTCTTGATTCCTTTTTATAAGCAAGATGTTCACTAGCATAATCTATGCATTATATAACTCATAACCAAAAGTTGTAAGAGTGAGCTATTTGAATGAGTCCCCACAAACTCTGTGATGCTAGCTAACTTTATGACCAGATTGCCATCATTACCACCATAGCAACTCCAGTCTCTCTTCTCTCTTTCCCCATTGCAGTCAATCAACCCATCGAAGCCTGGTGGGCCAAGGGACCTACAACCTCCAGAGCTGAAGCAAACTGGCTCAGGAGCCTTCCTTGGGAACACTTCATGCTGTGGTGACCCTGGAAGCATGCAGGTAATACTTAGACTCTGTGGTTACCTAAAATAGTCAGAAAGGCCTGTCAGATAATTCACCTGAACTCACTTTTAATCCTACTGATTCCCCCAGCTCCCTCCCTATAGGCAGGGAAATTTCTCAAAAGGAATAGAACAGAGCATCTCAAGCTTGTCAGTGAATGCAGATGTTGTGTTCTGCTTTCTTTGTCTCCTCACCAAGACACAGCAGCAATGGGGGTTCTTTCGTACAAGGGAGGCACTGACCCTAATGTCAAATTTCTCTGGCTCTACCTCAGGTTTTCTTTTCAACCCCTGTTTGCTGTGTGATTCCTAAAGGGACTGAAAGAAGCCTTAGAAAGGGGGGAAGAGTAGGAAATATAGGAAAGAAAAACTGTGGTAATTTCCATAGTCCATATATTCTTTTAAAACAGTGTGTAAATGAAAAACTCATACGATTATTTATTTCTAAGGCCCAATGAACAGTAGGGCCTTCAACACATGTTTGTTCAATGACTTATGCCAGTTCCAAATTACCCGGCCACCAATTCTGAAGACTGGCTTTTCTGGATACTTTCTTCTCCTAGTTGCCAATTTATAGACATTATTCTACCATTTAGTGTTTTTATTGAGTCTAAAAGAAACAAAAGATAAATATAAATCCATTTTGGTAAGCTAATAAAAAATACAGTCTTCTTGCGTTATTTGTCACTTTGAGCATTTTTGGAAGGGGAGTGGCACATAGATGATCAGATTAATTTTTGCTTCAAGTTTTGATTTCCAAAAAAGTTCCTTAAGTTTGGTTTGAAAAACATTTTTGAGCCAGTGCTTTATATTACGATCTGGTACACGAAGATGAATAAGCCATGGTCCCCATCTTCTGGCTTGGTGAGTATTCTGATATTTGGTGGACACAATTGTGTTTGATGGCCATTTCTGCCTACCTGCTACATTTATAAATTTCCTTTCTAAGTTTCCCTTTGTTTAATTAGATTCAAATTGGGACTTTTTAAAGATTTATTTATTTATCTGAGAGAGAGAGAGTGATAGGGAAGGGCAGAGAGAGAGGAGAGACAGTCCCAAGCAGACTCCATTCTGAGTGTGGAGCCGGTTGTACAGCCTTGAGATCAGGACCTGAGCTGAAACCAAGATCAGATACTCAACCCACTGAGCCACCCAGGCATCCCTCAAATTGGGATTATTAACTGGACTTTTCTGTCTTTAATTTTGAGGCTAGAATGATTTTTTTAAGTGAAAATGCAAATTTTTTTCCTTTTTAGTTAAGAACTTTCCAAGCCCTACCCTCTTTCAAACCCACAAATCTTCAGGGCAAACTCTCAAATAGATACCTACCAAAATATATTAGTGACTTGTCAGCTTTTCCATTCAGATATTACCTTGTTAAAGGAAGTAGTCATATCTGTTATCTTTGTATTCTCAGTGTACACAATGTAACACATTGTGGATTATGAAATGTCAGCCAAAGCCAAATATAGTTGATGTGATTAAACCATATTGGTATATGCAAGTGGTAATTGATGAGGCAGGAATATTTTTATTTTGGCAAGCTTTTTAGAAAATACTTGCTAGGGGCATAGGGTACTTTGAGAAGACTGCTTTACATACTGAGTTGAAATAGCAGTCATCAGGGAATAAACAAATAGTCCGTGGTTAGGCTTAGTATATTCATAGCCCATTAGAAATGCATTATAAGGCACATGTTATATTTTCCTGTCAAATAAATTCTAGCTATTTTTATGGCAAGGGTATTACTGGAAATTCTTAATGGGCTATGTCAGATATTTAGAGGTATTGGATAATAGCATGGCTGCATTTAATTTGTCATAAGAATATACATGCAATAAAATAATATCTACTATTATGGAGACTGCTCAACCATTTATGTATAGCTTCATTTATTTCATATATGAAATATTTTATCCATATGAAATATATCTTTAAAATATGATACATTTAAAATATTTTATTTTAAAATTAAAGAACATATTTATATTCAGAAAGGAGTGCCGGCCAGCTCAGTCAGTAGAGCATGTGACTCTCAGGGTTGTGAGTCCAGCCCCACATCGAGGTCAGGTCATGATCTCAGGCTTGTGGGATCGAGCCTCACATTGGGCTCCTCCTTAATAGTGAGTCTGCTTCTCTCTCTCCCTCTGTGATCTCTCTCACTTTCACTCTCTCTCATATAAATAAATTAAATAAATAAATATATTTGAAAAAAACTAAAGAACGAATCAAGAAAATAGAATGTTACATGAATGACATGACTTACTTGCTTAGATTATACCTTTTGCAAGTATTATTAAAACTCACTTATTTTTTACTGGATGATTATTTTGATAACTATTATCTTATCCATGCAATTAAAAGATCAAAATATAAATTTTTAGAAGACTAAAACGTAGCATAGAGTAAAAACATTTGTGGGTTTTTTTGTTTGTTTTTTGTTTTTTGGTTTTTTTTTTGTCCTGCAGAAACTTGGAGAGTTTGCAAGTTTGCAAGATAGTTGTAAAACTAGCAGCTGGTCCTTAGTTATTCTGAATTTTCTTTCTTTCTTTCTTTTTTTTTTTTAATGTAAGATCTATGCTCAATGTGGGGCTGGACTCACAACCCTGAGATCGGGAGTCACATGCTCTACTGACTGAGCTGGCCGGCACTCCATTCTGAATTTTTGGAAGAAATTTAGAACAAGGTATTTTTATCAACAAGAAACATCAGCCCACTGAGAATCACAAAACAAACAAACAAACAAAAGCAAATGAAAGGATAATATTTGAATACCTTAGTTCAAGGATCACTAAGAACCAGATACTTATTCTAAAGCAATTGATTAAATAATACCAAAGTTGGCTATGTCTCAGCCATTATCTTTTATTTTTTTCCAAAAGAAATACTCCAGCATATTTTATCAAATATAATAGAAATTTATGATGAGTTTTCTGGTAAAGGTATTTAGTGGAAGTTTTTTAACTCTGGAGACATTTGAGAAAGCTTCAGGGAGAATAAAAAGACAGTATTGAAATTTCTAGATTTACAGTGAATTGGGATTTTTATGAATCTCTGCCAAGCTTATAATTATTTCCCATCCATCACTATCCATTGTTTCAAAATCTCTCTTATTAATTCAGCAGTAGTCTTTCCAGGAATAAGAAAGAAACCCAAAAAAGATTCCTTTATTTTAACTTTATCATTTTCAGTATGGATATATCCTTTCACTCTGAACATTTGTTCAGTGTGTAAAACATCTTGAGTGCTGTTGGGAGGAAGGAATTATGGGACTTAGACTCAGCTCCATTCCTTCCCTTAATAGGAAAGAAACCCTCATCTAGAAGAAGAAAAGTCTAGTCTGTGCTCCTTGTCAACTGGACCTCCAGATAAAGAAACTAAACTGATATTTGCCAGGGGAGGAAATCTGATCAGTAGGATGTCTCTGGCTAAAGGATTATTTATAATAAATGAATCCATAATCCATAAGACATGACTCCCTAGAATTTCACCTAAGCTATATACCACATTCTGAAGTATAACATGGAAATATTTCATAAATTTAATGTTCTTTGCAGTGTGAAGAATCCCACAAAGCCTCATGTGGACCATGTCTGTTGTTCTTACATCCAAAGTGGTAAAAAAAGATAGACTCATGAAGACACGTGAGAGGCTCCAGACCTTTCTAGTCCATCTGAGTCTCTTGATTGTCTCTTTCCTTTAAAGCTGTTAGTCAAGGTTGATACTGGGTAAAAATCTCTGAGTCTGGAAAGTGGGATTGAGAGTCTATCCTTTGCATTAGCTCAGCCATCAAAAATAATTCCAACCTAGGGGCACTTGGGTGGCTCAGTGGATTAAAGCCTCTGCCTTTGGCTCAGGTCATGATCTCAGGGTCCTGGGATTAAGCCCTGTATCAGGCTCTCTGCTCAGCAGGGAGCCTGCTTCCCCTCTCTCTCTCCACCTGCCTCTCTGCCTACCTGTGATTTCTGTCTGCCAGATAAATAAATAAAATCTTTTTAAAAATTAATAATTCATATATATGTGGGTTTGTATGTATGTATGTGTGTGTGTGTGTGTATATATATATACATATATTTGAATAGCCATTACTGTTATTCATTGATGCGACTTCCCAGAAGATGATTTTTGGAGAAAAATAAGAAATTATTTTCCCTTCAAAAGAAATAATATGTTTAATTTTAACGAAAAATTCCTTCAAAAGTTCCAGTTTGAGAGTAATTCTGTCAACTCCAAAAATTTCCTTTGTAGATGACATCCTTTCTGTGGCCACAGAAGAGAAGGTATTGTGTAGCTAAAAACAGAATTATGTCAAAACAGATGATACAAAATGTCACTACATGTTTTGTTTCTTTATTCATATCCACATGATGGGTTTTAACAACAACATTTTTGAGTATCAGTACCATTAATGTTGTCTTCCATTTTTCTAAGTGATTTGAGAATTTAATTTCCAGTATGTTTTAAAGCTAGTTACAAAGCTAGATGTTCCAGCTTTGTCTCAATATCTGTAAACAATCTGCAGAGAAACAAAACAAATTTTTGATTTTGAACAAACCAAGTCCTCAATTTTTTTGCCATCTGATAAATATCTATAAAACCGTGTTATGGGGGGTGGGGTTATGGACATTGGGGAGGGTATGTGCTATGGTGACTGCTGTGAAGTGTGTAAACCTGGATATTTACAGACCTGTACCCTTGGGGATAAAAATACATTATATGTTTATAAAAAATAAAAAAATTTAAAAAAAAACATGTTATATGTCAACCATATCTTCTGCTATTGTTTTCCTTCTCATTGAACTGAAAAGGTTCATCTTTAATCAAAAGAGGTTCACTTCCTCTCTTAACCAAATTAATTCTCAAATCATCTAGAACCAGTATTGGCCAAGCAACAATATCAGAATAAATTAAAATATTGTTAACTGTCTCCTCTGTATCAAATTGTGGTCTGTCTGTGTCTCTTTGGCTTTTTCTCTGTTTATGTGTTTGTTGTATGTGTGTGTGTGTGTATATATATAGAGAGAGAAATAGTTGATAATGATTCTTTCCAACATGTTCTTTCTCTCCCTCATTGTCAGTGCTTATAGAACATCATTCATTGTTCTCTTTTGGTCCTGTTCTGACTCTTGTGTCATTTTCGTATAGGTCCTTTAGCTAAATAGATTTGCATCTCTACAGAATTTTTGTTAGTTATACAAAATGTTGAAAAATATAGTGATGTTGTAACAATGAAGAGTACTTTCATTGGTGTTTAGTGAAATGTTAAAAAATGAAATCTGAAGAGCGCCTGGGTGGCTCAGTCAGTTAAGTGTCTGACTCTTGATTTTAGGTCAGGTCTTGGTGTCAGGGTTGTGAGTTTAAGCCTTGCATTGGGCTCCATGCTGGGTTTGGAGTCTATTTCAAAACAAAACAAAACAAAACACAAAATTAAATCTGAGGTTTTTGTTTAACCTTATGAATAACCATTTTCTGAGTCTTTGCAGAAATCATTCTGGCGGGAGTATTTTTCTCCAGGTGTGTCAATTTTGGAGATTTGAGGAAAAATTATTTATTCTTTTTAGTCTCACCTCATTATTGGAAAATGATGTAGAATGAAGGTATAATAGTGGAAAGACTTTCCCAGCCAAGACGGAATGCTCATTACGAAGCTGTGCATGTAGTACAGACACATTTTTAAAACTTAATCTCAACCTTTGAAGTACTGTGTGATCTAATAGGAAATATGGATCCAAGAAAATCAGCTTATATTTTGCTCTCTGATGAATGGGATTTGCCTCTTCTGAGTTATCTTTTTACTTGTTTGAAGTTTTAAATGAAATTAATCAAACACAAAGCATATTTGCAAGCATCTGGAATCAGACTTGAAAAATGAACAGTGAAACACCAAGTTTAGGGTAGCGCCTTCAAGAATAGCACCCAGGCATTGAGAAGTCACCTATGCAACAACTAAGTGTAAGAAAATGAATATTTATATGGTAAAATGAATCAAATGTGAAGAGTAACTCCAGGAGAAATAACCAAAAAAAAAAAAAAAAAAGATGGTGGTTTATTGTCAGAAGCAATAAGAACAGTGTTTCAATCCCTCAACTGTTTTCACTAAGAACTGGACATTTCATTCTAAATAAATCAGGAGATCAAATAAGGTGAATGTTCATATCTTTCAGTCATTTTCTCTGATTTTTGCAGAAAGTAAGTTCCAGAAGATGTTACCAAATATTATATGCATTTATAATGAATGTTGTCATGAAGATAGTGGGAATTTTTGAAGTGTGGAGGTATTTGAAAACTGTTAGAAGAAACAAAGATGTGGATAGAATTGAAATTTCTAAAATATGTAGTGAATGGGATTTTTTATGAATCAGTACTAACTTTCTTATTATAGTCAGGTGGTAGAGGGGATATAAAGGAAGGGAGAGAGTGAATCTGAGAAATATATAGGAATTGGACTCAACAGAACTTGGATGTGGGGAACAAACAACTCCTCCTTTCTGACTTAGATAATGGGATTAATGTTAGAATTGTGGTCTGACAGAGTGTTGAATATATAAGCAAGTAAAGGACATGAAGGAGGTAATCACTGGAGCTAAAGTACCTATGAGACTTTAGATTAGACCACTGCACTAAGAGATGAGCCTAAGATCCTGAAGTTTAGGAGAGGACTAGGCTACAGGTTTAGATGTTGGATTATTGTGGAAATGAGGGAGAGGGATGAATAGAACAGTATGAGTTCACTGAATAGTGAATATAGGGACATGCATGGGACCCTGAGCAAAGGCAGCATTCATAGAGTGGGAGGAGCAAGCCATGCAAATAAAGATGATGTTCAATCAGATGCCAAAGGAAGGATTGGCCAAAAGTGATCAAATGCTAGAGGGAGGACAGAGAAGTGACACTAAAAAGATATGAAGATGCAGGACATCATGTGGCCACTACTCTTTCAAGAATTTAGCTTCAAAGGGAAAGTGAGATTAATAATTAGAGTAAGAAGTGGAATCTTGGTCAGGGATAGGTTTGATTTTTTTAATGGAAAAAAGACCCTCATCCTTTATAAGAAAAAATATTTCTTATAAATAATTCAAAGAGGTCTATATTAAAATGTGAAGACCATTGATTAGTCCAACATTTAGTAACAGTGTTACAATTTCTAGAAACCACACCTCCCCTTTAGTTTTTGGTAGCTCTTTGAATTTCTAGGGTAATTTAACAAAAGAGGCAGAAAGAGGTTTGTTGAAAAAGAGTCTTTAACATGGGATCTTTTCTGTCAGATCTCAGTCAAGACTGACTCAAGAAAGGAGAACTTTTACAAAGTTCAAAAGCACAAATAGTATAATGCTCTATCCACCACCTTTCACTTTCTATCACCTGGCAATCCATTAGAAAAGGGTCAACCAGAAGCATTTTCCAGCAGCCTTGTTTCAGCCTTGGATACTCAAGACTTAAATTTGGATTTGCAATGGAATTTTTTCCTACTAGAGAGATTATATTTAGGGTTTGTTGTGATCACTCTGCAGGTGAAGGATGGGTCTTAACCCATAATTTACCCTTTTGACATCAAGATTTATGATACCATACACATCGAACAAGGGTATGAAAAAGATTATTGCTTACACAATTGATGGGGCTTGGGAGAACAGGGCAAGCCTCCCAAACAAGTCAGAGGGACCAAAGGTAGAAGACCAGCTCAGGGTTTTCATTGTGGTTAGGGAGGAGGTAGGGGCTTGAATGAGCTAAATCTCCCCACAGGAACTAAGGAAAGAGCATCAGCCTTTCTCATCAGATAGCTCAGAGGGGAAGTTGAGGGAGGGGAGTTAAAAACTACCAGTAAACATCAGAATTTGAACAGAGTTAAAGCAATGTGATTTCTGCAACTTACTCTTAAATAGATCATAAAAAAATTTATATATATATGTGTATATATATATATACACACACACACACATATACACACACATTTTTATATAGAGAGAGAGACAAGATAGAGCAAATATAAAATGTGACTATTTGGAGAATTTGGATAAAGTCTATATATAGTTCTTTGTACTGTTTTTACAACCTTCTGTGTCTGAAATTATGTCAAAATTAAAAGTATTTTTTTAAATTTTTTAACTAAGGGAATATTAGGCCACTTAAAACTTTTTTCTTAGAAAGAAAATTTCAGATTCCTAGTAGAGAAGAAGCAATGAGTCCAAGGAAGCATTATAGAAGTTTTCTTTTTTTCTGAGTAAGTTCCCGGTCCTATTTTAATGACAGACCTTCTCATGATTATAAATATACCACAGTAGTAGACTTTGACTACATTTTCATACATATTCTTTTTTAAAATTTAAATCCAAGTTAGTCAATATATAGTGTAGTATTAGTTTTAAGAGTAGAATTCAGTGATTCATCACTAACATACAACATCCAGTGCTCATCACAAGTGCTTTCCTTAACATCCATCACCCATTTAACCATCCCTCCTCCTCCTCCCCCCAGGAACCCTCAGTTTATTGTGTGTGGTTAAGAGTCACTTAAGGTTTGCCTTCCTCTCTGTTTTTAATCTTATTTTTCCTTCCCTTCCCCCATGTCCATCTGTTTTGTTTCTTAAGTTCCATATATGAGTGAAATCATATGATAATCACTTTCTCTTATTTATTTCTTACTTTCTTCTTATTTCGCTTAACATAATACACTCTAATTCTACCCACATCATTGCAAATGGCAAAATTTCATTCTTTTTGATAGCTGAGTAATATTCCATTGTATATAAATATACCATACCTTCTTCATCCTTTCATCTTTCAATGGACATTTGGGCTCTTTCCATAATCTGGGTATTATGAACACTACTGCTATAAACATTGGTGTTCAGGTACCCTGTTGAATGAGCAGTTTTGTATTCTTTGGATATAATTTCTGGGTTTATTTTTAACTTTTTGAGGAAACTCCATACTATTTTCCAGAATGGCTGCACCAGTTTGCATTCCTACCAACAATGTAAGACGGTTCCCCTTTCTCTTCATCCTCACCAACAGCTATTGTTTCCTGATTTGTTAACCTTTGCCATTCTGACAAGTGTGAGGTGGTATCTCATTATGGTTTTGATTCGTATGTCCCTGATAATGAGTGATGTTGAGCATCTTTTCATGTGTCTGTTAGCCATCTGGATATTTTCTTTGGAACAGTGTCTTTGGAATATGTCTTTTTTTCTTTGGAAACAGTGTCTTTAGAACATGTCTTTTTTTTCTTTAGAACATGTCTTTCAGAACATGTCTTCTGCCCATTTATTAACCCAAAAATGGTCCCACAACTATATAATCAACTAATCTTCAACAAAGCAGTTAAGAATATCCAACAGGGGAAAAAAACAGTCTCTTCAACAAATGTGTTGTGAAAACTGGAGAAGAACACGCAGAAAAACCAAATTGGACCATTTTCTTACACCATACACAAAAACAAATTCAAAATCGTTGAAAGACCTAAGTGGAAGATAGGAAACCATCAAATTTCTAGAGGAGAAAACAGGTAGCCACCTCTTTGACCTCAGTCACAACAACCTCTTACTAGACACCTCCAGAAACAATGGAAACAAAAGCAAAAATGAACTACTGGGACCTCATCAAGATAAAAAGCTTCAGCCAAACTATGCAAACTATGGAAAGAACCTAGATATCCATCAACAGATGAATGGATAAAGAAGATTGGTATATGCACACAGTGAAATACTATGCAGCCATCAAAAAGCCCAAAATCTTGCCATTTGCAACAACATGACTGGAACTAGAGGGTATTATGCTAAGTAAAGTAAGTCAATCAGAGAAAGGCAATTATCATATGACCTCTCTGATATAAGGAATTTGAGAAGCACAGTGGGGGTCATGGGGGAAAGAGGGGGGGGAATGAAACAAGATGGGACCTGGGAGGAAGACAAACTGTAAGAGACTCTTAATTTCAGGAAACAAACTGAGGGTTTCTGGGGGTGTGGGGGGGTAGGTAGCATGGTTTGTTTATGGACATTGGGGAGGGTATATGTGCTATGGTGCATGCTGTAAATTGTGTAAGACTGAGGATTCACAGACCTGTACCCCTAAAGCAAATAATACATTATATGTTAATAAAATAAAATAAAAGTTTAAAACAGATAAAAAAAGTTTCCATACAGTGAAGGAAACAATCAACAAAACTAAAAGGCAACTTATGTAATGGGAGATGATATTTGAAAATGACATATTGGATAAAGGGTTAGTATCCAAAATCTATAAAGAACTTATCAAACTCAATACCCCCCAAATATATTTTAATATATATTCTTCTAGATATTTTTCTATGCCTTATATTCCTAATAAGTAAAATTGTATATCCTTTGACTCAAGAGTTCCATTTTTAGAAATTTATCACAAGTAAAAACTCTAAGTATACAAACTTGCCAGTATGTTTATCACAGCATTGCTTATAATAGCAAAGGGGAAAAACATAAGAATAATCTGAATGTCCTTACAAATGAAATTCAATGAGTTTCTCTGCATATAAGCTAACAGAAGCAGGATTTGCAACATGCACACTTTTAGAATACAGCATGATTTGGAGTGTTCAATACTTATTTAGTGGGAGTGAAGGTAGTGGTCATCAGTTGTTTTAATTTATCCAGCATCACTTACCCATCCTTTGGTGAATAGCATTCTCAGATTGACTTTGAAAAACTACCTTCCCACTACTGGATATGGTCTTGGTAAGCATTTCTGTGCAGGTGCTGCCTACCACTGACCCAGAGGTATGTGTGCTACCCAGGCTAAACCAGTCTCTCTCTCTCTCTCTGTCTCTGTCTCTGTCTCTCTCTGTCTCTGTCTCTGTCTCTGTCTCTCTGTCTCTCACACACACACACGTACACACACACACACACACACAAACACACACACACACACACAATATTCAGGGAACATTCATACACTACAATGATACCCTAAAGAGAACAGAACATCCATCCGTTTTCCTTCTTAGATAACCGGAGAGCATCTAGTTTGGGTTTAAAAATAACAATAATAAAGAAAGAGTGGCTCATCATCTTTTTTTATGATTTTGTAATCTTTCTGTGTCTGTGCAATAATTCATTCACTCCTTCATGTTTGCTTTGCTGGTCACGATCTTTTTCTTATAGACTGCAACCAAGGAAAGTGAACAGATACAGAGACTGGGCAAATGAATGGGTGGATGAACTAACCAACACCGAAGAAGGACATGTCAGAGATAACTAAAAAGTATGTGACGTATTATAATGTATTCATAAGAGGCATACTGGAAGAATAGAGGGAGAACAAGTTAGTTTCAAAATAATAAAATGTAGCTAATATTTTTTTTTCCCCAATCTCCTGACTTGATCAAGCTGCTTTTAAAGGCCTTCACTTTCTATGGAATTAAAATGAAATTTTATGGCAGAAGCTCATTGCCAATTTAATTAGCAATTAGTGATCCCAAAGGTTAATGTGGAGTTGCTATTAATTTTATTTTAAGGCTGATATTCTTCTGTAAAGGATAAAACCAATGCATATTCAGATAGCAATCACTGGCTTAAATATTCTAAGTAAGTGAAATATTAAATAGCTATAGCATTAAAAACTTGAAATAATGTTTGGATTCTCACATTTATTTTATTTTATTCATATTTTATTTCCTCAGAGAAACATAAAGTGCTAATTTTTAAAGATGCTTCAAATTCCTGTAGTCACCAGATTTCCATTGTTCATTAGAGTGCAGTATTTAATGTTTAGAGGAAGAATCTCAGAAATTAACCAATTCCATTTGAAGTCCACTCATAAAAAAATGCCAAGTCCACTCTTATCAATGGCATCATTTTTGCACTAATGTCACTTTTTCCCAATTTTTAAATGGTTTTAAGATAGATGACCTTCATTGAAAAATTTACCATTATATCTCAGTTGGCATTAGAGTCATAATTTTAGACAGAATATCAGAGCAAAGAGTTCAGAGATAAAAATGTTGGCCAAACAAATCCATGGCTAGTAAATTACTAGTTGGATGTGTGGGCAGAATTATGGTGTCTAGAATACAACATATCCTCTAATTATCACACAATTCCTGGTTGAAAGTGTATGGGAAAGTGGGTCCAGTTTCAACTGAAGAAACTTGTCATGAACAGTGATGAGTAATGGAGAGACCAGCTTGAAGTATTACCCTTGTAGGCCCCTTCTGAGACAGGGATTAGGGAAAATAAAGAGCTGCTGTCCACCTGGAGCTTGTTTCTGTTTCTGCTTACTGGCCCACTGGCAGAGGAGCCTTATTTGCATGGTCATGTTCCTTCCTCCACTAGATGCATTCCAACAGGTCTGAGGGAAAAAAAATTTGAAGGGTCCAATCTCTGGCTGGCCTTTGCTCTGAGCTTCCACTGAGCATTCCCCTGGGAATGTAACCATTTGGAAGATCAAAAGGCATGTAATGAATATACTCTGCTACCTAAACTATTTCTGTTACCACAATGCTCAAGCTGTTGACTGTAACAGAAGATAGATATTTTCCTATTGCTTTGGAATAAGTAAGTTTCCTTTTCCATCCCAAATCATCCATATTTACTTTGTGGGTTATGAGGTAGATTTTGAAAAAGGAATTACCCTGTAATTCCTTTGTGGGGTGTGGAAAAATGATTTTCTAAGTTCAATTTTAAAAGGTGTCTCTCCTATTAATCTCAGGAAACAAACTGAGGGTTGGTGGGGGTTGTGGGGGTAGGATAGGGTGGCTGGGTTATAGACATTGGGGAGGGTATGTGCTATGGTGAGTGCTGTGAAATATGTAAGCCTGAGGATTCACAGACCTGTTCTGCTGGGGCAAATAATACATTATATGTTAATTTAAAAAATAAAATTAAAAAAGGTGTCTCTTTTGTATATGATCTAGGTAATTTTAGTCATAAATTAATGCCCATATGACATGGTGAGTGTCAAGCCCATCAGAGAATTGTGTGTGTGCCACATGTATGAAAAGCCATAAGCATAATACAGAATCAAGGAATAACCAGACTTGCACTAAAAGTGGCTTATGGCTATCATTTATTGAACTGTTGCTGTGAATATATTATCTAATTTGATACTCATTTGATGTTTACTTTTATCTTGTCCTCAGATTTGAGACTGGCACGTTTGAGCCACCATGGTCTATGGCTCCATTCAAGAGTCATTCTAAACATGCCACTGTGGCTCAAAAGACTGTATATGCTATGACTCCATAGTCCGGAGTCTACCCCTCATAGTTTTGTTTCTTTAATAACACTAAAGGATAAAGGAAAAACTTTAGCTTTGTACTAACCCCTTCAAAATTTACCTGGCTAGGATTTCGAAGTCCTGCTCATGTTTTCCCATATCCAAGAAATTAAAAGAAAATTATGAGTCCTACAACTTGTATTTTTTAAAAAATCAAAGACAAAAAATTAGCACCCTCTAATACTAATTGATCTATACATTCTTTAATTGGATCACCTATATTCACCAATGGGTGATCCAATTAAAATCTTTAATTTTACCAAAATATATTCATTATTCATTCTCATCTCATTTCATTTATCCATGCACCCAGCCAATTTGAGTGCCTACTATGTGCTTACTATTGTTCTAGAAGCAGGAGATTCATCAATTAAAAAAACTGTGAAAAATTACTGCCTAGGGGCACCTGGGTGGCTCAGTGGGTTAAGCCTCTGCCTTCGGCTCAGGTCTTGGTCTCAGGGTCCTGGGATCAAGTCCCGCATTGGGCTTTCTGCTCAGCAGGGAGCCTGCCTCCTCCTCTCTCCCTGCCTGCCTCTCTGCCTACTTGTGATCTCTCTCTCTCTCTCTGTCAAATAAATAAATAAAAACTTTAAAAATTAAAAAAAAAAGAAAAGAGAGGAAGACAAGTCAAGGTGGGAAGGAATAAAATATAATAGATAAAGGAACAATCAGGAGAATAGAAGAAGAAATACATGCATAACGATACAGAGGGAGAGCAAAGGGGAGGGGACATGGGAAAAAGATGATTCATTAAATTATGTGCAACTCCAGTCAAAAGTCACAATCATTAGCCAAAAATTAAGGGGTGGGCAATTGTCAAAAGACGGAATTAAAGAGCCTAGAATAGTACTTGCATCATAGTGGGTCCTCAAAACAGATTGGTTGAATAAGCATATTAATCAGAAAAATGCTCAGCAAACATCTATTGTATGCCAAGCATTGCTCTAGACAAAATAGAAATTCTTGACCTGATGGTTTTAATACTCTGGAAAAGGGAAATAGACAATAAAATTAAAAATTTAAGTTAAATATAAAACTGTTAGATTGTTTTAAGATAGTAAAATGAAACACAAAATTTTGTGGAATGGGTTTATAATTTTAAGTAGGGGAATCAGAAAAGGTTTGCTAGAAGACTTTTAAGAAGTGTGGTGAGAGACGCTTGTAGGAGACATCAGACTGGGACCAGATCATGGGGAAGTCACTCGTGCTTTTACTCAGTGAAACGGGACACCATTGAAGAGAAACTGATGTGTTTAATAGATTCACTCTGGCTGCAGCATTGGAAAAAACATGAGGGGCTGGAAAAGGCAGAAGCAGGAAAATCACATATAAGGAGGCTTGTCAGGGTGATAGCAGTGAAGGCAGGTAGAAGTTGTCAGACCTTGGTTATATTTTCATAGTAGAGATGATAGTATTTGCTGACATACTGGATATGGAATGCCGGAATAAGAATAACTCAAAGCTTTGGGTCTATAAATGCAACCAGGATTTGCCACTGCCTGAGCAGAGTTTGGTGGGCTGGAAATCAGGACTTGTGTTTTGGACATGTTAAGTTTAAGATGCCATTAGACAAAAAGTACAGAAGTGCAATAGGCAGTTGGATATGTGTGTCTGGGGAACCAGGGAGCAGTCTGGGCTGAAGTCACACATTTGTGAGTCATTAGTGGTATTTAAAGCTTGACACTGAATGAGATTCTTAAAGATTTGTGTATCAATGGGAAGGAGGTGATCTAAGGACTAAGTCTTGGAACATTCCAACCTTAAGAGACCTGAGTGAAGAGGAAAAATAAGCACAGGAGACAGAGAAAGAACAGCCAATGAGGTAAAGGAAAAACCCCAGAGACTCTGCTGCCTGAAAGCCAAGGTTGCCCATTTGGAATTTGTAGGAGTTGTAGACTTAGAGTTTATTCATTCTTCCAACATGAGCAGCCATTTTGTCCAGGTACTGTGCTAGCCACTGGAGCTACTGAAGCCAGTTCTCTGACAATGAGGAACAATACGAATACACAGTTTCAATGCAGTGGAAATGTCCTGCAAGGAAAATATGCATAGACTACTTTTGGAGGTCAGAGAAGGGCAGCTAAATCACATGTGCTGACTTGAGACCTTCACTTAAGAGAAGATTCCAGCTAAATGAGAAAAGTGGAAACCAGAATTCCTATGAACAGTTTCCTCCCTCTCCCTCTCTCTCTCTCTCTCTGGAATTATTTTCTTTGTTTTATTTAGTTGATGATAGTTTCTTTTCCAAATGTTTTAATGTTTGACTTTTACTTTGAATATTTTATTCCATTCAAACAATTTATACAACTGCCTTTTTGATTATTTTATAACTACAACATGTTCTTTATTCTGACCAATTTTTAGACCTGAAAACTATTTTCATGTTTGCTTCTTTGACTTGGTTTCTGAAAATGCTTCCTCTTCAGAAACTCCCATCAAGTCTAATCTATTACTATTATTCAAGCAAAAGACAGTTCTAAGTCTAAAACATGCAGATCATTTTAAGAAATATGGTGATCTCTATGACCATATTAAGGGACTAAATTCCAAGTTTGGAAATGGAAACAATACCAGTGGAGAAAATGTCAACCTGCACAGTTTTCTTTTGTCAGATTCATTTTCTCAGAATCAACCATAAGATACTTGCCAGATCTATAATTCAGACATGGCATGATCCCTATATTTTATAGCTCACTTAATTTCACTTACCATGTGAATTTTTTTTTTCTTTTAAAAACACACTTTGTAGAGAAAATCCCCACCAATAGGTGGCATTTGGGCTCCAGAAAAATATCAACTGTATCTTGACCCAGGAAGCAGTATAGTTGGGAGTTTTTCAATTTCCTCCTTTTAACAGAACTTGCCAAGGCATTATCTAATATGTAGCTAGAGCTGTCACTGTTTTTTAATATCAGTCTGGTAAGCATTAGCGTATCTTTTAACAGAAATAAAATGATGCGGTAATTTTTTTAAAAGATTTTATTTATTTATTTGACAGACAGAGATCACAAGTAGGCAGAGAGGCAGGCAGAGAGAGAGGGGGAAGCAGGCTGCCTGCTGAGCAGAGAGCCCAATGCGGGGCTTGATCCCAGGACCCTGAGATCATGACCCTAGCTGAAGGCAGAGGCTTTAACACACTGAGCCACCCAGACGCCCCTGTGGTAAATATTCTTATATCAACTACTGACATTAATAATCAACTTCTTCACAGTGTTCTTCCAAACAACTTCATCTTCAACAAGCAAATGGGAAAAGAGTGATCTAACATTTGAAATTAAAAATATTCAAGCTGTTTGAATATGATTTTTATGTGAAGAAATTGAGATTAAAGAAATCTGCTACTCAACTCTAGAAAAAAACATAAACATAAGGTTCTGAGAAGCCTAAAGTTATATACAACCAACTTTGCTCATATATTGGATTTCTATTGAAATTTGTATGTAACAAAACTCATTTGTGAAGTCTGTGTTATTTCAAGATTAAAGAAAAATAATGGTATTACAGAGAGCTATGACCATGATATTTAGAAATGATTGGGATGACTGAAGAGGAAGACAAATGCAGCTGAGAGTGGCAGTTCATGGGGAAATAAATTAGGTTAGTAAATCAAAGCTATTGGATGAGTATTCTTTAAGCAATGCAATCATAAAAATATAATTTTACTCACTATAACATTTTACGGAGAACAACAAAATAGCGATGCTTAGCCAATCGACCTGTTGTTTAACAGAAATATTTTACAGCAAGGAGGAAGCAGTTGATTTATTGTAAAATCATTGAATAAGTTGAGGAGTAGATTTTAAACCTCCTTCTATATACCAGCATGTTGCTCTGAGCTAATCTACCAATCTCCATACTAACTGTTTGGAGATGCTTTTGAGGTGGGAAATCACCTTTGGTTTTTGAGGGGAGAGATTCCAGTTTGTCTTGCTTTTCCAGAGTGGAAAGCTGGTTACAAGAAGACTTAGTTATATTATGTTTTCATATTGTATTACTATCATCACTGAATACATTATTTTAAACTTTCCAGACTGTTGCAAAAGTTAATAATTTTTTATTAACATGATAGATACTTATTTTTAAGTTATGCTCATATGCTCAACCATGGCTCGCAAGCAAAGCTACATACTGGGATATATAGGCCTGGGGAGGCAACTGGCCTCGCTCTATGCTATGCCAGAATGTTACATTGGAACTGTTCCCTGGGCAATAATACAGACCTTCTTTTCATCTTGGTGACTTCTATTTGGTGGTCTTTGGCATCTTTTCCTGCCAATGGACCTCATGGCAGACCATCACAAGCCATCAGAAAGGTCCTAGTTATGTTAGACTTCAAAAGACAAGAAACCACAATCTCAGTCTCTTCTCCCATGGGGCACCTGGCATCCTCAGCCTGCTTCAGCCAATGCTTAGTTCTGCACAATAAGGGATAGCACTTAGGAAGAGCTCCCTCGGTTGCACCACAGTCTATTTCATTTTTTTTTTTTTTTGGTCAGGGCCTTAGGTGTCTCATCATTTTATAATTTCATAGTTAAGAGGCAGTAGTCAGTGTTTTGGAAAAAAAATGAGAAAAAATTCTGCCACCATGTGACTCTCTATGTCTGAGTAGACAAAGAAGTAATGACGGTTTCTCTATTTAGAAACAAACAAACAAACAAACAAACAAGTGTGTGTGTGTGTGTGTGTGTGTGTGTGTGTGTGTGTGTGTTTCTGACTTTCCAGGTACTCCTCTACCAAGGGAAAGAGAGATGGTTTCTGGGACCTAGAATCAGAGATGCAGCCAGGCTTTAGTATGCCAGGAACCAGGCACTTAAATGACTTCAACATTCTCTTTGCATTTTCCCCACCCTCTCTGCAGACCAGGTTTTTCTGTGCTTTTTCTGTTCATCTTATGAGATGTGGCTACTGACTTCTGATTTTTAATGAATCTGGTCTACCTACCCCAAAAGGATGAATTCCCTCTTAGTAGTCGCAGTAAGGGACTGTGATTAGTCTAACTTCGGTCAGTTGCCCATCATTGTGGTCCAAGAGTCAAGGATACATAGTACTAAATGGTTGCCAGTCATTCCCATTTTACTTAGGGGACAGATTCAGTTCCTAGAGCTGTTATGATCAACTGTTTAAGTTTGTTTGTTTTTTTTAAATGTTCTTATTTTAAATATTTTATTTATTTATTTGACAGAGAGAGCATGAGCACAAGGCACAAGCAGGGGGGTGACTGGAAGAGGGAGAAGGAGAAACAGTCTACCCACTGAACAAAGAGTCAAAGACTTGATCCCAGGATCCTGAGATCATGAGCCTCCGGAGTTGAAGCCAGATGTTTAACCGACTGAGCCACCAGGCATTCCATCAACTGTTCAGGTTGTGCACTGCTCAAGAACATTGCATCAGAATGCCGTGCACATCACAAATATCCTTTTTGTACTTTAACAATGTCAGTTTTGTTATTATAACTATTGACTTCAATGATGGAATATTTCCATATTTATACTGACAACTTTTTCGTGGTGGTAGAGTGTTGCTCTACAAAAATGTATTATGACAATTTTTTTATCAATAGGAAGAAAATGTGTTAACCTATGACTATTTATATCATATAAGTATATATACATATAATGTCATGCCCCATTAACTTATGAAAGAAAGACAAGTTTAATAATTTAAAGATCTTATTGATCTGACCAATTCTAAAATATTCTTTGATGCTAAATAAGATACTGTTTTTACAACTGATATATTCAGTGCTCAGTAAATATCTAATTTTTAAAATTCCCTATTAATATTAGTACATAACTTAATTTGGCATTCTATATTTTAGTTCATTTTGGTTGCCATTTAGTTACTGTACCAGATAGTATTACTGAGTTCTTCATTTAAATATGAAATATTTTCATCATACAAATCACTATGCAATCTACAGTATTATAGACTGCAATGAGCTATAAAATAATTAATAGCTATTGATTATTTGTTTTATGAAAAATTCAATGGTATAAGAGTTAACTCTTAACAATACCTATTACATAAAAATATTTGAAATATATTTGATATTGTTTTAATTGATAAAATGCTAAACAATTATTAAATATTCAAGAAAGTTCTTTTTAACGGTAGCAATCAAAAACCAGCTATTGTAAAAAAAAACTATTATAACGCTTGAATAAAATTTTGGTGAAAACAAAAGAAAAGGTAGAAAAGAATGAAAAGTGCTTCAGAGCTCTTACTGTGAGCAGAATGTGGCCACAGTTATGGTTCAGATGATGCATGGGTAAATTTACTGTATGTCTCCATGTATATCACCATTACTATAGAATGTTAAGAAAAGACAAGAATAGAAAATTATGGAGAGCATATTGCACCAAGCACACTGTCTGCTGATCTAATAGATAGCCTATCCTGGCTAAGTAAGAAATTTTAGTTTTCCAAAAGATAGTACAAATAAGGTGTTTTCAGAAATTTATTACACATGAAAAAAAAACAAAACATTGCATTCTTTTCAGTTTGTTATCTCTCGTGATTATGTAATTCTTTTTATAATTGAGACTCTTGGGGGATGGAAAAACCAACTGAAGATTGAGGCTGATTCTGCAGTTATTGGCAGCATTTATACCATTTTTGTAAACATGAACAAAAGTGAAATATTCATCAACAATAGTAGTGGTTTTAAATTGAAATCACTTTTACAGATATAATTATCAGTTACATGCTGGAAACATTATCTACTAATGATGAAAATATAGATGTGCTGCTTTGAACTCTTAAAACATGATTCAGATTTTGGCAAAGTGATGACCACTATCCAGAAAATTATCCAAGAAATTTAATGTGCACAATAATAGGAATTTTTATTTAGCAGAAACCAAAACCAAAATTTCAAAACATTGTGGCAGAGATTTTATACAGAATACAAATATTAACAACAAATAATAGTGCACATGGGGTGCCTGGGTGGCTCAATCAGTTAAGTGGCTGACCCTTGGTTTCCACTCAGATCATAATTTCGGTGTTATGAAACTGAGCCCCACATCAGTCTCCACACTCAGCACAGAGTCTGTTGAGATTCTCTCTCCCTCTCTCTCTGCCTCTCCTCCCACTCATGCTCTCTTTCTAAAAAAAAAAAAAATAAATAACATCTTAAAAAAATAATAGTGCACATTATTTAGGGGATGAAATATATTCTGGATTCTGGAGAAGGGTATATCTATGTAAATGTACATAGATATATGTAAGAAAATGTAGATAAATACATTTAAAAGACCAGATAAAAAGAACAAATCTTAGCCAAAAAAGCTTTAGAAGTCTGGGATTCTAAATTATTAATTTAAAAACATGGAAAACATAGTGATTTGCTACAAAACATCCTTGAAAAAACTACTAAGCATTCGACACTTTTTGATCTGTAACAAAAAATGAAGCGGAAACTGTTTTACTACTTAGGGTTATTTTTTTTTTCTTTTTTAACTTTATCCAGGGGTTTTGTAATTACTACTTTTTGGCTTTGATAAAACATTGAAATATTTTGAAAACACACTTATCAAACACAAATCTGAAACCACTGAAGAATCCACAATGAGAAATTCAAGTTATTTCCATTAGGCCATTAAAACCAAATGAGATGAAGTGTGCGTCCTTATAGAAACTGGTGGTGATATTAATAAAAATGTAAATTTTAGAATACAAGCCAAAAGTTTTTCTTTTTTGAGATTTGTTTTCCAAGTAATATCTTTGCTCAGTGTTTTAAGTAAAATGATGCATAAACCAAAATTCAATATACATAATGTCCTTGAAAGCATCAAAATAATTTAGAAATTTTTTAATTTTTTATTTTTTATAAACATATATTTTTATCCCCAGGGGTACAGGTCTGTGAATCACCAGGTTTACACACTTCACAGCACTCACCAAAGCACATACCCTCCCCAATGTCCATAATCCCACCCCCTTCTCCCAACCCCCCTCCCCCCAGCAACCCTCAGTTTGTTTTGTGAGATTAAGAGTCACTTGTGGTTTGTCTCCCTCCCAGTTCCATCTTGTTTCATTGATTCTTCTTCTACCCACTTAAGCCCCCATGTTGCATCACCACTTCCTCATATCAGGGAGATCATATGATAGTTGTCTTTCTCCGCTTGACTTATTTCACTAAGCATGATACGCTCTAGTTCCATCCACGTCGTCGCAAATGGCAAGATTTCATTTCTTTTGATGGCTGCATAGTATTCCATTGTGTATATATACCACATCTTCTTGATCCATTCATCTGTTGATGGACATCTAGGTTCTTTCCATAGTTTGGCTATTGTGGACATTGCTGCTATAAACATTCGGGTGCATGTGCCCCTTTGGATCACTACGTTTGTATCTTTAGGGTAAATACCCAGTAGTGCAATTGCTGGGTCATAGGGCAGTTCTATTTTCAACATTTTGAGGAACCTCCATGCTGTTTTCCAGAGTGGCTGCACCAGCTTGCATTCCTACCAACAGTGTAGGAGGGTTCCCCTTTCTCCGCATCCTCGCCAGCCAGAAAAGACCTCGAATAGCCAAAAGGATATTGAAAAAGAAAGCCAAAGTTGATGGCATCACAATTCCGGATTTCAAGCTCTATTACAAAGCTGTCATCATCAAGACAGCATGGTATTGGCACAAAAACAGACACATAGATCAATGGAACAGAATAGAGAGCCCAGAAATAGACCCTCAACTCTACAGTCAACTAATCTTCGACAAAGCAGGAAAGACTGTCCAATGGAAAAAAGACAGCCTCTTCAATAAATGGTGCTGGGAAAATTGGACAGCCACATGCAGAAAAATGAAATTGGACCATTTCCTTACAACACACACGAAAATAGACTCAAAATGGATGAAGGACCTCAATGTGCAAAAGGAATCCATCAAAATCCTTGAGGAGAACACAGGCAGCAACCTCTTCGACCTCAGCCGCAGCAACATCTTCCTAGGAACAACGCCAAAGGCAAGGGAAGCAAGGGCAAAAATGAACTATTGGGATTTCATCAAGATCAAAAGCTTTTGCACAGGGACGCCTGGGTGGCTCAGTTGGTTGGACGACTGCCTTCGGCTCAGGTCATGGTCCTGGAGTCCCGGGATCGAGTCCCACATCGGGCTCCCAGCTCCATGGGGAGTCTGCTTCGCTCTCTGACCTTCTCCTCGCTCATGCTCTCTCTCACTGTCTCTCTCTCAAATAAATAAATAAAATATTTAAAAAAAAAAAAAAAAGCTTTTGCACAGCAAAGGAAACAGTTAACAAAATCAAAAGACAACTGACAGAATGGGAGAAGATATTTGCAAACGACATATCAGATAAAGGACTAGTGTCCAGAATCTATAAAGAACTTAGCAAACTCAACACCCAAAGAACAAATAATCCAATCAAGAAATGGGCAGAGGACATGAACAGACATTTCTGCAAAGAAGACATCCAGATGACCAACAGACACATGAAAAAGTGCTCCACATCACTCGGCATCAGGGAAATACAAATCAAAACCACAATGAGATATCACCTCACACCAGTCAGAATGGCTAAAATCAACAAGTCAGGAAAATAATTTAGAATTTTTGAAAAGTTAGAAATGATAGTATTTACAAAGTCTTCATCATTGATGCCAGAAACAATGGTGAATATCAATAAATTGATGCCAACCTCTCCAAAATAGAAAATACTAGAAAAAATGAAGACTATTTTTACCTCAAACCCCATTATTGATTGGCTCATGATTTAAATCTAAATTTCAAAAGCAATTTCTTTTGCAGAATTTTGTACATAACAATATCATTTTGAAAAAATAGATTTATGACCATAAAAATTCTCATGGCCTTTTAATATTCTTATGACATTTAATTTAAAGAATTATGATGAAACTGATCAAGGAAAAAATAACACAGACAGAACAAGTGCTCTGCTGTGGTTTCTGCCTGACAGGAAAGTAAAAAATCTGATCAAATACAGAAAGATTAGGTCTGTAGAAAGAGGTCTTTGGATTAATCATCATCATCATCATCGAATAACTGAGACAATGTGTTTGAAACACTGAGGATTTATTCATATTGAAGGAAACACAAAAACTAGGGCAGAACTTATGAGAGCAAAAGCCACAAAATTTCACTAGGAGAAGTTTTTGGTTGGTTAAAATAAAACCTTGGCATGTGAGTTCAGAATTGGTGGGCTGTTGTGGAGCTTGGTATATGCCAATTGCCGAACCTCAAATCCCTTTGTATAATTTTTAAGAACAATGCCACAAGACTGCTATATCTAGTAACAATTTCTGTACAGAAATAGCACAAGTGAGCATTGAAGCAGTCATAGTGTTGTTTCCTATAAAAGTAAGGCATATAATTATTTTATAGTAAATGACATTATTCTGAGTTCCTAATTACTGTGATTAAAATTTTAATTTTCTATGATTTTTTGCTTACTGCTTTGACTTGTATAATTTTTACAATATATTTGTATTACTTTATATTTTGTAACTTTATATTTGTATTACTTGTATAGACATATTTAAATATACTAACTTTAAGATTCTTAAATTCAAGAAGCCTTTTATAGTTCACATTTAAAGTACTGTTTGGGATATCAGTGGTTCTGCATATATATCCTCCATAGAAAATAAAACCTAAGAAAATTTTAAAGAACTGTCATGGAAACAACCTAAGTGTCCATTGATAGATGAATGGATAAAGAAGGTGTGGTATATATACACACTGGAATGTTATTCAGCCATAAAAAAGAATGGAATTCTGCCACTTGTTACAACATGGATGGACACTGAAGGACTAATGCTAAATGAAATAAGTGAGGCAGAGAAAGACAAATACTATGTGACGTCACTTGTATGTGGAATCTAAGCAACAAACCAACCAAACCAAACAAAACAAGCTCATAGATAGAGAAAACAGATTATTGATTCTTGGGGAAGTGGGGTGGGATGGGGTGGGGAGGTTAGGGTGGTGGGGGTGGGCAAAAATAAGTGAAGAAGGTCAAAAAGTACAAATTTCCAGTTATGAGATGAATAAATCACAAGGAAGTAATGTACATCATGATGCCTCTGGTTGGTGATACTGTATTTTATATTTGAAAGTTGCTAAGAGTGAATCTTAAAAGTCTTCATCACAAGAAAAAAATGTCTTTAGCTGTGTATGGTGAAGCATGTTACTGTTATTGTGCTGATCGTTTTTTAATGTATACAAATACCAAATCATTATGTTGTGCACCTGAAACTAGATGTCACATGTCAATTATACCCCAATAAATAATGAAAAAGAATATTTCCATCACTTTATATGTAAATATTATATATACCAAAAAAATACAAATTGCTTCAGTGAAGTGGAAAAAAATGGAATTTTCAAGAGCTTTCTAAAACTATGCTTAACCACGTCACTCCTCTTGGCCTCCAAGATCATATACAATATTATTCCAAATTATATTTCTAAACATGAATTTTTACTTCACTAACCTAAATATACCTTAAACTATTTGGCCTTTATGGGGGGGGGGGTTACATAGCTCAAAAAGGCAAGGTTTCCTTCTGGGAGGCAAGAGCAGTTCTGTTTTGTGGCTCATGTGTCCCCCGTGTGGAATGATTTGAGTGGAGGGCTCTGGGTACGGATGCCTGAAACCCAAACCAAGGGTTTGGATTAAGGCCTAGAGGCATGGGGAGACAAGATGGTGGGGAAGTAAAAATAGGCACTGTTTCAACCTGTACCCTAAAGTGAGCTGATTACCTACCAAAGAACTCTGATCACCCATGAAATCAGCCTGAGATCAGAATTATACATGTCTGTATCTCTACAGGGGCAGAAGATGCCAGTGGGCAGGTAAAGTGGAGTGGGAATGTCGGACGGATATCAGAAGATAAACAAAAGGGGGAGGGAGCCACCAGAGGTGACCAAATAGAAAGTAACACCTCAATACAAGAGTGCCCTGCATCTGGAGACCAGCATTAACTTGGAGTCTGGTTGAAAGCACTCAAAAAGAGCAAAGGATCATGGGGGAAATTGTGGGAATTGGGGCAGTTAGGGACAGGGGCTTAAGTCCCTGGACCCAGGACAGCCTCCCCTGGCACTGAGCCAGGGAGAGTGCAGCAGAGAAACCAAGTATTGGTCCCTGAGCCGCCAGCATGCCCAAAAACGCGTGGGTTCCAGCTCCTGTGAGGGGCTGGGAGCCTTGCCAGATGGCAGAACACCGCTGCGCTGTGGTAACAGAGCCTGAGATGCGCATGCCTCTCACCCTCTCCTGGGAGAGGTGTATGCAGGTGTCAGCCCAGTTCTCTTGGACTGGAAAGACCAGGCACTCCCAGCCTGGGCCAGTAGGAAAATCTCAGTGTGCGATCGCTGCTTGGAACCTCTCTGGCGGTCTGGAGCTGCTCAGATAGCCACCGCTGCCATGGTTTTGGGTACAAGCAGAAGATCCTGCATCCCCAGGAACCTCAACTTGGAACCTGCTCTGCCAGCAGCTCTGCAGCATCCACAGGGGAGCAGACTGAGGCTTCTCTCTGAGAGAAAGGTTGGGGTGCAGTTTGCTTTCCTCTAAACCTCCAAAAACCATCAAAAGCATTCAAGGCGAGAGAAAAAAAACAAAACAAAATGAACAAACAAACATAAAAACCTCCAAAGAACAAAAGCCTGAAAAACCGGTTTCCTCAGAGCCTACCCCCTTGAAGGGGGCAGGAGGACTAACTCAGAGAACATCACTGACTGAAAACCCACGTAGCAGGCCCCACCCCCAGAAAACCAACCAGGAAAGAAAAAAAAAAGACAAGAGAACAACCACCACTACTTCATAGATACAACTTTTATTTTTAACTCATTCCCACTATTCTGGTTCATTTTTTAAAAATATATAGATAATTTTTAACCTATTTACCATCCCAGTGAGATGTCCAGTACATCAAATTCCATAATAACCTTCTAACCTGAACTTTTTGATACATACACCTGTGTTTTTCTTTAGCTTTTCTATTTTTTAATTTTTTAAAAATTTTAGTTTAGTCTAGTTTATTCTTTTTTATTTTTATTTTCTAATATTCATATAGAGTTAAACTTCAAGGTAACCCCCTTTCCCCAATCAGTGCTACCCCTATAGGTAAACCAATTTTTAATCCCCATTTATGTTAGGAAAGTTGAGTCCTTTAACAAAGATATCAAGATACATCCAGGAAGAATCAAAATAATCTTTCTCACCCACACTGAGAATTTATAACCACTCCCCATCTTTTTCTTCTGCCAGTGTTTCTGTGTTTGTTCTGATAGTATATAAATCTTATACTTGGGGTTCTTTTTGACGAGGTTCTTCCTTTTTTTGATTTTATATATATATATATATATATATGTATTTTTTTTCTTTTGTCATATACTTTTATCAGTCTTTTTGTTTGTCTGTTTTTGTATGTATACTTCATAAATCTTACCTTGGGGCCCATTTGGGCTGAGCCTTCTCTTTTATCTTCCCTTTTTTTCCTGTCTCTCTCTCTTTCTCTCTCTCTCTCTTTTTTTCTTTTTCTTTTCTTTTTTCTCTCATTTGGGTGGGGAATTCTGATTGCTCAGAAGCATTCCAGGGTGCACCTTGACTGCACCACAGTAGATACATCCAGCTACATCCGTTCAGTCATCTCTCACCAAAATGACTAGGAGGAGGAATGCCCAACAGAAGAAAAATACAAAAGATGGGCCTTCTGCAACAGAGCTAATGGCTATCAACATAGACAATATGTCAGAAAGGGAATTCAGGCTAACAATTATCCAGGCAATAGCTAGGTTGGAGAAAGCCATGGATGACCAAATGGAATTGATTAGGGCAGAACTGAAAGCCACCAGGGATGAGGTTCACAATGCTCTCAATGAGTTCCAATCTAATCTAAATTCTCTAAAAGCTAGGGTAACTGAGGCAGAAGATAGAATTAGTGATCTGGAGGACAAAAGATAGAGAGAAAGGATCAGGAGGAAGCCTGGAACAAACAGCTTAGAAGCCATGAAAACAGTATCAGGGAAATAAATGATGCCATGAAATGTTCCAACGTCAGAATTATTGGAATCCCTGAAGGGGAGGAGAAAGAAAGAAGTCTAGAAGATGTAGTGGAACAAGTTGTCCATGAAAATTTTCCCAATCTCACGAATGGAACCAGCGTTCATGTACTAGAGGCAGAACTGTTTCCCCCCAAGATTATAGATTCTCAAAAGTCCTCGAGACACTTAATAGTAAGAATGAAGAATTATAATTGTAGGCAGACCCCCTTGAAAGCAACCAGGACAAAGAAACTCCTTACGTACAGAGAAAGCCCATCAGAATAATGTCAGACCTGTCCACAGAGTTCTGGCAAGCCAGAAAGGGCTGGCAAGATATATTCAGGGCACTAAATGAGAAGAACATGCAGCCAAGAATACTTTATCCAGCAAGACTGACATTCAAAACGGATGGAGAGATAGAGTTTCCAAGACCGGCAAGGCTTAAAAGACTATGCAACCACCAAGCTGACACTGCAGGAAATATTAAGGGGGATGGGGTCTATAAAAGAGAAAAAAATCCTAAAAATATTATTGGACAGAAATATAGAGACAATCTACAGAAAGAAAGACTTCAAAGGTAACACGATATCAATTAAAACGTATCTATCAATAATTACTCTCAATGTGAATGGCCTAAATGTGCCCATAAAATGACACAGGGTTGCAGATTGGACAAAATGACAGGACCCATCCATATGTTGTCTACAAGAGACCAATTTTGAACCTAAAGATACACCCAGACTGAAAGTGAAGGGTTGGAGAAGTATCTTTCACGCCAATGGGCCTCAAAAGAAGGCCAGGGTAGCGATTCTCATATCAGATAAATTAGATTTTAAACTAAAGACTGTAGTCAGAGATACAGAAGGACACTACATCATTCTTAAAGGAACTATCCACCAAGACAATCTAACAATTATAAATATCTACGCCCCCAATATAGGAGCAGCCAATTACATAAAAAAACTATTAATCAAGATAAAGAGTCATATTGATATGAATACATTAATAGTAGGAGATCTTAACATGCCTCTCTCAGTAATAGAGAGATCATTGAAGCAAAAATCAATAAAGAAACAAGAGCATTGAATGACACATTGGGCCAGATGGACCCCATAGATATATACAGAACATTTCCACCCTAAAACAACAGAATACTCATTCTTCTCAAGTGCACATGGAACCTTCTCCAGAATAGACCACATACTGGGTCACAAATCAGGACTCAACCGATACCAAAAGACTGACATTATTTCGTGCATATTCTCAGATCACAATGTTTTGGAACTGGAGCTCAATCACAAGGAAAAGTTTGGAAGGAACTCAAACACCTGGAAGCTAAATACCACCTTGCTTAAGAATGCTTGGATCAACCAGGAGATCAAAGAAGAACTGAAACAATTCATGGAAACCAATGAGAATGAAGACACTTTGGTCCAAAACCTATGGGATACAGCAAAGGCGGTCCTAAGGGGGAAATACATAACCATCCAAGCCTCCCTCAAAAAAATTGAAAAATCCAGAACACAGCAGCTGTCTCTACACCTTAAAGAGCAGGACAACCAACAACAAATGAAACCAACTCCACACATAAGAAGGGAAATAATCAACATTAGAGCAGAGATCAATGAGGTAGAAACCAGAGATACAGTAGAACGTATCATTGAAACTAGAAGCTGGGTTTTTGAAAGAATCAATGAGATCCATAAACCATTGGCCACACTAATCCAAAAGAAAAGAGAGAAAGCCCAAATTAGTAAAATTATGAATGAAAAGGGAGATATCACAACTAACACCAAGGAAGTAGAAACAATCATCAGAAGTTATTATCAACAGTTATATGCCAATAAGCTAAGCAACCTAGAAGAAGTGGATGCATTCCTGGAAATTTTTAAACTCCCAAAATTGAACCAGGAAGAAATTGACAACCTGAATAGACCGATATCTAGTAACGAGATTGAAGCAGTGATAAAAATCTCCCAAAAAACAAAAGCCCAGGACCTGACAGATTCCCTGGGGATTTCTATCAAACTTTGAAAGAAAAAATAACACCTATTCTCCTGAAGCTGTTTCAAAAAATTGAAGCAGAAGGATAACTTCCAGACTCTTTCTATGAAGCCAGCATTACCCTGATCCCCAAACCAGGCAAAGATTCTACCAAAAAGGAGAATTTCAGACCAATATCACTGATGAATATGGATGCTAAGATTCTCAACAAGATCCTAGCAAACAGGATCGAACAGCCCATTAAAAAGATTATCCACCATGACCAGGTGGGATTCATCCCTGGGTTACAAGGATGGTTTGACATTTGCAAATCAATCAATGTGATAGAACAAATCAACAAGAGAAGAGAGAAGAACCACATGGTCCTCTCAATTGATGCAGAAAAAGCATTTGACAAAATCCAGCATCCGTTCCTGATTAAAACTTCAAAGTATAGGGATAGAGGGAATATTCCTGAACTTCATAAAATCTATCTATGAAAGACCCACAGCAATGAAGAAATCAAACTCTCTCTCTTTGCAGATGACATGATTCTTTATATGGAAAACCCAAAAGACTTCACCCCCAAACTACTAGAACTCATAAGCAATTCAGTAACGTGGCAGGATACAAAGTCAATGTACAGAAATCAGTGGCTTTCTTATACACTAATAATGAAAATACAGAAAGGGAAATTAGAAAATCAACTACATTTACTATAGCACCAAGAACCATAAGATACCTGGAAATAAACCAACCAAAGAGGTAGAGGATCTGTACTCGAGGAACTACAGAACACTCATGAAAGAAATTGAAGAAGACACAAAAAGATGGAAGACCATTCCATGCTCTTGGATCGGAAGAATAAACATTGTTAAAATGTCTATACTGCCTAGAGCAATCTATACTTTTAATGCCATTCTGATCAAAATTCCATAGGTATTTTTCAAAGAGCTTGAGCAAATAATCCTAAAATTTGTATGGAATCAGAAGAGACCCCAAATTGCTAAGAAAATGTTGAAAAACAAAAATAAAACTGGTGGCATTACATTACGTGATTTCAAGCTTTACTACAAAGCTGTGATCACCAAGACAGCATGGTACTGGCATAAAAACAGACACATAGACCAGTGGAACAGAGTAGAGAGCCCAGATATGGACCCTCAACTCTATGGTCAAATAATCTTCGACAAAACAGGAAAAAATATATACAGTGGAAAAAAGACAGTCTCTTCAATAAATGGTGCTGGGAAAACTGGACAGCTATATGTAGAAGAATGAAACTTGACCATTCTCTTACACCATACACAAAGATAAACTCAAAATGGATAAAAGACCTCAACGTGAAACAGGAGTCCATCAGAATCCTAGAGGAGAACAGAGGCAGTAACCTCTTTGACATTGGCCATAGCAACTTCTTTCAAGATATGTCTCCAAAGGCAAAGGAAACAAAAGAGAAAATGAACTTTTGGGACTTCATCAAGATCAAAAGCTTCTGCACAGCAAAGGAAACAGTCAACAAAACAAAGAGGCAACCCACAGTATGGGAGAAGATATTTGCAAATGACAGTACAGACAAAAGGTTGATATCCAGGATCTATAAAGAACCCCTCAAACTCAACACACACAAAACAAATAATCATATCAAAAAATGAGCAGAAGATATGAACAGACACTTCTCCAATGAAGACATACAAATGGCTATCAGATGCATCAAAAAATGTTTATCATCACTAGCCATCAGGGAGATTCAAATTAAAACCACATTGAGATACCACCTTACACCAGTTAAAATGGCCAAAATTATCAAGACAGGAAACAACATATGTTGGAGGGGATGTGGAGAAAGGGGAACCCTCTTCCACTGTTGGTGGGAATGCAAGTTGGTGCAGCCTCTTTGGAGAACAGTGTGGAGATTCCTCAAGAAATTAAAAATAGAGCTTCCCTATGACCCTGCAATTGCACTCCCCAAAGATACAGATGTCGTGAAAAGAAGGGCCATCTGTACCCCAGTGTATATAGCAGCAATGGCCACGGTCGCCAAACTATGGAAAGAACCAAGATGCCCTTCAACGGACGAATTGATAAGGAAGATGTGGTCCATATACACTATGGAGTATTATGCCTCCATCAGAAAGGACGAATACCCAACTTTTGTAGGAACATGGACGGGACTGGAAGAGATTATGCTGAGTGAAATAAGTCAAGCAGAGAGAGTCAATTATCATATGGTTTCACTTATTTGTAGATCATAACAAATAATATGGAGGACATGGGGAGATGGAGAGGAGAAGGGGAGTTGAGGGAAATTGGAAGGGGAGGTGAATCATGAGAGACTATGGACTCTGAAAAACAACCTGAGGGTCTTGAAGGGGCAGGGGGTGGGAGGTTGGGGGAACAAGGTGGGGGGTATTAGGGAGGGCACATATTGCATGGAGCACTGGGTGTGGTGCAAAAACAATGAATATTGTTATGCTGAAAAGAAATTTAAAAAAAATTATTTGGCATTTATGTTTTGTCCATTA
Organism: Mustela erminea; assembly: GCF_009829155.1. Classification (NCBI taxonomy): domain Eukaryota; kingdom Metazoa; phylum Chordata; class Mammalia; order Carnivora; family Mustelidae; genus Mustela; species Mustela erminea. Next base: position 94,862,194 of record NC_045619.1, read on the forward strand.
TCCAGAATCCCTTTGCTACTTGATGCTTGCTTATACTCTAATAGTCCTTTGGGACTCAACTCAAATCCCACCTTTTCCAACAAAGCTTCCCCTGACCTCTTCACTCACAGTGAACTCTAAGTACCAATTACAATCACCAGGCACCTGGCACTTGTATTGTTGGCTCTAACTTGAGTTTTGCCAAGTAGCTCATAACAAATTCTTTGAAGGTTGTTCTAAGAGTAAGTGGTCCAAGAGAACTTTCTTAGATGATGAAAATATTCTGGACCTCTGCTGTCCAATATGGTTGCCATTGACTCTGTTTGGCTATTGAACACTTGAACTGTAATTTATTTAGTTTTAACTAATTTAAGTTTGAACAGACACATGTGGCTAGTGATAAAGTGAAACTCAGTCTTTTATCATAATCCCACCCAATGGCTAGGGAAAGAGGTCCCCACAACCCAAGAGAGGAGAACTGTTGTACAAATTCATGATTAAATTTTATTTGTGAAGAGAGATCAGTTGTTACTGTTACATCCTTGAATTTTAAAGTTTACACGCACACACACACACAAACACTCTTGCCTTTAGAATCTGCTTTGTTACAAGTTCGCAAACATCTTGATTGTTCAGCTTCATTGGAAGATGCGATTGACCCTTTGAAATTGACTCATTTCCTATCCAAGAGCTAAAGCCTAGTGTCTGATAATGTCAGTTATTCAATGCCATTGACTTCTTCTACTGAACATTTTATGAAATTGAAAAATATCTTTTTATCTTTCAGAATAAAACCTGAAAAATCAGTTATGATCTCATTCCAAAATTCCCATAAGGCATGTCAAGTGTGAGTTAAGTAATGTTTCCCATTGACTTGCATTATTGTTAAAATGCAGGGAACTGTACAGCTACTCCACATTTCCTCTGATGTAAATTGAGATTGCGTTTGCATCAGCAGCAGTAGCTTTGGGATACTGTGATACATTCTGGAAACAGGTGCATTAGGAACAGGGAGATAGGAATGGTTCTGGTTTCTGTTTCCTTGCTGGTATATGCTGCCTGTGAGGAGCCCTCCTGTGAGCAAATTTCCTCTGCCACTTGTCCCTACAATTGCCTCCACCCAGAGCCTGCTCTCCATCTCCCATCCCTACCCTGACAGATGTGGCTGCTCCAGCCCTGTGGTGCTCTAAGGCTTCTTTTAGCCCTAATGTTTCAGAATACATGAAGCCGAGAGATTCTCAGTAGGAGAGGTCCCATGAGACACCAATCTCTGCTGAAACACTTATGTTTGCCAACATCCCAGCCCCTAGGACTTGACCCTTAAAAGCAAAACGAGACAAAGAGAGGGAAAAGGAAACAAAAAGAGAGAGAAAGAGGGAGAGAGAGAGGGAGATAGCTTTCTCCATTTTCCAGGGAAAGCAGAGCAACAGCATAAGTCAGCCCCATGCAGTCTCAGTGGAAACACAACAGGGGAGCCTCATTAAGTCTCAGTATTCTTAAATTTTGTATAAGAAGAATTCACCATGGGGGAAGGATTACTGTAGGCATTTGTAATTGCTCTGGATTTAACACAGTGATTCACACATAGCAATTGTCAAATACTTGTGGATTAACCAGAAGACAGGTAGAGCATCTCCCTTCCAAATTAGTATTCAAAAATGGAACCGTAGTTCTATTTTTCTCTCTCAAGCTGAATAGCCCCTTCAATAGGACATTGTCCTAATAACCGAGTTTACGGTGCAGTTTAGAAGTAGTTTTGATTTTTTTTTAAAGATTTTTATTTATTTATTTGACAGAGATCACAGGTAGGCAGAGAGGCAGGCAGAAAGAGAGGAGGAAGCAGGCTCCCTGCTGAGCAGAGAGCCCGATGTGGGACTCGATCTCAGGACTCTGGGATCATGACCTGAGCTGAAGGCAGAGGCTTTAACCCACTGAGCCACCCAGGTGCCCCTAGTTTTGATCTTTTTGACTCAATAAACTGAAATGCATACCCAGGTAACAGTGTTGGTAAATGTGGGAGATGAAATAGTTCATATGGAGTGAGAGGAGAGGAAGGTGAGTACATCACGAAATCATGTCAGATCTCATTGCGTCCTGGCTGAAAATGGCATGTTTATGCTCACCCCATCATCAATTTCAAAAGCATAAGAAAATTAAGCTTTTCTAAATGGTTGATTTGAAAAGAGCACTCTGAGAGGAGGCTGCAAAATTTTTAATAAACATTTTTTATTGAAAAAGGTTTGTTTCCCATGTAAATGCTCAAAAACAGGTGGTAGTTTATTGAGACCTTCCAAGAGTTAATTTATATTGTCCCAGGTATTCTGCTTTACCATTCTTTTTTAATCTAAAGGACTATAAAGAGATGGACAGTGATTTAATTTCTGCTTCTAACTCAGTGTTTGCAAAAGCTCTGTAAGACACATTAACTCATTTCTTTTTGCCTACATAAACACAGACACACATATTCCCTCAGCAGAATTCCACAGAACAGTCATAATACCAAGAAATTATTCTGAGGCCGAATGCATTACAGTTTACTAAAGCAGACAGGCACACACACACACACACACACACGGAATTCTGGATTAGCTATCTGCATTTGCATCATTTGTAAAGTGTTTAAAGTGTTTGATGGGATAACAGAGCAATGAAGCTCTTTCTGCATCTCTTGAAAGAATCAGAGGTTTCCTTAATTACCTAGGAAAACTATCCCACCATGGAATTCTCTTCTATACTCATTCATTCATCATCTTTGTTTCTGCCTCTGAGTTTCCTCACAGAAAGCAGGGACTAAGACAAAAATTTATGTGCAGATAATTGCTTTGGGGAAGTAATCCCCAAAACAGAACAGGAAGATGAGAAAAAGAGACAACGCCATTCCAAGGGTGTGTTCTCAAGTGGTTGGTTCATTGCTGTAGACAACTGGAATCCAATCCCACAAGATCCTTCTCATGATCCATATAGAGTGGGCCTTAGAATTGCCTACTCGTGAAAGGGAGAATTTATTTCTTGGTTTCCATCCTTCATTGGTTCAGGGCTGCCCTTTGGAGCATAAATTCTCTATCCCATGTTGTCCACATATTGAAACAGGTATCCCCGGGTGTCCCAGGCCATAGTGTTAAAGAAGCCCAGGAGCTGATGACAAGTGCCGCATATTACAGCAGAAGTAGGTTGCTGTCAGGTTACACCTGTGCAAAACTGGCTGCCACCAAGATGGTTGGAGTAACTGGTGAACTAAAAGGTGTGTGATACATTCATTTAGCAATTATTGAGAGTGACACTACAGAGAGACTATGGAGAAAACAAACACAAACAGGCCATTATAATAATAGGTAGAGTGTTAAGGAACATAACAGTGCAAGAGAGGAAACAACTAACATTCAGCGTAAGGTTGTCTGTCACACTAGCTCTTGGAGCTTTGCTGTGAAAACTCAGGATAATGGTGGGATGGAAATCAGAGAGGAGTACAGACCAGCAGAGACGATGTTTGCTGACATTTGCAAAGAGGGAAAGTAAAACACTGCAGCAGGGCTGGGTTTATATTGGTGATGGGACTCAGGGGAGGGGCTCAGAGGCAGCTGATGTTCTATGAGACACAAAGGAGGAAAGAAATGGGGAATGGGCTTTTAGAAGATTTTACTGTCTATGCACTGAAACCACACTGGGTGTTTTCAAGAAACTTTGGTAGAGAAATCATTTTTCTCATTTTAGTTGCCCAGCTATTGTTTTCTCTCTTTTCCCTGGCAACCCTGTCTGGTTATTTCTAGGAGTGGAGGCTTTATTTGCCCAGATGTTGGGATGGCCCTCACTGTCAGCTTCTTTCAGAGACTGCCTCAGTTCAGGGAGCCACCTTACCCAGCATGCCCCATTCCCATAGGCACCCATATCCAGTGACTGATTGGTGCAAGGTCTAAAGGTCCAGTCCCATCTTCCAACTGGGGGCGGTGGGAGGAGTCAAGATGGTGGTGAAGTAGCAGGCTGAGACTACTTCAGCTAGCAGGAGATCAGCTAGATAGCTTATCTAAACATTGCAAACAACTACAAATCCATCAGCAGATCGAAGAGAAGAAGAACAACAATTCTAGAAACAGAAAATCAACCACTTTCAGAAAGGTAGGACTGGCGGAGAAGTAAATCCAAAACGACGGGAAGATAGACCCCGGGGGGAGGGGCCTGCTCCCAGCAAGCGGCGGAGCAATGGAGCACAAAATCAGGACTTTTAAAAGTCTGTTCCGCTGATGGACATCACTCCAGAGGCTAAACCAGGGTGAAGCCCACGCGGGGTCAGCGTGGCCTCAGGTCCCGCAGGGTCACAGAAGGTTCGGGGGTGTCTGAGTGTCACAGAGCTTGCGGTATTGGAACAGGAAAACTGGCTACAGAGACAGAGCCAACAGTGAGCTCCCAGCTCGGGGTTACCTTGAACCGGTCGCAGGCTCGGTGAGCTCGGAGAGCGGCCAGATGTCAGGCAGACGGGAGTTACTGGGTGCTGTTCTCTAAGGGCGCACTGAGGAGTGGGGCCCTGGGCTCTCGGCTACTCCAGGCTGGAGACCAGGAGGCTGCCATTTGTATTCCCATCCTCCGGAACTCTACAGAAAGTGCTCAGGGAACAAAAGCACCTGAAAGCAAACCCGAGTGGATTACTCAGCCCGGCCCATGGTAAGGGCGGTGCAATTACACCTGGGACAAAGACACTTGAGAATTACTACAACAGGCCCCTCCCCCGGAAGATCAACAAGAAATATCACCAAGACCAAGTTCACCTACCAAGGAGTGCGGTTTCAATACCAAGGAGAGCAGCAGAATTCCAGAGGAGGAGAAAGCAAAGCACGGAACTTTCTCCTGTGGCTTTCTCCCCATGATTCTTTAGTCTTGCAGTTAATTTAATTTTTTTGTCATTTTCTTTTCTTCTTCTGCTAAAATTTTTTTGACTTTTACCCTTTTCTTTTTTAACATTTTTAAACTAGTTTATCTAATATATATATATTTTTCTTTTTTATACTTTTTCTTTATTCGTTTTCTTTTTTTTTAATTGTTTCTTTTTTTTTTTTTTTCCTTCTGAACCTCTTTTTATCCCCTTTCTCCCCTCATGATTTGGGATCTCTTCCGATTTGGTTAAAGCATATTTTCCTGGGGTTGTTGCCACCCTTTTAGTATTTTACTTGCTCCTTCATATACTCTTATCTGGACAAAATGACAAGGTGAAAAAATTCACTGCAAAAAAGAGAACAAGAGGCAGTACCGAAGGCTAGGGACCTAATCAATAAAGACATTGGTAATATGTCAGATCTAGAGTTCAGAATGACAATTCTTATGGTTCTAGTCGGGCTCGAAAAAGGCATGGAAGATGTTAGAGAAACCCTCTCGGGAGATATAAAAGTCCTTTCTGGAGAAATAAAGGAACTAAAATCTAACCAAGTGGAAATCAAAAAAGCTATTAATGAGGTGCAATCAAAAATGGAGGCTCTCACTGCTAGGATAAATGAGGCAGAAGAAAGAATTAGTGATATAGAAGACCAAATGACAGAGAATAAAGAAGCTGAGCAAAAGAGGGACAAACAGCTACTGGACCACGAGGGGAGAATTCGAGAGATAAGTGACACCATAAGACGAAACAACATTAGAATAATTGGGATTCCAGAAGAAGAAGAAAGAGAGAGGGGAGCAGAAGATATACTGGAGAGAATTATTGGGGAGAATTTTCCCAATATGGCAAAGGGAACGAGCATCAAAATTCAGGAGGTTCAGAGAACGCCCCTCAAAATCAATAAGAATAGGCCCACACCCCGTCACCTAATAGTAAAATTTACAAGTCTCAGTGACAAAGAGAAAATCCTGAAAGCAGCCCGGGAAAAGAAGTCTGTAACATACAATGGTAAAAATATTAGATTGGCAGTGGACTTATCCACAGAGACCTGGCAGGCCAGAAAGAGCAAGCATGATATATTCAGAGCACTAAACGAGAAAAACATGCAGCCAAGAATACTATATCCAGCTAGGCTATCATTGAAAATAGGAGAGATTAAAAGCTTCCAGGGCAAACAAAAACTGAAAGAATTTGCAAACACCAAACCAGCTCTACAGGAAATATTGAAAGGGGTCCTCTAAGCAAAGAGAGAGCCTACAAGTGGTAGATCAGAAAGGAACAGAGACAATATACAGTAACAGTCACCTTACAGGCAATACAATGGCACGGAATTCATATCTCTCAATAGTTACCCTGAATGTTAATGGGCTAAATGCTCCAATCAAAAGACACAGGGTATCACAATGGATTAAAAAACAAAACCCATCTATATGTTGCCTCCAAGAAACTCATTTTAGACCCGAAGACACCTCCAGATTTAAAGTGAGGGCGTGGAAAACAATTTACCAAGCTAATGGAGAAGAAAGCAGGGGTGGCAATTCTTACATCAAATCAATTAGATTTTAAGCCAAAGACTATAATAAGAGATGAGGAAGGACACTATATCATACTCAAAGGGTGTGTCCAACAAGAAGATCTAACATTTTTAAATTATGCCCCCAACGTGGGAGCAGCCAACTATATAAACCAATTAATAACAAAATCAAAGAAACACATCAACAATAATACAATAATAGTAGGGGACTTTAACACTCTCCTTACTGAAATGGACAGATCATCCAAGCAAAAGATCAGCAAGGAAATAAAGGCCTTAAACGACACACTGGACCAGATGGACATCACAGATATATTCAGAACATTTCATCCCAAAGCAACAGAATATACATTCTTCTCTAGTACACATGGAACATTCTCCAGAATAGATCACATCCTGGGTCCTAAATCAGGTCTCAACTGGTATCAAAAGATTGGGATCATTCCCTGCATATTTTCAGACCACAATGCTCTGAAGCTAGAACTCAACCACAAGAGGAAGTTTGGAAAGAACCCAAATACATGGAGACTAAACAGCATCCTTCTAAAGAATGAATGGGTCAACCAGGAAATTAAAGAAGAATTGAAAACATTCATGGAAACAAATGATAATGAAAATACAACGGTTCAAAATCTGTGGGACACAACAAAGGCAGTCCTGAGAGGAAAATATATAGGGGTACAAGCCTTTCTCAAGAAACAAGGTCTCAGGTACACAACCTAACCCTACACCTAAAGGAGCTGGAGAAAGAACAAGAAAGAAACCCCAAGCCCAGCAGGAGAAGAGAAATCATAAAGATCAGAGCAGAAATAAATGAAATAGAAACAAACAAACAAAAAAGAACAAATTGATGAAACTAGGAGCTTGTTCTTTGAAAGAATTAATAAGATTAATAAACCCCTGGCCAGACTTATCAAAAAGAAAAGAGAAAGGACCCAAATAAATAAAATCATGAATGAAAGAGGAGAGATCACAACGAACACCAAAGAAATACAAATAATTATAAAGAACATAATATGAGCAACTCTATGCCAACAAATTTGACAATCTGGAAGAAATGGATGCATTCCTAGAAACATATAAACTACCACAACTGAACCAGGAAGAAATAGAAAGTCTGAACAGACCCATAACCAATAAGGAGATTGAAACAGTCGTCAAAAATCTCCAAACAAACAAAAGCCCAGGGTCAGACGGCTTCCCAGGGGAATTCTACCAAACATTTAAACACGAACTAATTCCTATTCTCCTGAAACTGTTCCAAAAAATAGAAATGGAAGGAAAACTTCCAAACTCATTTTCTGAGGCCCGCATCACCTTGATCCCAAAACCAGACAAGGATCCCATCAAAAAAGAGAGCTACAGACCAATATCCTTGATGAGCACAGATGCGAAAATTCTCACCAAAATACTAGCCAATAGGATTCAACAGTACATTAAAAGGATTATTCACCACGACCAAGTGGGATTTATTCCAGGGCTGCAAGGTTGGTTCAACATCCGCAAATCAGTCAATGTGATACAACACACCAATAAAAGAAAGAACAAGAACCATATGATACTCTCAATAGATGCTGAAAAAGCATTTGACAAAGTACAGCATCCCTTCCTGATCAAAACTCTTCAAAGTGTAGGGATAGAGGGCACATACCTCAATATCATCAAAGCCATTTATGAAAAACCCACCGCAAATATCACTCTCAATGGAGAAAAACTGAAAGCTTTTCTGCTAAGGTCAGGAACACGTCAGGGATGTCCATTATCACCACTGCTATTCAACATAGTACTAGAAGTCCTAGCCTCAGCAATCAGACAACAAAAGGAAATTAAAGGCATCCAAATCAGCAAAGAAGAAGTCAAACTATCACTCTTCGCAGATGATATGATACTATATGTGGAAAACCCAAAAGACTCCACTCCAAAACTGCTAGAACTTGTACAGGAATTCAGTAAAGTGTCAGGATATAAAATCAATGCACAGAAATCAGTCGCATTTCTCTACACCAACAACAAGTCAGAAGAAAGAGAAATTAAGGAGTCAATCCCATTTACAATTGCACCCAAAACCATAAGATACCTAGGAATAAACCTAACCATCTTCCAACTGGGGGCAACTCTGAGGGGTCATCCCAGCTTTAAAACTCTCTGAAGGGTTGACTGGGTCCTCAGCTGAGATGGCATCATTCTCATCTTCTCCCACTATTCCTTGTGCCCGTTGATAGCATTAGTGGTATCAATACCTGAAAAACATATTAATTTACCTTACACATAATTTTTCTTTCATAGTTGTATCCCAAGATGCTTTCATAACTGTTAATTTCATAGTCAAAGTAATAAAAAATTATTCTTGTTTTCCTTTTTTTTTTTTCTTTTCAGAATCACCTTATAGCTGAATAAATCATCCATGGCTTCCAGGATGGCCATCCCCCTGCCCCCTGTGCATGCCATGCCCAATACTATTCTGTGCTCTTGCTCACATGGTTCTCTTTTCCCCAGTTCCTTTCCCTTCACCCAGATTTCTCCCTCAGTTCGTTGAAGTTTTGCTCATTCTTTGTGGTCCACTTCACCTTCTGTCTTCTCTGTGATTCCTTGTCTGACTTCTACTTTCTTTGATTTTTCTCCTCTTTGATATTACATAGCACCCATACCCTATGGTATGCAGTAGTTTCCCTTACTAGGTTTTTGGCATTTAATTACTTATGTACACATCTTGCTTACTCAAACTAGATGACAAAGCATTCAGGGGAGGCCCCAAGGTCAGTTCTTTACTCATGACAGTATCTCACTGTCCTACCAGGTAATATCATTTATTAGTTTTTCCTCGAAACCGTGTATAGCACTTTCCCGTATATTAACCAGTGTGATTTTTACAAGTGCCTAGATATGTATAGGTTATTATGATCCTTGTTTTGCATTAACTGAGTCCTAGAGAGACGGAGGGTCTGCTCAGATCACACAGCTGAAAACAGCAGAATTTGATCTATTTCACCGCAACGTCTTGGTTCAGAGCCAGTCTACCACATGCTTCCCACGCATTCCCGAAAGCGCAGTGGATTGACTGATGTAGATCTAAATTCCAAAGTATGGGATTTGTTTATGAGGGCCCATAGGGCAAGATGAAACTTCACCCCCTAGGATACAGCATTTGTTTTCTTTTCAACGGCATGCTTAGTAGCACCAATGAGAAAACAGCTGCAAGCAATAATAGTAATTAATACAGGACTTCTTGCAATCTCTTCTTCATACTAAGTTTGGCATCGAGTGATTCCTTTGCTCCCTGAATTTGATTTGGCCTCACTGCATGTATTTTAGTCATCGTAAGAGACATCAAAATATCAGTCCCATCCCTCAAGGAGCTTATATTATCAATAAAGGCAACATGGAGCCTGCAGACATCTGTGTTCTATGGAGCTAAGATTTCCTAGAGGAGATGTGATACTGAAATCATGACACATGCATATAGAAATCACAGATGTAATTAAATTCATCAATGTTCTTTCATAGTTGCTGTTTTTGAGCATCAAACAGCTTACCAGAGAAGAAGATGCAACAATCGGCAGAGAGTATTCAGAAACACATCACGCTCAAATGACCGTACATCTGTGTGCCACTCATGTTTGGGGATTTGTGCCACCTCAGCCTAACAGATCTTGTCCAGGTCTAAATAATATCTCAAAACAGCCATGGATAGGAAAATAAATCTTTAAGATCTCCATGCTACCCTAAAGTTCTATATAAATTCATTTTCTGTTTGTGTTTTGATCTTTAAACATTTTCAATCACTACCAAACCAAACCAAACAAAGAAATAGGCCCCAAATGAAAGTCATGCTCAAGGCATTGGCTAATGGGAAATTTACTGTTCTACCGAATTGTAATTGATTTTGAAAAAACAAAACTAAAGAATTAAAGGCAACTAACACTACCTATAAGAGTGGATGCCATGCAAACACTCTACCATGGTGTTATAGTATTTTTGGATTTTAAAAATTCTATTCTTGGGCCGTCTGGGTGGCTCAGATGATTAAGTGTCTCCCTTCAGTTCAGGTCATGATCCCAGGGTCTTCAGATCAAGCCCCGCATCAGCCTCTCTGCTCAGCAGGGAGCCTATTTCTCCCTCTCCCTCTGCCTGCTGCTCCCCCTGCTTGTTCTCTCTCTGCCTTCCTCCTCTCTGTCAAATAAATAAATCAAATCTTTTTTAAAAAATTTATTCTCATCGCTTCTCGACCTTTTGGCTTAGATCAAATGTAAAAAAAAATTCTTTCTTGTCAGCCATGCCAGCTATCAATGAGATGAGAGTCCTAGAATGTCACAAATAGGCAGCAAGATGCAATATTTAAGGACACAACTGGGTGGGAATTTTGATAATTGCATCTTTTTGCTATGAGGTCATATCTCTAAGCCATATCAAGAATTGAAAGGGTATTTGATCCACTGGTAAGTCTCTTTCTGTGTCTCACCAAATGTTTCCTTCAATAACTATTTTAGTGAAAAAATATGTCTATTATTGTCCTTTATCTCTAATACTGCAATTTTCATCACAGGTAAGTGAACTGAGGTTTTCAAGTAACTTGAACTTCCACAATCAAGTCTTATCATCTGTGTCTCATGTTTCATTTACTGCCCCATGATCCTGTCATGGGCAGAGAAAACATTTACAATGTTGTCTTGCAGTTTTTGATTGAGACTGTTACACCCTGGGGAAAAAATGCTACATAATTCAACCTTGTGAGCAAATCTTTATCATTAAGATAAACAATGTATTCATATGTGGAGATTTCTGCCCTTTTTCTTAGTGTCATTTTGGTGAGGATCTTTCCTTCAGCGGCACCAGTAAACATCTCTACTGTTGTACAGGCTTCCAAAATCATTTCTGTTTTATTTCACCTCTGTCACAGAAGATACTGGCAACTGTTGGTTATTTCATGGTGTTAACTTCATCTCTTAATTTACCATTTACCAAACCACTTAATGCAATTTCTCTGCCTCTTGACTGGATTCTGTAGCCAAGTCTCATAGGTACACACACGGACACACACCAACAAACATTATCAGAGATAGAATTTTGGGGCACCTGGGTGGCTCAGTGGGTTAAAACTTCTGCCTTCGACTCAGGTCATGATCTTAGGATCCTGGGATCAAGCCCCGCATTGGACTCTCTGCTCCGTGGGGAGCCTGCTTTCTTCTCTCTCTCTCTGCCTGCCTCTCTGCCTACTTGTGATCAAATAAATAAATAAAATATTTTTTTTAAAGGAGATAGAATTTCAATTCAGTTATCTTTCAGGTATGTTCCAATATGATTTTGATAAAATACATGTTAACCCTTTTGTGGATATCAAGGTCACATGGCAAGAAAGATGATTCAGGTTGATAATAATAATTAATGTTTCACTTTTATGAATTAGTTTGTAAATGGTTTATAATTTGTATCTATTATCTCCATCAACTCCAAAGGTTTTAGATTTTCTCTGATCCCTCTAAACCAACAACATAACATGCATTATTTTATCGTTTTGGTAAATGCGAACAGAAGCTCTTATCAGTATCTGTCTCAGTTTCAGGGCTTTATAGAAACATAAACCAAGATTCTCCAATGTCAACAAATATTTATTGAGTGGCTGTGATGCACTACAGATAAGTAAAAATACAATAGATACATCCTCTGTCTTCAAGGAAAAGAAGCCCATAAGGAGACTATAATGGTTTTTTTTTTTATATATTGAAAATGGACATTTTAACCTGATGATAGAAATGTGCTTTGTTATAAAGTAGCTGTTAACTTTAGCTTAAGCTCACAGGCTACAGAGTTTCTACCAATATAATAAATACCAATCAAAAAGGAAATTGCTTATAACAGCAATGTCCACAATAGCCAAACTATGGAAAGAACCTAGATGTCCATCAACAGATGAATGGATCAAGAAGATGTGGTATATATACACAATGGAATACTATGCAGCCACCAAAAGAAATGAAATCCCGGGCGCCTGGGTGGCTCAGTGGGTTAAGCCACTGCCTTCGGCTCAGGTCATGATCTCAGGGTCCTGAGATCGAGGCCCGCATCGGGCTCTCTGCTCAGCAGGGAGCCTGCTTCCTCCTCTCTCTCTGCCTGCCTCTCTGCCTGCTTGTGATCTCTCTCTGTCAAATAAATAAATAAAATCTTTAAAAAAAAAAAAAAAAAGAAATGAAATCTTGCCATTTGCAACAACGTGGATGGAAATAGAGCATATCATGCTTAGCGAAATAAGTCAAGCGGAGAAAGACAACTATCATATGATTTCCCTGATATGAGGAAGTGGTGATGCAACATGGGGGGTTAAGGGGGTAGGAGAAGAATAAATGAAACAAGATGGGATTGGGAGGTAGACAAACCATAAATGACTCTTAATCTCACAAAACAAACTGAGGGTTGCTGGGGGGAGGGGGGTTGGGAGAAGGGGGTGGGATTATGGACATTGGGGAGGGTATGTGCTTTGGTGAGTGCTGTGAAGTGTGTAAACAAGACGATTCACAGTTCTGTACCCCTGGGGATAAAAATATATTATATGTTTATAAAAAATAAAAAATTTAAAAATTTAAAAAAAAACTTAAAATTAAAAAAAAATTGGGTAAAAAAAAGAAAGAAAATTGCAAAATAAACCATGACATGTTCATACTGTAGAACACCACACAGCAGTTAAAATGAATGATGTAGATCTATATGTACTGATATAGAAAGGTCTCAAAGATGCATTGCCAAATGACAAAAGGAAGCTGACAAAAATTCATATAGCATGAGGTCATTTATGGAATCCAAAATTATATGAAGTAAATGCATAGAGAAAGTTTGGTAAGAATGGTTATTTTCGAGAACACTGGAATGGTGGTAGGATAAGAGGTCTAATTTGCCCTGATCATGTGAATTTTCAGAATGAAAAATAGTTGTTTATTACTTGTATAATTAAAAATGCATCTTATACCTACCTTATTCCTGCCTTAGAATACTCAATTAATAAAGATATTAATTCTCCTCAAATTGATTTGTAGGTTTAATGCAATTCCCATCAAATCCTAGAAAGGTTTTTTTGGTAACTTGTCAAGCTTATCCTAAAATCTATATGGAAGTGTACATACCTTAGAACAGCTAAAAATACCTTGACAAAGAAGAATAGAATGGGAAGAAGTCACTCTGTCTTACATTAAAGATTACTATATAGCTACAGTAATGAAGACTCTGTGGTAGCAGTGGAGGGAAAGGCATATAGATCAATGGAAGAGAATGGAGAACTCAGAAATAGAACTCAGAAATAGACCCAGAAATAGAAAGATCTGTCAACTGTTGTTTGACAGAGTTGCAAGAGCAATTAATTCAGTGGAGGAAGAGTATATATATATATATATATATATATATATATATATATATATATCACATTTTATACAAAAATAGAATCAAAGTTAATGAAGGACTTAAGTGTAAGATCTGTAACTATAACTTTTAGAAAAAAAGCATAGAGGAAATCTTTAGGTTTTAGGGTTAGGTATAGTTCTTAAATTTGATACCAAAACATGATCCATAGGAGAAAAAAATTGAAAAATTGGACCTCATCAAAATTAAAACAATCTTCTCTGTGAGATTCTGAATAAAGAGGATGAAAAGACAAACTAGGTTTTGAATAAAATATTTATAAGCCACATATTTGATAAAAGAATAGTATCTGGAACATATAAAGAACTCTTAAAACTCAAATGTCAAAATTCTCTTCTCAAAATGCATAACTCAATAAAGCTAAACTACGCAATTAGAGAATGAGCAAAAGACATCTATAGACATTTCACTGAAAAGGATATATAGATGTCAAATAAGCACATGAAACAATGTTCAGCATCATCAATTGTCAGGGAAATGCAAAGTAAAACCATGATATCACTACACACTTATCAGAATGGCTAAAATTGAAAAATGGTGGTAACACCAAATGCTGGCAAGGAAGTAGAGAATCTGGATCACTCATACATGATTGGTGGAAATGTACAGTCGTTATGAGACAGTTTGGAATTTTTTTTATAAATTAAATATGTAATCTCATATGACCCAGCAATTTCACTTCTGCTCATTCATGCCAGAGAACTTAGAAATTAATGTTTACACAAGGATTTATACCTGAATGTTCATAGCAGCTTTATTTATAATAGCCCAAACTGGAGGCAATCTGGATACATTTCAAAGGCTGAATAGTTCAATCAACTGTGGTATATCCATGCTATGGAATACAGCAACAAAAAAGAATAAAACATTGATTCATGCAATGTCATGGATGCATCTCAAAGGCATCATGCTGGGTGATATAAGCAAATCTCAAAAGATTTCAGAGTGTATGGTTCCATTTATATAACTCTTTCAGACATGAAAATATTTTAGAAATGCATAAATTAGTGGTTCCCAGAGGTTAAGGACAGTGAGAGAAGGGAGGGTAGTGTGCTTATAAATGGGAAGTAAGGTATCCCTGAGGTTATGAAACTGTTTAAAGTCTTGTGGTGGATATGCAAAGTTACACATGTGATAAAATTACATAGAACTAAATATACAAAGACAGAGGGACAAAGCGGAAGGAGGAAGATGGAGTGAAATGAACACAAGTAAAAGTAGGGAAATACAAATAAGCTGAGTGGGTTTTATCAATATCAGTATCCTGGTTGTGATATTGGACCATAATTTTACAGAATGTCACTAATGCAGAAAAGTGTACATGGGATCACTCTGTATTACTTTACACACACATGTGAATCTACAATTTTCTCAATAAGAATTGCAATTATAATGGGAGCAGAAGTACTTTGCTTTAACTACTAATGCTACCTCTATAGGAAGGTGAACTGGATGTTTATTCATGTGAGAATCTTGCTTACGTTTGAAAGTATGTACTCCTTGCAATCGACTTATTTGATTTCCAGACTGCATATTTTCCAGTACAACACAAAATGCCTTTACCACAGGTTCTCACCAAAGAATATGACCTTGAAACTCTCTGCTGTTCATGACACCTTTTTGCATCACACACTCTTCCCCAAATGCAAAGACAGTGTGGACCCTTGTCAGAAGAAATCACACATTCGTGAATGCATGAACATACACATGCACATACATGTTAGGACATGATTGAAGGGAGGTCACAGACACTGAGAAGTCCATTATGGACCCCTTGTTAAGAATCCCTCTTCTATGTGCTCTGACTTTTGTCTTTGGTGCAAACAAAACTGTCAGAAAGACTCATCCATCTGGATAACAAGGTAGATTACATGGGTGAATCATTCTCCTACATCCAGATTCTCATTGAATTTATGACAGATCATTAAAATAGGTGGAAACAATTCCATCCCTGAATGCTGGTTATCAGTTGCAAATTCACGAGAAAAAAGAATTTCAACAAATATTTGCTATTTATTTTTAGTGCAGATAGTTCCAGATCGACCCATGACTGTATACATTTCCCCTCGGAACTAAGTGGGAAAAACTATGAAACATCCTTCCTCCCCCAAACCAACAACTCCTCAGAGGGGCAAGTCATGGGATTGAGGACGGGGCATCAGGCAGTCAGGAGGCACATCTGGACTCCATCAGCATTTCTGGGAAGCATGCCTGTGGTCAGAGTCCCAGCCCAAGGCCACAGGTAGCTCCCGCTTAAACTTGTCTGCATGTGCCCCAGTTACACAAAGGGCAGAACCCTGCCAACACATATGGATAATGAGGGCAATCTAGTCAGGTGAAAATGAGTACTCTGCCTCAGCTCATGTCTGGCACAAAAAAGTTTAAAAAAAAACTATAATAAAAATATATTCTGCTGTAGAAGTTCTGATTCCATGCCACCTCCCATCTCTCTTGCCTTAAGTAAAGTAGAATGATAGGAAATTTAAACTTTCATCCCTTTTACTTGAAACATCTATGTAGGACAATCTTTGACACAGTCCTTCCTCAATGTTGCCAAATGGTCAATCCTCAGTTTTGCTGAGCAAACATCTAGTGTTTGCTGACATTTTCCTCATTTTTAAGACTCTGTTACTTGTCTTCAGGGCCCCATAACCTCCTGCTTTCCCCTTTTGTCCATTGGTTACTTCATCTCAGACTCCCTTGCTAGCTCTCCCCACCTCTTCCCGAGCTCAACTGTTGTTTCCCTGGGGACTCCATCCTCTCTGTCACAGCTCCAATCCTAAAGGATTTCTGTCATCTCAGAGCCTCCAATACCACCTACCAGCCTATAACCCACGTGTACATCTCCAGCCCTGCCTCTCCCCGTGAGCTCCAGACGCCTTTTTAACCTGCCTGCTCAGCGCCTCTTCTTGGATGTCTAAGCAGCTTAACAAACTCAATATATCAAAAATTGAACTACTGATCAATTTCTCCTTGACGCTCCTACCCAGTGAGCCTCATCATCATGGCCCAAGGCACTGTCATCTCTTTATTCAGTTCCTCCCAACTATCATCTTTCTTCAGTTCTTACTCATCCCAGCAGTTGTTAAAAAGTAGCCATTGTAATTCCGGCAAACATAAATCAATTATGTTAAAACCTCATAATGGTTTCCCATTGCACTTAGAATAACATTTAAAGCCATATCTGTGGCCAAAACATCTCCCATGACCTGGCCCCTCCCCACTGCTCCTATCTCGTGTCCTCCCACTCCCCTTTTAACTGTTCTAACCCCACTGCCCTTGCAGTCCCTGAACATACATCCTTATTCCCGTCCTAAGGTCTATGAATTAGCCACTTTCTTTTGGGGGGATAATTTTCCCTATATCTTTACATAGTTAATTACCCTCCCTTTAGGTTCTTATTCAAATGTTACTTTTTCAGAAACGTTTACCTTATATTCCTTAACTTTATCATTCACCCTTTATTCTGCTTTATATTTCTCCATGGAACTTATGCATATGAAGTTTTGTATTTGTCTATTTGTTCCTTTACAAGAATGTAAATTCCACAGGAGCAGGGACTTCTACTTTGTTTACTTTGTTGAAACTTGTATCCTCAGCACCCAGAATAGTGCTATGTGTGTAGCTGCTCTGTGTCGTTGCACGAACAAATGAATGAAGTGATCTATCACAGCTTCCAGACACTGTCATTTCTGTAAATAAATGAATCAAAAGAAATTGATGGACATTTGATGCAATATTTGTTAAAGGAACCTAACTGGAAGAAACAAAAGTCTTTCTATGTGATAAGGAAAAAAGAGAGAAATATATAAGTAATGGATTTAATTCACATAGTTATCAAAATATAAGAAAAGATATCAAAATATAAGAAAATAAGAAGGACATAAAAGGAAAAGATACTATTCAGTAAGATACATTTAATTGTTTGGAGTCTTAGGTTGTTCCAATTTTTAGAATTGTTTTTTCCATTTCTATAAAAATGTCTTTGGACCTTTGATAGAGATTGCATCAGATCTGTAGCTGGTTTTGGGTAGGATAGATGTTTTAACCATATTAATTCTTTCAATTCATGAATATGAATATATTTCTATTTATTTGTGTCTTCTTCAATTTCTTTACTCTATGTTACTGTAGTTTTCTGTACACAGATCTTTCACTTCCTTGCTTAAATTTATTCATAGGTATTTTTAAAACGAAATTGTGAATGGGATTATTTTCTTGATATCTTTTTTGGATAGTTTATGATTAGTATATAGAAACAACTGATTTTTTAATGGTCATTATACTTTGTATTTTTTTTTAAGTTTTTATTTATTTGTCATAGAGAGAGTACAAGCAGGGGCATCAGCAGGCATTGGGAGAAACAAGCTCCCTGAGCAAGGAGCCTGATGCAGGACTCAATCCAAGGACCCTGGGACCATGACCTGAGCCAAAAGCAGATACTTAACCAACTGCGTCACCCAGAGTACCTATGGCTATTATTCTTAATAATACTGTATTGTTAACACAAAATTTGCTGAGAGAGTAGATCTTACATATTCTCCTTCAAGGTAACTGTGTGAGGTGATGGCTACATCAGAGGGCTTGCCTATCATTTCACAATGCGTATGCCTATCAAAACATCACAGTGTGCACTGTAAATATATACACTTTTTATTTGTCAATTACACTTTAGTAAATTTGGGGAGGAGTAGAAAAAGCATATTTTTAAAAAATTTTCCCTATTTTCCTGAAGATGTGATTTTTCATGATTACTTACTTTCCAAAGGGGGCTATGGTCAGCTCTCAAACCTAGTTAGGTGCAAGGCTCTTCCCCTTTCCTCTTATGAATGTAGAAGCACTAAACCAACTGGTTTCTCACATGCCCTCTGGGGAAACAAGCAGCTTCATCACCACTCTCTACTATTTCAACTTGTGTTCCTGAAGGCTCATCCATTTATTTACAAGGATAATTTAAAAATATGTTTTCTGACATTTATGTGTGTGTGTGTGTGTGTGTGTGTGTGTGTGTGTGTGTAATGGAGCAGAGATATTAGGATCTCTGAATATTGCAGAATCAAAAACTGACATGTTATCCCTGTAATCAAGTAAAATACAAGCATACTTTTAGAATGAAATAAATTAGCCCTTTGTTAAAGGATGGGGTAAAAAAACAAAAACAAACAAAAAAAAACCCACTTCCACCTATTTAATGTTCGCCCCTAACCAAATTGCCTTCACTGACAGGTATTCTGATCCTTTGACAGACTCTTGTTGCACGATAAAGGGATTTATTGGACTGTATGGGAGACTCACCCAGATCAAAGAGCAGATGGAGGAATCAGACTTGGAACAGCTCCAGAGAGTCTTGGTAGCAGCACTGATAAAGTCTCCCAGACATTGAATTAACTCCAACCATTTTGGGTTGTTTTATAAATCTGCATATTTGAGAGCATCTAATTGGTTTATCTTAGGTTAATTTGCTAATCCCTTGATGTGGCAAGGAATGGTAACTATTTCTAAGCATCCACTTCTCCTTCCTTTCCATAACAGAACTCCTTCTGGGTTTCATCTGGGCACAGACTAACCAGCTGGAGACCACTTCCTTTGCAGCCAGGTGTGACCTTGAGTTAGTCTTGGTTAATGCAATGTGAACGGAAATGATACGACATTCAGGTTCTCTTAAAGATAAAGCTAGTTTCATTTATTCTTCTCCTACCCACTTAAGCCCCCATGTTGCATCACCACTTCCTCATATCAGGGAGATCATATGATAGTTGTCTTTCTCTGCTTGACTTATTTCGCTAAGCATGACAAGATGGGATTGGGAGGGAGACAAACCATAAGTGACTCTTAATCTCACAAAACAAACTGAGGGTTGCTGGGGGGAGGGGGTTTGGGAGAAGGGGGTGGGATTATGGACATTGGGGAGGGTATGTGCTTTGGTGAGTGCTGTGAAGTGTGTAAACCTGGTGATTCACAGACCTGTACCCCTGGGGATAAAAACATATGTTTATAAAAAATAAAAAAATTATATAAAAAAAAAAAAGATAAAGCTAGTTTCTGTAGAGTTTGCTTTTCCTATCTCCACGTGCAGAAGCATGGATGTGGGATGTTAGCCGCGACGGATCAGAAGGGTAAGGGATGGCAGATGCAAGGATTGCAACCCTGGAATGATGTTCTGGAGCAAAGCTGATCTGCCAGCCTAAAATGACCACTACTAGGGGAGAGAAAAAATAAACTCCTACCTCATTTATTTAGAACCTTCTTTTGTTACATCGGCTTATACTTTAACATGACTATGGCTGTCCTGGGGAGGGTTAAGACACTAGGTTAGCTCACTGTCCTTAAAAAGAACTGGGTTGCTAGAACCACCCCCAAAGTGGAATCGATTCTAGGCAGCCAAAGCAAAAATTTTCAGTACAGCTTTCATGGGCTACCAAATATATTTTACAGCTTTTATAGAAACAGGCAATCTAAACTTATTACTGTGTTTGGTCTAAGAATATTCTGAGGATTTTGTTCAGTATATCACCCCTTATATTAAAGTGTCCCTTAAAATACTTTATTTAGAGCAAAATGCTCAGAAAAGCTTTTGTTCCCCTGGAGAAGTGATCTGATTTTGATTTTGACAGAAAAACTATGTGCATGAAAATGTCCTCCTTCCAGCTGGCACTAGGAAGCTTAGAGTCAAATTTACAGGTCAGATAATGCATCTATCGCTCTTCACAGCCTGGAAAATATTGTCTTTTTCGGTTTTTCATCTCACTTCCTTAATTTACTTTTCATTTCCCAGATTTTGACTTTGAACTTCTCTTTCATATTTTGGTATTTTATTCTACATGCCTTCATTGTCACCAGACTCAACTACTGTATAAGTTGGTAGACCATAAATAAATGAGAAAGTAATTCAATAAACGGAATGTTCATAATTCTGAAATATACATGTTCAACTTCACTTTTTTCAGGAACTTTTACCTACCTTCTTTCTAACCTGGCCAAGTTCCTATTCTCTTTCAAAGTTTCTTTTCTTTCTTTTTTTAAATTATTTATTTAAATAATTATTTAAATTATTATTTATTATTATTATTATTATTAATCTTATTTATTTATTTGTATGGCTATGAGAGAGAGAGAGAGAGAGAGAGAACATGAGCAGGGGAAGCAGCTGACAGAGGGAGAAGTAGACATTGAGCAAGGAGCCCGATGTGGGACCCTGTTCCAAGACCTCAGAATCATGACCTGAGCCAAAGGCAGATAGAAGCTTAACAAACTCAACCACCCAGGTGTCCCTCCTTTCAAAGTTTCTGTATATTTTCTCCATTCTCCTCTCCTTTACTCTTCCAACCAAGCCCTTACATCTTTAATTATGGCCTTTGAAACTTATGTTTGGACACATTAGAATCCAAGTTTTAATGGACTTAAAGGACTCTACTAAGTGCACACCTAAGAATTAAAGTGAATGTTTACTTAGAATAAGAAATCGTAATGATACATAAGTTAAAAAAAAAAAAAAAAGAAGAAGAAACTGACAAGTACCACAGACACAACGAAATCTGGGGAAAAATTTAGTATTATTATTAAAGTCCGGACATACCTGTATAATGCTCATTTTCCTACAAATTTTGGCTGCATACTCATTATTAGAAATGCCATTTAGTCTTTTAGGATGATTGTTAAATTGAGGAAATATGAATGACCAATAGATATCAACATATAAAACATGATTTCAGGGGATTTTTTTTTTCTAGTGCAGGGACTTGTCTTAAATACTTATGGGATCTTTGACACTTCTTGAACAGTTTGCTCTTTAAACACGCTTTGTAGTCGTATATTGTAATTTTTTTTTATCATTGTCAGTATTTCATGTCCAATCAACCTGAAATTAAATAATCTTCTAAGGTGTTCATTAATTCATACATTTTCATTTATTCAATTAATAAACAGGCAAAGAGTCTCCACTTTAATTTGAAATTTATATCTTCCTCTTAATGGATGATTGCTTTTGCTACTGTGCAAAAATTTTTGTTATAAATTGCTTCCTAATGTAAGAATAATTTCCACTGACTTCATTATTCATTTTTATCACTTTTGTTTCATATTCCATTAATTCTGTGATTCTTTCTTTTGGTGTTTTTAATTTTAAAGATAGTACATGAAGGATGTCTCATGTATGTTACAGTAATATGCAACTTTTCACATTTTATTACAACACTCCCAAATATATTTTCAAATTTTAATTAGCAGAACTTTTTGAGCTGATCAAATACACCCTTCTTATAAAAAATGGTACTTTTTATAACACGATATTGGGCGCTGTGTAGTATATTTTTGACAGAAGAGAATGTCTTTTTGACTGGCATTTAATGAAAAAATAAATGTTCAGTTTAAGAATGTTATATATCCAAAGATTGCAACATTTCCTCCCAGACTGGCATGTTGCCCCTTACATTTCAGACCTGGTTTTTCTACCATTACCCTTTCACACTTCTAGACCTGGGTGCCACTGTTTCTATTCATATCACGATGTGGCCCCTGGCTGCAGCCTGTTTTACAAAACACGATAAATTAGCACAGCAGGGCCTAGCAGCATTCTTGGAAGCTGTTCTTTCTCTGGGACAACAGGTACGAAGTTGAAAATGACAGCGAGATGCATAAATACATTCTACAAAAGTCAAACGAAAGGTTCCCCCAACACAACTACCCTAATTCTGATCCCAGAAATGCCCGAGGCCACTCTAGTGTTACCTCACAAAGGTAACAACAAAAGTCAGGGTGAAGACACCTAACTCAATGTGTTCAGCATTTGCAAATTTACCAAATCATATGGTCATGTGAATGTACTACTAGCATCCTTTCAGGAATGCCCTGAAACTTAAGCTTTATTTGCTTCATGGAAAATCAGCATTGGGTTGAGTATAGGTTGAAACTTGTACAGAGAAAAAAACCATATCATAGAGGTCCTTTTTGGAAAGGCCATTTTTAGAAAATTACTTTAAATACTACTTTTGGCGGTAATTATTTCACATTACTATAAGAATATATTCTTGAATGGAAAAATTCAAGGTAAAATTATCTTTTAAAATAACTTACCCTTGATTTTGTAAGTAATACATGTAAATGATACAAAATTGCATTTCGAATCACATCCTTTAGAGAGAACCACTGCCAAAATTTTAGTATGTTTCCTTGCAGTACTTCAAGTATATTTTTAAATAGTTAATATCTATAAACAGAATTATACTGTTATTTAAAAATTATATGATTATATATTATATATCTATATGAGCTATCTATACATTTAATACCCACATGAACTAATTTCTTTCTTTTCAAAGTATGTTTTCTAGCTCTGTTGGCTGAAAAGGCCTGGAAACAATAAAAACCCATTGAAAATGAACACAACCAGCACACAGACACTGATGTCTGAATTCCATGGCCTTTATTTCTTCATATACGTTTTCTACACCTTCCTCTCTTCTCCTTCTGAGACCCCTATTATGCAGGTGTGATTCTGCTTGATGTTGTCCCACAGGTTCCTTAAGCTAATGGGCCCTCTTATGATTTTTTTTTTTTTTTTTTTTTTTTGGTGGCTCTTTGTGTGTGAGTTCCACTGCCCTGTCTTCCAGGTCACTGACCATTCTTCTACTTCATCTGGTCTGCTGTTGAAGTGCTCTAGTGTATTTTTCAGTTCAGTTGTTTTTTTCTTCAGCTCAATGAGGTCTGTTTGTTACTTCCTTATGTTCTTTATCTCTTTATTGAGGTTCTCACTGTGTTGTTCACCCACTTTTCTCCCAAATATGACCAAATGATATGGTATTAACATAAAAACAGACACATAGATCAGTGGAACAGAATAGAAAGTACAGAAATAAAGCCACACATATATGGTCAATTGATTTATGACAAAGGAACCAAGGATGTGCAATGAGAAGGGGACAGTCCCTTTGATGAATGGTGCTGGGAAAACTGGACAGCCACATGCAGAAGAATGAAACTAGACCACTGTCTAATACCATATCCCAAAATTAACTCAAATGGATTAAAGACTTAAGGATTAAGGATTAAAACCATAAAATTTCTAGAAGATAACACCGGTGGTAAACTCCTTGATATTGATCTTAGCAGTGTTTCTTTGGATCCAACTTCAAAGGGCAACAAGAGCAAAAATAAACAAATGTGACCACACTAAACTAAAAATCTTCTGAATAGTGGAGGAAATCATTAGCAAAATGAAAAGACAGTCAATTGAATGAGAGAAGATATCTGCAAATTACATATCCAAAAAGGGATTAATATCCAAAATATACAAAGAACTTACAAAACAACAACAACAAAAAACAATCTAATTAAAAAATGGACAGAGGAGGGACTGAGGAAGCGCAGTGGGTTAAGCCGCTGCCTTCGGCTCAGGTCATGATCCCCCTGGGATCAAGTCACTCATTGGGCTCCTTGCTCGTCAGGGAGTCTGCTTCTCTCTCTGCCTCTCTGCCTGCTTGTGTGCTCTCTTTCTCCTTCTCTCTGACAAATAAATAAAAAGAAAATTGGACAGAGGATCTTAATAGATATTTTTCAAAGAAGACATACAGATGGCCAACAGGCACATGAAAAAATGTTCTATATCACTAATTATCAGGGACTATTAATTGGTACAGCCACTATAGAAAACAGTATAGAGATTCCTCAAAACAATTAAAATGGAACTACCATATGAGTTAGTTATTCCAGTTCTGGGTTTTTATCCCCAAACTGGAAAACACTATTTCAAAAAGATATATGCATCCTATGTTCATTGTAGCATTATTTATAATAGTTAAGACATGGAAATGACCTAAGTGTATATCAGTGGATACACGATTAAAGATGTGGTATATAAATACCCAACCACAAAAAAGGGAGGAAATTTTGTCATTTGCAACAATATGGATGAATCTTGAGGGCATTACACTAAGTGAAATAATTCAGATGGAGAAAGACAAATACTGAATGATTTCAGTTACATGTGAAATCTGTGAAAAAAATTTCACATTTCCATGTGAGAAAACAAGACAAACAAACAAACAAGATAAAACAAAACTCACAGAAACAGAGAATAGATTGGTGGTTACCACAGGGGAAGAGGGTTGAGTGATAGGCAAATGGCTGAAAGAGATCATTTATATGGTGATGAATGATAACTAGAGATGGTGGCAATCCTTTTGCGGTGTATACAAATGCTGAATTACAATGTTGCACATCTAAACTTATACAATGCTATAGACCAATTTTTACCTTAAAAATAATTAATTAATTAATTAAATTTGTTTGTTTTTACATTTATCTTATCTTGAGTATAAACTGTATTTCAAAAGAACTAAATAGTCCTAGTTGATGGGAGAAGTCTTTATTGAAGAATTTCAGCTAATGATACTTTAAACATAAAAGAATTAGAAAATTCCCATCTTTGCAATACCTTAATGAAGAAATCAATACAGGCAACTACCATTCATGGGCATAGATATTAGATCAAAAACTGATGTGGAAAAAAATTAAAAAATAAAACTGATGCCGAACATCACAATAGAGAGAATAGATTGTCACCACCTGAAATCACTGCTCAACCTCACCCTCCCTAAAATATTTCACGTCTCTCATATGATGCAAACTGAAACACACTGCAATGTCAAAAATAAAAACAAAAAACATTCTTGCCAGACAAGTTATACCTAATAGTAATCAAGACTCTAGAAACAATGTCCATTTAGAGAAAATATGGGGGATGGAGGAACAAATTAAGTGACTTGGAGGAGTGAAGCAGGCTAATCCAGAGTGTGGAACATTCTACAAAGCAATAACCTTGTTTTCCAGAAAAATAAATCTGACAAAGGCAGGAAAAAAGATGAGTAGAAAGTGGTACATTAAAGTGGATTTAAGGGACACATCAATTCAATGTAATGTATGTCTTACTTGGATCTTGTTTCAAACAAACCAACTACAAAACACACGTTTATAGGTTTTTTCAAAAGATTCTATTTATTTATTTATTTATTTGACAGAGAGAGAGAAGGAGAGAGCAAACACAAGCAGGGGGAGTGGCAGGCAAGAGAGAAGCAGGCTGCCCATTGAGCAGGAAGCCCTGCCAGACTAGATCCCAAGACCCTGAGATAATGACCTGAGCTGAAGGCAGAGGCTTTTTTTTTTTTTTTAAAGATTTTATTTATTTATTTGACAGACAGAGATCACCAGTAGGCAGAGAGGTAGGCAGAGAGATGGGGGGTGGGAAGTGGGCTCCCTGCTGAGCAGAGAGCCTAATGCGGGGTTTGATTCCAGGACCCCAAGATTATGACCTGAGCCAAAGGTAGAGGCTTAACCCACTGAGCCACCCAGGTGCCCCCAAACACAATTTTAATATAATAGAACATTTATTTATGGACATAGATGATCTCAAGGAATTTTTACTTTCTTACAAATGGTAATTGCATTGCAGTTAAATTTTATAAATGACAAATATTTAGATGTATGATGGAGGATGTTGGGGTGAAAGAACATATTATTTATAATTTGCTTTTCAATTTTTTTGTAAAGATAAAAGAGAAAAGAAAAGAGACTAGGTGAAGCTAATCAATCATTTTTAAAATTTGGTTGGTTTCATTATCTTCATAAATTAAAAATATGTACTTTAGAAAAAGACTATTTAATAATATGTGATGTGAGCCACTGAAATTAGGGTTATGTAGAGAAAACTAGTGAAGCCTCTGCTCAAGAAGGGCACACAAATTTGTGCATTATTTCCCAGTTTTCTGTTCATTTTGCTATTTCTTACCTACACATATACCATCCAGTAATTGTGTTTGTGTATGTTTAAAAAGAATAAAATGGGTCTGTTATGCTGAATTGGAAAGTTCTTTCAAATACAGTAAATTAACAAGGTAAATATTTTATATAAATTTAAAAGGATAAATAGATGATAGAGACAGACATGATAGTAGGGGAGTAGTGAGATAGACCCACAGATGGATATGCTGGAGTAATGTTGGAAGAAAATACAGAGCAGGAAACAGTCGTCCCTGGGGAGAGGACCCCAAATGGGAAATGGGACTTTTACTTTTTTTTACACTTTCACTTTTCAAACTGAACGCTTGTGTTGTTTTTATTTCTTTTAAATCACAGATAGGTGTAGCATTAATTTAATTGTCTTGTTATAATAAACTATGACTTAAATAAATGAATATTCATATATTACACCACACACTCATGATTTTATTAATAAGATATATTTGTAATAGAATTCATGTGTTAAAAAGTGATTGTAATGGATATTTCAGCTGATATGGCCAAACTGTGCTTGCTAAAGTTTGGTCCAATGTACTCTCTCTCCATATATATGATAGGATATATCATATATCCATATATATATCCATATATATATATATATATGAAGAGAGTTTATGAAATTATCACTTTGTCTTAATCTTAGTTGTTTTTTTCTTGTTATTGCTGTGTAAGAATTTTCTCAAAAACCTTTACAGAATCTATTGTTATATTGCATTTCTTTTTGAACTAATAATTAAGGAATATTAATAAATTTTCTAAAAATAAAGCATCTTTGAATTTCATGATATTCACTCACTGAAAAATAACCATTGTTAATATTTGGATCTAATATTTACATAAGTAGGATACTGCTGTAATAAAGTTTCTACTTTATTACAGTCAATATCCAGTCAACAAATATCATCATATGTGCACAATATGGAATTATTCTTCCAAAAAACAATTTTTTAAAAGTCTTTTCTAAAATTCTGAATTATTGTTACTTACACATGATTTAATATCCAATAAACTAAACATTACCTGTGATGTCTGCTGTTGAATTTGTTTGGCATATACTTTAATTTGCTAAATTCATATTTTCTCATCTATTTGTCAACTGTCAGAGCAACATGCATATAAATTTAACAAGCATTTATTGAATGCCTACTATGTGCCAGATAGGATGCACTGATAAATTAGATATTGTTGCAGTCCACAAAGAATGAGAATCTATTAAATAATATGGGTATATGAATTAAAATGTGACAGATCCACTAATGAATGTATATTGAAACAATATGGAGCACAGAAGAAGGAGCAGTTGACTTTTCCTGTAAAAGTATAAAAAGAATACTTTAATTAGCAGGGCTATTTATGCTCAGTTTTAAAAGATGATAAAGTTTTGGGGTGAGAATCATAGTGAAATGGCATTCGAAATGTAGCTAGCAGAGACAAACAAAGACAGGATGGCATAAATGCTAGTTGTATGGAAGGCACAGTACAGACTCAAGATGAATGTAGCACAGTGAGTGGGGAGAGGGGTTGGGGCATAGAAGAAGAAGTCAGGGGGCACTTATGAGAGGCAAGACTAAAAGGTAGGCACAGCCAATGGAGCCTATAACAGAAAAGCTTAATAAAAGCTTAGTATTTTTACAAATTTACACATAATACAGTAAAGCACAAAAACTAACTTCAAGCTATTTTCTCAAATATTGATATATTTTTCCCCCTTCTTTAAAATTAAGACATTAGAGTATTTTACTTCTACTCCTCAGGAGGAAGGCAGGAATAGATTTAAAAACATGATCAAGTAAGCTGGACACAGACGATCCAATAAATGAAAGTACGAGATCATTAATGTTGTATAATGACAGTTCTGGAGGTTTTCTTGGCCAGTGCCTGGTTGGCAGCAACTAAGGAGGAACCAGAACCTTTAAAAGCAAAGCAAGCTTTTATGAGCTTTGGAATTTCATGGCAGATTTTGGATTCCAGCTTTGTTATAAAACTGAATAGCCTTTCATTTGAAGAAAGGATTAAATTGCATCAAAAGGAAGAATTCATTTGTGAAGTCCAGAATTAGAATAGGTGTGTTTGTTTTCTATATTGTTGTTTCTACACCTGTTTCTTTGTTTGATAACAGGGATGGTCTACTAATTTAGACCTGGTAAAGCATTCTGATGTCTCACAGAGGCACAACAGGAATCTGATCAACATTGGCTTGTTTATTCGTTTCCAAAAATGCAACTTCTTAGGACTATAATGAATCTCAGAGAATACCAGCATTTTTCTCTACATCCATTTTTTTGGAATTAGAGTTGAGGTATTGGAAACCAAGGGTTCATTTATTTAGTATCTCATTTTTACATTTTCAGTTTTAAAGAACTATCTTCTATCCCTCATTTTTTTTTTAAAGAAACAAGAATGTTTTTGTTCCAAGTTGATGGAATGTTAAAGTGTCAGTTCTAACTTTCTCCTTTTTTTCAGTTTATGAAACACATAGCTTCAAACAAGTTGTACAGTTCATCCATTTAAATGACATATAGATGTCTCATTTCCAGAGGTGAAACAATATTACTGCAAAACTAAAGTACATATCACAGGAAAAATATAGTGCAAACCTTCCTGGCATCCAGTACATAGAGGTGCACTCATACCTTGAAACTACTCCACACCTTTGGATTTGTATGATTATGCTATCATATAAACAATCCACATGGATTCTTTTTGCTCCAGTGATTGCAAAATAAGTTGTTGTCAGACACTGGAAATCTTTTGATATGCCTCTTAATATGAAAAATAATCAAAGATCACATATTTCTTAAATAGCAACATTGAACAAGGTAAACCATATGAAGAAAAACAAATGGAAAAATTCATTGCGAAACAATTTTCGTAGAGCAAAGAAGTTGTCAAGTACAACTGGTTATAAATATGTGTGAAGTTTCTCCCTTATAGAAGTTCCATATGAGTGTCCAAAGTTCAAAAAGTTAGAGTATAGAAAGAAAATGATTTTTTTAACTTTTAATGTAGCTTATTTTGCAGGCAAGATAGTGGCAATCGTGAATAAACCAAAGATGACTGAAATTTTTAAACTACTCCTTTTTGAACCTGGCAATCAAACAATAGAGAAATGTGTCACATCTCCTGCATGCTACTTTAGGAAGCATCCATGCAACAATTAAAAATAAACATCAGATTGACTGACAGCTTTGTAAAGCCACTCTGAAACTTTATTTGCCTTATAAAATAAATTTCAAAGTCTGGGAAATCATAGCATTTTCAGTAAAGACGAAGATATTGGTGCTAAGTGCCCTTTCTCTGTAACACGTGTGTGTGCACGTGGATGCACGCACAGGCACACGTGCACGCACACACACACACACACACATATCAAGATGCCTTCCTTACTCCCTTTTATACGGCTCTTCCACATAAACCAGTCAAGCTTTGCTCAGTGCCATGGGCTGCATTCCAGAGTAAAACCCACCTGTTACCAAGGTTCTTTATCTTTTGACATTCCATAGTAAATTGGAAGCAAGCTGAAGACTCACTGTAAGAAAGTAGTTTGGAAGGTAGACTGCTTCCACAGCATTCTATTATACACTGGCTTAAAGAATATTTCCAATATTAAATGCATTTGTAGAATCTTCCAAAAAGTGTAAGTCACTAAAATGTGGATTAGAAACAGCGGAAAAAGTTAAAGAAGTGCCTGAAGATTTTGTCATACCACCAAAGCAGCATACACCATTGCCTGCTTTCATTTTCATGGTGCAAGGCTTAAACAGAGCTAAATGAGAAAAATGTTTGAATATGTTCAAAAGCCTGGAAATAACTTTGTACTTTACCTGTGCTCTGTTATTGTACCTATCAGGGAAGAAGTACATGAATACTATATGAATGTCATTATTCAATTACCTTCCAGACTTGTCTTCCCTGTCCTAAATAATACAATTTCCCTTAACATAGTCCCATAGTTTCCATTTCTCAACTTTTTAATTATTTGTATTGCTTATTAAGACTTCTCCAGCTTTTCTCTGCCTCTTTGCCTTGCTACATTGGAAAAATCTAGTAAACGGCTTTGTTATAGAGCTATCATGGTGATTTTCATATGGCATACTGTTGTACAGTTAATAGTAATATTTTCTCCTTATTGCAGCATTTTTGTGAAGCATCTATGGAATTTCTACATAATTAATTAGAACAGCAGTCTAATTTGAGAGTCATAAGACTTAGTTTTCACTGATTAACTTGCTACTGAAGTCAGGTATTATTATAATAATGTAGAAGTAATCCAAATACACATGTTCTGAATATTTCAAAGATCAAAATCAGGGGCATTAAAAATGCATCACTTAGTGTTGTCTTCTTTTCAGAGAAATAAGAAAACTGTCGTGGGTGATTTTATCCATTAGAGTGCTTTCAGTCATCTTTGCCCAGCAATTGCCTTACTGTCTCTAGCCTTATGCTCTGAGTAGGACAGCACCAAGAGACGGCCAGCTAAAAGGACTTAAGACCAGATCACTTATGTCAGCAGAGTGTTTTGTGAAATTAACACAACTGTACTTGTCATAGGGCTACTGTAATGGAAACCTATTCTTCTACAGTTGACTCCAGAGACCACAAATCATTTTCCCTGCCTGAAGACATGTTTTCAAGAAGAAAGCCAAGAGATGGTTGTTATGGAGGTGACACTGCTGACAAAGAAAAGCTAAAATACATGAAACAGAACCATAGTCAAGCTAACCTTGCTTCTAAAAGTGACAGCTACAATCATTAAAGAGATACTATAATAAAAGAAAGAACTCCTTGACTCTTCCATACTCTTTACCTTAGAACTTTAAAAAGATTGAGCTATAGGACTTTGGATCCTCTAGGCAAGGGTCTTTTAGGGGTTAGTGTCTTTTCTAGTGACTATAATGTGCGATCTTGGAAAAAACCCTTTGCTAGGATTCAGAAGATCTGGTTGGAGTGCAGCTTTGCCATGTGTTGGCCATCTAACCCTGTGAATGCCACTTAATATAGGCTTTAGTTCTTCATTTGTAAAAGGAAGGGAGTGGATCACCATTCCCATCATACCCTAAGAAATCCATTGTTCTCTAACTTGCTGGCTTCCACCCATTATTATTAGAACCTAGTAAGATTAGTTCAAGAGATAATTGAATACGATAATAACATAATTGAAAGGTACATTATGTGAGGCAAAAATAGGGGGTGCTTGTGCATTTGAGGGTTCCCCCATATCATAGGCTTTGCTACAGACTTTGTAACCACCCTTCCAACCTGACTTAAGAATCCAATGTCCTGATTGCTGCATGCAAACAAGTGTTTTTCTATGCAACATAAATATATTTTCAGCTATTTTTATTGAGGGAGATACTATCTTGGGGCACTTCATCAGCAATCCTCCATGAGTTGACCATTATTATATCTGTATTTAGAAAAAATAGAACCATTATATTTCATATGACAGATAAAATATAGACAGCATTATCAAGCAAGAGCAGTTACAGCAATGAGCATTCTTACACATTTCTACAACTGAGGCACGTTCAGATTAGTTGAACAAAACAGAACTGAATCATACCTTACCTGGATACAATCCACATACAGCATTGCTTATGACTGTCCACTAGCAGACGTCATACCAAAGTGTAGTAACAATTGATGTTACCATTTATAACCAATGTAGATCGAGAGACGTGAACCATTGTTACTAATAACAATGTTAGAACCACTCACAGGTTATTTAGAGACTGTGGAAAGCTGAAATTGGATTATGCAAAAAGGCACAAGTAGATAATTATGTAAGACTACAGTTTGTGTCTTATAATTGCTTTTATGTAGGATTTTTGTTTCCTTTACTCCAGTCTGTGCTTGACCATTATTCTGGATTAACAATCCAATGAGGTAATCAGCAGTTTATGTTAGTCTAGTCACCAAGGCAGCTTTATCTTTTTTTTTTTTTTGATATAAAGTAGTATTTTATTTTTCTGATTATTAATACATTCTTAGGAAACATTTAAATAATACAGAAATGAACCAAGTATAAGTCATAGTCTCCTCTATTAGGGGGAGGGGGAGGGATGGATTAAAACTCAGGAATGTCTGTCGCATGATATTCCTTATAAGCTACTGTGCCCAATGAAAAAGTGAAGTAGTTCTGGTTAAGAAAAACCTGAAATTACGAGGAAGAGTGTAACAGTACTGTTATTTTCTGAATATCATCATTCAAATGGCAAGCCAGCATTTTTGAAATATAAAGACAACCCTGAGAAGAGTGAGCCATAACACATCAAATATCTAGAAAGCAATCTTAGTTTTCCATTTTATTTCCTAACAGAACACACATTTAAACATGTCCTTTCATGGTCAGCAAAGTAGATTGCAGCAAAGCAAGACAGTCTAAGAACTTGGAACTAGACATAATAATAAGTAAAACTGTTAGAACATGAATCAAGAATACATGTGAATAAAATGAAGACATACCAAAAAACTGGCTTTTAAAATACTTACATTAGAGAGGTATAAATAACTTATGATCACAATGTTCTTTTCTTATTAAAAAAAAATACATGTGTAAGTGGGGAATGAGAAAGGCCTTTCTTAATATAGAGAAGAAATCTCTCCTAAACCAAAAGTAAATATTATAATTAACTATGGAACACCAGAGACATTATTACTATAATCTATTAAAGAATGTGAAGAAGATTAGGCTGCTGCATTTGAGTAAGAATATAAAGTAAATATTGAATTCATGTTCATCTCAGCTTCTTTTATCTTCATTCAGTAATAATCAACATTAGACAATTATGATGCACCAACAAATTGGTGAGATGTCAGAGATTTTAGCGATAAGTCGGCACAGTTGTTGTATTTAGGGAGTTCTCAGCCTAGAGAGGAGATGGAGAAGGATATAAGCAATTATAGATGGTTACGAGAGCCGTAGTGATAAGGGTGAAGAACTGATGGCTGGGGAAGCATTTAAGAAGGGACCACATCACAGCACTTACACTAAGTCGTAACAAACAAGTAGGACTCAGGAGAGTAAATTGAAGACAGAGCTCATATTAGGAATAAAAGGTAGGGGATGTGAAAACATTGACACACAGACAGAATCTTGTCTGAACGGCAGATATTCAGGATAGTTTTCAAGAGAGTAGTTTAAACAGCCTCCAGTAAGTCAAATCCTGCTAATTTTGGATTTGATGGGTTTTGAAGAAAACCAAAATATTATATGGCTACTGCATCCCTTACAGTTATGAGTTGGCATTAATTATTATTGCAGGAAAATTCTCACTTTAAAATGAGTTTTATCTTTTGTTTGCAGAAAGAAGTCAATGTTGCGTGAAAGTAGAGTGTATCAGGGCCTCTAGCAGAAATCTTGCAGTCTTTGACTACTGACCTTAGAAACGAATCCCAGTACTCAGCACCTATGTCTAGAACATATTGAGCAATCAAAACATACATATGAAATAAATAAATGAATGTTGATGGATCTTTATCCACATTAATGACCAAATGGTCTCTGAAGGCCATTTTTGCTCTAAATTTTTAAGATTTTGTAGGATAAAACATACAGAAAAGTCCATATCTCGGAAATTTTCAGAAAAGAAGAAGAAGATGAAGAAGAAGAAAAAGAGGAAGAGGAGGAGGAGAAAGAAGAAGGGGGAGGAGGAGAAGGGGGGAGGAGGAAGAGTAAGAAGAAGAATGGGGAGGGGGAAGAAAGGCGGGGAGAGAGAGGGAGGGAGGGGGAGAGAGGAAGAAGAGAAAATCTGTAGGTGGGAGACGCAACACATAGACTATGGAGTCTTCTGTGATGGTCTGGAGTATCCTGTGTCACAGACTCAGTCAACATTGTTCAAATCATTCCCTCGGCTCCCTCGGACAGTCATTTGATCCCTAACAGGTACATTCATGTTGAGGTCTGTTTCATCCATTTAGAGTATACATCCCAGGTAACACAAGTGTCATGACGAGCTAGAGAGATTTTGAAGATTCAAAAGGTGATGTGTTTAGTTGGGCCATGTCATTTGCCTACTGCAGAAGAAGCTTGGGAAATTCATTTAAAAGAAAGGATTTCTTTTAACACAATACAGCAGCCTGACAGTTAAATGAAAGTTGATATACGCCTCAGGAACGTTCACTTCCTTGGTATGCCCTTCATTACACATTCACAGAATGGTATTTCTCCTCCTCACACCATAAAACTCAGATCATGCCTATATTTAAACAGAATTGCTGTTGTTCCATGGAGAATACACTCAAGAGTTCAGGTGGGTGACAGGATGGAGTTGTGGAACAGTTAAAATTCAAAACTGATACAACCAGAGGGAATATCTAATGATGTTATCCTGGTGACATAAAGGTATCCATGACCATAAAATTAGGGTGGCTTCTTTTGCTCAAAGAAATTTTGGAAATGACTTATCCCTCTAAGAAAAACTTGATTATGAAACTATGCCCCACATATTGGAGCCAAATGGAGACACAGGAAGTAAGAAGATGTGACGAATAAAGTAACCTTCAGGTTAGACAGAGAGAGAGAGAAAGAGAGGAAAGGAACAAAAACCTCCACTTGGTTGTTCATTCACGCATTCATTTACACATATGCCAAATGCGGAGTATTTACCATCTGCCAAGTGTTTTTCTGTTCTCTTGTAATAGAATAGTGGGTGAAGAAAACAAAATTTGCCTACTTGGATTTTACATCCTTGTACAAATAGTAAAAAGTTAGATAAAAATAAACAAAACAGAGGCTGTCAGAATATGACAAATGCTATAGAGAATAATTATTCAGAAAAAGAGAGACAGAGATTGGGGAGTTGGAGGAAAGGGGCAGATGTTAAGATTTTAAAATGGTGGGTCTGGAAAGGCCTCCCTGAGAAGATTAATTTAAGGAAAATCTGAAGCAGGTGAGAGCGAGCACTAAGGATATCTGGGAAGGAAAGAAATGCTGGCAGAGAAACAAGGTCTTTTTTATGTAACAAGAAATTAGGTTCATTATTTTATTTAGCATACTGAAGAAAAACCAATGGCCCTTAGAAATAAGTGTGATGAGGACTTGCTTGTGTAATCTTTGAGTAGTTTCAGAAATTTCCAATAGTCGATATGAAACATCCTACAGCAAGGAAATAACTGGTTGAAAAATAACAAGCGAGTCCTTAAAGACACAGAGAGCCCATGGATTATACAGGCAGGTTTGTAGAAAAGATGGCGTAGGGTAAATTCCTTTATTTGCACGTGGGGCAGAACTCCTTTAAGGCGTAGGTTAATACCAAAACAAGCACAAGAATTTGTCTGACCACCATTTATTGGAATGCTTATTATGTGCCCTCTAGTGTACCCACTGCTTTCCAAGCACTTCTCATATAATCCTCACCTTAAATGGTTGGTAGGAATTTTATCTTCATTTATGACGCATAAAATAAAGGTGTAGAGAGATTAAATAATTTACCTACAAAGCTAGTAAGTTGCAGAGTCGACACTTGAACCCAGGCAGCTTAGTTAGAGGTAGAGAAAAATGTATTCATGTTTAACTCTATAGAAAAATAACATAAAATTCATTCCTCCTGTTGTTATTAAATAAATAATTTTTAAAGAAACACACCAAGAATAAGAATTTAAGATATCTTCAGACATGACTACAGACATAAACACAGTGGAAGTCCCACCTATCAGTGGCTGTCAAGACAAACATTCTCTCCCATAGGAAGCTGTCCTTTGATCGGGCATACTCCTCCCTGTGCCACTCTTCAGTACCCTTGAATGTAGACATTTACCAGTGGCTGAGTAAACTGAATGGAAAAAAGGAAACCAAGAGACACCTCTTCCTTATTGCTACAGAAGACCAGCATACAAGTAATCACATATAAAACACCAATAAGAACAATGGTTTCTGAAAAGAAGGACAGTAGGCTTTTGTCTAAGAATATACTGTGCATTTGCCAGAGGTAAATTACAAACACTTGCTCTGTACTAGTGTCACACCCCTTTAGAAAACTTCATCTGATATTTCTTCCCACTCTAATTCTCTTTTATGTACCATTATTTCCTGAAAGCCATTTGAATAAAATCTGGAAACAACATGGAGACTCTGGAAATAAAAGCACCATTTTCTCATATCAGGTGGTTTAAAACCTGACACAAACTCTCTCTTTTTAAAAGAGAGGTATTAGTAATAAAAAGTAACTTTTTTTAACAACTATTTTCAAGCATTAGTAAATGGTCATTGGAACATTTTCTAGGAAAATATTCATATAAGAGTCCCTTTGTCATTTATAAAACAATAAAAATTATATAGTATATGTATATATTAAATATATATATTCTTCTGATTTATCTAGCCAATTGCCTCTTATTTTTACCTAATTCCACAAGATAAAGGCTTGACACTTAGTTACCTCAAAATGTACATATTTATTGAATGTTATTATTTGTAAGATGTTTGCTGTTCATTGTTTCTCTTAACCAGTGAATCATAATTACTTAGTTCAACAAACTGGGTAGTTCCTCATGAGCACCATATCCATATCTATATCTCTAATATGAATATTAGCTGGTAGTGACCTCAGTAAATGTCACAGTTTTGAGAAGTCTTTAACATAAGCATCTCTTACCACTTCTAGAAAAACTAGGCTTCTGAATAATGGGAAATCACAGAGAAAAGGATCCAATATTTTCAGACTAAAATTGCCTCTCTTTAGTGACAGGATGAAATCACTAAGATACAGGACCTTTACTCTCTTACTAAAATTGACCCTTTCTAACAACTTAATTAAGTGTATCAATCTCGGGCTCTTCCGAGCCATCACTGATTTCATGGACAATAGCGTGAAACTAAGCATGTGCAATGCTTAAGAAGTTGTCACATTGTAGAAAGATCTCTCTCCGTTTTCCCTCAGACTAAGCAATCCCATGTTACTATTCTTTTTTTTTAATGATACATTTTTAAAATTTGACAAATTTTTAATTGCTGCTTACTCTTTTTAATTTTAATTCCAATATAATTAACATATAGTAGTTTCACGTGTACAGTATAGCGATCCAACACTTCCACACGTCACCTAGTGCACACAAAACGTGCCCTCCTTCATCCCTATCACCTGTTTAGTCCATTTCCTCATTTCTTCCCCTCTGCTAGTCATCAGTTTGTTCTCTATAGTTAAGAGTCTGTTTCTTGGTTTGTCCGTCTCTTTCTCTCTCTTTCCCTTTGTCCTTTGTTTCGTTTCTTAAAACCCACGTACAAGCGAAATCATATGGTTTTTGTCTTTCTCTGACCGACTGACTTTGCTTAACATTATACTCTCTAGTTCCATCCACATAATTACAAATCCACCTTGCTATTCTTTACATACTGTATCTTTGGACTTCCTTGTGGGTACCATAATTCTGTAATTTAGACAGGAGTCTCCCCAGACTAAAAGATCCGTCCTTCTGACAGCCTCTTTCAGTTTGAAGATCCAAATTCTCATGCTCCTGCTATGTGCTTCCATATTGCTACATACACCGTGATATCTGAACTCTCTACTTTCACACCCGAGAGTCAGAGAATCTTTGAGAATATATTTCTCCGTATCTACTGGAATATTGAATGGTGGCATAGTGTTCATTTAATGTCTCAGTATATCCATTTGTATAGTAGTATAGTTATTTTCACCTATAATACTCACCAACTCAAATGCCCTAAGTTCATGTTACAATCATACTGTTAATGGTCTTTTCCTTCATGATTAAAAAAAAAAAAAAGCATTGACTAATAACAATGGGACTTCTTTTTTCTCATGGATGAGCTTTGACTTCATGTTAGAAGATTAATATTGACTCTTTCAAACTACTTGATAGTCCTCCTCCTAGTTTAGGCTCATTGTGGAGGTTGAATAAGGTATGCTTCATTATGGGCTGTGGCCTCAGTGACTGTCCCTTCACCTCAAGAAAGCTTCAGCTAATATTTTCAGCATTTAAGCCTAACCTTATCTTTTTGTTTCTTTTTGTTTAACTTTGTCATCCAAGTCAACTTGTTCAAGTTGGTAGAAATTCTGTTCAAATGGTTTTTCTTGACTAAAGGTGTCATCAGTTCCTCCTCTTGTTCTTCACTTGTTCCCCATCCTTGAAAGTCTTAAAGGTAAGGCCAGCTGCTAGCACTGTTTCTATGGTTCCTCCATGAGGCTTAGAAGTCTGCACACAAAGAAAGCCCAGACATTCAGCCACTCTTTATATCTCATGGATGTACCAATATAGAAACTGTGTTTTACATTGACTCCCAGAGAGCAGGCACTTTAGCTACATTTATAAACACAATACTCAAAACAACAAGTTAATTTTTAACATTTTTTTATTGGCGGGGAGGGGCAGAGGAACAGGGAAGGAGAGAATCTTAAGCAGGCTCCATGCCCAGCACGTGTGGCAGGACTCAATCTCATGCCCTTGAGATCATGACCTGAGCCAAAATCAAGAGTTGGATCTTTAACTGACTGAGGTACCCCTAGTAAGTTAGTTTTTATATGTTTGGTCCAATAACCAGTTGTTTAGTTCATAACCTGTCAAATAATCATGGCAAATATTTAGTTCAAATTGATTGCATGGACAGTTTTTTCAAAATGTATATAGACAGAATTTTAAAACTAATTATATAAAATCCTAGGAGAGTGCATTAGTAAAATATGTTAACTGATGTAAAAAACAATCCCCAAATTCAGTAACTTAGCACAATGAAAAAAAAAAAAAAAAAAAAGGGATGCAGGGGCCACCTGAGTGGCTCATTTGGTTGAGTATCTGACTCTTGTTTTCAGCTCAGGTCATGATCTCAGGGTCCTAAGATCGAGTACCATGTTAGGCTCTGTGCTCAGTGGTGAGCACAGTGCTAGGTGTGCTCTGTGCTTGGGATTTCTCCCCCTCTATCTCTGCCCATCTTGCTTATGCTCAATCTCTATATACATAAATAAAATAA
Organism: Mustela erminea; assembly: GCF_009829155.1. Classification (NCBI taxonomy): domain Eukaryota; kingdom Metazoa; phylum Chordata; class Mammalia; order Carnivora; family Mustelidae; genus Mustela; species Mustela erminea. The sequence continues at coordinate 94,901,692 of NC_045619.1, forward strand.
ATCTTAAAAAAATAAAAGAAAAGACCTAGGCTCCTCTCCTAGAGGCTTCTCTTTTCTGGGTGCATGGTCTCCTCTCTATTTAACTGGAAGATAAGGAAAGAGCACAAAAATTACACATGGGTGCAATTTAAAGTCCAAACCTGGAAAGGCATTAAATCACTTCTGCACACATTCTATTATCTAGAATCAAGCCATATTTATGTCCTAATTGCAAGGCAGCTGAGAAATGTGGTCTACAGGCCTATGTACCCCACAGCAAAAGAAACTAGTCTGGTAAATGCTTAGGACTATCTGCCACCAGTCCACAGCAAAAGAAACTAGTCTGGTAAATGCTTAGGACTATCTGCCACCAGTAGCACCACATAACCATGGTATCTTCCTTGTTCAGGCAAATGGGATAGGAGTAGAAATGACCAATGTCAAATAAATCCATGAAAATCTCAGGTTGTTATGTGAGGAAAATGATAACCATACTTCAAATTTACTTCCAATATATTTGAGGGATGTATTAGATGGCTTGGTTTCCTTTTTTTCTTATTCTCAGGCTCTAACAAGGTTTTAACTTTTGCCCATTTCTCTCCTTTACAACCAAATATCTGCAGTAATGCTGGGCATGTGGAAGTGTTTTGATCTTCATTTTTTCCCACATCTCTCTGAAATTTGAGGGGTAGGTATTATTATCCTTCTTAAAGGAACAATTAATAATATAGATTGACATCATGGAAACTATTAGATTAGAAATACAAATCTGGAACTTCGGTTTTCTGACATTCAGTTTAAGTCTTCTTCCTTAAATATGCCTTCTCTTTTCAGCACTTGCCACAAGAACAACGGACGTGAAAGGAAATGAAGAGCAAGTTCGCTAGCCCATTTTGCCCCTATTTTGTAGATCCAGTAGGTAAATGGGGAATTTGTACTGGTGAAATCAAGACTAGAAACTTAGTTGTAAATTTTTACTTCTTTACACTTTACTCTTCTTTCTTTTCTTTATCATGGTGGCTATTGTTCTATTTGCACGGTTTCCCACAGAACCTTCTCACCTACCACAAAGTTAATTTTCAGAATCATCAAGGAAAAAAAAAATTCAGTGTTTGGTTCAATTCAGTTATAAGGACCCAAGATTCTAAATAGATTGGACCAAATGATTATCAAAGTTAAGATTCTACTTTACTTCTTTAAGGTTTGCCAATTTATGGTTGGGAAGAGAAAACACAAGGAGTATTCAAATCTAACACTGCATGAAAGGTTTTTGAAAGGATTGCAGTATGTCTATCCACTATTTCACATCAAAATTTCTCTAGCTATAAAGTATTTTTTCAATCTTTATGGGTCAAATACTCATCTTGCAATAAAAGCCAGAAAGCAAATCGATTCTTCGTTGGGTGAAAGTAAGGATGCCTACCACCAATGGGGTAATGGGATTAAAAAAGAGTTGGAGAGAAAATATCCCCAGGCCCACCCACTGGGAGAAAAGTTTCAGCTGGATCTAATAGCCATAGTCTAAAACCAACATGACAAGAAACAAAAAAAGGAATGAAAACTTGGGCTGCATTTCTGCCCACACACACACAACTGTAATGGAAAGAATCACCAAACTGACTGCCATCTGATAGTTTGAGTATTAAGGGAATCAGCAAATGCTTTCTTGTTTATGTTTGGTTTGAATACTCTTTTCTAAGCCCACAATATAAAATTATGAACATATTCGTCAAAAAAAATGTGCTATTTGTATTCATGAAGAAATGCTAGGAAGTATGGAAATAAATAAAAGCAGTAAATAAACACCAATGGAAAGATTACATTTCTTTTGCTATTATAAAAATTATGTACTCTATATTAGAAAAGGAAAGCTATAGTGCAGACAATCTTTCTTAATCATTAAGACCTGTCATCTTTTTTTTTTTTTACTACTTTAAGTAGAGAAACACACCAGATTTATTGACTTATCTATAGTAATAAATCTCATGTTTAAGCACTGGTAATTGACAATTATAATGATGAATAATGTAGTGGAATTTGTTTTTTAAATTGTAAGTATAATTTTATTTGCTTTGTATTTCTCCCCCCAAAATGTAATGTCAAGTTTTTCACATAAAAAAGCTCAATATATCACTGTTAAAATCAATATAAATAATCATAGGAATAATAATGGTAGCCAACTCTGATTATCATTTTCTTCTCAACCTAATGGTTTTGAAGCCAAGTCATCATTTGGAGACCCTGTGTACCAAGATAGCCTATCTAAAAGTTAACTCATTTGAATTCTATTAACATGTCACAAGTTTTATTTTTTTTTAAAAAAAGTCTTAAACTTCAAAAATTTGCCTTGGGAATAAGGAAGCAACTACAAATACAAGTTTGTTATAAAAAATATTTGGTATGTTATATATCCACTGACTATAACTTGTTTGAGTCATAAATGAAAAAGAACGTCATCACAAGAACTGATACTGAATGGCAATGGGAATGACAGAGTAAGAACCTCTAAAAATCCTCTCTTCCATAAAAGCATAACACTGCCCTCCCACAAACGGTCCAAATTAACTTTTGAAGAACTCTGGAAATTTATCAAAGGCTTGCAACCATCTGGGGAGCATTTATTTAGGAACAAAGGCTAAATCTCCATAAGAAGAACCTTGCAGGGGCGCCTGGGTGGCTCAGAGGGTTAAGCCTCTGCCTTCAGCTCAGGTCATGATCCCAGGGTCCTGGGATGGAGCCCCGCATCGGGCTCTCTGCTCAGTAAGGAGCCTGCTTCTCCTTCTCTCTGCCTGCTACTCTGCCTATTTGTGATCTATCTGTCAAATAAATAAATAAAATCTTAAAAAAAAAAAAAAAGAAGAAGAAGAACCTTGCAGCACTCACCTTGTTCTAGTCCCACCTACCTTCCCCAGTTCTTTAAAAGTCTTAACCAACAGGTGCCTGGGTGGCTCTGTGGGTTAGGTAGACATCTTGATTTTGATCTCAGGGCCTTGGGATTGAGCTCCACATCAAGCTCCGCCTCAGCATGGAGTCTGCTTGTCCCTCTCTTTCTGTTCCTCCCCCCACTTGCTCATTCTTTCTCTATCTCTCAGATAAATAAATAAATAAAACGTTTTTTTTAAAAAAAAAAAGTCTTAAACAACAAGACTGCAATCACGGGGAAAGGCAGCAGCCTAGGAGACACTGGAGACAAAAAGATAGGTGGATCTCCTCCAAGGCCACCTTGCCAGATAACTATTATTTGGACTCTCTGGCACTTCCCTAAAAATTCCTTTCACCAAACTTGTCTTTATTGGAGCTGACTCAGAGCTGTGTCAGTGTGAGCAGACTTTTTCCCTGGGGCATTTGTCAAAAGCAATCAGGAACAGTTGTTCAACATCACACTGCTTGAAGCCATGTTAACTGTTTGGCCAAACGACGAGGGGAACAAAGCACTCAGTCGGAATACCTGGAGAATGAAATGTCCAGAGGAAGGTTTCAAGAAATTCTCATGCATTCCTGAGAATCTAGAAGGCAACACGTATGAGTTGGGCCCTGCATCTTCCCAGGAAGGACCTGAGAAAGACAGCATCTCACCTCTGGCTGACTTTGCGGCTCTGTGCAATCCCCAAGTGAAGACAGACAGAGTTGTCACCTGCCTGCCTGAGCATTTAAAGCAAGTCCCTGAACAGACACTGAGCCATTCAGCAAAGCCTTGGGGACTTCTTGGTTCTGGGCATTTTAAAAAAATCTCAGCCTCGTTATTAGTTGTCTACTAAGCTAATTGAACAAAGATGTCAGTAACACTGTGTACCTGTGTGGGTTGTGTGTGTCAAGAAAACACAATGAATAAAAGGTGGCTTTCACATTCATTTGAAGGATGGATGCCACCGGCCATCTATCAGCAGTATCCAAAGTGAAAGATTCTTTGGTGCTGTTTTAAAAGAAGATCTGCTGTGATCAATGTTTCCCATCATGTGCCACGTTCACAGGGGTCCTGGAGCTCATGAAAAGATGAATGGAGAAGAGTAGTAACTGCTAACATTTTACACTGAATGGCTGAGTTGTACTGATGTGGGAAACAAAGGTAGAAGGAAACATAGATTAAATGTCCTTATAACCTGCAGCCCATTGACAAATACTTGAGGCAAGCAGAGGAAGCTCCTACCTGTCTTAAAGTTAATGCTTTGCTAGAGGGAAAAGCAACCTTAGTTTGACAATAAATGTCAAGCCCTTCTGTATCCTGTGAGTCTTCTTTAGCATAAGAAAATCCTTTTGAAACTTCCCCTAACTTTACTTCTCCCAACCCCAAAAGTATATAATCAGCTATTCCTCATAATACCTGGGCAGCAGGAGGCAGCAACTCTTTCCACCCACAGGTCCTGTCCACAGGCCTTAATAAAACCACCACGCTGCACCGAAAACCTCTCAAGAATTCTTTCTTGGCCGTAGGCTCTAGACCCCAGCAAACCTCACCTATACTTAAAAACTACATCAGTACTAAGAAAGTCTTTTTTTCATTTTGCTTTAATGATTTCTCCTAAATAATACTGTCTCCAGCAATGCTTGTCTAATATATTCATAGTAATTTTTTCTATGACGTTTCTACCCACTCTGTACCCATTTTTTAAAAAATCAGATACTTGAAGTAACAGATTTTACTATCAACCTAGAATTTCTCTAAAAAGCATCCCTTTCTATTTTTATTTTATAAATATTTATTTATTTATTTTAGAGAGAGCGTGTTGAGGGGGGACAAAGGGAGAGGTTGGGAGAGACTCTCAAGCAGACTCCTCACTGAGCACAGAGCCCAACTCAGGGCTCTATCCCAGGACCCTGAGATCATGACCTCAGCCCAAAACAAGAGCCAGACACTTATCTGACTGAGCAACCCAGGTACCCCCAAAAATAGCCTTTAAAAAAAACACACACTAAAACCAAATTTTTGCTATAAGTGACTTTATAAGAAAATGCAAATTAAGTGTTTTTAATTAGGTCACTCCCTATGCAATACTCTAAGCATAAGTCTGTTTTACAATCTCTACAAAATGGTAGAATTATTATAGTTAGGGATCCATCTGCTGTCTCTAAGTTCACAAGAGCATGTTCTCCTTCTAATGTATAGTAGTTATCTTTTCCTGTATTTCAAATTAACCAGACTTAGTAAATTAAAAGAACAAACAGTTTAGCTGGCTCAGTTTCTCATGGGGTTGCAACCAAGCCATCAGGTCTGCAGTCATCACAAGGCTTAATTAGACGGAAGACTTCCAGCTTCACTTATAGGATTATTGGCAGGGCTCTAGGAAAGACCTGTGAAGTGAATGAAAAGGCAAACCACAGCCTGGGAGAAAATATTTTCAAAAGACGTATCGATAAAGGACTGTTATCCAAAATATATGAAGAACTCTTAAAACTCAACAGTAAGAAAACAAACAACTCGATTTAAAAATGGACCAAGGACCTTAACAGATACCTCAACAAAAAGATACATAGCATACGAATAAGTATATGAATAAGCATATGAAAAGATGTTCTGTGTTTATGTCAACGGCGAAATACAAATTAAATCAACACTGGGAAGTTGTTGTTTAGTTGCTCACACACCATTTGCAGCTGAGGTTTTCAGTTCCTTGATGTGTAAGCTTCTCTACAGGGCTCTCTACATAACTTCCTGATATGGCAGCTAACTTTTCAGAGTCAAGTATTAAGAGAGATCAGGAGAGAGATACAAGATGTAAGTCGGTCTTTTTGTTATTTAATCTTGGAAGGACATCTCATTACTTCTGCCATATTCTATTGATTGCAAGTGAATCGGTGAGACCAACCCACTCACAAGAGGCAGGCATTCAGGAGAGAACGAACACCAGGGGCAGGATCATCGATGCCATCTCAGACGCTGCCTACCACAATATGCCAAAGTCATCTTGGGCTGATAGGAAGTCAGGCCACGCAGAACTGTACTCTTTTCTTGAGAGAATATAACTCCTGGGTTGAGCAACTGGATAGATTGTAATGTCATTTATTAAGCAAGAGAACACTGGTAAAAGACTGGGTTTGAAAAAGAGACCATGAGTTCAGCTATGGATATGGTTAAGTTGGTTAAACATGTGGTGACTCTGAGACTCCCAGCTGGAGATGCTGAGTCGGCAGTTTATTAGGTGTGATGGATCTCAGAAGGACTCTGGAATGGAGATACTTACTTGAAACCATTTACAGAAACGGGCATGGAGAAAATCACAAGGGAGAAAAGATAAAGTAAGATGAGAAGGGAACACATTTAAAGCCTTGAACACCGAGATTAAAAAGCCGGGTCATGGGCAGTGATACAGCAAAGGACCTTGAGAGGAATTATCTCCAGAGGTAAAAGAGGAGGGAGGGAGTCTGGTGATACAGAAGCCCAGGATAGAGTGTTTCAAAAAGGTCAGAGTACTCCACTATCTCAAGCGCTGCTGAGGGAGGTAAATAATAGGAAAACAGAAAAATGCCCCTTGGCTTCATGATGAAGGATTGGGAGAGAAACACAGACGGAAGCGAGGTGAGGAAAGGCAGGTGAGCGATCAGCAATACGGGCAATTTTTTAAGACTTTATAAAGGAAGGGGAAAAAACGGCAACAATCAAAAGGGAAGTAGAGCCCAAGATGATGATTTCTTTTTAATACAAAAGTGAAATTCAAGGGTATCTTAGTGGCTCAGTCAGTTAAGCACCTGCCTTCAGCTCAGGTCATGATCCCAGGGTCCTGGAATCCAGCCTGAAGCTAGACTGGATTCTTCCTCTGCCTGCTGTTCCCCCTGCTTATGTTCTCTCCCTCCCTCCCTCTCTCTCTCTCTCTCTCTTCCCCCTTCTTTCTGTCAAATAAATGAGTAAAGTCTTAAAAAAAAAAAAAGGTGAATTACATATGTTTGAATGATGATGGGAAGGGTGCAATAGAAAGAAATGAAAAGAACAAGAAGCAAAAAATGAAACAAAACAAAACAAATAATCTGAGGTTCTAGAAAAAGGGTGCGGGTGGTGGGAGCTATAACACAAATGGAGGGGTATGTCCTGAACTGTCATGAGCAGGAACGGAAGCAGAAGAGATGAGGCGTCAGGCTGCAGAAGGGATTGTCGATTTGATGGCAGGAAAGTGAAGTCTTTCTTGGCCTGTTGGTTTTATTTTGCCTTGAAGGTGGAAAGGAGGTGATGCATCTATGTGCTCGCGTGTGAGTGTGTACGTGGACTGCCAGAGAAGAGAACACACAGGAAAGTAGTTGTTGTTAGGACTTCAAGAAAGCTGGCCCAGGAGGAAATGAATAAAAACTTTCACTAATATAGCCTCATCCTTTGGAGAAAGTTAATCCCAGGCTAGACTGTGAAACTGGAACATAGGCCATTGCACTCTCTAACTCTTTCTTCTTCTTCAGTGCTTTTATGCTGCCCCTGCTCCTTTGATCCTAATGAAAGGAATCTAAAAAAGGAAGTTTACCTATGCAGCAGGGACTTGAGGAATAGTACCTCTGAGGAGGGTTTGCATTTACAAAGATGTCCAATGAGGGTAGACCAGCTGTCTGTCTAATCCAGGAGAGGGAAGTGCTAATAAAGACACAGAGTTTAGAGGGCTGTCTGGGTGGCTCAGTGGGTTAAGCCTTTGCCTTTGGCTCAGGTCATGATCTCAGGGTCCTGGGATTGAGACCCGCATACACACTCACACTGCTCGGCAGGGACCCTGCTTTCTGCAGGGACCTCTCTGCCTGCTTCTCTGCCTACTTGAGATCTCTGTCTGTCAAATAAATAAATAAAAATCTTAAAAAAAAAAAAAAGACATAGCGTTTGGAGTAAACAGCTCTACCACTTGCAGGCTAAGCAACTTACTTGGGGCTCTACTTTCTTAGCTGCAAAATGTGGATAGTAGTTCATTTAAAAGGTTTTATAGAGATATGACAGGATATATACAAAGTTCTGGACTCAGGTACTCTTATTTTTCTTCTTATTTTTTTTTTTTAAGATTTTATTTATTTATTTGTCAGAGAGAGAGAGACAGCAAGAGCACCGGCATGGGGAGTGGCAGGCAGAGGGAGAAGCAGGCTCCCAGCTGAGCAGAGAGCCTGATGAGGGACTAAATCCAGGACCTTGGGATCATGACCTAAGCCGAAGGCAGATACTTAACTGACTCAGCCACCCAGGCATCCCTTATTTTTCTTCTTATTATTAATGAAGTATAGTTGACAAACAATGTTATATTGGTTTCTGGTATACAACATGGTGATTCAACAATTCTATACATTACTCAGCGTTCACCACAATAGGTGTAGACATCATCTATAACCATACGATCTTATTACAATATTATTAACTATATACAGTACAACTATGAATACAGTATTAACTATAAAAAGTACAACTATGCTGTACTTTTCATCCCTGTGACTTATTTTATAACTGAAAATGTGTTCCTCTTAGTCCCCCTCATCAATTTCATCCATCCCCCTCGGTTTGTCTTCTCTGGTGACCACCAGTTTATTTTCTGTATTTGTGAGTCTGCTTTTCGATTCCACATGTAAGTGAAATCATATGGTTTTTATCTTACACTGTCTACTTACTTCATTTAGAGTTATACCATCTAGGTCCCTCCATGTTGTCATGAAAGGCAAGATCTCATTCTTTGTTATGGCTGCATAATATTCCATTGTGTTTATACACACCACATCCTCTTTATCCATTCATCATCTCTCAAGGGACACAATAAGTGTCCCTTGAGACAAGGAACATTATATAAGGAAACTCCATACTGTTTTCCATAGTGGCTGCACCAAATTGCATTTCTACCAGCGGTGTACAGAGGTTCCCTTTTCTCCACATCCTCACCAACAGTTGTTATTTCTTAACTTTTTGATACTAGTCATTCTGACTGGTGTAAGGTAATATCCCACCGTGGTTTTAATTTGTATTTCCCTGATGATCAGTAATGTTGATTTAGTCACTATTGTTATACTCAAGACAAATAGCACTAGTTACCAATGCTACCAGTACTACGATTATCAATGTGGTTATTAGTATTCATGTTGTATTTATGTTCATCGAAGGAACTTTTTCAGAAATAATCCTACATAAATCATCACCTAGTGGGGGAGGGGTCATTTTCTTCATTCATCAGCCAAATATTTCTGAGTGGCTGGGTACCTCCCCAAACTCACAGTTGACTCAAGAGGGCAAGAATACAAATAGTCACAGTGCAATGTTCCAAGCATGACACCAGAGATAAGAACCAAACCAAACCAAACCAAACCAAAAAACCAACATGCTCTGGGAACATAGAGAAGGCAAAGCTAAATGTACCCATGAGACTTGGAGAAGACTTCACAAAAATGGGGAGAATAAGGTCGGTTTTGGAGAATGAGTGTGAGTTTGCTGGATGGAAAGGAGGTAATTCCAGGCAATGGGGACAACATGGATAAAGGGTCATCGATCAAGACAAAATATACTTATGAAGCAGTTTTAAATACTCCAGGATTCTGTGACTTCAGTCTAGGAGTAAACACCTCCCAAATACTGTTTCTGATTGAGATATTGGCCATTTAGGCTAAGAAATAGTTCCACAATAAGAAAAAGTGATTTTAGTGAGAAAAAAACTGACAAATATCTATTAGCTTGAAACAAAGTACAAAGATACAGAAAAGCACATGCAAGTTGTTTTAACTTAATGAGTTACTGACAAGCAATCAAATTCCCTTCATACAGATGCTGTTACTGTAGCTGAGTTATGAGACTAACACCTCAGTCTCCATGGAGATTGGAGAGCCAGCTCTGGCAAGAGCTGTTAGTTGTCCCAGTATTTCCTCTTCTCCTACAGCAATAAAACCCCTAATTTTGAGATGGATATATCATCACCTGAAGACAGATTTTATTTCCCAGTCTTCTCTGTTACTAGTCATGATAGAATAAGTTCTGGCTAGTAACAAGTGAAAGGAAGGGATGTGGCAATTTCTGGCATATATATATATATATATTTTTTTTTTAAGATTTTATTTATTTATCTGACAGAGAGAGAGATCACAAGTAGGCAGAGAGGCAGGCAGGGAAAGGGGGAAAGCCAGCTCCCCGCTGAGCAGAGATCCTGATGTGGGGCTCGAGCCCAGGACCCTAAGATCATGACCTGAGCCAAAGGCAGAGGCTTTGAGCCACTGAGCCACCCAGGCGCCCGTCTGGCATACATTCTTAAAGCTAATGTGTATCTCCTTTTTCCTCTTGTTTTGGTTCTTGCAATGCCTATGTGATGATTAGAACTCTACCTTGAATTCTAAGGACCATGATGGTTCAACTTTACAGATGGTGGAAAAAAAAGCTGGAAGCACCCAGAAGACTGCAAAGTGTGTGTTCAACTCTTAATGCCTAAGTACACAAAATTATGTTATTTTGTATTATTTTTTAACTGACTGAAAAATAAGTGTAAACAAACCTTTATTAGAATTAATATATCAACTAGGAAATGAAACTCTACTGCTTTCATAAAGTTCCAGATTGGTTATACATTTCTGTGTTATTTCCATCAACAGTTTCCCTTCTGGGGTGCAGGGTCCTGGGATAGAGTCCCGCATCTGACTCCCTGCTCAGTGGGGAGTCTGCTTGAGATTCTCCCTCTTCCTCTGCCCCTTTCCTGCTTGTGCTCATGCTCTAGTTCTCCCTCACTCTCTCTCAAGTAAATAAACAAAACCCTTTTTTAAAAGCTATCTTTTTTAGATGGTAGATTTCTTTTTCTTCTAAAGAATATTGTGATAATTATTTGATAAAAGCAAATAAATAGAAAGAGAACTCATTAGAGTTCTACATAAAAGAGTAAAATGTGAGTTTCTTACCCTGAACCTCCCTCAACGTGCAATTTACTACCTGGCTCCCTTCTCTGAATTTTCCAGCCTCTGAATTAAGTTCTTCCCAGGGACTCCCTCATTCAATTCTCCCAATAGCCCTTTGAAAGAGGTACTATTTTCAGCCCCATTCTACAGCTCAGGGAGGGGAAGTAATTGACTAATGCCTCCCACCTAGAACTTGAAGGACTCAGGCTTTTATCCCAGGCAGTCTGACTCCATAGTTTAACTATTCAACACCATCTCACCAAATTCTGTGGTTGGGGCTTGTTCACAGCAGAAAAAAATGAAATAGAAACAAACAAGTAAAGGACTTGGCACGAGACATGCTTGTTGATCTATTCCTTAGTTCTTAGATTTTCTTCCTTGTTCCTGAGATATTTCTACACTGGATTCCTATTTTGCCTTTCATGACTGAATTTTCTGTTCCTCAGCCCTACTTGTTTTCTGTAACCCTGCTCTGCATAGCCAGACACTTGGGACCTGAACATAATTTGGACCATTGCTGTTCATGATTATCTTCTTTCCATTCTCCTTGTGTTACTCCATTTTCAGTTCTGACTTCAGATTTGTGTTTTTGTCTCTCTCTCTCTCTCAGGAAAGGCTAAACTCTGTCTTGGAACTTTTCTTCCAATTCCCATGCTTAGCTGGGGTTTTGGATCTGATTCGACCTTATTTCTAAACTTAAACTCTCAACACTTAGAAAGGAGAACACCGGATTTGGTGGACAGTTTGATTCTACAACAGAGATATGATTAACTTTAGGATTGTTGGATACCATGTAGACATCCTTTGGTTGGATCATTTCCTCCTATATTCACCAAACATTCATTAAGCACAAGTATCTTGCTGTGCACTGAGACAAAACCATAAATGAGTTGGTTCCTGTGCTTATAGAATAGTTACACTAGTAAGCAAGAGTAAGCAGCAGTTACAATAGCAAGTGATAGTTTTAACGGTAAACAAGTTACAAACTCCCATGCTAAGGATAGAACCAGGAAGTCCTCAACTGCCTGTGGTCAGTGAAGCTTGTGCTGAGTTTTGAAAGCTGTATTGTTCACCAGGTTAGCAGGGGAAGGTGGGTTATTATAAACAAGGGAGCAGAATTTACAGAAGCACAGAAGCATAACCGAAAATGTAGGAGAGGACAAAGGGAATAGTTGAAGATGGTATAGAAGAGAGGTTTAGAGTTACATCAGGAAATGCCTCATATGCCATGCAGATGGGTTTGGGCTTTGAAGGGATTTGGGCTATCCAATGAAGTGATGAGATTTGCCAGGTTTACCCACTCCTTCAGGATTCTGCACATCAATGTGCCACCAGGCTAGTGAACACAGAGGAGTGATTAATGAGCTCTGTGACCACCCAGAAAACATTCCTGGCAGCCTCAAGCCCCAAGATACATCGAGGAATCTGCTTCCCTGGCAACATTTAAGTCAGAAATAAGTCTATTTCTTTTTAGAGTTTTTCTTCTGCTTTAGCATTTCTTTCTATCTGCCTTCACCTTATCATTGTTTCTGGTTGCTCCTTATTTCTAGAGATTATTTTCAGGAATTAACATGCAGATTAATGGATATAGAGAAGGCTTGTTTCCTAAGTGTTTCTGTGAGCTCAGGTTGAGCATGCCAATGCAAACATAATTTGGTAGGACACACCACCTCTTATTAGCAAGAAGTGTAATAACTTATTGTTCCCCTGTGAAATAACAATACTTTATTAAAATGGGAGATGGTAATATATACATGAGAAAGCCATGTTAACAGGCCTGAAAATTCCTTTAGCCTAGTCCTCAATCTGATGCCATTTGTAGAGAGCTCCTGGGTTACCCTCCCTAACTCCAAACTCCTCCATCCTTGAGGCTGAGGATAAAGCCAGTTATACTTAATAAACCCAACAGCTCTACCTCCATGAGTCTTTAACTTTGAGTGCCATTTTGCAACTTCTATTAAAATATGTAGCAGGTTAGCACCAGGAATTTATCGGGACAATATTATTTATTAATATGAGTCCTTTGGAGCAAATAGGAAGCATCCAAGTCTAATTCTTGGAAGATGGAGAAATGGTGTGGTCCTGAAAACATGATAACTATATAATATTCTGCACATTTGGAGCTTTCTAATGTAACCTCAGGGATCTGCTTCATATTTCTATCTTTTTTTAACATGAGAACAGCATTTACAGCCCATTTTACAGTGATTGAAATTCCCAATACCTCAACTCAAGCCAAAGAAATGAAAAAGAGTACAAGCAAAAAAATAATGTTCTAGGAACAGGATACATATTTTTGCTCTGTATAACAATACCAAGTATTGAGTATCAAGACAAGGATTATCTCCCTGGATTTTTTTTTTTTTAAATAAATGCAGAAGTGGTTACAAGAAGAAATGAAATGTTGAATAGCAGAAGCAGCAGGGAGGATTTCATATTGGATTGTAACTAGCTGAGACAGTTTGGATGTCTTCTTGCAGACCAGTAATTAGAAATTAAATAAATATTCCCTGTATAAAGGAGAGGCACCTGCTTGCAGCTTTGTGTTCTATTATTCCTGCCTTTCTCCTTTGATGCCTGATTTCCATGTGCTTAGAATAATTCATGAGAATTACTTTAAAATTTCAGGAAAAAGTAATGGGTAAGAGCTTGCTGCCTAGAGAAATATTACATAGCTGATTTCTGACATTACAAAGAAACTCAGAAATCTTTCTGCCTGAACTATTTGCAAAAAAACTGGTGTCCTAAAAAGAGCAATGATTTGAAAGTCAGGAGTCCTGGCCACAAGACCCCACTTCCACTGCTAACTCACTGTGTATCATTGGACAAATTCTTTCCCCTCTCTGAAACTCATTCAAGTGATCTAAACAATGACAGAAGGCCTTTGATAATCAGTAAGGGCCCTGCTGGCTTTAATGCTCTGTGATAATGCAATACATTCTAGATTAAACACAAATTAACCAAGAAAAAGAAAGGCCAGAAAGGAAGGAGACCATCATTACTGTCTTTGGGGTATGTGGAATCACCCAAGAAAAGCTGGAGTGGCTTTTTCCCCATACCCTAGACTGGAATAAGCAACCATGCATTTAAAAATGAAACTTTGGACTATAGTGAAGCTGGTATGTCAGACTAGAGAAGGAACCAAGCCACAGCCACGGGGATGGTAGAAGTCCCAGTGTAAGCTGGATCCTATGGTCCTTGTGTATCTGGCCCCCAGAGAAGGAGAGTATGACTCACAAGGCCAACACTTTCTTTTATCCCACGGACCTCAGTTCTTACTAATATTCCAGATCAATGGGAGACCACTCTCTCTGCCTTGGAGAGCCAAGCCAACTTCTGGGCTGGGAAGGAGTAGGTATCTAAAATGAACATTTGGGTAATGAAAGGAAAATACATCCTCTAAGAGCCTGGAACATGGGCCTCCAAAGAGGTCCAAGGATAGGATACAGGTGGTTCTAAACAAATTTTCTTTCATTTAGTTTTTATTGCATTGAAAATTATCCTTTAGGCAAACTGTTGTCAAATTATTGAGGTCCAATGATTAAAGTATATATTTAGGCAACTGTACAGTAGCTTGAAACACTACTAGAGACAGTTAAATGATATGTGCTTGTCATTGTTGCCATGTTATGATGCCCAGAGTAATTTTTCTTTGATAAACATTAGGGAAAAATGTATCCTACCATTATAACTATAAATATCTCAGTACAGACCTCTCATATAAGGTACAGCTCAAGTTAGAAAATGTCGAAGGAAAAATTGGTACAATGAAACTTACAGATACTTTGGTTTTACTTTGATTGCCAAAAATTATGGGACAGAAACAGTGCTTCTTGAGTAATTGTGCTCTTGCCAAAAGAAGCATAAAGTCAACTAAGCATGTTTCTAATGTATGTTAAACAATGTGGGGTTCAGGAGGAAGAAAGCTCAATTTGAAAATTTAGAACTTTACACTTTTTCATTTATAACCATCAGAAACTTAACTCAAACTAGTTCAAGCACAAAAAAATGTATTACCTTTATATTAGGTTATTTCATTATACTGCAGTCAAGAACTACTAAGACCCCAGAAAACAACTAGAACAAGAGATATTAACTATCTGAATACTTTTCTTTTTATTGTATTTATTTCTGTCCATTTGCTTTATTCTATGCTCTCTGAAGATCAGCTTTAACCATTTTTCTGGTCTAGGATTTACATGATAGGAAAATACAGCCCCCAACATACCCATATTTTTCATAAAATGAATAAGTTCATCAATCCAGAAAGGATCTGTTGTTTTTTTGTTTTGTTTTGTTTTGTTTTGGTTTTGGTTTTGTACTGTTCTAGACTGAAAATTCCCAGGCAGGGATCCAGCTGACCTAGATTGGGGCAGGTATATATCCATAAACTGATCAGTCATGGCCAAGATTAGTATAGTAACACAGCTGTTCCTGCTGTCACCAGTGGATGAAAGGTGTCATGTAAGTTCTTCAAAAGGAATTGGTATGCTTGCTATTAATGCGTAGAAATGTACTGTACACACTTTGCCCCCCAGTGCATATGTATAGTGTTCTTCTCTACACACAACTACAAGTGAGCCCTGCCTAAAGTACTCCAACTTTCCGGGGTGAACTCTATTTTTGGCCCCAAATCCTACTTACCCTGCATTCTGATAGAATGACCTATGCAGTAAGTTTCTGTGGCCAGGCTTTATGAGCGCAGCCTAGTACTATTTTATTCTGTCTCAATCATTTATTTATGTAGTCCTTTTTAACATGTAATATATCCAAGAAAATCAACATAATTATAATAGAACTTGTATGTGGTTAAAAAAATGAAAAAATTGCAGTGTCTATTCTCATCATATCCTGATAGAGAGGGATAGGAGGTAAATTATAAGAGGAGCAAATATCTTGGATGTGCATTTTTTAACTGTCTTCTTTGGAAATGAAGTGGTTCCTTGATTATTCTGTCCACTGATTGGGAGGGCTTCCTATGACAAGTGTTCTTCAGGAGCGACTTTTTTTTTTTTAATTTTCTTTATTTATTTGACAGACAGAGATCACAAATAGGCAGAGCAGCAGGCAGAGAGAGAGGGGGAAGCAGGCTCCCCGCTGAGCAGAGAGCCCAGTGCGGGGCTTAACCCAGGACCCTGGGATCATGACCTGAGCTGAAGGCAGAGGCTTTAACCCACCGAGCCACCCAGGCACCCCAGGAGCGACATTTGAGGTTGGAATTTAGGAGGATCCCTTCTAAATCACCTTTGTAATTCATATTTTTATCAGTGCCTGTACCTGGGGCTTGCTTTTCTGTGAATACAACTTCTATAAAATGTTGTTCAACCCTGTCACTTTCGTCGGAGAGAATTCTATTTTTAAATAACCAATGAAAGGAATGTGTTGAGTTGAACTTGTAGCCAGAACTGGGTCTTCTTTTCTCAGATTCCACTTGAAAGCACCAGTGTTTAGGATTCAACCCCTCCCTTTCTTTTTCAGTCGAACAATCTTTCTCATGAATGAAAAACAATGGGTTGGGACAGGGAAGTTTGTGCCTTTAGTCTGTAATGAGCCCTCGACCCCCAGCTATATTCCAGCTCTAGAAAAATATACTTTACGAAGAGAGGGTCATCAGTGTGTCCACCCTTTAGGAGGGGAGGCACCTTAAGTTCTTTGGGATTTCCCAGATATTTCTCTTGAAGTTTCTAGAATGGAATTTCTTGATTTTAATTTCAGAATACAATGGAGCAAAGGATTTGATTTTTGCAGCTCAGCAAGGTAAGATATTCACTGATCCCCAACTGGTCAAAGGCAGAGGTTATAAATATCTACTATTGTCCTTGAGCACCTTGAGCAGCTTTCCTTTGAGCCACCTCAAACTGAACGTTATTCCTTTTGTGAAAAACCTCTAATGAAGGCTAAAAGAAGTAGCCAACATATTGAAATATTCTGATATTTGTCACCAACCCCCTTAAAAATCCTGGATATGAAATAGAAAAGAAGATGGCTAACCAAATACTATGCTACTACCAGGAGAGCAAGTCTTCTCCTGGTCTTAGGTAAGGGGTTATCACCCTCCACCCTACCTTTATTCAGCCAAAATGCAATGTCGTACTTAAAATTCTTTCTCAGAAAAACAAGTCGTGTACATTCATATAATGGAGTACTATTCAGCAATAAAAAGGTAACGCCTTGACTCAGTGATGCAAGATACTGGTGTCAAAAACATGCTGAATGGACGATGCAAGACATGACAACACATACTGTATGACTTCATTTATATTAATGAGAAGACCAGGCAAACATTATCTATGGTAATAGAAGTCAGAGATGATTGTCTCTGAGTGGGAAATGAACAACTTCCTAAAAAGGGACACAAGCAAACATCTAACAAAATACCTTTGTTGGAGAAGGTCATCAGGAGGATATTCCTGCTCATTGACTCTATGGGCCAGACCCATGGGAAACTCCTCATGCTCTCTCCTGACCCTTGGACTGTAGGTTCTGCCCACTGCTCCCAGATTATGAATTATTCTGAGGACATAGCCCTAAGAGAGTGATGTGTTGTTGAGATCACCTCCATGGTATTTGTTAAATACCCTTATGTTAATACATACATAATACAGTTAAAACCTTTATGTAAACTTCTACAATTCTGGAGGGTTGGTAAAGAATCTACTCATCTTGTGGCCACCCAAGACAAGCCTCGTATGTAAGTTCCCTTGCTTATTAATCCTGCCACCAACCCGTCTGACATGACCTGCCTTTTCTTTGGTCTCTCCTTGCCCTCTGGGTACAGAGGCCAGTTTACCAGTTTACTCGGGAAATCCCAAGGGTGCAAACCAGCAATTCTGTTTTGGGTAGTTGATACACCCAGACTTACAAATCTAAAAATGTATCATGCTGAACTTTTAAGATCTGTGCATCTTATTAGACAGAAGTTACACTTCAACTTAAGAAAAAATATCATTAATTTTAGTAGAGGTAACAAATCTTACTCAAATTAACTACAGCAAAAAAATCTGTGATTTGGGATTTGTGAGAATTTCGGGGAGGACAAGAGGAATGTGTATAAGGTTAAGGCATGAACTGGAATCAGGGATTTAAGTGCTCTCAGGACTTAACCTCCCACTAAACCTAATATTAGCACATCTGCTTCATTTTCCTTCTGCACCTTCTTCTACTTCTCAGGTTCAACTGGCAGAAAACACAGAAGACTGAAGTCCTTCATTTGTTCAGCGAATATTTACTGATCTTCATTATTGATTGTCACAGTGTGCCAGGTGCGCTGATAGGCCTTGGGGCCATAGTAGGGAACTGGCCACACAAATCAACTAGAGGAGTGCTTTCTAATTGAGGGGAAGGAGATAAGAAGTAAAAATCAAAACAAAAACCCCACCAGAATATTATAATATCAGGTGTAGTAAGGATACTAGAGAAAAGGAAAACCATAATGCAAGTCCAATAATGCATGCCATATTTCAGAGATAGAAAGAGTAGGGGGGCTGGACAAGGAGTAGAATGATTAAAAATACAGTCAAGAAGGTAGGCAGCAGCTTTCCTGGAGAGACATAAAGACACGGGTGAAGAATGGGTTGTATTTTAAGAGCAATGGCAAATCGTTGTGTGATTTTTATCATTGGAGAAATAGGTTGTGATTTATATTTTTAAGCCAAAGATAATAGACTCTGATTAGGTAATTCTAGCATTCCTTTCTTAAGTTTATACTTTGCTATAGGAAAGATTTCTTTGTCCAGTCTGGATCAGGTGCCCACCCCTTAGTTCAATGGTGTGGCCATTGAATAGGATCGTTTTACAAAATCATGGTAGGTGTTGTTCAACTATAGGTTTACAGGAAAGAAAAATTTTGAGAAAGGTGTGGTAGACAGACAAACCTATAAATGCTCACTCCAAGTCCCAATGCAAAAACTACAGTTCTCTGTGAGTTTTTTTATTTAATTATATTGCCAAGTAGAGATGTGACATAAATTGGAAAGGCCTCAAGGAATCCGGGCTTTAGAAATACGAGAAGTAGTTTGTGCCTTGGTTTGTGGTTTGTGCCTCTGTCTACATCATCCCCTCCAGAAATGCAGATATTTCACTTAATATTTTGAAGGAGGTCTTAGAGGAATTGGCAGATGTGCCACTTTCCTTCAGCATAAACTGAGTGGAATGACTGATGTCAGCAAGTACAGATAATTCCTCACTTTCATCCTTCCCAGTTTACTAGAGGGAATGGGATCAGGTCTATACTGTTTGCTGCATCCACAATGAATAGCACATAGAAGGTACGTAACATATTTTTTCGATATGTAAACTGTGATACCAGCAAAAATGCATTGTTATTTTATAGTCTGTTCTGGAAACTTCAAGGAAATTGATGTCTCTGAATTGTTAAAGAGAAAAATACAGTGCCTTTGACTGAAATAAAAATGTTGGGACATTATGGTTAAGTAGAGCATTTGAAATGTTTGGCAGAACATCTGGGCTTTTTCGTTGACTGAAGATAGAAGCTCTACACATCATCATAGTGCATAGCAGTAATTATCTTAACAATTCCCTGCCATATCCCAAAGTCTATTAGAAGTTCTGATATGTACTTGGTACTTAATACATATTTGCTAAATTATTTATTATGAATATTTCAGAATGTATTCGTATCAAAGGTTTTTTTTTTTTTAATTATCTTGAAATAAACCTTGTCTAAAGCTATAACATTGTGGCCTTCATGAAAAATAGAATTTCTTAAGTGGCTTCCAAGAAATTGAAATAATATAAATTTCTTTTTCATCATGTGAAAAAAATCCATGATTTTCCAGAAGACAAATCTCAAATGCCTTCACTGACCCTGAGGAAGAAGTTATAATCTTAACAAGGATTAAAGAAAGCCTGTTCTAAGCAGTTTGACAAGGAGCAACTCATTACTGACCTGGATTATTTGGTGGATAATTTTACCCATGCTAATCTGGTAATGTTCTATATCAATGCCTTGCAGTAACTCACATGCTTTTACTGAAGTCCTGTAATCTCTTCTGAACAAGAGGTTTCAGTAGAAAATGTAGAGGCAGGGTGCTCTGAGCTATCTAATATCAAAGTAAATCCTTATATAAAGTGTAGGTTCTATAGCAACAACATAAACTGTGGCAAAAATTTCTGTGTCTGAGTCTTACACATTTCAGAAGGGGGCTGTCAATTGCTTTCAAAGGATTCTCAATGAACCTCTGATGCCAAAATGTTAAGAATCACTGTTACCCCAACATTCAATTTATAGATGAACTGTTCTGTGAGAATCTTTTTTTTTTTTTTAAGATTTTATTTATTTATTTCACAGACAGAGATTGCAAGTAGGCAGAGAAGCAGGCAAAGAGAGAGGAGGAAGCAGGCTCCCTGTGGAGCAGAGAGCCCGATGCGGGACTCGATCCCAGGACCCTGGGATCATAACCTGAGCCGAAGGCAGAGGCTTTCGCCCACTGAGCCACCCAGGCACCCTGTGAGAATCTTTTAAGTGAGGGTGTGAGAGGAAGAGAAGTACACTTGGGGCTAGGTGCGCTGCCAGCTCTCCACATGCACTACCACAGACATTCTCTCTCTCCTCTCTCCATCTCTTTGTATGTATCCAGTGCTTTCAAGGTTCAGTTGTGAGCCCGGGGCTAAAGCTTCCATCAGTTCCGTGCAGCTGATTCAGCCCACATCCCATACTCCAGGTCACTATGCATCCGTCCCCATCACCCCCGCACCAGATATCACACAACAAGAGACAGGCCCTATGACTTGAAGCCCAAGAAAAATTATTCAAATTAGTCCACAGACAGCCTATGAAACCTATCCCACCTGTCTTTCCATACAAAAGCTGCTCTTTCCCCTGCCCCTCCTGGGGGAACAAACCTGTGGGGTTCTCTTGTGGGGTTGTAAGTAACTTGGAGTTCTGCCTTTCACCAGCTATCTGCCTGTCATCGGTTTGCATCCCACCACCTAGAGGATCTGGAAATCTTATAGAACATTTCACAACCCTGTGAAATGAACGTTGTGGATTCTGCTTTGCAGAGGAGGAAACTGAGCCTCAGAGAATTTACTAAGGTAGCTTCAATGTAACAATCTGGTAATCGTTGAGCAGGCATCCCATCAACATCTGATGAAGACACTACTACACCTGGTCCTGAGAATAAGCTTCAAATGTAAAATCAAATAACCTCCAAAAATTATATAGATTTCAATGATTGTCCTAGAGTCCTTTGACCTTCAACCATAAATGAAAGAGATGACCTAATATTTTGTTAGGAAAAGTAACTGAAGAAACTGTATGATTATGCGTTATAAATCTTCATTAACAGGGTTCCTGGGTGGCTCAGTAGCTTAAGCATCTGCCTTCAACTCAGGTCATGATCTGAGGGTTCTGGTATTGAGCCCCGAGTTGGGCTCTCTGCTCGGTGGGGAGCCTGCTTCCCCCTCTCCCTCTGCCTGCCCCTCTACCTGCTTGTGCTCTCCCTCTCTCTGTCAAATAAATAAATAAAATCTTTTTAAAAAAATCTTAATTAACATTAAACTTACCTATATCACTGTAATATTTGTCCTTAAATAACATTTCATTTTTTCCCTTTATAAAATAAAAAAAAGGAAAAATAAAAGATACTAAAAGGTTTCGCTAACAGAATATCATAGCCATGCAGAGATGTATGTGTTCGAGCCAGCACTTACAGGCTTGCAACCTGTTGTTAAAATTTTAGGAAATTTGCAATGCAGTTGTTAGACAATTGGAAACTTGGTATGATTTGGAAGCATTTTAAAGGGTCACTTGTGGGATTACAGAACAATTCACATCTGAACTGTTTTCCAAATTCCATCATCCCAATTAGAAAATCTTAACTCCTCTTTCCCATCAACTTAATTGCCTAGTCACTGAACACCTTAACTTTTTTTTCTGGATTTCTATATTTTGTATTCTGTATTAATACTCATAATTTCCCATTAATTTCATATTTTTGAAATGTTTGGTTAAAAACGTACATGAAAAAAATTTTAGAACAACATATCCACATAGTGTTAACCACTATCTGAATAATAAAAAATGGAATTCCACTATGAATCACAAAGGAGAAAGTAGGATTAGTCATTAATTTAACATCAACAAGTTACTACATAAAGTGATAATAAGGAAACATATGTGCCTTAAGGACAGAGAACAATGAGTATGTACAATTGAGACTCTGGGATACCACCTAATCTTTTGTGCCTTAGTGCCATTACCTGTAAGATTGAAAGTTTCACTTTTTTGTGTTGACAGAAAAAAAGCCACATTATGAAAGAGAAGTGCTTCAAAAGAAAACACATTGCCCCACAGCAGAGACTGACTTAAAGGTACATTAATTTATTTCTGTGATTATAGCTCACATTTTAAGGGTTTCTTAAAAAAGGTTTATTGATTTATTTTAGAAAGAGAGAGGGTGTGTGTGCAGAGGGCTAGAATCTTCTAGAAGACTCCCTGCTGAATGTGGAGCCTGACATTGGCTCCATCTCAGGACTCCTAAGATCATGACCTGAGCCGAAACCAAAATTTGGGTGCTTAACCAACTGAGCCACACAGGCACCCCTAAGTTTTAATTCATTTCTCATTTTATGCCCAAATTTCTCACAATAGTAGAATAGATTGTAAACTTTCTAAGCTCAGGCATGGAGCTTCCCAAGCACCTAATTCAGTCTATGTCACATAGTAGCCACTCAATAGATATTTCTACAGTAAAGAGATGAATGCATTCTTAACAACCCAAAATGGATTGATAGAAATATAGAAGTGGGTACGTAAAAAAGAGTATTATGGTTTGTGTGAAAAAATTTTATGACGTCCTTCGTGACACTGAGGATGTACCATCTACTTCCTTTCAAAGAGAGAAGGGATAAGGTTTGACCTGGAACAAGAGAAAGGCATGAACCTAGGACATTCCTGGTCAATAAGGCCAGTTGGCATTGGTCAATTCTCCATTGAGGCAGCCATATCTAGTGGATAGAGAAATGAGAACTTTACTTGTGGTGATCCAGTATTTCCAGAATTCATTGCCACAGTTGTTTGTTTGTTGTTGTCATTTTTGTTTTGTTTTTTCCCACTTCATATTTCTGACTCTTCTGCCACATTCTGCCACCAACAACTACCACGTCTAGACTCTGAAAGGTCATAATGGAAAAATCTTTATTATATGATCTGCCTTCTCCGTCTGTATCTTTGCCCCTCACAAATAACTCTAATGAAAATAATTTTTCCATTTCAACTTATGAGATACGGTTTCTCTCTAAAGCCAGACTGCTCTTGTGTCCTTACCTAAGGTGTTTTCTTAGCAAGAGAAGTCTGTACCTGGATGTTAATGACTAAATCACCTTCTTATAAAGGTATGTCCATCTGTCACATAAGAAGGATAATACCCTTTAGAGAGTGCTAAAGAAAACTCGGGGAAGGATAGGGGGAAGTGAGCAGCTATTAGAAAAGGTAAAATGCTGCCAGTGAGTATAACCGATAAAAGCAATTAATTAAGCATTAAGTGTAGAGTGGGGGAATGTATGGCATGGTATAAATTATAGCCAGACTTCACGCTTCTCTTGTTCCTGGACATTGACATACAAAACCTGTGGCCTTCCAAATCAATAAATTCAGCCCTGTTTATGATAGCTTGTTTCCTTGTGAATGTAGCAGGTGTCTCTCTGAGTGACTCAATTGCATGAATATTATTAAAGTTATGTCACAAAGCGCTGATGTGAACTGAAGTCATTAGAGGGGGGACGAGGTACACAGGTGTGGAGGAATAGGATGTGGCAATTAGGAATGATGAAAAGAGGTTATATATTTAAAGCTATTCTCTCTTTCTTTGCTAAATCATCTTAAAGTTTATCAGCAAAAACCCTCTCTCTGTCTGCTCTTTCACACAGTAATTATAGCAATTTCTTAATCTCAGGAGGATGCCAGTATCTTCTGAGGCAATAAAACCTGTTCTAGAATGATGTTACAGGCTTACAAAATACTTTTTTGAGGACTTCCTAACAATGCCATTTCAAGAAGTTTGCACTTTAGAGATGATATCATATCGCACATATTTGACATATTTAAGGAGAGCAGGGATTTAAAGCACAATTTATTTCTAGTAAAGACAAAATGGAAGGTATGTTCCACACTGATTGAAAGGCAGCCACGAAAATAGGTTTGCATCAGGCCTTTTTGTTGTTAGTAGAAGCCATAAAGCTCTGAAAAAAAAAAAATATATGATCTTAAATCTGAGTAGGACCAAATAAACTGATGGCTTTTTCTGAGCAAGAGGTGGGTTGATGGCCTAGAAATCTGTGTTGTGAGACGTCGGTGAGATAGATCATACCAATTTAATTGGTAGAAAGATTGAAATGGTTGTACAATATTATTCCTCGGGGGCTATTTTATTGCCAAGATAGTACAGATTTACGCTCAGAGAGGTAAAAGTTCTTGAAAAAGGCAATCTCTATCCTGAACACAAAGTCTGAAAAGAGTTAAGAAATAATGAATTCATGTAAACTTACGATTGACAGTTTCAACAAATGCATCTCTAACTACTAATTGGACACGTATTCTGTAAACCTCTCTCATGGTGGATCCCAGTTCAGTAAGTTACTGAAATGAAAGATTCTATAAAAACAGAACAGAAAAGAGAACTTGAAGGAATTGCATTCCCGCAGGTCGTTGGATGAGTCTCTGAAGGTAAGCTGGGTCCACTTGGCTTGCAAATGATCAGCAGAAGGGATATGAAAGATTAATGACTTTATAATTCAACATTATAGGTTTTGCCAACCATGTTTCATTCATTATCCACTAAATTAACAATGCAAGGTGATGCCAACAAGCAACAATACAATGCAAAGGAGATGAAAACCTGAGCAAGGCTACTCATTCACTAATCACTCTAAAAAAGAAACCCGTTCCTGCACAGCTCAACACAAACCACGTTGTTGCACTGAGATTCTTTGTCAAAGAACCCAGCAATGAGTGAAGATGTCAAACATTTTTATGAAGTACTATTTCCCACAGAAATTGAAGAGATGTGTACTTGAATCCTGTACAGAACAGCTATGGGACCCCTGGGCCCCTGGTCCCCGTGGAATTGTTCCCTCTTTACCAGCACCAGTCAGTGCCAAATGCTTTATTCCATCTCACCCCCCAAAGCAGCTCCCTGAGGCATGAATCATTGCCCTGTGTGAAAGATGAGGTCATGAAGTCTCAAGAGAAGCCAAATGGCTTACCCAAGTTCTGGGGCCATCAGGTGGGGAACTAGAACCCAATTCCTCTCAAGTCCTAGAGGAGGCACTCTCAAGGAGCTCGTCTCAAATAACCCCTTGTGAAGGACTTTTCAGAATTCCAATCTGTTAGTTTTGTGATGACGCATTTGTTTAAGAAAAAATTACTAGGAAAATGAAATGTTTTAAAAACCAAAAGGATGTAGCATACAGACTCAACTATTTTAGGATTTGGTTCAAAAGGTATAAAGTTACTCTGTCAAATTGCTCCCTTCAATTACCAATTACCATCACAGACGGGTAGCAAAGAGTTCCTGGGCCAACATTGGCCCTTAGTCCACACTTTGGATAGCACTGTGCTCAAGTCCTGGTTCAATGAGTATATAGTTAATGGTCTCCAAACTATAAGCAATATCTGTAAAACTCCTACCAGCTTACCAGCTTCAAAATGAACAGAATAATGGATGGAGACTGCTCAAAGTCAGTCACTTCGTCTTTGCCTGAACCCTCCTCCAAGGAACCTCTCCAGGAGATTTCAGCATTTGGGGTGCTACTTAGTGTCCATGTAGGCTCTGAGTCCACACTTGTTCTGGTGACAGCTGGGCTGCATATGTGAGTATGGCTACTTTTCCACTTGTGCGGGGGCGGGAAATGGAGCCTGATAGAGGCAGTGAATGAAAAAGGCTGTCGGGGTTGCCCTGACCTCCATAGATCTTGCCTCCCTGCACTCTCTCCAGGGAAGACCTAGAATTCGTGCACCACACGGCACACCCCATCTCTAAGCTGCACTTGCTGGCACAGCAAGTCTTTACTTAGTTTATATGTGAGAGATCAATATAAACAGCAATTTGTTCTGGAGATATTTTTATATCTTTATGTAACATTTGAACAATATATGCCTTATCTGTATCAAAGCATGATGTTCTTATTAGTTTTATTTGGGTTCACTTGAGAGAATTGAGGGAAATGACAGGTCAGAGCACTAAGTGTCTTCTATCTCTTCTTCAGCATTTTTGTTTTTGTTTTTGTTTTTTTAAAGATCTTTTTTATTTGACAGAGAGAGATCAGAAGTAGGCAGAGCAGCAGGCAGAGAGAGAGGGGGAAGCAGGCTCCCAGCTGAGCAGAGAGCCCGATGCAGGTCTCGATCCCAGGACCCTGAGACCTGCCGAAGGCAGAGGCTTAACCCACTGAGCCACCCAGGTGCCCCTCTTCTTCAGCTTCTGAAGAAATCTGTCCTTCGGGGCACGTGGGTGGCTCAGTGGGTTAAAGCCTCTGCCTTCAGCTCAGGTCATGATCCCAGAGTCCTGGGATCAAGCCCCATATCAGGCTCTCTCCTCAGTGGGGAGCCTGCTTCCTCCTCTCTCTCTGCCTGCCTCTCTGCCTCCCTGTGATCTCTGTCTGTCAAATCAATAAATAAAATCTTTAAAACAAAACAAAAAAAAGAAACCTGTCCTTCAACTTTACTTCCTTCTCTTGCTGCCATCTCATTTTGTTTCTCCTCTTCAAAGTCACACTTTTGGAAGAAGTACTTATGCTACATATGACCTGTTATTACTCTTAAACTAGATACATTTTCTTTTTTGGACCCATATTATTTTCCTGAAACTGCCATAGATAAAATCACCAACTACATTTTTACTACTAAATACAGCAGATACATCTTTTACCTTAGTTAGTATTTCTGAAATATTCAATATTATTTACTGGTACCACTTTTTAAATTACACGGAGTAGGAAGCACACAAGTGAAAGGCAAAATATCTGATCCATCTCCCATGAACCATTTTCCCCTTTCCTTTTTCTTACAGTTTCCCACAAATCTATTTCACAAAGACTTCTGAAGTGCATATAAGTGTAAGACACTGTGCTAAGCCCTTGACCAATGTACACTTATTTTGTCTTTGTAGTCACTTCATGAAATAGATCCTATTATTGTGGTCATTTTAGAGTGGAAGAAATGAAGACTCCAGTTGAAGATGTAAAAAAAAATTTTTTTTCTTGCTCCAATCTAGACTGTGATTATCTGAACCTGCCAAGCCGTGTCCATCTTGGAAACTCCTTTCACTGCCCTCCTATGTGGGATCTACTGTCTGCTGGATCTGGGCTCTGGTGTCAACCTCTTTCTTGATTTTCTATCTCATTTATCTTTTTTAAGAAAGGGGACATGGGAAGTAAAAAAGGTTATGACTCCTTGCATATCTAAAACTATCTCTATTCTGCTTATCATCTTGAGTGATTATTTTACTAGAAATATAATTTTGGATTAAAAAAAGAATTCCCTTAGAAATTCCCAAGCATTGTTTTAATGCCTTCTAAAAGCTGTTGTTCCTGATGTAAGGTCTGATAATGGTCTGTTTCTCATCCCATGGTATGTAATATGCTTTTTTTTTTTTAATTCTGGAATCTTTTAATGTTTTGGTGTTTTGAAATTTTGTATGAAATGCAATATTATAAAATGCCTCCCAAGATTTTCCACTTTCCTCGTCTAGATACCATACAGAATCCTGGTGTCTGTGACTGTGATGAGTTTTACTCCCATTAACTGGGTTCCATTTATGGCACAGTTGACCTTAAGATAGGGAGACTACTGGGTGCCTGGGTGGCTCAGTGGGTTAAGCCTCTGCCTTCAGCTCAGGTCATGATCTCAGGGTCCTGGGGATCCAGCCCTGCATCAGGCTCTCTGCTCAGCAGCGAGCCTGCTTTCCCTCTCTCTCTCTGCCTGCCTCTCTGCCTACTTGTGATCTCTGTCAAATAAATAAATAAAATTTAAAAAAAAAAAAAGATAGGGAGACTACTGGGGACTTGAATTAATTACATGAGCTCTTTAGAAACAAAGAGCATTTTTGCTGGTCGCAGACAAGGAAGCCAGAGATTGGAAACACAAGAATGATTTGATGCGCCATTGCTGGCTTGAAGATGGAGGGTGTCACTTGGTAAGGAAAGTAAGTGGCCTCTAGATGTGGGTGTGGCTCCAGATCAAAGTCAGCAAGGAAATGGGGACCTCAGTCCTACAACTACAAGGAACCGAATTCTGTCAACAAGAATGAGCTTAGAAACTGGCTTTTCCTAAGAACTTCTGGATGAGAGTTCAAGCTGGCCAACACTTTGATCCCAAGCCTTGTGATACTCTGAGTAGAGAATCCAGAGTGTATTTTATTTTAGATTATTAAAATATTTGGTCTTTCTCTTTCATGTCAGTTTTTTCACATGCCTGGTAATCCTTTTAATATCGTAAGTTAAATGAGAACAGAGACTCTGTTTTTTTTCCACTGCTGATTAAATTCTCAATAGGTGATTCTCAAATAAATTGAATGAGTACATGAAAGAAGGAATGAGGTGATAGAACTTTGTGTACAAGGAAAGAACATTGATTACAGAGGTCTACTTCATGGTGAACAGACTAGAAGAAGGTTCTTTTCAAAGATGAATCCTTCAATATTTTGCCTAGAGTAAGTGCTTAGTCATTATGAACACAGAGATGATTAAAGGGGAATCAGGAAGAGTCAGGGTTCAGCATACGTATTTATTCTGTCCCCTTGTTTTCAACCCTCCTTATTGCTTCATTATACCAACCATCCCACCATGCTAACTGGGAAACCTCTCTAAGGTTGAGCTGAGCACCCAGGCACTTTCCTTACCTGTAGCCCCTTTTCTTCACATGTTGAGTAGATTCTAGATTCCTCTACATTGTTTCATCAGTTTTTTAAAATCCATTTTCCAGAAATGTCCTCATGTCTTTATCTGCTGAAGGTTCTTTCCATTCTTTTCATTGCTGAGGATTTATAACATTTTTATTCTCTTATTTTCATTTTAATATAGTATTGAGAATGGGAGAGGAAGGAAAGAGACAAACACACTCAGTTCACAATCTTGAACTAGAAACCCACTCCCTAATTTTCACTATTTTTTCCTACCTTTAGGGCTGTGACACCACAGACCTTTTATCAGAGTTTGGAGAGAAAAACAACCAAACTAAATTGATGTATATATTAAGTTGTAAGTAAATGATGCTACTATTAATGATGTTTTACTGTTAATCTAAATTTAACTGGTGGAATTACAGACTAAGTAGAAGATTCTTTTGAGCCAAGAGCCTTTCCTTAAAATAACTCTCAAGTATACTATTTTACAGAAGTGTTGGGAAACAAAAATGGGAAAATGAGTATTAAGATTCCCCAGTGCCTCCTTCTAGTAGAAAAGGCAAGAAAAAAAAAAGGTTAAGCATCAAGCTCAGAACTCATGGAAAGATCTCTAAATTCTTGGGTGTGTCCCTGGAGCAGAAGAACAAAAGCGAAAGGTTTATACCCAAACAGTAAAGTAGATTTCCATGACTCTAAGGCAGGAGTCCGCAAACTGTGGCGCATGGGCCTAATCTGTACTGTGAACTGTTTTTATCCATAAAGTTTTGTTGGAACACAGTCATGCCTTTCTGCTTATCATATAGGGTGACTTTTGCAGACAGCAGCAAAGGTTAGTGGTACAGCAGAGATGGTATAGCCCCCAAAGCCTAAAATATTTATCATCCAACCCTTTCCAGAGAAAGATTGCCTGCCCCTGGTCTAAGGCAAAGAGGAGAAGCCCATTCCTCTTGCCGGTTAACTGATTTAGGAAAGGGCATCTTACCAATCATTGTCAGTGAGGAAATTGTGGAGAAGACAACTGTGGGGCTTTGAGGGCAGATTTTCACCACTTTAAAGGAACCCTTTTTTATCTCCTGCTGTGTTATGTCTGGAAAATGTACAAAGGGCCTGGTTCCTGGATTACGTGTTTAAACCATTAAACTGACCAATTTAGGAGCTGCCTTCTCTCAGGACTCCTCATTTTATAAATATTCCTTGTTGTTTAAATCATTTTTAAAAAATATTTTATTCATTTATTTGAGAGAGAGTTAGCGAGACAGAGTGCGAGCAAAGGGTGGGATGGATAGCAAGGAGTGGGAGAAGCCGGCTCCCACTGAGCAGGGAGCCCGATGAAAGGCTCCATCTCAGGACCCTGATATCATGACCTGAGACCCTTAACCAACTGAGCCACCCAGGTGTCCCTGTTTAAAGCATTTCGACTTGAGTTTCTCTTACATGCACTCAAAGTCTTCTCACTGTAATACTGCCCTGCCTCCAACATGAAGGCTGGCAGGAGAGGTAAGAAAAACTAGGTCTCTGTTTCTATTTTCTTTTCCACACTGTCTTGAGGACTGTGCTGCCCTAGTTACATACTCACTTTTTTTTTTTAATATATATTTTATTTATTTATTTATTTGAGAGAGAGAGAGCATGAGAGGGAAGGACCAGAGGGAGAAACAGACTCCCCGCTGAGCAAGGAGCCTGATGTGGGACTTGATCCCAGGACTCTGAGATCATGACCTGAGCCGAAGGCATTTACTTAACCAAATGAGACACCAAGGCACCCACATATCCTAAGGAAAAGGGCCATCTCTGTGAATGAAATGTTTCTTAGAACTGCAGCATCTTGTCTGTGTCAGCAACTACTTGGGTCCTTTTGTCTGTTGGAAGCTTCTAGAGCATTAGCACTACACAAAGAAACTCTTGCTTTAAAAGTATGGAAATATGTCTGTCTGGACTCTTAGGTGTCTCTGAGTTGTTTTCTTGAGGATTAAAGAAAAAAGATAGCATTTAAACGCAAACATCAAATATATCAGGTTTTCTAGTTTCTATAAATTTTTAACACAGTTATGGATTTCAATTCATATTATGTATATATAGGGTTTAAATATTTTATTTTTTTCTCCAGGTAATGGTATAAAATCATGATAGTTTCTTGAAGCATAAAGTGATTATTTCATTTTGTCTTACTAATAAATACTGAGTGAAGCATTTTATGCAATGTCCCAAAGTAGTATCTTAAATTGAATTTAGTAAATCCAGTAACTTAAACTCCTTTGATTCACCACCTAATCTACATAAATCAAGGTTCCTCAGAGAACTAATTGAAGCTATTTTCCCATTTGTAGTTGAAACAAGTATTTTTGCAGTGCAACCCCATTTCATAATAAAATTCTTGCTGGTAAATTCTCTTCCAGGATGCAATTGTGATAGTCCTGAAGGCACTTTTAATTTTGTTAGGGGCAAATTGTTCATGCTACTAGGTGCAAAATCGTAAAATAAAGGTGAAATTCCCAATACACGCAGAAAAACTTAGATCTCATTATTTATATTGCTCTATTTTGTCTGTTTAATTTTTTATAAAGTTTCTTTGTATTTCAAGAGGACAAATAGACACTGACACACTTTTGAGAAGGGATTTTGAAGTGCTTGGTAAATGAAAGTTAAATATGTTATATTCTTACATGAAAATACTCCCGTTTTTCCTACTGCTCCATTTATCTATTCCTCAGTCTGATTTTGGCAGCAAACAAACAAACAAACAAAAACAACAGCAGTTGCAATATTACAGTCTTAATCTCTACTTGGGAAAATACATAAATTCATTTAATAATAGCCCTACTATTGTTATATTATATTACATTACCACCATTATCTTGCAATAAAAGAAACCAAAGTTTTTAAAGGGTAGCCGAGCCACACAGCCACACAGCTCACGAGTAGCTCACGAGATTCTCCCAAGTCTGTTCTGTAGGACCAGAGAGCCACCCTATGATATTCAGAGACATCCCAGATGAACAAAAAGAAATGAATTATTGATATGAGTTTAAGTTAATAAGAATTGTTGTGATAAACAAAACTTGTCTATAAGAGGGAAACGTTGGAAGAGAGAATTTAGTTACCATTTAATAGAGTTTCCACTCACTCCTCTTGTTTTTCTGATAAAAAATAAGAGCAATAGTGAAATAACAGCACCTGTTTTCTCAGAACATCAAAGTAAACCGAGATCTTTCGCCTCCATCTAACCCGACTTTTCCAAAACAAACAGGACCTCTTACGACTCAATAGCAAAAAAATAAAAATTAAAAAATAAGACAAATAAACCAGAAATAATCTGATTACAAAATGGGCAAAGAATCCAAGTAGACATTTTTCCAAAGAAGACATGCAGATGGCCAGCAGGTACCCGAAAAGGTACTCAGCATCACTAATCATCAGGGAAATGCACATCAAAACTGCAATGAGTATCACCTTGTGCCTATCAGGAGAGCAATCCTCAAAAAGACAACAAGATAACAGGAGTTGATTAGGATATGGAACAAAGAGAACCTTGTGCACTCTGGGTGAGAACGTAAATTAGTACAGCTGCTATGGAAAACACCACCGAAGTTCTTCAAAAAATTAAAAAAGAAAAAAAAAAAAGAAATTTGATATGATCCAGCAACTCCACTTACAGGCATTTCTCAAGAAACATAAAAATCTATGTCAACAAAAACCTGTATTTGATTGTTTGTTGAAACCTTATTTATAAAAGCCTAAAATCTGAAAGAACCTAACTGTTCCATCAAGAGATAAATTGATAAATTTTGGTGTGTTAACGCACGGGGTACTACTCAGCAATAATGAATTGCTGAAACACAACAACACAGTTGAACCTAAAATGAAAGAAGCCAGGCACAGAAGACTATGATCCCGTGTATAAGGAAATTTAGAAAAAGGGGCACCCCGGTGCCTCAGTCGATTAAGCATCTGCTCTCAGCTCAGGTAGTGATCTCAGGGTCCTGGGATCAAGTCCCACAGTGGGCTCTCTTCTCCCACTGCCCACCCTCACTCATACTCTCTCTCTCTCTCTCAAATAAATAAATTAAATCTTTAAAAAAAAGGAATTTTGGGACGCCTGGGTTGCTCAGTTGGTTAAGCAGCTGTCTTCGGCTCAGGTCATGATCCCAGCGTCCTGGGATCGAGTCCCACATCGGGCTCCTTGCTCAGCAGGGAGCCAGCTTCTCCCTCTGCCTCTGCCTGCCATTCTGTCTGCCTGTGTTCGCTCTCCCCCCCCCCCCGATAAATAAATAAAATCTTTAAAAAAAAAAAAAACTCTTTAAAAAAAAAGGAATTTTAGAAAAACAAAATTGTAGCAACAGAAGTCAAATTAGTAGTTTCTGGGGGCTAGGTTATAGAAGAAAAGGATTGGCTGCAAAGACACA
Organism: Mustela erminea; assembly: GCF_009829155.1. Classification (NCBI taxonomy): domain Eukaryota; kingdom Metazoa; phylum Chordata; class Mammalia; order Carnivora; family Mustelidae; genus Mustela; species Mustela erminea. The sequence continues at coordinate 94,934,741 of NC_045619.1, forward strand.
TGATGAGATTTTTGGGGGGGGGTGATGAATATGTACTATGTCATGATTGTGGTGATGATTATGCTACTGTGTATATTGGTAAAAATTCATCAAGTTATACACTTAAATTGGTGAATTTTATTATATGTGAATTATACTTCACTAAAGCTGGCCAAATGAAAAAAGAAATGGCGAATATTCTAAGAGTTGATCATATGTGAACCTCCTTGAATATTGTTTTCCTCATAAACTCACCTTCTTCTGTTCTCCTTCCCTCCGTTCCACAGACCGTGATGTGTCCTTTCTCATGTTTAAGACCAAACTCTCTATTTTGACTTGATTTCATTCTTTCTACTACATTGATTCTCTCCATCTCCCTTAGTATATTGACTCTGTTTATTTTCTACAACCTTGGATCTTCCCTGGCTCCTCCCTCCTAGACTTTAAACATGATAAAACAAAACAGAAACATACGTCGGCCATAGTTTCAGCTGCATTTCTCTTCTTCCCTCTTTAGCCAGTCCTTGTAGAACAGGTTATTCTCTGTGTCTCAGCTCATGCTGTTTCCTTGCCTAGAATTCCTTTCCTTGTCCCTTCATCCTGCACCCTCTAATTTCACCTGATCAACAAAACCTAAACAGTTACCGTTAACAGTTCCTCTGGAATCTTTCCCTTAGATCTTCTGCACCTTTGGGTCTAGATGTTCCATTTTCTGTTCCCTGATTTGCTTATTCCATATTGCTTTAAAATCAACTCATTTTGAGGCTGTTTTTTAAAAAAATATTTTATTTTATTTTAAAAATATTTTATTTATTTATTTATTTATTTATTTATATATTTTTTCTACTTAATTGAGTTTTATTCACTTTACAGTTTGTTTGTTTGTTTGTTTGTTTGTTTTTGGTGTATTTCTTTTATTTATTTATTTATTTATTTATTATTTTATTTTATTTTTTTTTATTTCCAGCATAACAGTATTCATTATTTTTGCACCACACCCCGTGCTCCATGCAATCCGTGCCCTCTATAATACCCACCACCTGGTACCCCAACCTCCCACCCCCCGTCCCTTCAAAACCCTCAGATTGTTTTTCAGAGTCCATAGTCTCTCATGGTTCACCTCCCCTTCCAATTTCCCCCAACTCCCTTCTCCACTCTAAGTCCCCATGTCCTCCATGCTATTTGTTATGCTCCACAAATAAGTGAAACCATATGATAATTGACTCTCTCTGCTTGACTTATTTCACTCAGCATAATCTCTTCCAGTCCCGTCCATGTTGCTACAGAAGTTGGGTATTCATCCTTTCTGATGGAGGCATAATACTCTATCCCCAGGGGTACAGGTCTGTGAATCACCAGGTTTACACACTTCACAGCACTCACCAAAGCACATACCCTCCCCAATGTCCATAATCCCACCCCCTTCTCCCAAACCCCCTCCCCCCAGCAACCCTCAGTTTGTTTTGTGAGATTAAAAGTCACTTATGGTTTGTCTCCCTCCCAATCCCATCTTGTTTCATTTATTCTTCTCCTACCCACTTAAGCCCCCATGTTGCATCACCACTTCCTCATATCAGGGAGATCATATGATAGTTGTCTTTCTCTGCTTGACTTATTTCGCTAAGCATGATACGCTCTAGTTCCATCCATGTTGTCGCAAATGGCAAGATTTCATTTCTTTTGATGGCTGCATAGTATTCCATTGTGTATATATACCACATCTTCTTGATCCATTCATCTGTTGATGGACATCTAGGTTCTTTCCATAGTTTGGCTATTGTGGACATTGCTGCTATAAACATTCGGGTGCATGTGCCCCTTTGGATCACTACGTTTGTATCCTTAGGGTAAATACCCAATAGTGCAATTGCTGGGTCATAGGGCAGTTCTATTTTCAACATTTTGAGGAACCTCCATGCTGTTTTCCAGAGTGGCTGCACCAGCTTGCATTCCCACCAACAGTGTAGGAGGGTTCCCCTTTCTCCGCATCCTCGCCAGCATCTGTCATTTCCTGACTTGTTGATTTTAGCCATTCTGACTGGTGTGAGGTGATATCTCATTGTGGTTTTGATTTGTATTTCCCTGATGCCGAGTGATATGGAGCACTTTTTCATGTGTCTGTTGGCCATCTGGATGTCTTCTTTGCAGAAATGTCTGTTCATGTCCTCTGCCCATTTCTTGATTGGATTATTTGTTCTTTGGGTGTTGAGTTTACTAAGTTCTTTATAGATTCTGGACACTAGTCCTTTATCTGATATGTCGTTGGCAAATATCTTCTCCCATTCTGTCAGTTGTCTTTTGATTTTGTTAACTGTTTCCTTTGCTGTGCAAAAGCTTTTGATCTTGATGAAATCCCAATAGTTCATTTTTGCCCTTGCTTCCCTTGCCTTTTGCGTTGTTCCTAGGAAGATGTTGCTGCGGCAGAGGTCAAAGAGGTTGCTGCCTGTGTTCTCCTCAAGGATTTTGATGGAATCCTTTCGCACATTGAGGTCCTTCATCCATTTTGAGTCTATTTTTGTGTGTGGTGTAAGGAAATGGTCCAATTTCATTTTTCTGCATGTGGCTGTCCAATTTTCCCAGCACCATTTATTGAAGAGGCTGTCTTTTTGCCATTGGACATTCTTTCCTGCTTTGTCGAAGATTAGTTGACAATAGAGTTGAGGGTCTATTTCTGGGCTCTCTATTCTGTTCCATTGATCTATGTGTCTGTTTTTGTGCGAGTACCATGCTGTCTTGATGACGACAGCTTTGTAATAGAGCTTGAAGTCCGGAATTGTGATGCCACCAACGTTGGCTTTCTTTTTCAATATCCCTTTGGCTATTCGAGGTCTTTTCTGGTTCCATATAAATTTTAGCATTATTTGTTCCATTTCTTTGAAAAAGATGGATGGTACTTTGATAGGAATTGCATTAAATGTGTAGATTGCTTTAGGTAGCATAGACATTTTCACAATATTTATTCTTCCAATCCAGGAGCATGGAACATTTTTCCATTTCTTTGTGCCTTCCTCAATTTCTTTCATGAGTACTTTATAGTTTTCTGAGTATAGATTCTGTGTCTCTTTGGTTAGGTTTATTCCTAGGTATCTTATGGTTTTGGGTGCAATTGTAAATGGGATTGACTCCTTAATTTCTCTTTCTTCTGTCTTGCTGTTGGTATAGAGAAATGCAACTGATTTCTGTGCATTGATTTTATAACCTGACACTTTACTGAATTCCTGTATAAGTTCTAGCAGTTTTGGAGTGGAGTCCTTTGGGTTTTCCACATATAGTATTATATCATCTGCGAAGAGTGGTAGTTTGACTTCTTCTTTGCCGATTTGGATGCCTTTAATTTCCTTTTGTTGTCTGATTGCTGAGGCTAGGACCTCTAGTACTATGTTGAATAGCAGTGGTGATAATGGACATCCCTGCCGTGTTCCTGACCTTAGCGGAAAAGCTTTCAGTTTTTCTCCATTGAGAATGATATTTGTAGTGGGATTTTCATAGATGGCTTTGATGATATTGAGGTATGTGCCCTCTATCCCTACACTTTGAAGAGTTTTGATCAGGAAGGGATGCTGTACTTTGTCAAATGCTTTTTCAGCATCTATTGAGAGTATCATATGGTTCTTGTTCTTTCTTTTATTGATGTGTTGTATCACATTGACTGATTTGCGGATGTTGAACCAACCTTGCAGCCCTGGAATAAATCCCACTTGGTCGTGGTGAATAATCTTTTTAATGTACTGTTGAATCCTATTGGCTAGTATTTTGTTGAGTATTTTCGCATCTGTGTTCATCAAGGATATCGGTCTATAGCTCTCTTTTTTGGTGGGATCCTTGTCTGGTTTTAGGATCAAGGTGATGCTGGCCTCATAAAATGAGTTTGGAAGTTTTCCTTCCATTTCTATTTTTTGGAACAGTTTCAGGAGAATAGGAATTAGTTCTTCTTTAAATGTTTGGTAGAATTCCCCCGGGAAGCCGTCTGGCCCTGGGCTTTTGTTTGTTTGGAGATTTTTAATGACTGTTTCAATCTCCTTACTGGTTATGGGTCTGTTCAGGCTTTCTATTTCTTCCTGGTTCAGTTGTGGTAGTTTATATGTTTCTAGGAATGCATCCATTTCTTCCAGATTGTCAAATTTATTGGCGTAGAGTTGCTCATAGTATGTTCTTATAATAGTTTGTATTTCTTTGGTGTTAGTTGTGATCTCTCCTCTTTCATTCATGATTTTATTTATTTGGGTCCTTTCTCTTTTCTTTTTGATAAGTCGGGCCAGGGGTTTATCAATTTTATTAATTCTTTCAAAGAACCAGCTCCTAGTTTCGTTGATTTGTTCTATTGTTTTTTTGGTTTCTATTTCATTGATTTCTGCTCTGATCTTTATGATTTCTCTCCTCCTGCTGGGCTTAGGGTTTCTTTCTTGTTCTTTCTCCAGCTCCTTTAGGTGTAGGGTTAGGTTGTGTACCTGAGACCTTTCTTGTTTCTTGAGAAAGGCTTGTACCGCTATATATTTTCCTCTCAGGACTCCCTTTGTTGTGTCCCACAGATTTTGAACCGTTGTATTTTCATTATCATTTGTTTCCATGATTTTTTTCAATTCTTCTTTAATTTCCCGGTTGACCCATTCATTCTTTAGAAGGATGCTGTTTAGTCTCCATGTATTTGGGTTCTTTCCAAACTTCCTTTTGTGGTTGAGTTCTAGCTTTAGAGCATTGTGGTCTGAAAATATGCAGGGAATGATCCCAATCTTTTGATACCGGTTGAGTCCTGATTTAGGACCGAGGATGTGATCTATTCTGGAGAATGTTCCATGTGCACTAGAGAAGAATGTGTATTCTGTTGCTTTGGGATGAAATATTCTGAATATATCTGTGATGTCCATCTGGTCCAGTGTGTCGTTTAAGGCCTTTATTTCCTTGCTGATCTTTTGCTTGGATGATCTGTCCATTTCAGTGAGGGGAGTGTTAAAGTCCCCTACTATTATTGTATTATTGTTGATGTGTTTCTTTGATTTTGTTATTAATTGGTTTATATAGTTGGCTGCTCCCACGTTGGGGGCATAGATATTTAAAATTGTTAAATCTTCTTGTTGGACAGACCCTTTGAGTATGATATAGTGTCCTTCCTCATCCCTTATTATAGTCTTTGGCTTAAAATCTAATTGATCTGATATAAGGATTGCCACTCCTGCTTTCTTCTGATGTCCATTAGCATGGTAAATTCTTTTCCACCCCCTCACTTTAAATCTGGAGGTGTCTTCGGGCTTAAAATGAGTTTCTTGGAGGCAACATATAGATGGGTTTTTTTTTTTATCCATTCTGATACCCTGTGTCTTTTGACAGGGGCATTTAGCCCATTAACATTCAGGGTAACTATTGAGAGATATGAATTTAGTGCCATTGTATTGCCTGTAAGGTGACTGTTACTGTATATGGTCTCTGTTCCTTTCTGATCTACCACTTGTAGGCTCTCTCTTTGCTTAGAGGACCCCTTTCAATATTTCCTGTAGAGCTGGTTTGGTATTTGCAAATTCTTTCAGTTTTTGTTTGTTCTGGAAGCTTTTAATCTCTCCTTCTATTTTCAATGATAGCCTAGCTGGATATAGTATTCTTGGCTGCATGTTTTTCTCGTTTAGTGCTCTGAAAATATCATGCCAGCTCTTTCTGGCCTGCCAGGTCTCTGTGGATAAGTCAGCTGCCAATCTAATATTTTTACCACTGTATGTTACAGACTTCTTTTCCCGGGCTGCTTTCAGGATTTTCTCTTTGTCGCTGAGACTTGTAAATTTTACTATTAGGTGACGGGGTGTGGGCCTATTCTTATTGATTTTGAGGGGCGTTCTCTGAACCTCCTGAATTTTGATGCTCGTTCCCTTTGCCATATTGGGGAAATTCTCCCCAAGAATTCTCTCCAGTATACCTTCTGCTCCCCTCTCTCTTTCTTCTTCTTCTGGAATCCCAATTATTCTAATGTTGTTTCGTCTTATGGTGTCACTTATCTCTCGAATTCTCCCCTCGTGGTCCAGTAGCTGTTTGTCCCTCTTTTGCTCAGCTTCTTTATTCTCTGTCATTTGGTCTTCTATATCACTAATTCTTTCTTCTGCCTCATTTATCCTAGCAGTGAGAGCCTCCATTTTTGATTGCACCTCATTAATAGCTTTTTTGATTTCAACTTGGTTAGATTTTAGTTCTTTTATTTCTCCAGAAAGGGCTTTTATATCTCTCGAGAGGGTTTCTCTAATATCTTCCATGCCTTTTTCGAGCCTGGCTAGAACCTTGAGAATTGTCATTCTGAACTCTAGATCTGACATATTACCAATGTCTGTATTGATTAGGTCCCTAGCCGTCGGTACTGCCTCTTGTTCTTTTTTTTGTGTTGAATTTTTCCGTCTTGTCATTTTGTCCAGATAAGAGTATATGAAGGGGCAAGTAAAATACTAAATGGTGGCAACAACCCCAGGAAAAAATGCTTTAACCAAATTAGAAGAGATCCAAAATCGTGAGGGGGGAGAAAGGGGATAAAAAGAGGTTCAAAAAAGAAGAAAGAAAAAAAAAAGAAAAAAGAAAAAAAAAAAGAAAGAAAGAAAAGAAAAGAATTTAAAAAAAAAAGGAAAATACCTAAGAAAAATGTAAAAAAGAAAAAATATATATATTAGATAAACTAGTAAAAAATCGTTAAAAAAGAAAAAGGTAACAGTTAAAAAAAAAAAAATTTTACCCGAAGGCGAGGAAAAAAAAAAAACAAAAAATGAAAAAGAAAAAAATTAAATTAACTGCAAGACTAAAAAAAAAAATCACAGGGAAAAAGCCATGAGTTCCGTGCTTGGCTTTCTCCTCCTCTGGTATTCTGCTGCTCTCCTTGGTATTGAAACCGCACTCCTTGGTAGGTGAACTTGGTCTCGGCTGGATTTCTTGTTGATCTTCTGGGGGAGGGGCCTGTTGTAGTGATTCTCAAGTGTCTTTGCCCCAGGCGGAATTACACCGCCCTTACCCGGGGGGCCGGGGTGAGTAATCCGCTCGGGTTTGCTTTCAGGAGCTTTTGTTCCCTGAGCGCTTTCCGTAGAGTTCCGGAGGACGGGAATACAAATGGCGGCCTCCTGGTCTCCGGCCCGGAGGAGCCGAGAGCCCAGGGCCGCACTCCTCAGTGCGCCCTCAGAGAACAGCGCCAGTTACTCCCGTCTGCCTGACCTCCAGCCGCGCTCCGAGCTCACCGAGCCTGCGACCAGTTCAAGGTAACACCGAGCTGTGATCTTACTGTCGGTTCTGTCTCTGTAGCCGGCTTTCCCGTTCCAATACCCGCAAGGTCTGCGACACTCAGACACCCCTGATCCTTCTGGGACCCTGCGGGACCTGAGGCCACGCTGAACCCACGTGGGCTTCGCCCCGGTTTAGCCTCTGGAGCGATGTCCCTCAGCGGAACAGACTTTTAAAAGTCCTGATTTTGTGCTCCGTTGCTCCGCTGCTTGCCGGGAGCCGGCCCCTCCCCCCGGGGTCTATCTTCCCGTCGCTTTGGATTCACTTCTCCGCCGGTCCTACCTTTCAGAAAGTGGTTGTTTTTCTGTTTCCAGAATTGCTGTTCTTCTTCTCTTCGATCTGCCGATGGATTTTCAGGTGTTTGCAATCTTTAGATAAGCTATCTAGCTGATCTCCGGCTAGCTGAAGCAGTCTCAGCCTGCTACTTCTCCGCCATCTTGACTCCTCCTCCTTTTATTTATTTATTTGACAGACAGAGATCACAAGTAGGCAGAGAGGCAGGCAGAGAGAGAGGAGGAAACAGGCTCCCTGCTGAGCAGAGAGCCTGATGCGGGCCTCGATCCCAGGACCCTGGGATCATGACTTGAGCCGAAGGCAGAGGCTTAATCCACTGAGCCACCCAGGCACCCCAATATTTTATTCTATTTATTTAACAGAGAGAGAGAGAGAGGGAGATCACAAGTAGGCAGAGAGAAAGGCAGAGAGAGAAGGGGAAGCAGGCTCCCTGCTGAGCAGAGAGCCTGATGTAGGGCCCGATCCCAGGACCCTGAGACCATGACCTGAGCCAAAGACAGAGGCTTAACCCACTGAGCCACCCAGGCGCCCTGAGGCTGTTTTAAGGGTATGGAATTTCTGTCACTTTCAACTATAACTAGAACATAGCAACTCTTTTGTGTTAAATGTGAATAATATAGTTTTGTAATATATAAAACATATATAAATGAGTGTCTTCTTTTAAAGTGCTGATAGTGGAAAAAAAATGTTGATGGTGAGCCATTTATAGAAATTAAATTAAATCACCTTTGGGGAAAATTTTTAAAAATAACTCCAAAGATGGGTTACATACTTTAGAAATACTGATCTCCAGCAGAGTTTGCAATATGTATTGTGTAATTTTTAAAGCAATTATCAGATTCTGATGTTACATCATACAGATTAAATAATTCCTTTAGAATTCTTGATACACGTGGCTTTCATCATCTTCATTATGCCTTGAAAGAGAATTACACACATTTCAAAATGCTTTCATATATACTTTGCCATTAGATACGTTCAGGGGTACTATAGCAGAGCTAAGGCACATATTGCCATGTTATATTGTTTTCTTCTTTTTTTTTTTTAAGATTTTATTTATTTATTTATTTGACAGAGATCACAAGTAGGCAGGGAGAGGAGGAAGCAGGCTCCCCGCCGAGCAGAGAACCTGATGCGGGGCTCAATCCCAGGACCCTGAGATCATGACCTGAGCCGAAGGCAGAGGCTTTAACCCACTGAGCCACCCAGGCACCCTGCCATGTTATATTGTCTTATCTGCTTCAAGGTGTCATAAAATTTCTGCTGCTGGAGGTGTCAAAGTTGAGGCTGAATGACAGACCATCCCCACTGGGACATTCTCCATCTTCAAAAAGATACAGATGTACATAAAAGTCAGTGTCCTCTTGGCTCTTGACAATGACCTTTTATGAGAAGTTATTTTTTATATAGGTCATATGTCACATAAAACTTAAACTTTTCATTTTTTTCTTCAGAATTAGAGAACTATAATTTAATCCAAAGTAGTCATATTTCACCAGGCAGTCCTTCATTAAATTATGTAATCATAATTCATAGTTTCCCTTAGTATTTTAAAAACATGCCTTAGTTGTGACCATCTCCCATCCTTAATGACTTGCCGTTTAAATGGGCATGGATTAAAATAAAACCGCTCCTGGATGTGCGAACTGCCAATAAACTTGACAAACCAAATGTTCCTGGTATCAGATGTCCCATGCTACAAAGAGCTAGCAAATACTCTTTGCCTCAGACATGTTATTATTTATGGCTCATACTGTTGACACAGGCACAAATCAATGCAGGTGGTAACTACAGGAAACCCTCATGAGCATCTCTTGAACAATAGGTGTCACTCTTTGTCCTCAATCTGGCCCCAGTTTGCTTTGGAAGAGCTAAGGAGTTTAGTTTTGTCATTCACTGTTTGTAGATACTGTCTTCATAAGTCAAGTCTTTTATTTGCATGAATAGAAAATAGTGTTTCCCTTGTCACTTATAGACAATAATCACCCACTTTACAAATTGCTGATTGAAAAGATCATGGTCATTAACATTTGTTGAGCAGCCCCTGGGTACAATGGGCTATAACAGGAAGAAGAGAAAGGAGAAATGAATGAGAAAGTGAAGGGCAGGTTCCAGAGAGAGTGTTTAAGCTGCCTATCAAGACTCTTAGACATACTGTGTGTGCTACAAAGGCAATTTAATTTAGCAAATATTTATTTACTGTTAACTGAAGCACTGGGATAATTTTAAAAGATGATTTTTAAAAGGCCTAGACATTGTACACGCCCTCAGAGAATGAATGTCCAGCTATACAGAAAGAACATAAGCATGTAAAAGTAACTAACAATACCATTCAGTAAATTAGGTTAAGTGTGAGTAACAAGGAGCATAAAGGCTATAGATGTGGACAGCTGTTTAAGGAAGAATATATGACTTAGGAGAAATTGATTTTGAGGAGGATCTCTAAAAATGGGCAGCATTTGATGCATGGAAGAGAGAGAGAGAGGCTATACTGAGAATCAGTGATAGATTCCTACCTCTACCGTGCTGGAGAGGATGTAGAAATTGTTCTGGAATAATGGGAAGCAACCACCAGAAGATGTTTTGGGGCATGACCGTGGAAAACTGAGTAATAATAAATACATTTTGCTTTCATGGATTCTGCAGGACAAAAATAAAGGGATGACAAAATATTTTTTATTTTCTTTTTTTTTTTTTTGCTTAGAAGCTGGTTTTCCTATTGTCTTTAATAACTTTCCCAAACACTGACTTATAGTTCAACTAACTCACATACCTTGGGTAGCTACTCTGAAAGGCATGGGGCCAGGTAACAAAACTGTGCTCCAGAGCTTACTCTGGGAAAATAGAGACCTGATACACAAATCACTCTAAACTAGGCTAGCGTACCCTTATCTGTGTAAGAAAGGTTTCAGGTGAGCTGGGATTCAGATAAGGAAGAATGTATCTTGCTGAAGGCATCAGCATACATGTATCCTACACTGTGTTGTCTTCGTGACTGAGAGGGCACCAGCTTTTGAGTTTGAGAACTCTTCCAGAGGTTCTTTGAATAACCACAAAAGAGCTGCCAAAACTCAAGAAGTGGTGCAAATTTCCATCTCTATGACCAAAAATTGAGGAGATATTGAAGGTGAGGACCATCTCTGAGATATCTGACATCTTTCTCAACAGGTGACTGCCACTCTGTCTGACTAGAATCACTGAAGAACGAGGAATCTTTACCTCTGCTCCCTGTCATCAGTGGGGTGCACATTTGAGCAGACCTGTGTGCCTCTGAGTCATGCATGTGGGTAAGACCATGAGGTCTTATTATAGTATTAATAGGGCATACCTCATAGTGTCTACTTTATAGGATTAATGTGAGGATCAAATAATATAATATAATTCATTTTATGTGCTCTAAAAAGTGTTTTTTTAATAGCAAACACGGGATAATTTTTATGTAAATTAAAATAGTAATGGAGATCCATTTTTTTTACTCTTCAGATTGTCAAAAATTTATAGGCATCATTATACTACCAGTAAGGAAGGACTGGGAAATTAGTTTCTCATGTACATTGCCAATTGAGTATAAACTGATAAACTCTTTCAAAAGAATATATCAGCCTTAAAATGTATAAATCCTCTGATCTAATATTTTCTCTTCTAGACATTTGTTCTGAGAAAAAGAGTAATGTTTTTTAACATATTGTTTTCATTAGGGAAAAATTAAGTAACTTAAATGTCCAAAAATATGAAAATAGTTAAGTAAATTATGATACAGGTATTCTTTTTATTGAGGTATAATTGAGATATATCATTATATTAGCTTCAGGTATACAACATAATGACTTGTTATTTGTATATACTGTGAAATGCTCACCACAGTAAATCTAATTATATTCTTTAAAAGTATACATGTGTTAAGTATATACATGTAATATATATTTGTATATATACCAGATATATTATATTTAATGCTATATATATATATATATATAATTTGTATATATGATGTTCTATGTGGAAAACAAGGCACAAAAATATCAGATTATATGTAAATAATACATAAATATGGTGTACACACGGGCTTATCACTGAACAAAAGAAATGACAACTGATTTGAATTTTCTTTCTTAACAATTGTTTCTAAAGTTTACAGTGATTACTTTTATAATAAGAACAATAATAATAAGTTCATTGCTATTGTTTTCCTTAAAAAGACAAAGAAGATAAGGAGGACATAAGGAGAAGGAAAGGAAAAGTGAATTGGGGAAAATCAGAGGTGGAGATGAACCATGAGAGACTGCGGACTCTGAGAAACAAACTGAGGTTTTTGGAGGGGACGGAGGTGGGGGGTTGGGTGAGCCTGGTGGTGGGTATTAAGGAGGGAACGTATTGCATGGAGCACTGGGTGTGGTGCATAAACAATGACTCTTGGAACACTGAAAAAATAAAATTAAATTTTAAAAAATTGTAAAACATGAAATAAACCTGAAAAATGTGTTTCCTTATCTCTAATTCAGGTGGATGTTGTTAGGAATAAATATAACATTTGAAAAAAAAAATACAAAGACGATATGGGGAATGCAACAGGCATGTAACAGAAGTTGGTTTTAGATATCTATGTGTTTCAAATTCTAACATGGGAAGAGGGAGGAGCATTATCTCTCGAGCTGAACCTCATCCAAGTGATGAGGGCCAACCCAACCCTTGTTCATCGATTTATAACTAACTAGATTGAATGGTTCTTAAAACCAAGGTAAGACTGTGAATGTCCTGAGCTAAGACAAACGGCAACTTCTTGCCTTTCCCATTGACATCATTTAAACTTTAGCAAATCACCCACCTAAATGCATATGATAGTAACTCATACGAGTGATAAGAAAAATTGCATTTGGTTTTCTGACAAACATTTATTGAACATCTAATTCCATGCCAGTGCTTAGCTAGGTCTCAGCGGATACTACAGAAAAGAATAAAGGCTCTAACCTGCTCTAGCAAAATGCTCCCTCAGGCGAAGCAGAGAGAAATGTAACAAGTGTTTGCTGCAGAGTAGGGCAGATGTTATAATGAGGGAAGGGGAGGGCATACTGTTACTCACTAGATATTTACAAAGTGTCTACTATGTACAAGGTGCTGCCACACACTCTGAGGATATAACCAGGAACCTACTAATCTCTGCCTCGGTGGGGCTTACACTATAGTGAGGGAAGAGAGATAAATAAAAGAAAGAAATAAACTACAGTGTAGGTAAGATGTCGAGAAAACCTAAAGCAGGAAAAAGGGTGGGGGAGCAACTGTAATCAGATAAAAGATAAAGGGAGCCTGCCAGAAAAATAACATTTGCCTGAAGACCCAATGGAGTGAAAGCAATGAGCCAAGTGAATATTTAGGGTAGGAGCATTTTGGAAGAGGGAAAGGAAGAGGAAGGGGAGTCAGGCAGAAACAGAGGGTGCGGCAAGGGCAAAGACTCTGAAGTAAGAGTGTGGTGGTGTTTTCCAAGGTCTGTAAGCAGTCCGTGTGTTTGGAGGTAATGAGCGAGGAGAGAATGTAGTAGGTAATGGTAGTAATTCAGATCCTATATGGCCTTGCAGACAAATGTAAAAGTCTTTGCCTTTTGCTGTGAAGTTACTGCAGTGCTTTGAGCATAGGAAGGGCATGACCCATACATTATAGTAGGATTACTGTTATTTTCTTGCAAACACAATAGCAAGGATATTGACCATGAGTATACTGCAGTGATTTAGGTGAGGGTGGAGGTAGCTTGGAACAGGTTGGAGGCAAGGGATAAAGTGAGAATTTGCTGGATTCTGGATATATTTTGAAAATCGAGTCAACAGAATTTGCTGAGGGATTGGAAACAAGTTAAAAAGTGACTTATTTTTTTTAAACATAAGCAAGGAAAGAATGAAGTTGCCCTTGAATAAAATGGGGAAGACAATAGGAAGAGCAACTTTCGAGGGTGGAAGAGAGGAGCTCAGTGCTTGACATGTAAAGGCTGAGACGTCTGAAAGCCTTCTCAAAGGAGATGTAAACGAGACAGAGAAAGAGTTCAGGGCAGAGATTAGCGCTGATGCAGACCTGAGCATCATCAGTATTTAGGTGGTATTCAAGGTGATAAGATAGGATAGTAGTCAGAAAGACTGGGTATAGACAGATACCAGGAGAGGTTCGGGCTCCAGTGTTAAGAGACTGGGAGTAGGAGGTGGAACCACCAAAGAACAGTGAGAAGGAGCCGTCCTTGGGTAGAGGGAAAACACTCTGGAAGCCAAGAGAAGAGAATGCTTTAAGGAGGTGGGATCGACCAACTGTCAAATGCTGTTGGTAGATCAGGTATTGGTAGGACTGAGAAGTGGCCCCTAGATTTGGAAACATGGAAGTCATAGGTGACCATAAACCGTAACAAAGGCAAGTTTAGAGAAGAGGTGGGTGTGGAAATGTGAAGGGAGCGAGTCCATGAAAGAGCCGAAGTTGAGGAGTTAGATACAACTGTTCCCAGAGTTCTGTGTTTTAAAAAAATAGAAAAAGGTGGGGGGGCGGGGGAGGAGGGGAGGAAAATTGAAGCATATGGAGAAGGACATGGTGTCCAGATGGCATCCAGAGTTTTATTTTTAATATGAGAGAAATGACACTGGTATGTATCCTCATTTTAAAAATCCAGAATAGAGAGAAAAATTGATGATGCAGGAGAGGAGAGATTACTAGATCACGGGCACTGAGAAGGCAAGGGAAGATCGAGGGTCTTAGTGCTGTCCTCCAGAAAAACAAAGCTTCATATGTTAACATTTTATTGGGAGGGCAAAATCACCAGGAATAAGAATGAGGATAAAGGGCGTGTGGTAGGGAAGGAATGAAAACAAATATGACAGAATATTACCAATCTGACCGCAGCTTTGTGACCAACTGTCACAGCTGTTTGTCCTTGTAGGACATCTTCAGAGATGCTGTATCCGAGAAGTTAGGAAGTCCCCACACAGAGCAGGATTTGCTCAATGGTTCACACCTCCCCTCTGAAAACTCAGGCTAGGAGGCAAGAGAAGGGCATGCATCCAAAGGAGTAGGGAATTTGCCAGTGGGTTGTTATCCGCAGTGATTCTGGAAGCTCGGAGCAGTACCCTGAGTGACCTCTTGTCTGAACAGCAGTTGTGGTGGCAGCCGGTACCTCGTTCTTTAGTTGTGTAAGCTGTGGCTCGGTTATTCCTGGCAGAGGACCACTGGTCAGTGTCTTGATCTGAGGTGATGCATAAGCTGGAAATAGGACAGAAGGTTCTGGCTTTTGACTGGATAACTGACCAGTCCTCAAAAATATCTAGAAAGACAGGTAGTTACTTGGGCATAGATTCATATAGGTGGGTAGTGGTGGAGTTCGTGAAAATGCTTTTCTGTTTCCTCAACAAAATCAGCTGAGTGAGAACAGGGGATTGAGGAAGCTGGGAGGCTCATGGAGAGAGGAAGTTAAGTGATCATCTAGGTGGGAGTGTGGGAGGAAAAAAACCAAAAAACAACCAGGGAGCCTGGGAGGGCTTGTCTTATCTAGGGAGTCCGCAAAAGCTTCTTGGAGAAAGGGATCTGGAATTGAGATGTTAAGAATGAGTTGGAGTTAATCAAATGGGCAGGGGACTTACCTCCTGGTAAAGGGAATATAAGTATGTGATAAGACCTAGGAAGTAGAAAAAGCATAACACATATAAAGATTGCTGATCATAGTGCATGATGAGCAAAGCAGAGGAACTGAGTTTGTAGAGTTAGATGGGTAGAAGAGTCACTTTTCAGGCCTTCTATTTTATAGGGGTTTGGTCTTGTCAATGTTGATGATAAAAATACTCGGTGAATTAGGATGATTGAAGTGCAAGTCAAGGGTTAGGAGATTTATACGTATTTGTGAAATCAGATACACTGGGAATTCCTGATGTCCCCAGTGAAAGTCACAGTTAATCCCATGAACAGAAAAGTAAGCATAACTCTAATTCACAAATATGAAAAGTGTTAATCATTTTGCAAATAATAGACTACATTATCTTCAGCTCCTCTGCAATATCTCTATGGCTATTACATCAGAGAGGAATTTGATAATAGTTATGATACTTAGTATCTTTAATAGAAGCATCCTAAGAGCACACCCAGAATTATACAAACACACATCTATTCACATACATAGATATTCATAACTTTGGCAGGGAAGCTAGATAAAATGTGAAATGGAAGAACATAAAAATAAAACCAATTACTATCTTGGCAATAAGAGTTCTTTTACTCTGCTTAGCAACCCTCTGAAAATAAGAGTATGCATTAGCATCAATTCAGATAGTAATATGTTCCAATACTTATATCTCTAGGAGACTTTTATCCTTCCCACAAATAATCGAAAGATACTTGGACATAATGACATCTTAAACTGTAGAGAATTAAGAGTGGAGATGACAAGGTAATGAGACTTCATTTTTTAAAAAGTCGCACTTGGGGTATGTTCAGATTTTAGGTCTTCGACTAAACTTGCTACTAGTGTCCTACATATCTTGTGTGTCCTGAAACCCTGCATCATCGAGGACACCCCTTCGATTTTATTCATTCCTCACTGTCGCGTTGCTGTGTCTACAATGTTCTCAGAGTTATGTTAAAAGCTATGGAGAATACTAAAAGAAGTACCTGCCCTTGGGAAGATTCCCAGAGAAAACTCATGAGAACTACAGTTCTCCTTTCTTAACCCCCTCAACTAAGGTAATTGGCTTAAGACCGTGAGGCTCCTCGAAGTGAAAAGAAGGGTCTGGTAGAGCCACATGAATCATGAGTGCTTCCATCATTAGCCATTAAAATACAGTGGAAAATTTAAGTCACCGCATGCATGACATGCTGTGGTCCACAGAGGGGGAGAAGTGGTGTGCCTCCTTTAATTACTCCTACGGAACTGAGCACATGTCTAGCCATGGTCTTTTCTTTTACTATTTTCCAAATAATGAGTACTCTAATTGCTTCAGTTGGAGCGGCCCTTGCTCATTTTAATGGTTGGCTGCCAGTGTTCTTTCTCTTTCTTCCTTCCCTCTGCTCTCTACACACACCGTCTCTCCTCCCTCCCCCATTTTTGGTCTGAATTTGATGAAAGTCTGGTTTTTACTCCCAGAAAGTTTAAGTGGTTAAATTAAATCACAACTTGCTTTAGTCAATCATCTGGGGAGCTCTTTAGGAATTGGGGAAACATTTTATTTACGACTCAGCTTTCCACCTGTGCTGACATGGCGTGGAATTTACAGCTATATTGAAAGCGTTATAACCAGCAGCTCAGAAATTCCACATTCTCCTGAGCTGCATTATTAGGGAACATTTGTCAGGCAGCCAATTGCTGTGTCAGCCCCTAATTGATTTATATTAGCATCTGTAGGAATGAGGTGGAGGGTGGGGTTGAGCCTGAGCCCACTTCAGACTACCCAATTGCTGAGTTTCCTATGCGCATTGGAGACTTGCAAACAGAATCGAACAAAGGTACTGGGTTTTCCTTTTGTTTTATTTTTAGGCAACATGTTTAAAATTACAAATGTTAACAAGGCCAGTATAAGCTTTTACTACTTTGTGAAAAGTTTGGGGAGCTTAGCCTCTCCCTGCCAGGCCCTATTGCTTAACTGTAAAGAACACCTGGCCCCCTGAGAAATGGGGCGGGGGGGTGTGGATAAAAAAAAAATCAAAACAAAACCTAGAAAGGCCTTCAAAATGTTTTCCTCTGTCAGCCTTCATTTACAAATAAAGCAGTTAGCTCTAATGGCTCTTTTTTACACTCAGATTCCCCTCCTCCTGGATTAGAAACAAAAATCTCTACTACTCATTTAGAAACACCTGGACTGAGGTTAGGTCCAAGTTGAGGGACTGGAGAAATCAGCAGAAGGGACCATAGAGGGAATGCCCAAGACACTCATTCACTACAACATTGGATCTTGGGTACAGATATTTTAGACAGGAGCTCCCAAATAGCAGTGCTCCCAGAGTGTCTTGGACAATATGGTTTTAGGTGTTAGCATCCTTGATGGAAACCACACTCCCTGCCACCTCCTAATGCATCATATCTGGTTCACGGCACACACTGAGATTATGTGCCTGGCCCCGTTGCTATATGAGTTTGAAACAATTTACACACTGCCATCGTGAAGCTTCTGCAAGAGGTACAGGGCAGGGATCGAAGATGATAGGAAATGAGCATGTTGTGAGTGTGGAGACCACAAAGCTGTATCATGAAAGGGAGGAGTTCCTTAGGTTCGTCTAGGCTTTTAGTTATGGGGCAACTACAGCTGAGAGTAACTCTAGGAAAGGCCTGCCTCTTTCTACTGCCCTCAGAGAATGACTGGTTAGTCAGCAGAGGTCCTCATGGCAGGACTGGGCTCAGTGTGCCTGGCTTGCAGAGCTCACAGAGTTCGCAGTGTTCCTTGATTTCCATGTGCCTGGGTTATAGTATACCTTGTTCATAGCATGCTTTGTCACAAGGTACCACATGCTTTGATCACAACCTGTCTCACTTACACCCCTTAGACTTGACACACCTTGGTCAGAAGGCATCTTGGTCACACCATGCTTGTGCTACATGCTCTTGATATCCACACGTCTCAGTCCCAGCATACTGGCCACAGAACCCCTCTCAGCATGGTACATCTTTGTTGTGGCACCGTGTGCTTTGGTCATAGTAGATCTTGGCCAGAGTATTCTCGTTTTCTTCTGCCTGTGTGCATGGGGATTGGTCACAGCAGTAGTTGGTCATTGTGGGCCTCTGTCTCTATGGTCTTGGGTCACAGAGTACCTAGCACGCTTTAGCCATGGCATGATGATGGTCATTCACACCTGGGTAACTGGGTGCCTGAATCATGCCTCATCCGGGTCATAGCACTGTTGTGGTTATAATGTGACTTCTGTTTACAAAGTAATGGTAATTAGAAATCCTCTCTTAGCCTATAGTGTTCTCATGGGATGTGGAGAGACAGGTGGGATTCTAGAAGCCAAGTTAGAGAGGCATCATAGAGCCAGTAATACAGGTCCTCAAAATCAGGTTGATATACATAGTAACAGAATCTGTGTCCCAGAATGTTGAATTGGGCACTTTAAAACTATCTCTATGCTAATGACTCCTGAATTTATAGATTCTTCCCAGACTTGTATATCCATCTTCTGGCTTGACATTACCACTTTTCTGTCACTCAGAATTGATGTGGTTCCACAACTGGGCCGGTATGTTCTTCTAACCTGATTTTCCTGCAGTCTTCCCCCTCTGAGATCAGACACCTCCATTTCTCAGGTTGTTCAGACCAAAACTTATGGTCATTCTTTTTTTTTTTTTTTTTTAAAGATTTTATTTATTTATTTGTCAGAGAGAGAGAGAGTGAGAGCTAGCACAGGCAGACAGAGTGGAAGGCAGAGTCAGAGGGAGAAGCAGGCCCCCTGCGGAGCAAGGAGCCTGATGTGGGACTCGATCCCAGGATGCTGGGATCATGACCTGAGCCGAAGGCAGCTGCTTAACCAACTGAGCCACCCAGGCGTCCCAACTTATGGTCATTCTTGACTTTACTTTTTCTCATATCCCACATCCAACACATCAGCAAATCCTGCTGACTCTCAATTCAATATAGGTAGACAATATAATCCTCCCTACCTTCATAACTGTAACTCTGGTCCAGAGGCCTCCTTGCTGGGATTATTAAAATAGTCACATAATTAATCTCTCATCCTCTTTATCTATTATCAACATAGATACTAGATGAACCTGTTAACATAGAAATCTTTGCTCTCATGAAAACCCTTCAAAGTCTAATGGCTGCTGCACTGGGAAAAGGCCACAGTCTTTGCGATGACCCCTAAGGCCCCACAGTCTGAACTGTGTGACCTCTCTGGCATCCTCTCCAGCTCTTTTCGCCCTGACAGCTGCGAGCTCCTGCTCGGACACCTTTGCACTTGTACTATTTCCGCCCCATGCAGAGCACTCTGCCCCCAGATACCAACAGTGCTGATTCCCTCACTTGTTTTCAGCACTTCGCTCAAATGATCCTGAATTTTGTCTCATGCTAAGCACATTCCCTTCCTTTTTCTTTTTAGCATTTGTTACTATGTACCATACCATGTATTGGAC
This sequence comes from Mustela erminea, assembly GCF_009829155.1. NCBI lineage: Eukaryota > Metazoa > Chordata > Mammalia > Carnivora > Mustelidae > Mustela > Mustela erminea. The sequence continues at coordinate 94,954,326 of NC_045619.1, forward strand.
TCATTTATTTTGCTTATTGTCTGTCCTCCACAGTATGCCGGTGAGGGCAGCAATTTTCAGTTCGTGTGTACTTGCATTCCCTGCTAGTGGAACAGTGCTTGACATATGAAAAAGTGCTCAATGCATGTTTGCTGAATGAATGAATATTAGACAATTACTGCAATTTAAATTTCGTTTCTGCTCTTTGTTTTTCTTTTACCCTTCTTAAAACTCTTTGAGGCTTCAATGTTAATCCCATGTTACCCGTTTGTCTGCCTTTTGGCTCTTTTATTTATTCCCTCTACAAACTCTTCATCTCATACTTCTCAGGACTTAGACTAACGTACTTACTAATCATTCCATGTGATTTTCTAATAAGGTCCTCAAATTGTATAAAATAAAATTCATTGCATTCTACCAAACTTGTCATGTTTTCTAGCTCAATTAATGATGCCATAATCTATCTAATCATAAAAGTTAGAACTTGGTGTCTTCTGCAGTTTCTCCATGATAGTTATTTCTAACTTCAATTAGAAGACCTCTTTTTGGCCAGGATGACATTTTGATTTCTTGTTTCCATCTTCAGCTAGCAAATATACACATCTATACATATATCTATGGGCCTATGTGTATAAGATGCACACACACACACACACACACACACACAATAATAACAGAGGTTAAAGTCACAGTTTTTTTTTTTTTTTAATTTCAATTCAACTAGCCAATATATAGTACATCATTAGTTTTTGTTCTATTAAGCTTTAAGTTAGAAAACTGGCAGTTACAACCAGAAGTTTGATCAAGAGCCACAAGTTCCTCAGGTGTCAAAGAGAATGCAGCCAGACTCACTGCATGAACTTGGACGCTGAGGCAGGGCTCTCTCCCTGCAAATACAATGGAAGAAACAGTGACTCATGACCAGGGTGAAGGTGTTTGTCAACACACTTGTAATGCCTGAAGGAGATACACTGGACTTGAACCAAGCTGCCAGCCAGCTGCCAAGACTGAATTTGCTAAGTGCCATGTATCACCCATAGCTTCTACTATACGAACTGTTTCTGAACTAGAGGTCCAGCTGTGCCCTCAAGGCAATCATAAAAAACACTATAGAGAGAGGAAAAAAAGAAAAGTGGTCCCAAAGGAAGCAAAGAAAAATTATAAACCTATAAATGAAAATTCCAAAGAAGATAACTAAAACTAACACTAAAAGAAACAGTCAATGGTATTGACAAGTGGGAGACTGTGTCAGTCTTAAAAAAATAAAAATAAGGGAACAATTTATATGTGATTTTGAAATCCCTTAAGATTCTCAGAGACACAGGGCACCTGGGTGGCTCAGTGGGTTAAGCCGCTGCCTTCGGTTCAGGTCATGATCTCAGGGTCCTGGGATTGAGTCCTGCATCGGGCTCTCTGCTCAGCAGGGAGCCTGCTTCCCTCTCTCTCTCTCTCTCTGCCTGCCTCTCCGTCTACTTGGGTTCGCTCTCTGTCAAATAAATAAATAAAAATCTTAAAAAAAAAAAAAAAAAGATTCTCAGAGACACAAAAAAAGGAGGACCCAGGGAAGAAAATTGTGAAATGCCAACCAGCAGATATAACTCAAGAAGAAGTGGTTAAAAACAGACATAACTAGCAATCATGTTATGTAGACAGTCCTTGACTTAAAAAAAAAAAAAAAAAGGACCTTCCAGAATGTAGTCAAAGAATTAGTGAATTCAGGCATTATTGAACATTCGCCTAGAATGAACACAGGAGAGTAAATGAAAAATGTAAAAGATAATTTGAGGTTCTAAATTTCATCTTAAAGAATTTGAGAATTCAAAAACAAAAAGAAAGGCGTATAAGCAATTTTCTAGAAACTAATTTTTCAGACTTGAGGACAAGAGTTCTCCTACTAAAAGTGCATCCTTTGTTTCAGGTATGGTAAACAAAAACAAACCCACATCTATACCCATCACAGTGAAACTGAAAAGCATAAAAGATAAAGTAAAAAGTCTTTAAATTTATGAGAGAAAAGATGGATTAGCAGCAAAAGAATAACAATTATACTTAGAATTTATTTCAACACTATCTCTGAAATGCCAGGAGAAAACTACCATCAGTTTAACACTTTATATCAAGCTAATCCACAATCAAGAGTGAGGACAAGATGAAGATATTTCTAAACTCATAAATGCCATGAAAATGTACCTTTCAACAAGTTAAAAGAATTTTTAAGGGATAGAGTTCATTGATAAGAAAAACAAATCAAAATTAATGAAATCAAATATGAAGACAAAATGAAGGAATGGTAAAAATTATGTTGGGCAATCTATAACTCATGTGAAAGAAAATTCTAGAAACAACATTGAAGATTGTGGGGGTGGTAGGAAGTGGTAGGAACTCAGTGTGTAGGAAAAATGTGCTGAAGTCATTAAAAGAAGGACAGAAAAGCTTCACCTCTTGTTAGAAAAAAATATGAGAGAGAAATGCATCTTAAAATTTTAGTAGTTAATTCCCAAAGAATTAAAGTACAAACAATATGTTGAAATTAGCAAGGGAATAGAAAAATGAACAAGAAAAATTTCAGCAATCTAATAGAAGTCAGGAAAGGGGAAAAATGAAGAAAGCATAGGAAACAGAACAAAATAAAATGGTAAAAATATTTCCAAATATATTAGCAACCTCAAATGGAACAGTTGAACTCTTCTACTAAAAACTAAAAACCATATCGGGGAAAAATTTCAAGTATGTTCTGATTATAAAAGATAATTTTTTACTGTGGCAAAAAAGACAACAAAATTTAGCCTCTTACCCCTGAACCAAATAATACATTATATGTTAATAAAAAAAACTTAGCCTCTTAACCATTTTTAAGTGTACAGTTAAATAGCATTAAGTGTATTCATATTGTTATGAAACAGATCTCCAGAACTTTTTCATACTGTGAGTCTGAAACTCTCCTTATTAGAGTAGAGCTCTCCTTCCCCCTAGCCCTGGTAACCATCATTCTACTTTCTGTTTCTATGAATTTGATTACTTTGGATACCTCAGATAAGTGAAATTATACTTTTCAAATCACACTGAAAAATGGAAAATGACAGGATTGGAAAAGATACACAAAGGAAATAGAAAATTAGTTGGTGTAAAATATATAGAGTCATACTGGACACTCCAATTGGCTTAAGCAGTGAGCAACACCACTTTTGAAGGAGTGGGCCGTGGAAAAAGCATCCATGGAGGAAACCAAGAAAAAATGATTGGTAGAACATGAGTAGAAGAAGAAGAATGTAGAGATTCAGAAAGTAAGGATCATGCAACTATGTATTAGGTCAGTCAAGTGAGAACCTAAACACACGAGGAAATTTGGAAGTTCGGAGTACTGGTGATCCCTATTGGTGACCTTTGCAAAAGCAATTTCAATTGAATTTGAGCAAATTCCTCTCTTTCAGATTGAGAAGTTTGAGAAAAATAGGAGAAATGATAATCTAGAAGGAGGCTGAGGGAAGATAAATATTGCTTTATAGGACTCATATAACCATACTGATAGATTCAGGGCAAAGAGATTAAAATGGAGGAGTGGCAACTTGTCTCTCCAGCTGCATCTACAGCCCCCACATAAATTACATTTTCGTTAACAGGGGGCCACTCACTGGTCCCTGAACAATCCCATACCTTTACCTCTTTTTGATAATGGTTACTATTCTTAAGGCATAATATTTCCTTTCCCTCTTTTGCCACTTCTTACTCATCTGTTTAGATTTAGCTCAGATATTCTCTCCTTTGTTAAATCTTGTCTGACTCTCCTATGAGAACTAAACTCTCATTCCATTGTATTCATTAATAAATGATAAGAAGAATATATGTTATTTATATATGGGATATAGTTATAATTTTTTAAATATCTTGTCTACCAGTTCTATTATGCATGTCATTTCTAGGTATGATTTTAGCCATGGAGACCCCCCCGCCAACCCTTATTACAAGTCGTATGTTCTTCTGCTTCTTTACACACCTGGTAATTTTTAAATTCTATATCAAATATTATGGACTTGAAGTTGTTGAGTGCTGAATATTTTGGTATTTCTGTAAATATTCTTGAGTTTTGGTTTCAAAGACTGGTAAGTTACTTGGAAGTAGCTTGATCCTTTTGAGCCTTGATTCTTTTAGGTGGGACCAGAACAGTCTTTAGGGCTAATTCTGCCCCATTACTGAGGCAGGGTCCTGAATACCCCACCCGATGCCCACGAATTATAAGGTTTTCCACTCTGGTTAGTAGGAAAACTACTGGCCCTGTGGGAACTTCAGGAATGTTTCCTTCTAATCATTTCGGATGCTTCTTTTCCTGGCCTTGGGTATTTGCCTCACATGCATGTGCTAGTGGGTATTCAACTGAAGACTCAAAGGGGACCCTCTGCAGATGTCTGGAATTCTCTGTGTCATCCTCTCTTATGTAGTATCCTAGACTCCCAGCTCTATCTTCTTGACTCAGATAGATGGCTGAGCGCCATTCGGCTCCCTTTTCCTGGGCCACAGGAAATTATTATAGGGTTCACCTCATTAATTTTTATTTTCTTAGGGATCATTGCCTTTGTGATTCCCAGTGTCTGACGTCTGAAAATGATTGTTTCAATAATCAGTGTTTCAATGAGGAAAAAAAAAATGGGAAAGCTAGTAGCAGTTTTCAGATAAAAAAAAAAGTCAACAGTAAAGTTTTAAAAGTTATAAATGCATAGCTATAAAATTTAAACATTACTGATTAAATTCTTTTAATCAAAATGAGATTTTGCATAGGTTTAATGGCTTTTCTTTTCCTATGTAGCTGTTATTATTACAGACAAAGAACTTTTTGGATATTGGCTTCCATGTGATATGTAGACTATAAGGCCACTCAAAGGAGTAAGCTATGTGGGCAGCAGCCCTTTTTTTTTCTGGTAGTGATCAGATAATAACCAGTTGCGTCTTTAAAGGCAAATCACATACACTAATTGATTATATTGATATCTACTTTTATTGTGAACTTTACCATAAAAAAATCATTTTATCAGGGTCTGACTTCCTCAGGACAAGAATTCTTCAGGGATCGAGGCCATGCCTCATTCATTTTTGATATCCCCAGAGCCTAACACATTGCTGGAACTTACGTATTTTTAGGAGCTAAGAGACCCTGAAACACAGTTGCAAAAATCTGGATGACCAAGTATACTCAGTAAACTTTCTTTAAAACTGCATGGACAGTTGAGATGGAAATAGGACACTGTAACAGCTACAGGACATACTATTGCAATATTCAGTAAATTCTAGTGGGGTCAAAGGCTTAGTGACCTGCCACAACAGTGGGACCCAGGTCCTGGCATCTCTGCTAAGGCTGCTCACTGAGGCCACACTGTTCATTTTTAAAAGGGAGCTTTACAGATTAATGAAGAACAACATCAATAAGAATCTTAGGCAGTTCTTCATATTAAAATTACTATTTCAAGTTGGGGCAAGACAAGCTATTGTAAGTAAACTCAAAATACAATTTTCCAAGTGCAATAAACTTTTTCCTCACTTACATGAAGTTAGGCTTCAAAGCAAATACTCTGGGTTAGTGGGGAGACCATACTCCATATAGCCATTGAGAGACCCAGTCTCTTCTACAAGTGAGGTCAAGAAAGAGTAGTTCTTGGGCTGTGGCTTTCCGATCAGATAGCTGCAAGAAAAGGACATGGAAGGGTGTGTGTAAAGGTTTGGTCGACCAGGGTTGAACACAGTGCCTTACACCTCTGTTCACATTCCACTGGGGAAAGATGTCATATGGCTACAGACACACCTAAACGCAAGGTAACTGAGAAATGTACAGTAGCTGGGAAGCCATATGTGCAGTTCCAACGAACCAAAAAAATAAAAAATAAAAAATCTGTGACACACCTGGCCATCTGTTTACTTTTAGTAAACTGAACAGGAATTGATATTCCCACCGACTGTTAGACCACATCATCTGGTGATTGTTTAAAAAAAAAATACAGATCTTTTGACTTCCTTTCTTTCTAGATGTCCTATTGACATACAGGTTAACTGTTCTTAGTATTTCTCATACAGTGACATCACAGCTGGCTTTGTAAGTAACAGCTATCCTCTGATTTTCTCATGACAATTCATATAAAGTTCTATAGGAAAACATTGCTATGTGTGGGGCAAAAAGGAAAGGTTTGCTTTTGAAAGAGGTTCTGTATTCTAACAAAGGGGAAAAAAAAACATCTCAGGAGAATAATTTTGTCATATGTCTAGGAGTTTCTTTGGGGAAGAATATTTATTTTAATATTTGTATATTAATAGCCCAGACATCTAAGATAGGACCTATCACAGATACTCAAAGGTTTCTGAAACAAAACTGAGACAATATGCATAAGGACCAAGTGTACTGTTGCCAAATTTCAACTTTGAGCTGCACATAGGTCAACATAAAGCCACAAAGATGCACAGGGGTTGGTCAGGGGTACCATACTGTACTGTGAAAAGCTGACAGGTGGGGGTTACATATGGGGTATAGCTTGAAGGGTGGGCTGGATCAATGAGTGAAAGGTCTTATATGCCAAAACTGGGATTTAAAGTGTAGCCATCAATGGTTTTTAAACAGGAAAGTAACAAATCCAGATCTACTTTAGAAAAATAATTCTGTGAAACAATGAATTGGGTAAGACAGAGACAAAGGGCAAGAAGACACTGATGAGAGAGACAGAGACCGATCCGAAGCTGGCAGTGGCAAGGGGCTAAGAAGTGAGGCATAAACAATCTTGGACTTTCAGGTGCCAGATCCATAGGAGTGGTGATTACTGATAATTAAACATGGAAGGGAGTACTAGAACTGCAACTGTTCTGGGATGCAGATGGAAAAACCCAGAAATCAACATGCTCAAGGACATGCGAAGCGAAGTGCATGTAACACTTCTAGGTAGTTCAATTAGAATTAGAGACAAAATTGGTGTCGGTTTCAGGGGCCCTACTAAGCTATAACACTTAACACAATGTACTATAAATATTTATGAATTTGCTTCCTGTCCCACTGAGAATTAGGACAAGGACCACTTTCCTTGTTTCTACATCACCTATTCAAAATATACAACTGAGTATATATGAAATGTTTGACAACTGATAGTATGCTATCAGTTTTCAACTCTGAGATAGATCAAAACACAATCATATGCAGAAACATCAAAGTAACTACCAAAACAATGGCAATAATCTCATGAAGGCTTTAGGTATTATGTTCAAACAGGATTAAAAAAAGTTAAACTTGTTAAAAGCCAAAGTCAACCATGAAATCCAATAAGGATATGAGAAAATTATACCAATCCAGGAGTGAAACTGTAACAGTTGTGAATTGCTTTGCCTTATTCCTTAAAAGGCATTCTCAAAATTCTTTAATTAAAAAAATCTAATTCTAATAAAAAGCTACATGTGAATACTGCTTATAATTTCTGTGTTCATGCATATCAATCACCATATGGGAGGGTATAGGATTCAGACCCTTGAAACTACAGTAGGAATAAGAAATTAACTTGCAATTTTACAGTAGTGAGAATTTGAGAAATGGTACACATTTCAATCTACAATATACTTTCATGTTTATTATCCTAATATATCTCAAGTAAAATCAAGCATCTTTACTAAAAGACACACATCACTCTCAGATTTCTCAAAAAAAAAAAAAGGCCCCCAATATTGGGATAACTCAGTAAATATATGTTGGCAAAACCTCCTCTCTCTTTTAAGATTTTATTTATTTATTTGACAGACAGAGATCACAAGTAGGCAGAGAGGCAGGCAGAGAGAGAGGGGGAAGAAGGCTCCCCGCCAAGCAGAGAGCCCGATGTGGGGCTCCATCCCAGGACCCTAGGATCATGACCCGAGCCGAAGGCAGAGGCTTCAACCCACTGAGCCACCCAGGCACTCCAGACCTCTTCTCTCTTAAAAGAAAATCCTAACTGAAGTACCTCTGTGCCATTTTTGGACAAATCTAAAACTTCTTGAGATTCTTTCAGGACTTTCTTTTTATACATTAGTTTAAGAAATGCCTCATGGAAAAGATAAGTTCTGGTAACTGGATATTTCTAGAATATTGAAATTATTCAATTCACAAAGAAACTGTACCCCTCTTTGAAGACTCTAATAGTTTTTTTTTTTTTTTTTTTTGGCAGGACATTGAGTTATTCAATGTGTTAATAGAATGCTGTCTTAAAAAATTGTGAGTTCTAAATTATCCTCTTACCAAGTCCAGCCACTGAAGATTCCAAGAGTGGGAGGCACAGAACAGGCACTCTGCGGTAACATTTGGTTCTCATTTTCTTTGAAAAATACCACCGTAGCACATCTATTGTAATATTGGCTATGAATTACTTCTATCACATTAAATCAAAAAGACCAAAACCCCTCAGGTGTGTACAAATACATCACTTTCTTTTTTTGTACCAAGTTTTTAAAAAAAATAGTACCAATGGCTTTATTCTGAGGAATACCTTTTGGTTTCTTCCTGTAAGAAGATTGTGAAAATAAGTTTGTAAATGTTCCAGAGATTATATTTTATAAAATGCTGCCTGCCACAATTAAGGAATAGTCATCTATGAACATCTTATAAAACAGACTCTTTATACATATTAATGATGTTATCATTAGTGCTGATAATGAAGAAAAAACAGTGCCAAAATTGGGTGAATATCTATTTAAGGAAATGAATTAGTCTCTATCAAAAGGCATAGAAAGATTAAACTGAAATTTTAGGCATCTCTTCTCATAAATAAGCCGAATGATTTGATATTTATCTACTCTTTTCTGAAGTCTGTATTATTTTAGGACACTTTAATACCTAGTAGATGCATTTTAATATGGAATCTCAATGTTATATATCCATGAAAAACTGAGCTCCTCCTGTAACATAAAAATATATAACATAAACATGTTATGTGTTTATAGAAACATATAACATAAAATACATGTTATCCATAGGTTTTAGCACACACAGTGAAAGGGAAAAATGGTATTGATGTAAAGTTAATCTAATTTTTGAATCTCAAGTGTTAATGATTTAAACCCTTGTGGCTAAGTCCGGAAAAATTAAATCCTTTAAAAGGGGTTCATAAACATTGAATAGAACCCTATCAATGCTTGCATCACATCTGGCAATAATGAAGACAAATTAATAAGATTTTGAGAATCTGGCAGGATGATAAAGTCAAAGCATACAAAATCACTTCTCTGCACTTAGTCAGCGGGGGTCCAGGGAAGGATCAACTTCCTGGACTCTGGTGTCCAAATGAAAGAAGGAAAATCTTAACTGCAATCTGGGGTCCATGTTTCCGGCTCACAAACAACAAAGCTGTACACTCACAAAGCAGAAAAACATCACCAGCAATATATCCCCTGAGAGGAACCTGCTTTTCTAGTATCTGCTTTCACTTTAACTCAAAGAACTGACAATGACATAAATTCACACCTTCTTAAGGTAAGATTTTAAAGCTTAATGTGCTATGTTAACTCTTCCCACATGTATTTAATTTCTCTTGGGCAAATGGATTTGTCTTTAAACCAGATGTAGACAAGAAATTGCTTTAAAAAAAATCATTTGAATTATCAAACTTAAGTTTATGTCAATTATTGAAAGGTCACTTAATTTTAAAAATGACTACATTCATTTTGTGCATGTATATATGCCAGTCATGTAATGCCATTTTTATCTAAATACTGTTTAAAACAAATACTTTAAATAGTTTAAGTAACAGATTTGATACTTAGTTTTTAACAAGTAGAGCAGGATGACCAAATTAGAAAAATAATTCAATTGTTAAAGAATGTTGCAGAATAGTTTAAAAGTGCCTTTTCTATTAGAACTGCTCATCCAGCAGAAAACCAGTAAGAATAGCCAATAGCTCCATCAACATCCCATTATCACGGGGAACAGTAGATGAAAATCCACCTTTGTCATAGCCATTTTAACTATAGAAATGTGCAATAAACCACGCTCTTGTTGTAATTAAAGGGATGGTGAATGTGAAACTATTTGGAAAAGCACAAGGCATTAGACCACATAAGGCATTATTATAATTAAAGAAACATGGCTTGAACGGTGATTTAAGCCATGGTGGCTGTATTGCATTATACCAGACTATATCAACAAATCTTTTTTTATATGTAAAGTTAGGGATAAATTAACGTACCTCAAGTCTTCGCAGCTCTTTTTCATTTATAATGTGTTTTCACATACAATAATCTGATTTGAGTCTGTATTACCCCAACTTTGCGTGATAGGCAGAATGGTCATTTATTTGGCTCATATTTTAATGTGTTGAGTATAATTCCATCAACTTGAGACATGATAATATGAAATTATTAAGCCGAAAATGTGTTGAAAACAATAAAAACTGTAATTGTATAGATGGGGCTTGGGATCAAAATGACACATTTTATTAAATGCAGTGTGCAAAATAAAATTAAGTGAATTCTATTTAAAAAGGGTACAAGACAGGTATTATTTAAAATGCTTTAGTACTCGTTTTCAATAAAAAGGAATCTGGCATTATAAAAATACATAAAATAGTCATGGATTCATACCATTAATTTACATATGATTTTTTTTTTGCATAAAACAAAGTTAAAATAGTTTTAAAAGGTATTCTTATATGAAAGTTACTCCCAGTATAAAATTTTTATAACATTTTGTAATTTTGGTCCATCTGTATAAATAAGACATTTTATCCTTTTAAAATTCATAACTCCATTAAAAAAACATAGGATTCTCTCTTTTAAATAAAAGTCCACTTGAGGTAGTATGTTTGAGCTCTTCTTTGCTCGCATTCAGTCTATGTGTCCAAGTCATAAGACTGAAAATGGGGAGTCCTATGGTTTTCTAAGGTCTGTTTATAGGTACACGTGTGATTTTCTTGCTGAAAAGCTGTCCTTTCTTTCCCATATTCCTCTGACTCAGAGTCCAAGTCTGGAGAAGAACAAGCTTTCAAGGGAAAGGCTCTTGGCTGACAATCCACTGGCTGTCCAAAGCTTGAAAAGGCATCCAGATGAGCTCTCTTCAGAGACTTTCCAAATGTTCCTGAAAGGAAGAAACCCCTTGAGCATATGGGTCCTTTGGCTAGCATTTCATTCAAAACACATTTCAAATGGAGGAGCATCTTAGCCCGTAAGCACGCATAAGTGGGTTCTATAAGCCATTTACGGTATCAGGAGTATGTGCATTCCTGGTATGGAGAACGTACAGAATGGAGCTGGGGAATGAATACATATGTCCACTCTTTATTTCATTTCATCACTCACAGTAATAGTAATCATTGAGCAATGAAGTTCCCCAATATAATTTCTTCCAAATCCTGGCTTTAGTTCTTGCTAGTCCGCAATTCTCTATGAAGGAGATCTGGATTGTTGCTTATAAGTAAACTGTGCCTGGATATGGAAAGTGTCTTTCAAAATAATCCTTGTGCCTTGCCCTTTCTTCTTTACTGGCAGAATGTTACTTAACGGACTCAAACTCTTGTCACAGTCACATAAAACATATTTGCATTTTTAAAAAAAAAAAAGAATATAAAAAAATTATACTGTGACAAAACATAAAATTTCATAAAAGCTGGGTAAAATATTAAAAAAAAAATTTTTTTAACACAAGATAATTTGTGGTTCATTTTCCCATACCTCCATTCAGTGAAACAATGATCTCAGTTTTTCCATCTACTATCCCCACGTACAGACAAAAAAATTCACAAGCAAGTCTTGGCGCTAGCCACCGTCTACCACCCCCAACTTATGCTTAAAGGCTCTGGTAGTCTTCTCTGCCAAAGCAGTCAGGTTGGCTGACAAGCAGTTGTTGCCAGGTGGGATGATGTCCACCCTCCCTTTCTTTGACTGTGGTCAAAGGGTGAGCCACCAGACATCCCAAACCACAATCATGCAGCGCATACAACTCCACCCCAAGAGCTGCTGTAGCCCAAAACCACTTTTTCCACATGGGTGACAAATGGAGCTCCTAAGTCACTCCCAAAACTTGTCTTCTAGATGATACCACACACAGAGTTAACCAGAAAGCGTCTAAGGCTTAGTTACGGATTAGACACATAATCAAGTAAAATCCCCTGTGTCTGACTTTGCCTTTAGAAACACATATACTAACTCACAGGATGTCATGACTACATGATTAAAAACAAACAAACAAACAAACACATTTTCACAAGTTTGGCATCTGAGACTCACTGCTTTCCCACATTTGCATGTGGAATAGGAGTCCTGAGTCAAGGTGTCTAATAATTTAATAAACTTACCCATGAAAGAATTACTTGAAGTAACGGATGCAGGCTCTGGACTTGGACTAAAATCCAAAGAGGACTTGTTTAGACACAAACTTTTCATTCCAGGTCCTTCATTTTGAGAGTAAGGAGAGCTGATTAACTTCCTCACATGGGAAGGCCATCCTATGTCACTGACACTCTGTTCACAGGATTCTTCTGAAGGGTAAGGACATGGGTAGCACTCCTTTTTCTTTATGTAACTGGGCTCACAGTGGTCTATTAAGGCTGTTCTCAGGTCAGGGCCACCACCTTTTACATTTGGGGACAATAACAGAAAGAGACAGAGTTAGTGCCTCTGGGAAGTCTCTCCAGGAAACAGAACCGAACGCAGGTAAGAAAACCGCATACCTGTGTGATAGGCTTCAAATGGATCCGAGCTGTACACATTCCCCTTCAAATACACAGGGCCCGAGGAGCCCAAAAAGGGACAAAGGAATGGATCCACGGCAACTTCCACGTCAGCTTCACTACTATTGTCAATATGGCACGTCCCTTTAAAACAGACATTTCAGTCACCGAATGAATGTGATTCAAGTACCCTACAACATTCTCTCCACTTCAGGGATTTTCCATATTTGTAAATAAAAAGTTTGGATTGAACAGCATGTAAGAGGGAAAACTGGAGAAATTTATAGTAGGGTTTTAAAACATTTGCTGAGGCCTACGGATTAGTAACTGATGAAATCTGTGCCATCTTACAAAGACAGGACATGACGAATCATTGTACTGCATGTGTTCACAGGGCACTGGCCCCCAGTGGCTTCCCAGAGAAACTGATCTGTGTATGCACACTGCAGCCAAAGCAGCCAATGAAACACACAATGCCATCAGCACTGCCCCCTCCCTCCAGAAGGTCAGGTGAGCAGGACCAGGAAGTGGCATTCAACAAATCATCTCTGAATGCCCAGATCAAAGAGAAGCTTGGCAAGGAATAAAAAAAAAAAAAAAAAAAAAAGCTGTTGTGAGTATCTGAGTATCTGAGCCAAACAACTCAGAAATGACATGCCAGTTAGGAGTGGCCACAGCAGTTGAAGGACAAGAGATGTAGTGTAGGCGAGAGATGTTGCAATGGGCCATGTGCCTGGGGAGCAGGAACTGGGCACTGAGTGGTCTCCGAAGAGACTGTGTAAGATACAATCCCTAACGCCAGTGGCCCCTTGAGCACTCAAAGCAGACCAATCCCCAGTCCGAGCATCTAAGCGACACAGCACTACTATGTTCCAGTTCTGTTGCTTTAAACTTTCCTAAATGTCTTTTCCGTAAACCCTGCTACATTTGAACAACGCTGCAACCAAATGAGTCTAACCAGAACACCCACCTGTATGTGCACATCTTCTATCTCTACACCCTCTATCACTGCCTTGCCAAGCACTTTGTGACTATTTGTTGCAATTTTCATTTCACCACTGCCTACACTATGAGACTGAGAGCACATATTCCTCCCTCTCAACTACAGAGTCCACCACAGAGCACACATTCAATAAATGCCTGTGGGAAAAGATGGTAAAATGTTTGAAAAGAATGTCAATAGTTTTCTCTTTTGGAGCCCTTCATATGTACCAAGCACCGTGCAGTTTTCCAACATATCATTTTATTTAGTTTCACAACAACCTAATAAGGAAGTACTATGTAACTGCCCAAGGATACATAGTAAGCGACAGAAGAGGGTCTTGAACCGAGCCTGTGTGTGTGTCTCTGTTATGGTGCCTCCATGATTATTCTTAAAACCATGCAGTTCTTAAAGCAAGAGTCAGAATTTGATTTCCCTAACAGAATTTTAAATCATTTGACTTTTAATACCTTACATGAAACCAGTTAATGTCATTTAAGAAAGGAGAACATTCAGGGCCAAAGAACATTTATAATGTAAAGAAAGTATCACGTTGCATGGAGAAATTAAACTTTAATTCCCCTACTTGTCTTCTCTTATTATCCAAAGCAAAGATTTTTCTGCTATTTAAGAGAATGGCATAATAGTATTTAATTTCAGCTTTGCCAGTGAGCTTGGGCCAGCTCAACATATGAATGTATTGATTGCTTGTGAAAATTAATACTGTACTTGAGCCTTCCATCAGATTGTTTTGAGACAGCTACAGCCTGTGTTCCTTTTAAACACTTACCATTGCCGTCGTGTTGTGGTAAGAAAAACCCGCCTCCTGAAGACGTGACGAACTGGTGGTGGCTTCCACTTTCTGAGGAGATGTACCCATCCTGTCTGTCGGCTAAGGTTCCCTGAGATGACAAGTAACTAGGGATATCTGCGGGCAAGTTGGTCTCATCTATAATCCAACAACAGCATTCTGTTAACCAAGACCGACCATACATACCCCATAGCCTTCCCTGATGAACACTCTATACTGTTTTGGTTTTTGTACAAATCAAATAAATCTACTCCTGAAGACCCACCTTGACTGTCTAGTCATGAGGTTAGGAAGGTTAGGGCTCGCTGCTCTGGGAAGCACAAGCCAATTTTCTATTTTGCCTTCTATAGGAAGCCCCTCCCAAATGTCAAAAAAACAGATGTTTCAAGAGATAAAGCCTTGGGAATTTTTGTAGGGTAGTAGCTAAGCTTTTGGATTAAGCTTGATTTCTGCCATATTTCTGACCTAATATTCATCAATGTAAGAGCTGGCACCTATTAGGTCACAGCCTGCTCCCACTAGTAACAGAATCCTCCCTAGACACCTGCACACGTATGCACAGGGTGACATGTGATGAGAGAGAGAACTATGGCAGAGTGTAGACCTCATAAATGAAGGGCTGCTCCTGTTCTCCATCCCCTCTGTGTGAAGGAGTGGGACTGTTTTACACTGTGCTTTGGACTCTATCTCATAGCCAACAGGACACTCTGATGAGGTTTTAACAAAAAGGATTAATCTTTAAACATCAGCTTTATTTGGGGCCGGGGTGTTATTTTTAGCTAACCATATTCCTGCAGCTTGAAACAAATGAGTCACCCTTCTGACATGGCCTCGGGCTGTGAGACACACATTCTGGAAGAAAATTACCCCAGGACCACAGGCACACATGACTACAGCACCCCGTGCCAAGCTTCTGTTTACACACCTGTGTTGGTAATGCTGCAATCTTCATTCCTCCGCCTTGTGTGGTATATGATGACCACCCACACGAGCGACGTGCCCACCACACAGCAAACCACTGCTATGATCACGACACCCACGGTGGCCCATCCATCATCATCTAACGACGAGGCGGTCATCTGAGGGGAGTCACAAGTGGGAGTGGGGATCACACTGAGACGCACGTTGCCTCTCTCAGTGCCGAGGGTGTTAGACATCTCACACGTGTATTTCCCGGCATCACTGACATCAGAGTCCACGATGATCAGCAGCTGATTGCCTGCTGCAAAAAAGTGCCTTTCGGTGACCACCAAGGGGCTATCATCCTTGGTCCAGTTCAGTCTGGGAGGAGGGCTGCCTCCAGCGATGCACTGCAGGACAGCGGTTTCTCCCTTGGTGACGGTTCGGTCCAACAAGGGCCGCAAAAATGATGGTGTTTCTGAAAGGACAAGTTATGTTTTCAATCTCCTAAATGAAATCAGGTCTTGCATATCGTAAGACTGACCACTTGAATTTACTAAAACTGTAACCTGACACTGTATTCGTCCACAAATTCATGCACATGCTTCCGTGAGAGCCAAAACATGGGTATGACATTCAGAATCTCCTTTCATTATTTGCCTGTCATTTGTTACACCACCTGTTGAGGATGATGTTTACTGTTTTTTAAATCTCTCACACTCTAGACAAGATTGGGAATGGTGGAAGAAGGGCAATGCAAAATCTTCTAGTCAAATGTAAAAAAGTAATTTCAAGGGGCACCTGGGTGGCTCAGTGGGTTAAAGCCTCTGCCTTCGGCTCAGGTCATGATCTCAGGGTCCTGGGATCAAGCCCCGCATCGGGCTCTCTGCTCAGCGGGGAGCCTGCATCCCTCTCTCTCTGCCTGCTATTCTGCCTGCTTGTGATCTCTGTCAAATAAATAAATAAAATCTTTTAAAAAAAAAAAAAGTAATTTCAAGCATGGGGGGTAGGTTGATGGGTGGAAAAAATCGGAATGTTTAAATTTTTAAGGGGAAACTTTCTAGTGCTAGACGTCCAAACCTATGCATAAATTCTGAAAGGACTTTTATTACTTGGTGTTCGCAGGTTACGTTGCTCAACTCTGAGTTTTGCTCAACTCATAAGAAACACATATGATGAACATGTTCACATTTTTTTAAAAGCTCCTATTCAGGCAAAAGATGAAAGACAAACTCTGATTTCCAGAATGGTAGGGTAGGTCTAGAAAATAGAGTAGATCTTTCCCAAACTGCTAACATGTTCTGTATTTTTATATGTGCTTTATAGTGTGAAGACTCTCAGTCGCGCCTGTGTGATGGGAAGAGGAGAGCAGAGGAAGTGGAGGCAACAGAGCATTTACTTTTCCCCTTGGAACAGAGGAAGCAGAGTCCTCTATCTCACTGGCCACGGGCTAAGACGTCAGGTACTCTGACTTCAAAATTCCTGAGAAGCCATCTGTTCTCTCCAGGGAAGGGCAGTGTCCTATGGATTACCTCTCACCCTTACAACTCCTGACACGTAGGGCCTTTGAGTCAGCCGGCATCTTTAATTTCTATCCCAGAATCTGACAACAGCCGCTTACCTAGGACAGTCAGAGTCGCGTTTGCAGAAATGCTTCCGGCACTGTTCTGAGCTGTGCAGCTATAAACCCCGATGTCCTCTATCTTCACATCCACGATAAAGAACACATCATCCTCGGGCATAACATGCATGCGTCTCTCCCTCGCCGCGGGGAAGTCTGTGCCCCCATCCTTTTGCCAGGCTATCTGTGGCGCTGGATGTCCCAGGGCAGCGCACTCCAAGCGTGCCATGGCCCCGGCACGGATGGTGAGGTCCATGGGGGTCTTGGTGAAGGAAGGAAGCACTGAAATCAGAGAAAGAATGAGGCCATTAGTGCTATGGAGTCTTAGAGGTTCATTTTCATTCTTTTTTTTTTTTTTTTTTAAATATATACTTATAAATGCCCCTGCCGTAGGTTAGGCTGGGGTTATTTCTGATTACAAGAGAAGGAATCTGAAGTTGAGATAAGGAGATTCCCTCAAGGTTACACACAGGTACAGAAATTATCATAAAGTCAGGCCGAGACATAGGTCGTCCCCTGTACAAACTGAAGGTCTTTCTCCTATTTTCTAGTTACTTTTTAGTTTCCTCAGTAATTATCTGTGAGATCTTGGGCAGATCAATTAATCTCTTTGTACCCTGGCGACTCACTTCCTCTTTCCTTTTTTTTTTTTTTTCCAAGTCCCTTCTGGCTCTAACATTCTATGACTTTAGATATGCATTTTCTCCTGCAACTTTAAACTCAAAATTGTTCTGTGTGTCAGTCCTCAGCAATCATTTGTAGAATGACTGCATTAATGAATCATATACAAAAATCTTCTACCATGGAAAGTACAAATGATTAATTAATACAGTGGTAAGGTTCCTGTCATAAAAAATGTATTCAGGTCACACAGAGCAAACAATTATAATTTTTATTAACAGCAACTAATACTTATTGCATTTGGTGAGCATTCACTGTATTCCAGGCTAATCCTTTACACCAATTATTTTATCTAATTATCATACCTCTATAAGATATGTATGATTGTTCCTAATAGAAAGATGTAGAAATGGAGGCACAGGATGGTTAAGTACTTTGATAAGAGTTACACAGCTGTATGCAGGAGTGGCAGGAATCAAACCCAGATCTCTGAATTAAAGGTGGTGTGCTGTAATGCTTCACGGCCTCCCACAGCCGACAAATACATTGTGAACTCCCCAAGAAGCACAACCTGTGTGTCATTCGGCTCTGTGCTACCCACCATGGTGGGGTCCTCAATGCAGTCCCCGCTGATGCAGATTCCAAGTATCTTAGTTTTGCAGAGTGAGAGGTAGAGAAAGGAAGGGCGAGGTGGGGAACTACAAACAGAAGACAGGGTTAGCAGTAAGAGAAAGAGAGAAAAACCCAATCTAAAAGGTGTCTTTAAATGCAAATGGAAAAGTTGGATCACGTACTGTTGACTGTAAGCTTGGCTTTGACCGAGTAGGATGAACCGAAGTGATTGGAGATGACGCACTGGTACTTCCCTTCACTGGTAAACTCCACGTTGCGGAGCCGGAGGATGGTGGTGTACTCCATCACCTCTCCACCTTGGGCCCGCAGGTGTGCATAGTTTTCCATTTCGGCATCATGCAGTAGTTCATTGTCTTTTTTCCAAGCAAACGTCATTGGGGAATCACTGCTGCTGGCGGCCGAGCAGACAAAACTCAAATTGGAACCTTTTATTGCCGACTGTGTTTCTGGCTGAACAGTGATCTGGGGTTTAGGAAAGTCATCTGTTCAAGAGGGAGAGGAGGAAACAGAATGATTTTAAGGCTCGACAGTCCAAATGCTACTCAGTTTTTAATACCAAGAAACCCAAAACAAGTGAGGGCTTAGGTTTTATACTCAGTGTAGGTTTCACAGGTGGACTACCAGTCCTCATGTTGAAATGATGGCCTGGGAAGGTGTTTATAAACTAATTTGTTCACTTCAAATAGGGGCCGGCACCTATTTATCAATCATTAACTGAGAGACTATTATTCTGGAACATAATATAGTTTATCCTAGGTCCCTTACGCTTTTTTTTTTTTTTTTTTTAACATAAATACAAGAAGAAATCAGCTAAGAAACTTCTAATTCATGGATCAGCTTTAAACACTACCAGTAGGAACTGCAATTTTTTTCCATGTTATCCACAAAAAAGCCGCAGCAAAATTAAGAAATCAATATCACCAAAGACAGTAATTAACACCCCATTCACTAAAAACAGAACCCGTATTAAAGAGCAGTAATCTCTAGATCAAGTTGAAACAAATAATTCTGCCCTCTCAAACTCCCTGTGAGAGCCTGGCTTCAGCCTGGGGTTGAGGGTGGACCGTCAGTCAGGCCAGGCCGCCGTGCTTCACTGTCAGAACTACATGATAATTAGAGCTGGGCAACTCTTTCATTCCAAACGGTTATTTTTAGTTCTCTGTTACTTTTTGGAAAAGTTACCTTTTTTGAGCTGCAGTTTCTTGGAGATGGTCTAAACCCAGAAGGAAACAGTTTAGATCTACCAAAATGTATTATCTGCACGCTCTAGAGAAAGGTGGCCTGCATGCGTGTGCGTGTTTGTGAGGGGGGTGCATGTGTGTGAGTGAATGGGCTGTGGGAAGGCTCTGG
Source organism: Mustela erminea (assembly GCF_009829155.1). Lineage (NCBI taxonomy): Eukaryota > Metazoa > Chordata > Mammalia > Carnivora > Mustelidae > Mustela > Mustela erminea. The sequence goes on from NC_045619.1 coordinate 94,973,873, forward strand.
GTGCTCCAGTGCGGCTCACGTCCAATACCACGCTGTCATCAAGACGTTTTTTGCTTCTATACGGCTACTCTAAATTTCTCATCTGATTAATCAATGTTTAGATTCACAGTTAAGGGACTGAAAGAAAAATCCAAGGATACCGTAGACATGTCCCCAAATAATAGAGAGTTCTTATCTTGGGACTAGAGAACTGCAAAATAAGCACCATGGGAAAGGCATGGCTCAGGCCCTTCTAGATGAATGCCAAAAGCTTATTTAGATCCAAAAGCTACATCAGACGTTTTATTTCCAGAAACCGTTGGCACTGTTTAATGCTGCAACCTAAAAAAATATATTTTTCTTGTACTTGACTAGACAATCGTAGGCAAAGCAGTTTCAAATAAATTTGTAAAGGCCAACGTAAAATTAGGTTCTGTAATATCTTAACACATACACTAAAATTTAAGCAAACTTTGATTTTATGTTCTATATGTGCATTTATTTTTAGAAAGGTCTCCATGACAGTAAATAGTAAACAGCAGTGTAGTGTAGTCGACAGAAGCCTGCACCAGGGAGAGGAGAACCTGGGGTTTTGATCCAGATCTGCTGACTAGCTATGTGAGATTTGAGGTTTGAGATTTCTAGCACTGAGATTCTTCATGCTAGAACAATGGACCTTATGCTGACTGATAATAAATTCAAACTTCCTATTATTTATAAAGCTTTAACTGCCGGGAGCAACATTTTTAGCAGCCTGTAAATTATGAACTGATAATTTTCCCTTCGTACCGCAATACACAGCACTGACATGGGTTAGTTCAGCCTCTCCACAAGCCCGGAAGTGGGAAGGGCAGTCAGCACACGTCCAACTTCACAGACGCAGACACAGAGATTTAGGAGGAAGGGAGGGCTGCGACTGCCCCTCAGTGTTCCCAAGAGCCAAAGTCCTTCTCGTCCCATCAACCCTCCCCCCCCATGTCCAAACAGAGACATTTAAGGACATTCTCTGTCATCTATAACATTAAAATCATCAGCACACCATTTTCATCTACCTCAGCAGAAATAAAAGCTTCATCAAGGCAACACAAGCTTATTCAAGACCATTCATTGGCAGGAAAAAAAGAAGAATGAAGACAGAGGCAACAGTCACACTCACCGCACACAAAGCCATCTGGGCTAACAGCAAAAATACTTCTTCCTTTTAGCAGCTGAGGATGGGCGCAACTGGCATTTACAAAGCTCTGAAAGTTGTTTTCCGCCACCCACTGTGGGAGCCATTTTAGTTGGCAATCGCACAAAAGGCTTGATGTATTTAAATGCCTGAGGAGAGTAATTATGTTCAATTCGTTTTATATGAAATGCAGATTCTATGAGTAAACTAACTCAAGTAAATATTAACAAAGCAATGAATGTGGAAACCAAATACACACCCCATGCAATAAATATTCTCTCGTCCATCTTAAAATGTATGAAACGTATTAGCACCATGTTGCTGCTGTTTCTGACCTACTGAGGGAGAAGTGCTGATACACTGAAAACACCTCACTCCTGAAGGCTTGCTACCCAGGTCAGGCCTTGCACCACATTAGGTCCCACACATTTAAATTGCAAATTCATCAAGAAGAACAGAAAGAAACTCCTCTTCTCAACAAAGGGAACAGATCGCCACCTCCCTTTACTTTCTGGGATAAAGATCAAGCTAAGAACGTACTAGATGCTTTTTATAGACCTGTGATCTAGGCTAACATGCCCCCTGACACCAGGTTTCCTTTGAAACTCTTGGAAAGAAAAGGAAAGCTTACAATTGCTGAAGTTTCTTCATTTGTGAAAATGCATTGCCTTGTAATGACATGATTGCGTTGTCACTCAGATCTCTGAAAACAAATCAAATACATTAGAGCGAATTATGGTCACTGCCTGCCTCAGGCAAAAGCTGGGCCCACACTGCCCACCCCATTCACCAAACTACTCCATGTGCTGAAGTGCACCAACCAGGCAACTCCAGAGAACCTGTTAGGAAGCTTCGATCAAAGAACATGAATATTTGTACCAGAGGCAGATCTGTTATAGTAAAAAAGATTTGCTTTATATCCACATGTCTATGTTATTGGACTCAGGAGGGCCTACACTGTTCTGCTATATATATATACTTTTTTTTGTAGTTATATGGTTTGTTCTACTGTACTATTTTACTGTTTTTCAATATTCAAATTAGTAACCAGTAGTAACTTTTAAATACACAAGTAAAATTACTCATAGTTACGCTTTTTAAAAACCCCATCATGTATAATACTTTCTATGATATGCACTGGGTTAAAGGATTTACATTTACATAGTATTACATTTATTCCTCACAGCAACCCAAAAGAAGATGGTTTTACTACCTTGTTCAGCATGAAAGGGGCAGATAAGATATGAACTCAATTATTTTCCATTTCAACACCTATGCTCTTGGTCAGTAGCCCATTCTGCCACACACAACTCACGAATAGACAGCAAAGTGTTCAGACAAGATGTACTTGCTAAAACACACTTCGGGCAGGACATTTATAAAACCAGAGAACATTCTAGGCTGACTTTATTTTTAACTAGTGCTTACAAGCAGTTTGAATTAAAGCAGTCTCCACAACGATTATTATTCTGTTTTTCTTTTATGGGGTCAGAGTATACAAAAAGGATTTTGAATGAGATGAGGGGCAACACAGGACAGAGGGAAGGTACCAAACATGGGCAGAAAAAGAGGCTGGGAGAGTCAAGAAGGTTTTGAAAACTGAAGCAGAGGTTAATACTCCACTGATCCACTAATTCCACTTTCCCAGAAATGGAAAGGGTCAGATGACAAACCCTTTGGCTAGTTTCCCTTTGAAAATAATTTGTTTCAAGGAGTCCAGCAACACTGGTCCGCCCTTCCAAATTCTGCTTTGCAGAATCATCCTACTCCAGCCTGAACGCGTCTGTCAGCATGGCTAGCAATTTGAACCTCCCTTAAACTAATAAGTGAGTCAGGAGACAGAAAGATGGTGGCAGATCATAGGGAAATCCTCTCTCTCAATACACAGTGCAAATGCAGGTTTGCCCAAATGTGTTCTGAACTTCTTTTGTCCAGGTTAATAGATATTAAAACTTTTGGTTATAAGCATTCCGTCACAGAGTGGAGATATTTTGTACCACTTTGCACTTTTGCTGTACAAGTGTAAATATTCCCATAGTTGTTAAGAAGCTGGTTGGTTCAGTGCTCATGCGGGTCTTGACTCCTATCCAGGGTGGCTAGCTTGCCCTCCCAGTGGCTGGAAATACCTGCGTCCCTAAATGTCATTTCAAAAATGTGTGCCAGCAGTTACTAAGAGGGGATGGTGCAGACACTGTGAAGACAAGAGCTAGCGGCACAAAGACTTGGACAGCAGAGGCAGTCCTGATATGAGTCCTGCCTCAGGCAATTCTGAGCTGATGGGCTGGTAGCAAAACAGAACAAGAGATGTGGTATATATACACAATGGAATACTATGCAGCCATCAAAAGAAATGAAATCTTGCCATTTGCTACAACGTGGATGGAACTAGAGCGTATCATGCTTAGCGAAATAAGCCAAGCAGAGAAAGACAACTATCATATGATCTCCCTGATATGAGGAAGTGGAGATACAACATGGGGGGTTGGGGGGGTAGGAGAAGAATAAATGAAACAAGATGGGATTGGGAGGGAGACAAACCATAAGTGACTCTTAATCTCACAAAACAAACTGAGGGTTGCTGGGGGGAGGGGGGTTTGGAGAAGGGGGTGGGATTACAGACATTGGGGAGGGTATGTGCTTTGGTGAGTGCTGTGAAGTGTGTAAACCTGGCGATTCACAGACCTGTACCCTGGGGGATAAAAATATAATATATGTTTATAAAAAATAAAAAATTAAAAATTAAAAACAAAAACAGAACAAGAGACAGAACAAGAGAAAGAAGGTAGAAAAACAGGTTGTATGTTTTATAATTAAACAATAGCAATGACAAACTAATGCAAGTCTCAAAGTAATGTCACTACCCTCCTGATGTCACTTCTAAGGACTATGGGGAATTGCTTTTTTAATCTTTTTTTCTTTGTGCAAAGATTTTATGTATTTGACAGAAAGAGACACAGCAAGAGAGGAAACACAAGCAGGGGGAGTGGGAGAGGGAGAAGCAGGCTTCCCACTGAGCAAGGAGCCCAATGTGGGACTCGATCCCAGGACCCTAGGATCATGACCTAAGCTGAAGGCAGAGGTTTAACCCACTGAACCACCAGGGCACCCTTGCTTTTTTAATCTTTAAAATGCAAGTCATCCATCTTAACTGTTCAACAGAATCAGTGGACACTCAAAACCTCCACTTCTTTAATTAAAAATAAAGGTAACAGGAGCTACTGAATAATTTTCTTATGAGGATTAAATGAGACTATATATAAATACCCAGCATAATGCCTGATGTATAGTAAGTGCACAATAAAGCACCGGTTTTTGAAAATTAAATATATCACCACTTAAGAAAAATAACTCAAAGAAAACCCAATAAGTATAGTTCCTCAAATGCAAAGGGAAATGTATACCTATATACTTCCATATAGATAAAGATACATAGATAAACAGGTAGAAGATAAACAGATGTGAAAATATATTTCATGGTTCAGAGAGAATGCCAACAAAATTACATTCTAGTTTATCTTTCATGACACATAAAGAGATAACCATCTTAGATTCCTTTAGGTAACTAAATTCCAGTCACTCACAGATGTTCTAATGCGTCCAAACCGGTAAAGGCTTTTTTGGTAATAGATCGAATCCGGTTTCCCTGGAGTATTCTGAGGGGGGGAAACAAAAAATTACATTGGAATAGTTAAAGACATTTGGGGGTGGAATTCTCATGAAAAGAATCTCTTTTAAAATCATTGTGGAAAAAAGGAATCACTGTGAATAATTCTATTTTCTTCAGTTAAATGATATAACCTTCACAAGCGTATTCATACCATCTATTTCAGTAATACAGTTCAGCATGATCTCAAACATTCAACAGAGAGCCCAGCAAATATAGGTATTCAATAAGTTACTCCAGCAGTTAAATTAAAGCCGTGACTTTCAAAGTCTTCTTAAGAGGTAGAAACTTCCTTCCAGGTAAATGGTTTCAGAACTATAATTAGTGAGGCAGATAATAGTGGAGATCTTCTCCTTACCCTCCTTCCCCACGGATACTTTTATCATTCACGGACGTTTTGGGCTACATGGAACTCAACTTGAAAACTTAAAACATAAGGCCACTGTAAGGCCAAACAGAAGCCTGTTTTTTGCCTGTACTGCTCAGTGCCCACTGCGGTATTATCAGGGGACACTGGATCGTGTCACTTAAAAAGTCCTGTGAGCAGAATGGAACACTCATTTCAAAATGGTGAAATTAGGAAGTGTCCTTTTACACAGTGATAAGCCCAAGATTCTAAGTGCTCAAAACAATTTAAAATTCTTGTCTAGATGTTAAAATAAGTCACATCTCCCCAAAGTGTTGAATAAAACTGCCACACCAAGGAAGAAAAGCACATTAATACCCATCTTGTATAGCTAGCAACACTCATCTGGGGAGATGGCCAAGGGAAGCAACCAGATTCAGCCTCTAGTTCTAAACTCTCAAATCTTAACCTGTAGAATGGACTTCAATGAGTGTAGGTCAGACAGGGAGTTCAACGGGTGTAGGTCAGACAGGGAGGCCACCATGAAGCAAATCCTACTCACAGCCGCCTCAGTTTGTCGAGCCCAGAGAAAGCACCGTTCATATCTTCAATAGTCCAGGAAATTTCATTGTTCTTCAGATCCCTAATTATAAGAAGAAATGTTACTGAAACTCGTACCATCTCTTCACAAAAGATACAAGCATCTCCTCAGAGGAACTCTCAGAAAGCCAAGATCACCACCCAGGTGGCACGTAATTCGTCATAAATTCCTCATAATCCCTCATATCATCTCCACCCTTCTCAAAACAATAGAAAACACCTTCTCTCTCCCAACACTAAGTTTTTGCTCAAAATCAGGAGAGTTGATTCTGTCCTATTAATTCCTCTATCAAGATGACTAAATTCTGAAAGACCTGAACAGTCTGAAAAATACATTAAACTTTAAAACCACTGATCCAACCACACAAGTAGGAGTTAGCCAAAGCACACAGCATGTCGTCCAATTATGTAATCCTTCAAATAGTGAACAGAGCAAAAGTTTCTGACCGTGCAAAAACCAAAAGCCCATTGCACAACAATAAAATGAACATTTCAGAGATTTTTCAAAGGTCAATTAATCCAACTCTCTCTTCTTCCTCTTAGGACAGTGTTCAAGCCTGAATATAACTGGTATACCAAACAGGCATCTTCCTTTGCTCCCCTTGTATATATTTTTGTTCTGGGTAATTTCTAATCTGCATTTTTATAGAAATCGGTGGATTTATAAAAATATCAGTGGATTTTAGAAAAATCAGTGGATTTAAAATCATTTCTTTTTGAGCAGTTACCAACTTCCTGGAGATATGAGAAGGTTAAGTATAATCACCAAACCAATCTGATCGTTGTCCTTTTTAATCTCTCTAAGAAACACATATGGATGAAATGGACTGATTTTAATCCAAATGATCTGGGAAAGATTAAGACACTACTTCTAAGGCTGTACATATTTCCTTCACAACAAAGGAAATCTGCTTGGAGAAAAGTGGGCACATTTAGGAACCAATTAGGTGCATGCACGGAGAGTAAAATGTGTAACTTACAAAGTCTTTAGACTGGAAAGCCCCCGGAAGGCACAATCAGCAATATAGCTGACTTTGTTATTCCCAATGTGCAGTGTATTTAGTAAACTTAAGCCCAGGAAGCTTGAATCATCCAACCTCGATAAGTGATTGAAAGTGAGGTCCCTGTTTAAAAAAAAAAAAAAAACAAAGAATAAAAAATAAATAGTAGCCTTTATTCTCCAGTTCAACACAATGATTTGTTTTCAAACAACAGGTAATGTATGTAACCCCAATAATCCTTATTTTAACACTCTGCTGTCTTAATAACACTTAGGTAAACATTATTTGTAATCCTACTGGTTAAAAAAAAATGCTCTTTATTTGAAAATAAACAAACCATCACTGATTTAGCCCATGTGGCCTCGAACTCAAACAGCACAGCTGGCTTCAACTTATCACAACAAAAATATGACTAGGTTGCATGTGAACAAAGCTGTCACCTTGGAAACTTTGTTATGAAAATTTCACAGATCAGTGGTAAGAAGCTCATGCTCCAGCAGGATCCCTGCTCTCGGACCTGAGGAGAATAAAAGGCAACTCACAGCTCGCTGAGTTTCTGGCAGAACTCCCAGGCATCGGGGCTGATCCTGCTGATGGCATTTTGGCGGAGATGAAGTTCCTGCAGCATCAGCAAGCCGTAAAGCCAGCCTTTGGTGATCTCTGTTAGGTTGTTATGGTCCAGCTGCCTACATTTACAAGAAGAATCAAAAGCAGGATCACAAGCTCATTATCTAGTCTCTGCAAAGAAGACCTAGGATTACAACCTATTACATATTCCCATTGTTACGAGTGTTTAGCTTTTGTTGTATGAAGACATCAGCAAAAGATACCATGGGCTTATAAATTCCCAGTCATGTTACCTGAAACAAAACTGAGTATTAAACTATAAGATTGTAAATTATGAGATTTTTAACATAGGACCTCAAACAAAGCTACGGCATATTCACTGAGCACTCCACGATTGTACTATCAAAGCAGGAACTGTGATAAGCACACTTACAAGATTTCCATGTTGCTCAGCCCCCAAAAAGCTCCATCCATAAGTTTTGTTACTCCATTTCTTTGCATTTTCAGAGACTTTAGAGCACCGAGTCCTTGGAATGTGAGCCCATCTACGTTTTTAATCTTGTTCCGGTTCAGTTCACTGCATTGGATAGAACAGTTAAATAGTTTATATGACAAAATTCTGGGGGTAGTAATAAAATATGACATTATCACAATACAGTTAAACCAGCAAGTGTTAAATTACATAGAAAGTTTTAAATTTCTAAACATTCTTATTGAGAAGAATTCTGATTTATTAGCAGGGAGTGAATTTCCTCCTGAAATGTGTGATATATTTTTGGAAAAATGAAGTATTTTGGAAAAATGAAACTAGACTACGCTTTAATTTCTTTAAAACGCTTATCTACTCAGTGTATTTGTTTTTTAAACTATCTAGAGTTAGTATACTGAACATTATGTTAAAACATGTGATCTATTCAGGGGCAGGGCCGCCAAGCTTATTCTGCTTACAAAAGTTGGTTACTCTCTCTTTCAAAATTCTTTTTTCTGTTTAATGCTTTCTCTTCAAGGCAGTCATTTTCAACCTTGGTTGCACACTGGGATCACCTGGAGAGCTTTAAAAATTACCAAAGCCTGGATCATACTCCCAGAGGTTCTAATATAATTGGTCTAGGGTGTGGCCTGGACATTGGGATTTTTAAAAGCTCCCCAGTGCCTATAATGTGCAGCCAAGGTTGAAAACCACTATATTGTAGGAGCCTGTTCACAGATCATTCCACCACTATTAACGAGCAGCTCTTTGCAGCCACTTAAGCTATCAGAGCCTCCTGGAGTTGTCAGTATTATTTTCATAAACCACAGCTGTTGGGCGCTGCCATGATTTCGCCAGGGCCACAATGATCCCTTTGTATGGACACTGTTCAATGATGACACTGTTCATTCTTTCAGTAACAATCTAACCTGCCCTGTCAGGCAGGAGTTTGCACTACGCAGCTGCGAAGGCTCTTTCTGATTCAGAAATTCAGCCACTTCAGTTCTCAATGGGAAGAGAGCCACATTCTTGCTTTGAAACTCCTCGTTGTGGATTTTAGGCAACAGACACCAAAGGCTTAGAGGAGGTGAAGAAACACTGTCTAAGAGAACATCTTACTTACAGGTGTTGTAGCTGGGGCAGTTTAAACATCTTGGGCGGGATAGCTGAGAGCCGGTTCCTATTCAGCTTCAACACCAGAAGTGTGTTGGCCAGACTGTCAAAATACCCAGGTTCCATTGAAGTGACTCGGTTGCTACTGAGATACCTGTTAAAAAGTTTGAAGATGAGCTTCTCCTTCTGGCTCTTTGGAAAGTTAAAACACATAAATTCCCTGTAATCTCCAGAGAACCTAACCATCATTTGTATCAATGGACACTTAAAAATTAAGTCTTTAGGTCTTTGTGGACCAACGCGGACTATGATTCACACATACTGCTAAGGAAGGAATGACTGGAATATTTGAAGGGTATAAAAATTTGTTTCAGATACTTATCCAATTTTTATAAAAGTCATTTATTAATGAAACAAAGAGTGGCTTAATTTTCTAAAGAAGCACTTTTAACTCCACATAGTTTTTCTAACAAAGGATGTCTAATTTTTTTATAATTGGAATGTATAACAACAAAATAAAGACCGTGGGTATTTGGGTTTGTAGCAAATTACACGTCAAGAAGAAAGTTAAAAGTTACACTGCTGATACACCAGCAGTTTAAAAACAAAGGCAGACTTCATTATATTTTAAAGTTGATTTTTTTATTATTATGACATGGTATTGTCATCATAGGTGAATATCTTTGTTAAAGAAAACTTGACTTACAGGTATTTGAGTTGTAGGGATGGAAGGGGAGTTTTAAGCTCTGAAATATTATTGTTGCTCAGGTCCAAAGTTTCAAGGGATTGAAATTGTTTCAGATGTTCAGGTAATATTTCAACAATTCTGTTTCCAGCTCTGGAATTTAAAGATAGCACAGATGACAGGGTTAATAATACAACAATCTGAAAGGTGTAAAATAATTTATATTCCTAATTTGTTCTTCAAAATATGGAAAACTGATTGTTCTAAACGGTACTTTTAAAACTTAAACAGCAATTCTTATGTCACTTTAATTTCACCTTAAATAGTAAATCATAATATTCAAATGTATGAAAAACATTCCTATATAAATCTGGATGTATTTAACAGCTATGGTTACCCAAATGCTAAGCACTTAAAAGTTATCTGATTTTTACATTTTTTTTTTGTTACCAGTCCTTCTTCCTTAGCATTTTATTAAATGGTATATAAAATGACTAACACTGAGTTGGCATTCCAGGAACTGATGTGGTCTTTGTCTATTCTTTTTTTTTTTAAAAAAAAAAAGATTTATTTATTTGACAGATAGAGATCACAAGCTGGCAGAGAGAGAGAGAGGAGGAAGCAGGCTCCCCGCCGAGCAGAGAGCCTGATGCTGGGCTCAGTCGCAGGACCCTGAGATCACAACCCAAGCCGAAGGCAGAGGCTTTAACCCTCTGAGCCACCCAAGTGCCTCCTTTGTCTATTCTTTTCCTTGATTCCTAATGTATTTCTAATTCTTGTCCTGGAGATTATGCACACAACAGGTACTACTGAATTTAAAATACTCATCAGATTGGGATTGTTTTTTAAGCTATGCTAGAGAGCTTTTTCTTTAAGAAACAGCAGGTTTCAAGGTATTGCCATAGTCTTCAAAACCAGAGGATACGCTCCAGGGCTTTGAATATTATAAAAGTATTACATAAAAGCACACCAGTCTAAATAATCTCTAGTTAATTAGATTAATAAGGTTTGACATTAACAGTCTTAAACACCAGACCACGATGACCAATATGGTAGCCACAAGTAGTACTCTAAATTAAAGGTTGAAATTCAGTTCCTTAATCACAGGAGCCCCATTTCAGGTCCTCAACACACACATGTGCTTGGTGGCTGTCAAGTGGGTCAGTGCACATACAGATCATTTCATCACTGAAAGTTCCCTTGGTGAGCCCTATACTAGACCGCAAATGAAAAACAAAACAAAACAAAAAGGGGGCAAGTCAAATCTCTTAAAAGGTCATCAATACAACAGCTTTCAAGGGGAAACTCAACATTAAATGACAATCTTGCTAGAAAACAGGAATCAAATTGATGTGCAAGCCATCTTATTTGTCACATTAGATCAGGGAGCCTGGACTTTTTAGAGCATCATTTGGCAGGGGAAAACAACATGTCAACGTAGGAAGGCCAGGACGAAAACAGAGTCCACTTACAAAGAAGGTCTCTCTATAATCCACAGAACAATCAAACAATGTGGAGGCTCTAGGCAGAACTCTATACGTGATATGTCACATGCTGCTGTTTTTATACATAGTCTAAGAGTAAGCCTCATTTAATGAGAGAACTTAGGAAATATATCTCATGTGTGTATCTTTCTACCAATAATGTATTTCTATAGTGCTCTGAGAATTTATTAAGCTCTTTTGCATTATTATAGCACACAGGCCTCTCACCATCTCATAAGGTCTCTGAGTTAAGAGTCCCTCATGCATATTTTTCACAAAATCTTATGCTGCGTTCTGACACAGCGCTTTCACACTCCTGATCTTCTCTGCCATTCTCTGAGGTCCTCTGAAGTAAGGAGATAGGTCTCTACCCCTGTTTTGGACTGTTTATGAAACCTAAGAACGTGGAGAACATCTTAAATGTCAAGCTGAGGCTAAGAATTGTTCATATATTATGCCTTTTGGCATTTAATCACAGTAACATTCCCCCAGAGAGGTATTACAGACAACTGTAAAATTAGGAAACTAGGGTTTCTGACCCATGAGGTCATATTGGCACCAAAGCAATTGCTGAAGGTTAGTCTCATAGAATATAATGTCAAATATATTTGGCAGTTAAGTTCTTATGTGGAGATGCACACTCCCAACCCCACCCAGAAAGGGCCACAACTTCCCACTCTTGCAGAAATGCTGAACTTCTGGGGCACCTGGGTGGCTCAGTGGGTTAAAGCCTCTGCCTTCGGCTCAGGTCATGATCTCAGGGTCCTGGGATCGAGCCCCGCATCGGGATCTCTGCTCAGCGGGAAGCCTGCTTCCCTTCCTCTCTCTCTACCTGCCTCTATGCCTACTTGTGATCTCTGTCAAATAAATAAAATCTTAAAAAAAAAAAAAAAAAAGAAATGCTGAACTTCTGGTTTCAAACTAATATGGGAATCAACACTGCTTCATAGAGCCATAACCATGCCAAAACTAAGGATGCCCTGGAAACAGGGCCTCCCCAGTCTTGCTTGTACCCCAGGGAGAAAACCGAGGGGTGTGCACATGTTTGCCATGCACCAGAGTAGAAGACCAACTTCCTGAATGTGTGCCAATGTCAGGTGCTGATTTCCCCGTAAGAAAGAACAGTTAAGGGAGAAATCAGGTTGGACTTTTTCTATTTAAACTACAATAACCTAACAAAACTTCTCAAAATACTGTCAAAACCCTCTCTATGTTACTTTTAAGGACTGCAGGGAATCATGTCTTTTGATCCAGGTCATCTGGGACTCTAACTATGTTCTCATGTAATCCTATACAAGGTAACAGGCATAGGTGATGCGTTTCTTAAGAGCTGAATTTGTCTGTGATTATAGTAAGGTTAAAAAAAAAAAGGTTTAACAGTCCTATTTACAAGTAACAAATATCAAGCCCCTTGGTCTCCCATAAAGTCTTACAGACTTTGTTTAGAGTCAAGTCAGCCATGACCTCTGATTTTGACCATTTCCCACATCTGGATTTGCCAGTGTATAAACTCCTTGATCTAGTTGTGAGGTACAGGGTAATGCAAGCGAGACAATTAGTCAATTTCTAGATCCCGGAGATGGATTTAGTCCAAGAGACAAGCCACAGGGCCTTAGGGTCAGGGTGTGTGGGTTAAACAAAACCACACTTTAGGGAACAAAAATGTTCTCTTAAACACATAACCCAAATGTTTGCATTACCAGGATGTCCTCCCACAAACAGCAGAGTAACCCTGAAATGCCCCCCTCTCTCCATTGCCCTCCCCTGCCCCTAGTCACCACGTCCCATCACACTCTGCATCTGGTTTTGGCTCCCAGGCTGTCTGAGGCTAGTAGAGCCACACTTAACATTTAACAACACAAAGCAAACACTCAGCTATAGATTTTTGCAATAAATGGAACAAACTTTTTTTTTTGTGGGAGGGAGAGGGAGACCCACAGGTGTCTATCATGTTGGTCAAATAAGGCCACGAGTTAGATAACAGGCCATACAATCTTCGGTTTATATGTTCGTTTGTTTATTAAGTAATTATGAACAAGGTATTAAAACTGCCAATTACTTGAGTGACGAATAAAATTTTCCTTGCAGTTAAAGTATGCTCCAGCCAAAGCCAGCAATTTCCTGAACTGCACACTTCCTAAATTGCAGTGTGAAAGTGCTCTGTTACAGACGGAGAGTGCACAGTGCCCTCTTTGTCAGCCCTGCTTCCTCGCACAAAAATCCCTTACAACTGCCAGGATAATAGTCCCTGTATCACAGAATTTTAACTCTGTTCTAATGGAACTGAATTAAATCCAAATACTAGTTTCATATTAGCTCTCGGAGACTGACAAATAACCACGTGATATGTACCAGTTTAAACAAAACAAACTTTCTCTGTATCATGCAAGAGTTTCTAAAAACGGAGACAACTCCATTAAAAACTAGATTGAAAGATCTTTTAAATCACCTAAACCCTCAAAATAAACATAATTCTAATAGAGTTGGTCACAAATAGCTTCTTCTAAAAGATAAAGATTCAATTCAACTCCAGCTTTTTCTCCAAATATGGATAAATGCCAAAACCGATGAACACACTGAAAGCACTGTGGTTAATTAATATTTTTGGCAGGATGTGCAATGCTTTAACAAAACAAGCAAACAAACAAACTGAGTGAATACTTTTCCCCATGACTTGACGTGGAAGTACCATCTTTCCATTGTTCAAAAATCACAATATGTAAGTCATATAAGTATTGGAAGGCATCGCAACATTGTGCAAATCCAACCCAAAAGGACAGCAAACGTTTCGGTCATCTGTGTATGTTGACAGTACAAGGTGTTCCATGGTCAAATCATCGCCAAGGTCAAGGATAATTAGTCCCTTGTGGACACACACAGACCTGGGGGCTTGGTCTGTCAGAGCACAGACGGTTCCCTCAGGCATTTGAGAGGCCACAGGAAAAACAGGAGTCCCAGGTAGTTTGACTCAGCCTCAGCTTCTTGGGCCCAACTACAAGGTTTCACTATGTTGCTAATTTCCCCTTCTGTAACCCACTTGGCCAAATACCTTTAAAATGCAGAGCCAAACATTGCCTGCCATTTTCTTATGGTGAGATTTGCTCTGAGAGTGCTGAAGATCTACCAAGGAATAAGATGGATATGGTCCCTGAACCCATGTAGTTTACCTTCTAGCGGGGGGAAGAGGCAGACAGATGGAAGGGGTCACCACCGTGATAACCACCATGATAAGATGGCCATGGAGAAGAAAGAACTGCCTCCTAAAAAGGAGTGGCAGCGGTCAGCAAAACTTCCCATGGCAAGAAGACAGGCTAGCATTCCAAGCAGAAGCAAGTGTGAGGAAGGCAAGGCTTCCCTTTGAGGAAATGAAAGGCAGCCTTGTGGGTGGGGTAGAGAGTTCATGGGTGAAGACTAGGGAGATATGAAGTCCAGGAGTGAGGCAGCCAGGAGGAGAGGAATGTAGGTCAAGTGGGACCCTATACACCTCATAGGCATTGGGCCTTTATCTCAAGATCATCTGGGGGAGGAGGACAGGGGATTTCAGAATCGGGTGACTATATCACACAAAAGTATGCTCTAGCAGGAGTGGGTAGAAACACTGGTAGGGGAAACACAGGCACGACCAGGTGCAGGAACACCGGGAGGTGCAGAGGACCAAGACAGTGTGTTGGGATAACAATGACCTTCTGCCTAGCGATCCACTTTGGGGGTGAAGTAGTACTCTGCATCTGGTTCCCCAGAGCACAGGCTGTGCTTTTCTCCCCCACTGAGATACAGGCTCAGGTTTCCAGCTCTGGAACCTCTGGACACTGGAACCCAGTTTGGCACCACTAGAGTTCCCATCCACTCTCCATTACCACTTCTGTGTGTGCTGCTGACATGGAAGGCCTTCTAAAGCATGGGGTGCGGACTGGGATCCCAGCTGGCTCAGGTGTGAGATGCTCCTGACCACTTTAATGTCTATTGTCACTAGGAAAACGGACAACTGTGTTATTCCCATAGATAAGACTGTGTTTAGTTGTTCTGATCCTCTGAACGCCTGCACTGAATGTAAACCCAGACTAAATTATAACAGCAAAATAGAAGTTATGAGGTTAGTGACATGATCACTTGGTAAGATGATTGGTTTTATTTCCTGACTCACTGCTATCTCCACAAAGCATAAGAGTCTCAAAAGAATTTCATGGACTCTTAAGTGCATAAAAATGGTGTCAGTTTATTTCCAAGGTCTAAAAGGAGAGTGGAATATTCTTTGTGAGGAACTAGAATATCAGGTTTTTTCATACTGGAATTCCTGCACCAACGACACTGCAGCTTCTTGATGAATAAGAAATACCTGTCAATAGTTTCAATGGTCTCCTACCTATTACAGATGATAAAGGCAGCTTAAGGCTTTGCCACTGTGATATGTGAAGAAAGATGTGCCATCTTGGGCATATTAAGAGGTTATGTGTGAGTGGCACTGACCATTTAGCAAAGGTGTGGGCAGCGAAGCTTACTTTGAAACTATTTTTTGTATGTTGCAACGCCCTCCCTTCTTAGAATGTATCACTAGCCGCACCCCTTGAGTCCAATTCAGTTAGTGTAGGTAACAAATGGCTGAAGTTGTAGTCATTCTACAGAGAAGGCATATTAACTGTACTGAGACAGTCAGCCCAGCCCCAAGGAAATACTGATTTCTATATATAACTTGGAAGCAACCACTTCAGCACCCATTTATAAAAGAATTACAAGTTGTTAAAGAAAACACTACATTTTGCAAATACATTAAAGGTCATTTATATTTCCAACAATAACCTTTGTCCCCCAACAAAATGTTTCCTTGGAAACCACCTTGGCTGGAATAACTAGCACCCCATAATATCAGGCTTCTTTTAAGAGAGAGACTTGGCAAGCAAAAGAACCTCTCCCATGCAGATAAAAATAAACTCTCTTTGCTCATGTTTTTTCTAAAAAAGATAATTGAGAAGTTTCATTAAAAGAACACATGTTCAGACTGGTCCCCTGGTATTGTGGCATCAAAGAATAAAGCCAACTGAGGAAACTTTTGCAAGGAAAAAGATTCTTGATTAAGAACTAACAATACTAAACAGCAAATGGGGCACTGTAAGGAGCAGAGAGTCCATTCTGTCAGCTAGAAGCCA
Organism: Mustela erminea; assembly: GCF_009829155.1. Taxonomy (NCBI): domain Eukaryota; kingdom Metazoa; phylum Chordata; class Mammalia; order Carnivora; family Mustelidae; genus Mustela; species Mustela erminea. The sequence goes on from NC_045619.1 coordinate 94,990,096, forward strand.
GGTCAACATAGACTCTAACTGTCTTTTGGATCAAGAACATGAATAAAGATGGCCATAATACTTTAATACGAACATCCTACAGTGATCAGGGCCCTATTTACGGACCAGTTATAATACAGGTTAAAAATGAAAAAAGAAATAGGGGTCAAAAACCCATTTTTATCACAAAGAAAACAACCCTTTTGGATTCCCAAGCGTGAATTCAGTTTAGTTCTTTATGGAAAGAGAAATTTAAGAGTGAACAACTTAAAATTTAAGATGCCAAAGAGACAGACTGAACAAGTATTTTAATCTGAAATAATTTAATTATGTACAATAAAAATTAATTCTAATTTAGTCAAGTATTTTTTTTTTTTTTTATATTTTCTTAGACAGGGAGCACGTGCAAGGGGAGCAGCAGGCAAAGGGGGAAGGAGCAGCAGGCTACCGCTGAGCAGGGAACCTGATATGGGGCTGGATCCCAGGACCCTGGGATCATGACCCGAGCCGAAGGCAGACGTTTAACCAACTCAGCCACCCAGGTGCCCAAATTTAGTAAACTTTAGAAGTTTTCCCTTTCTCTTTGAGGCAGAGGCTTTCTACACACTTTTTCATTTGCTGGACCATTGTTACAGTTCAGCTGTGAGTTTGCATTTCCCACCTGGCTTGTGATTTGCTTGTGAACAGAGAGACTAATTCATCTTTGATCCCCTAGAACTCGGGGTTCAGTGAATGGGTTTGAAACCATAAGTGACCAGTGCTTCATCTAGAAATTCTAGATCAAACTTTAGATTGGCTGGTAAGGATTTATTTGAAGTGTGGTTCAAAATGCATATGTACATCAGAAAATGGGATGACCATTACAGCTGCCAGCAAAAAAAAAAAAAAAAAAAAAAAAAAAACAACGCAAAACTGCCATTTTGTTGAAGCAGCAATTCCAATCATAGTTCCCTAGCAAGGGGATTTTGATTCTCTTCTTGGTTGTATTTTGATTTACTAGACTTTGTGGACCTTGATTTTCTCACCTGTCAAGCAAGAGGACATTGAATGCAACGATCTCAAGCATGCCTAAGGAGCTGTGATTCTGGATTTGGATGACAAGTCCTGCAGAAGATCAGATTTGCTAGAAAGGCTTCAGACAAACATTATATAGAAAATGGAGCCTCTTGCAGAAGCTGGCCTCGCTTTGGGGGGGGACCTCTTTTGGGAGTCCCACTGCCTGGCTGCCCATCTTCACCCTTGGTTTACTCCCTCATTTTCCTGGGGCATATCCTCCACTAGCTTTCCAAGTAACCATGAACAGAGGTGCTCTCCTCAGCCCCCATGTTTCAAAATGTCTTTATAGGATTGACAGCTTGAGTGCATACAGAATTTCAAAGTCATTCTCCCCTAGGATTTTGAAGACACTGTTTTACCCTATCCAAAGCATTCATGGAAGTACTGACAGAAGAGCCAGAAGCCATTCTGATTCTCTATCTCCATGCTTCTCAAACATGGGCAGACATCAGAGCCAGAGGACAGGGGTTTCTTACAGCAGTTTAGATGGAACCTGAGAATCTGTATTTCTACCAAGTTCCTGGGTGATACAGGTGTCACTGGCAACACATGAGGAGAACCACCGTCAACCCCCACAGGTCACCTGTGTTGTTTTATGCCTCTCAGAGCTTCACTTTACTCTTGGTATTCTGAGACTGCCCAGTATTATGTCCAGTGGTAGGCCTTGTTTCAACTGCTTGCACTCAGTAGGGTCTTTCAACCTAGAAACGTGTATTTCTTAGTTCTGGGATATTTTTTTGTTTGTCTGATCATTTCCTCCCTTCTATTTCCATATACATCTCTGTGGCATTCCAATAAGGTAGGGAATAGATTTCTGCCTGATTTTCCTATTTTCTCATTTTTTCCTCTCCCATTTTCCATCCCTTTGTCTTTCCGTTCTTCTTTTGGATAAAGTTTTCGACTTTCTTTCGACACTTCTGTTAACCTTTTAAAGAGTCTGTTATATTTTTAACGTTCAAAAGTTCGTCCTTATTTTCTCAATATTCATTATTATTATTACTAATGATTTACCATTCTTTACTTGCTTTGTTGCTATCACATCTCTTTTCTTTCTGCATGTATTGGGTTTTCTAGAGGTTCCCTTTTCCTTCCACTGTCTCTGGTTCTCTTTTCCCATTTATTTCAGACACTGATCTTATTTATTTATTTAATTTTAGAGACGGGGAGAAGAGGGGTGGGGGGACACAGAGGGAGAGAGAGAGAATCTTAAGCAGGTTCCACACCCAGCATGGAGCCTGACATGGGGCTTGATCCCCTGACCCTGAGATCATGACCCGTGTTGAAATCAAGAGTCAGATGCTTAACTTACTGAGCCACCCAGACACTCCGTAGACACTTGATTTTATTCGAAATGTCTACACAAGTCTGGCAACCACTGAGCTAACCATTCATATTTAATAAAAAGCACTCAAAAGTTTACTGAAGACTATGTGCAGAATAGACTTGTTGACTGGTGAGTCCCACCATGGTGGCAGAGAGGGGACCTATTTCATGATGGGATCTCCACATGTCTTATTGCTCTGATCTTCCAGTCTCTAGTCTGGTGGGCCCACGCATGATTGCTGATATCTAGGAAGGCTCACAGGTAAATAAGTTAATAAGTTGGGGCAAGGAAGTGTCATCCTCAGTGTTTAGATGAGATTTAATTTCCCCAATTGCAGAATATGCTATCCTCAATCCTCATCCCTTCCTTGCCCAGCTTGGCTTGTGTCCCAAATTCTAGAGACTTAGTCTTTCAACTTTCCAGAGGGTAACTTCTATTCTGCTAATGTCAGTCACTAGGCTTTGAGTTTCGGAGGATGAGTATGGTGGAGAAACTTGGAGGTCTCATTGCTTCTTATAAAAGAGTTTTAACTTTTCCCTCAATTTCAGTCCTACCTTGTATCCTTATAGGCTTTGAATTTCTGAACTCAGAATGGTTCCACTGAAAACAAAACAAAACAAAACAACCAAGTTGCTGCTTTTGGGATCCACTCCATTTTCTCTCTTTTAAGTCAGTTATAATTTGTTCATCTGCTTGCAAAATTTTTATGACATTTCTTATTTGGACTGTCTTCTTTCCTATTTTATCTTTGTTCCTCTCTGTGTATATTTTTTTAGACCTTAATTCCATTTTAAGGGAGTTTTAAGAAAGAGCAGAGTTAAATGAATATATTCAGCCCGCTAGGCTTAATAGGAAGTCTTCAACAGAAATGCAATCAATGAATAAAACGGTTTTTCTCTAAAAAGCAAAATAAACCACAAAACCTTCCCTCAAAAGAGCTACTGTAATTTTTTTACCCCAAAATTCACCCAACTTAGCTTTGTATATTTTAATGAAAAATTAGCCTATACAAAGGATTTTCATTCAAGATGATAGTACAAACCAGAAAACACATCATTATTCTGAACCTCAAATTAATAAACAGTTCTCATGCAGATTAATTCTGTATGAACACATCAGGTTAAATTAATGTTATTTTATTTTCTGATATGGTTCACAGACCAATGGACTAAGAACACCATATTTAACCAAGTATTTAAATTGTTCTTGTGAAAAAGATATGGATAACGTGGTGATGATGATCAGACAGGCAAGTGGTAAGCTTACATCCTTTATCTTTATCTTTACCCAGAGTGACATGAATCTTTAAAGGAAGTTGTTAGGATCCAAATCAATGTACAGAAATCTGATACATTACTATATACTAATAATGAAACAGCAAAGAGAGAAATTAAGAAAATAATCCCATTTATAATTGTACCAGAAATAATAAAATACCTAGGAATAAGTTAACCAAAGAATTGAAAGAACTATACTCTGAAAACCATAAAACACTGATGAAAGGGGCAGTTGGGTGGCTCAGTGGGTTAAGCCTCTGCCTTCAGCTCAGGTCATGATCTCAGGGTCCTGGGATCGAGCCCCGCATCGGGCTCTCTGCTCAGCTGGGAGCCTGTTTCCCCCTCTCTCTCTGCCTGCCTATGTGATCTCTCTCTCTCTGTCAAATAAGAGGTTAAAAATAGAGCTACCCTACAATCCAGTAATTAATTATACTACTGGATATTTATCCAAAGTATATGAAAATGCTAATTCAAAGGGATACATGTACCCCTATATTTATTGCAGTATTATTTACAATAGCCAATTATGGAAGCAGCCCAAGTGTCCATCGAGAGATGGATAAAGAGATGATATACACACACAGACATACATACACTCAGTGGAATATTACTCAGCTTAAAAAAAAAAAAAACTGATGAAAGAAACTGAAGACAACACAAAGACATGGAAAGATATTCTGTACTCTTGAACTGGAAAAACAAATATTGTTAAAATATCTATACTACTGAAAGGAATCTATAAGTTTAATATTATCCCTATTAAAATACCAGCAGCATTTTCCACAGAACTAGAGCAAACAATCCTAAAATGTGTATGGAACCACAAGGACCATGTAGCCAAAGCAATCTTAAAAAAAGAAAACAAAACTGGAGGTATCACAATCCCAGAGTTCAAGATATCCTACAAGCTATAATCATCAAAACAGTATGGTACTGTCCCCAGAACAGACACAAGGAATAAACACCAATTATATGGTCAATTAATCTCAAAAAAGGAGGTAAGTATAAGCAACAGGAAAAAGTCTCTTCAACAAATGGTGTTGGGAAAACTGGACTGATAACATGAAAAAGAATGAAATTGGGCCACTTTCCTTACCATACACAAAAATAAATTCAAAATGGATTAAAGATCTAAATGTGAGACCTGAAACCATAAAAATCCTAGAAGAGAACATAGGCAGTAATTTTTCTGACACCTGACACCAGCCATAGCAACATTTTCTAGATATGTCTCCTGAGACAATGGAAGCAGCAACAAACATAAGCTATTGGAAATACATCAAAATAAAAGGCTTCTGCACAGGGGAGGAAAAAATCAACACAACTAAAAGACAATCTACTGAATGGGAAAAGGTATTTGCAAACAACATTATCTGATAAAGGGTTAGTATCCAAGATATATTAATAACATAGATAATTCAACATCCAAAAACCAAAAGATCCAATTAAAAAATGGGCAGAAGACATGAACAGGCATTTCTCAAAAGACGACATCCAGATGGCTAACAGGCAAATGAAAAGATGCTCAACATCACTCATCATCAGGGAAATGTGAATCAAAACTACAATGAGACAGCATCTCACACCTGTGAGAATAGTTAAAATTCAGAAACATAAGAAACAACAAGTGTTGGTAAGGATGTAGAAAAAAAGGAAACCTTGTGCAATATTGGGAATGCACACTGGTGCAGCCACTGTGGAAAACAGTGTGGTGGTGCCTCAAAAAGTTAAAAATAGAGCTACCCTACAATCCAGTAATTAATTATACTACTGGATATTTATCCAAAGTATATGAAAATGCTAATTCAAAGGGATACATGTACCCCTATATTTATTGCAGTATTATTTACAATAGCCAATTATGGAAGCAGCCCAAGTGTCCATCGAGAGATGGATAAAGAGATGATATACACACACAGACATACATACACTCAGTGGAATATTACTCAGGCATTAAAAAGAAATTTTGCCATTTGCAATGACACGGATGGAGCTAGAGTATAAAATGCTAAGGGAAATGAGTCAGAGCAGGACAAATACCGTAACTTAACTCATATATGGAATTTAAGAAACAAAACAAATGAGCAAAGGAAAAAGAGAGAGACAAACCAAGAAACAGACTCTTAACTACAGAGAACAAACTGATGCCTACGAGAGGGGTGATGGGTGGGGGATGGGTAAATATATGATGGAGATAAAAAGTACACTTATCTTGATGTGCACTGGGTAATATGAAACTGCCGAATCACTAAACTGTACACCTGAAAGTAATAGGACACTATTAACTATGCTGGAATTAAAATTAAAAAAAAAAAAAAGGAAGCTGCTAGTGGCTGTGACTGGGTCAGACTGTGGCCCTTGTGGGGTCAACATCTGTCCGAGCAAGGACAGTGGTGGGAATAATCAAGTACAAATGTCACAGAACTACACGTATAGTGCATCTATTAGATGAATCAGCATCCCAAACCTTTCAACGTACTCAAATGATGGTCTAGAAGCAAGCAGAGAAATAAGCTGGGATAAGGCAGTGTTTTGAATTTTTAATCAATCATTTTAAAAAGGCCTATGTGAAAGCAATTCCTATGAAAATGACAGTAGACTGGGGAGCTTGGCTGACCACAGCTGGATAGGAGCCAATAATACAACATGGTCCTTAAAGGCTAACATAATTTGAAGCTTCATTTATATCCATATTTTTTTTTTTTTTTTACTTTAAATTCAATGTAGTTAACAGATAGTGTATTATTAGTTTCAGGGGCAGAATTCAGGGACGCATCAGATGCAAGTAACACCCACTCCTCATTGCATCAACTGCCCTCCTTAATGCCCATCACCCAGTTACCCCATCCCTCCACCTCCTCCTGTCCGTCAACCCTCAGTTTATTCTTTATCACTGAGAGTCCTTTATGGTTTGCCTCTCTGTATTTTATCTAATTTTATTTTTCCTTCACTTGCCCCCATTCATCTGTTTTTGTCTCTTAAATTCCCCATATGAGTGAAATCATATGGTATTTGTCTTTCTCTGACAGACTTATTTAGCTTAGCTTATCTTGTTTGGGTGCCATATTTACACTGTCATGCCAGATGAAGTATATATGGGAGGACTTTAAGAGTCTAGACCTGCATTGTGCATGTGTAGCTACTTAAATTTAAATGAAATAAAATTAAAAATGGAATTCTTCAGTACACTAGCCCCATTTCAAGTGTTCAATATCCATGTGTCTAGTAACTACCACAGCAAACAGCACAGATATAGAACATCTCCATCACCGCTGAAAGCGACACTGCAAAGCTCTGGTCTAGATGTCTATCACACAGGAAAGGGTAATTGGGATTTGAGCCAGGAAAAAGAGAAGACTTTAAGAAAACCTTGAATTTTAAGACTTATAGGTATTAAATTGCAGAAAATATAACAAAGTTATTCTTTCCAACACACAGAACTGACACAATAGGTTAAGGTAAGGGAAGAGTACAGCTTAACAAAAAGTCCCGGTTATTAGGACTATTCACAATGGAACAGTGTGTCACCAAGAAGTAAGCTTTTGTCCCTGAAAAGGCTCAAAGGGAGGCTGGAAAAGTCTTCTTTCCAGAAATCTCTCCATCGGGAGAGATGTCTCTTCCCATTCTAAGTTACCAGGATTGCAAGCAGATACACAAAACCAACAAAAAAAGTGGTTTTGACCAGTTATACAATCTACTAAACCATTGCTAATTCCTCTCGTCCTTTAGTTAACACATAAATGAGGATGATGGTGAGAAAGTGAAAGCAAAAAAGACAGGAGGAGAAGAACAAGAGAAAGAGGGATTTATACAACTGACTACAGTTCCTGATTTTGTAAACATCCATTCATCTTTAAAAAGCACTGCCTCTATTCCTAGGCCAGTATCTTGTGCAGGATTACACGGCAATTAGTGATTAACTTCAAAAAGCATCTTATTTTTTTTTTCCTAAAAAATAAATGCTCATTTTGATTCTATTCCAATGTTTGTTTTAAAATTGCTCATGCACAGTAAAACTGACAGTCCAAGAATGCACACCATGTTCATCCTGTGCTGTAGGGTACTTGCAGCATGAATATTACCTCGATATTTCATTTTGCCTTCATCCTCGTTCTAGAGACTGCTCTATCTGCCAGCTAAAGCTCACAGGGAGGAAGGGAGACTGTCAGGCAAGTGATTTTAGAAAGGAAGTGCTTATACTTATAATTGCCTTTCCTTTCATGTTTTGAATTTAGCACTTAAGTGACTTTCAGCCAAGGAAAAAAGTGGTGGTACTGGTTAGCAGCCTGTTTCATTGTTTTGGTCTCTCTACCCAACTAGAGCCCCAAGCCTCTCATCTGTGGAAGATGGCAGAGATACTAAAATGAAGACGAGAAGAAGGCAAAGGAACTAGGCTGGGAGAGAGACATGTTGACTCCTGCCACCCCTATCATGAAAAAGCAACTGGCTGTAACGTTACTGTTTTGTCTGTCTTGGCAGCACAAGTTTGGCTCAGCACAGAAACGTCTCTGGCAGAAGCTGCACCTGATACTTCAAAGCAGCAGTCAAAATGGCTAGCATGACACTGAAGGGAGAGATGAGAAAATGGTGCAGGTTCAGGATAGATGCTGGTCATACAGGAGAATTTCTGGCAAGCTATGCTGGAAGGTCAAGTTCAAAACCATTTTATGGGCTCCCAGAACAGCCACTGAACAAAGTCGTCCACTGGTTCATGACGTCAAATCTAAGAATGTTGTAACCTTGGAAAAAGCAAGTTTTCGTCCTGAAAATGATTTTTAAGTGTATATGGAGGGGCACAAACAGAAAGGTTAACTGAATAGTTTTTTCTACAATTAACTATATATAATATTAACTGGGTCTGGGCTCTTCATTGAGTCATTCATTCAATAACCATGCATACCTCCCAGGTGCCAGACATGGAGCTACATGCTAGGGTTATGAAAACACACGGGGATGAAAACACACACGCTCTCAGCTTTTAGGAAATTTCATTCTGGTGGGGGAAAGGGACATGAAAGAATCTCAGATACACAACTGATACAAATGTCACCATGTGTATGATAATAATGTGGACTCTGAGGGTGATAGGAAAACAGTGCTGGGCAAGAGTGAGTACTATAGGCCGAGAGAAAAGTCTGTAACGGGGCCTGACACAGAACAAGCTAGCACACTGCTAGAAGGGAGAAAGGGGCCTAGAGGAAACCCACTGGAGAAGAGGACTCAGATCATCCAGACCATTGGAGGTCTTGGGATGGATTCTACTCTTGACCTAAGAGCTATGGGAAATTCCTCAAGGGTTGAAAGCACCACAGCAGGATTACAAATTTATGTTTCAAATCTAGATTGAGAGTTTGAACACCCAGCAAACTTGTATTGTGGGGACTGGTTTATGATTAATTGTGCAGATAAACATAGAGGGTAGAGAATACATCTCTGTGTACAATAAACTCTTACGTGCAAATCATGTACCAACACTTTAAAATCCAATAAAAGAATATAACATCGTATTATGATGCTTATGTATTTATTTTGTAGGACTTGAGCTTTATGAGCTAATTCCCATTAAACACCATAACGTCTGGTTTGTTTATCCTGGTGAAGGCTACAGCCCTCTGATGCAATGTCCTTTAAATACAAAGACACATCAGTGTCCATATCAGTGGGGCATACATTTGGGAGATGAACTTTTCAGTTAAGGGGCTCAAATTCGATGGGCTCATCTATACCCACAAATGGCTGAAGATGGGATTTACCATCTTAATCAGAACAAAGCTCCCTGATTCCCCAGAAACTTAAATTCTAATGTTGACCAAAGGTTCTCCCCACTTCCCTAATTAATATGATGCAAAGGCAACCTCCTTTCAAAAGCTGACTTACATAGGTTTGGTTTAAAAACAAATAAACAACTATTTGAACTTTACCACATAGTTACAAAATTACTTATCTACATCATCACTTGAAAACATAACACTTTGCCTTCCCAGTACGAAGCTGTGTCTCTGAGCTGTGAACTATTAAAATTATCAATATGTTTTTAAAAAATCACAAAGTAAGTCTGATGAATTATTTAAATAAACTCGGTACGATACAACCAAGCAATAGTCTCTCAAATCACTGTCTCCCGGTTTTTTTATTAGGCTGATTTTTGAAATGTTCAATGAAAAATGCGTGCTTATGGATGAAGTTTCCACCTAATATGGTGCTGGGGTCAATACATCAATAAGAGAATACTGCAGATCTGATTTCTGATCACTCGCCCAACCCCACCCACCCTTTTCATTCATACATACATCATACATACATATATAATACATACATCATACATATATCATACATACAAGTCAACACTTATATGACACCTGCCCTATGGTCAGTTTCCTTTTGTGGGGACAAAGAAAGATATGGATGGCCCTAACATAGAGCAAGGCTCAGAGTTGGGATAGTTTTAAGGATGGCTGGATAGCAGGTAATTGGCAAGTCATAATTGTTTATGATTTTTTTAAAAAAGCACATTATTTATCTTCATGGCCTTTGATTTTGAAAATGAACATGGTTTAATGACTACCTGAAAACAAGGAGAGAAGATGATTCTGTGCATCAGTGAAATGTAGTCATTTCATTCCTCTGCCTAGGAAATACGTCACTCGGTCCCCCAAACCTTTAAAACAGCTAAGTGCATTGCTAACCAATGCATCGCGTGTCTTTTCCTTCTCTAGACCTCACACACCCTTGCCCTCCGCACACACGGAAGCTGCAGCGCTCTTCTGCACTGGCCCAGCTGGGCATCTCCCCATCATCCAGGGCACCATCCTATGGGGAGCATGTCTGTATTGTCGATCTTCCCTTTGTTCGTTATTCAAAGCCTCCTGAGGGCAGAGGCCAAGTTCTCTTTTCCTTTGTTCCCCAGTACTTAACACATAGTAGGTGGTGTTGCTGGGCACCCAGAACAGCTCAAAATCTTCCTTATAGACGCACAAGCCCTTGGGCTAGAAATGTTGCTCCATTATTATTATAACTGAGTGTTTACCAGCTCTTTGAACTACTTGAAGAGAGCAAAAGTTTTCCAGATAACCCAGTCCAGATGCAAAGTTCTTTCTTTCTCCCTCACCTGCGCTGCTGCCAGGATAAGGTTTCTAACTCCTGCTGTCCTTCTCAGATCCAACTGTTGTGGCTCACACTTTTCAGAGTCCTCACCTGTGCTTTAAGCCATTCGATTCTGTACTGGAACTACCTGAGATAGAGGTGCAGACATCTCCCACTGCTCTTACAGATAAAGCAGAGGTAATTAAGTCTGCCTGAGGTCAGACAAGACACTAGTGAGAGACAAGATAACAACACGTGTGCCCCGTTTCCAGCTTGGGCCTTCCTCTCGTCCACTCAGATACTGAAGGAGAGCCTCCTCTGGGCCAAATTCTGGCCTGGGCATCTTAGGGGACTGATAGTTCAGTGAGACCTGAGTTCTACCCTGAAATGCATGAGGGAAAACATCTATCACTAACACACCCTGGAAGATCCCTTATAACACCAGCAAAGTGTTCTCATGTGAACCTATTCTCCTTCCCTCTCCCTCTCTGAGTCCTAGAGGGCCAGTTTTTTCTTCAGTATTGGAACAGATCGATTTTTTATTTTGTTATTGTTTTTTGTTTTGAATTTTTAGTTTAGGACCCAATAAAGTAGTTCACATGTGTGCTGGACACAGGGTCTATGAAAAATCTGTATCTCTGAAGACAAAAGTCATCCCTGGTGTATTGAGATACTGAAACTGAAAAAGGCAAATACAAAAGGGGACTTTTATTTCCCACACACTTCCATCTCAAACACACTATAGGGCACGTGTTCACTGGTGAGAGTGGTGAGCTGAATCCCTTCCCTACTTAAACCACTTCTTTCTTTTACTTATTATTGTTGCTGTTGTTACAATTGATTACTATTATTTACCATGCATGCAGAGCTGAACATAAGTTAAGTAAAACATAGGTATGCTTTGTTTCCACTGCAAATTTTTAGCCAGTAGCATAGACGAATACACCTGCCTGGATAATGTTAAGTGCATGTGGCTTTCCATAAATATTCCTTAATTGTTATACCTAGCACCAGCTATACACCATACACCTGCACTTAGTGCTGGGGAAAATGAGAGTCAGCCACAAGCCCCAAAGTATAGCATGGGAGAAAAACAGAAATAAACTCATTCATTGCCATGTAAGAGTTGGATATAAGAGGCAAGATGGACCTGGAGAGGGTAGGGGACGCTTAAGGAGATGGCTGCACACAACACTTACCTCCCCCTTCCCCGATTCAAGTGTCACCTTCCTAGCAAGCCCCTCCCTGCATCCCCCTTTAAAACTGTCAACCCCTATTCTGCCACACACACTCCTCTGCCTCCTCGCTGCTTTTTCCTCCCTACCAATCACCACCTTCTGACCACATCTTTTACTTGACTTTTTGTCCTTCTGCTTCCATGAGAAGGCAGCTCTGTGAGGGCAGGGATTTCATCTGTCTGTTCACTGCTGAACCTTCACCTTAGACCAGTACCCAAGCACATAGAAGGATTTGGTAAATACTCAGAAGCCTTTCCCAGCGCCATTAAAGGGCTCTTCTGGTCCTCCTCCCTCTTCCTTGACAGCATGTACCAAGGAACTGAAGTGATCTTTTTTTTAAAAAAGAATTGTTACTCATTGTTCTTTTACTCCTCACTAGAATAGAAACTTCAGAGGAGCAAGTTGTCTGGTTTGTTCACTGCTGTGTCCCCAGCCCTTAAAATGCCCTGCTCATTTATTCAGTGAATTTCACTCAAGTGCATGACTGTCATCATCATGATCACAGCTCATAGTCACTGAGCACTCAGCATCTGTCCAATGGTTTTATCGGCATTATTTTTCCAAATCCTCACAACAACCCTATAAGGTGGGCATTGTTATAATTCTCATTTTGGAGATAAGGAAACATAAATAGTAACTTGACTAAGATCTCAAACCTAGCAAAGGGAAGAGGCGGCAAATAATTCCATCCAACTTGAGCTTTGCTTTACCGGCTGTTCTGCTGCAGTGACACAATGCTGTCATCACTCTCAGGCCTGCGGTGGTTCCTCCCTCCGACCCCACGGGGATCTGCCCTTTCCATACCACCCTCAGCCACCACTAGGACATCTTCCACACTAAAGCCAGAGTGACACTGTCAAATAGCAAAACTGATCACCTTACTCTGTTTTAAATCTCTTCATTGGCTGTCCATCGGTAGAACTCACATTTTGTGGTCCTATCAGCAAAGTGATCAATAGTTACAATAATCACTCTGGAAGGATGACATTGCCATTTTCAGAAAAATTAGAGAATATGAAGACCATGCTCTACCTCTGAGATGAGAAATAATGAGAAAAGGCTTATTTGATTATAACAAACTGGGGTTTATCAGTAGCTCCAGAAATATTTATGCAATATCTAATCAGATGTGGTAAAGTAGATGTGTTAAAATGGACATTCTTGGGCCCCACCCCATCTCATTAATTCAGAATCTCTAGGGATAGGGTCAGGAAATCTACATCTTTTGACAAGTAATCGGGGTACTCCTTTGACATTCAGGGACCTAAAGCTTTTCAATTCTAACATATAGGTAAGTACTTACATGTTGGGTGCTATATAGAAACCATCAGTGTCCAGACTAAGACCTAACCAGCTTTATTTAATGACCAATGAGAACTCTGTTGTTCAACAATAATGTTATAGGGCTCATGGATTCAAACCTGTCCTAACTCAAGTCACAGTTTTCAAAAATGTCCCATGCTTGAGTGGCTCATGCTGCTTCACAGGACGCAGAAACTATCATGTCCGGAAAAATCAACTTACTTATGCCAGGGTAATAGTTTTACTATATGTTCATTCCAAACTTTATGCATTTCTTCCCTTAAAATATAGCATCCTGGCTGGCAAGGCTACAAGACAGAGGAAAAAAGGAACAACAAAGCAAAATAAAACCCACAAACCATGTCCTGCCCTTAGCAGGGGCTTGACTTCTGAGATCATGCTAGGTGGGATTCAAAGGAAAGCAAATCTATTTAGGTCTTTTGCATTCTCACAGATCCCCAAAAAGGGGAGAGATGAGCTCTGTTAATGGGGGAGTTTAATGCTCATCCACCTGGCACCCCAAGACCCTGGTACTTCTCCAGGCTTCACTGACATTATCAGAAGTGGTCTGAATATGATCAGATGTTCATCTCTGGACATGGGGTGCCATTTACTGCTAAAGATGAGCAAGGAGGACAGTTCTCACCAGGTAAACATCCCTGCATCCAGCTGGGAAGGGTCCCCCCACTGCTCATAGCAGCAACAGCATGGAGCACCAACATTAAATCTTCTGCTCAAGATTCCAACTGATTTCTCCTTTCCTTTAACATATTTTCAAAGGATTTAACTTGTGCAAATGACCCCCAAAATCTGCTTCTCTCCACAAAATGTTAAAAAACAAAACAAAACAAAACAAAACCCTTGATCAAATAAAAGTCAAACAGCTCTGTGAGCTGCTTGGAATGACATGGTTATTTAACCATGGTGCCATGGAAATTTTCTAACTTAAGCCATGGTATATAGTTGAACTATTTCTTTTGAAATTTCAGTACCAATTTTTAGCTCTGATGTTCATGTGTTTCTATATAAAAGAAAATGCTCTACCCTACGTAACACAAGACAGAAATTAATGGTGCTTTAGGAACAATGATGGTATATGCAACACCCAAAGACACCTACAGGAGAAAACCATTGTAGAAGAGCCAGAGAAATACATTTTCAACTATTTCATAGGTATGAAGACAATTTTTCACAACCCACACTGAATTAGCAGTCTCATCACATAAATAATCCTCTGCAGATACTACTCTCGGTAATTAGTATTTACCATTACATAAAATGAACAAAATAATCCCTGGTCAGATGCAATGCAACAAATTAAGGAGAAAGAAAAGTGAGATTATTCAAGGTCAGTAAAGATTACTCAGCACTCACTAAAATAAAACAAATGAAAATAGGGAAAACAGTTCAAATATTGCAAGGTTTCCATCTTTCCAGACTGCATTTCGGTTTTCTAATTATAAATGAAAGCTTGGAAGTATAAAATCACTGGTTATTTATTCCCAATAGAAGTTTCTGACTTCCTTACAGGTTCTTGGGATTTCAACTCTACACCAAGGCAAAGGGAAGACTGTTTTCTCCACCCCACCCAAAAATCCAAAACTCCACTGTGGACCCTCTCAGCCATGAAGCATGCAATGACTCTCAACTCAAGACTCTCTTGAACATGCTGACAGAATCTGCCAAGACACAGAGTAAGAACAGCAGGGGGAAGCAGCATTCCCTGGGAGTTAGAAAGACCCCATTGGTCAAATGAGAATAGCTAAAGCTGTTTAAGATACTAAAACCAGTATTCCATTTGGACTCTAAATTCTTAAGCAAATACGAAAGACAAAGAAAACAGGTATTAATGCTAGCATAAAAATGTTTTTGAAATTTAGTGTTTATTTGTCAAATACCGACTCCTTTTTTTTTTTTTTTCCATTCCTTTCTGTTTCTGATCTTTGGAAAAACCACATCAGTATCAAATGTCACTTAGTTCTTATTCAAACAGAGGGAAGCAGACACAGCGGCTGCACCCGTGACTTAGGTGACCTGGGCCCTCAGTAAAAACCAACCTCTATAAATCACCAGATGTAAGCAATTGGGTAGTGATCACTTTAATTAATTGAACAGCTTTCCTGAAATTTACTGTATAATTTTAACCCTCGCGACACCTTTCTCAGAAGCAACCAACAATGGTGGGCTTTTAACTGGTTTAAGGAAGGAAAATATTTTAACCTCGGTGGCTTAGGTATATTTTTAAATTATTCAAGATTAAGGCGGCAAGCTACTTAAAGTTTAGAAATAAATACTGCACATTCTAAATGCTGCCCTTAAGTGCCAAAAGTCAAAATTATTCTAAAACATCTCCAATGTGTGACTATAAACATGTTAGGTCTTAAAAATACAGAAAATTTAGCACAATTTTAATGTGAAAACTCATCTTTGCAAAACAACATGCAATGGTATTTATAATTTCAATCACATACTTAATTTTAACTGTATAATGTTGATATTTTGAGTTGATGTTTCTGAATCTCGATTTCTACTACAGGTACCACACTTTAAAGAAAATACTCCAGTGCCTTATTACCAACTCCCACTTCCTCTCACAAAACAATTCCGATCACCCTCCAGTAGCAACTGTGTAATATCTAATCCACAGATCCCATGCCGGCCACTGAGTAATGACCAGAATTAGTCCTAGTCTGCAGGACATAATCAAACCCATGTCTCTATGAGGTAAAGGCAGCTTCTCTGAATCTGGGATACCAGTTCAGCAGTGACAGCACTGGTACTTAAAATTTAGGAAAAAAAAAGGCTGGAAAACAAGCCAACCAATTTTTTAAAAAACCTTCTCCATTATCTACAGAAGGAAGTATTCATACTTTGTTCATAAGACCTTTACTCCAGCCCATATGGAACTGTGGAACTGCTACCCACGGTCCTTGCAAACATACATGCAAAATCCTATTAACATTCACTTACAAGGACAGAAGTGTAATATTGGCTGAGACTGGTCCTAGATTCGGAATGGTCTCCAATTCATTGTTGTTCAGTTTCCTTTAAGTGCCCAAACAAAACAAAACAAAACAAAAAAACAGAAAAAAAAGAAAAGCTGATTATCTGTAAATCACAGAGGTGAAAACTTCATAAAATTATTTAAAAATACCTCCCAAGTTAAAAAATCTTTAATTAACTGCAATCCAAACGTTCTTTATGGTTAAATAGTATATTTCATTCAAATCTCAAATAGAAAGGAAGACTCACACTTCTCGAAGGTTTTGAAGGTGGCTTGTGGAATTTGCCTTGATGAAAGACAATCTGTTGTGACTCAAGTCCCTACAAGAAAAAAAAAAAAAGTCAAGTTGTAAGTGGTTTCCAAAAATCACTAGTGGTGTTTAATGATGTACAAGATAGAATGGATTTATGAAATACCTCTATCGACACTAGTGACAATGTAAGAAAGATCTGGTTCATCCTATCCCCAAACTAGATGACAACCACATTGCCAAACTCACAAATACAAATTCTGAGGACAAAATTAGTTTAGGAGGCTGGTAGGCTCAAGTCCTTCAAGCCCACAGAGTTTTAGGAGATGTTTTTTTGGCAAAGGGTGAACAGGTCTTTTGTGAACTGGTTGTTTTGCTTCACCCTCCCCCCCCCCCACCATCTCCGCACCTCCAACATGATATGATGAAGTCATGGCCTATGAAAAGTGGCTCATTAGGCAGGCTGTTGAAACTCAAACCTCTAAAGAAACCTTTTTACTATTATCATAAAATTAAGCATCAGTGCTCTTATTAGAGGCAAACAAAATAGAAATTACTTTTCACACCTATTTGTTTCTCTGGGTTTAGGTACCAAATTACTGAAGGTATCATTGTGTGTATGTGTGTCAAGAGAGTTGAAAACAACAACTCTACTTTCCTGAATTCCCCAAATCTCAGTAACTGATAATATAATGTATAATTTAAGCCACATAAACCACGTACAACGCAGGCTATATAGGAACCCACGATCAGATTTCTTCGCAATCATTAAATAAATCTGCTTCTTAGAGACTTCATCGGACTTACTAACAATTTCCATAAGACATCGTTATTTTTAGAAAAGTAAAACAGAACTCCTACATATACAATACTCCTAGACTAGGCCATCTTGGCATTTAAGACTTCACAATGTTAAAGAAAGCCCAGTAAATGTTCACTTACATTCTTTTATGTGTTGACACACTGAGTGTGTGCCTGTTGTGTGGTGAATTGAAAGTGAAAGGCTGGAACAGCTACTGAAAACCAGACTTACAAACTGTATGGCTGAAAGCTCTCTCCTCCAAAGAGGTTTACCAACCCTTACCAAATGAATTCTTTCAGTGTTTACTTTTAACCAACCAGCGTTTTAGAGAACCAAACTGTACTGATGCAAAGCATGAACCCAAAACAAAAGGCAGAAACATCACACCCAGAGAAACACAGTAAAACTTCGTCCAGTCTACCAAGTGAACAATAAGAAATCAAGGATCCTTTTAGTCTTTTCATGTTTGTTTTGAGACTAAACCTGGATTTCTCTATTTCACCTAAAAAAAAAAAAAAAAATCTGCAAAGATTTTATTTGAAACATGTTTGCCTAAAGACCTACCAGACAGTAACAGACATGAGTAGATTTGTTCTGGTAGAGTTATAACATGAAAAAAAAAAAAAATCTGGCACAGTCTTTAAACTATAAAAATCCTGCAATTACAACCACTGCGGTGCATGCTCACCACGCTGGAGCCAGACACTTTCCCTCCCAGCCCAGCTCACGTCCGTCTGGAGTTCATCAAGGAACCCGTGAGCCCAACAACTCATGTTAGGATTCAAACAAAACCTGTGTGCTTTTAGCACCACAGACAGTCACAGATTTCCCACAGGGTTTCAAAAACAACCAGCAGAAAGAGTCCTTCACCTGGGAGGTAGCCTGAATCAACAGAAAGTCTCATTTGGATCCACTTAACGAAAGAACATTGAACCAGCAGAAAAACTGCATCCCCTATTGTTTCAATGTGTAAAGGGAAAAGGGGAACCGATCTGGCATTTACATTTATTACAGGTGGTTTTCTTTTTAATTAGAAAAAAAACGAAAACCACACTTCACTTCCTTTTAAGGATTATTTTTTAAGGCAATCCTATGAGAAAAGAGGGTGTTTAACTCCCCCCCCCACCAGTAATGGAACGAGTTCTCTAACAAAAGACTTTAAAAATGAGAAACTGCCTTCCGAGAAGTGTGCACATGCTGGAGACCACTCATTTCTGATCCAGAAGCGGGAGCTGGCAACCTTAAATATTTTAGTTATTGCAACACACTTCCATTCCTGAGTTTTGTGTACTATTAAAACCACATTATGTGGGAGAAAAAAAAAAAATCACCTCTTAAGTGACTTTTACTGCTAAATACTTAAGCCATGAAACTTTTAATGTGTCTAAATTTAGGTTTAATACAGTTTATGTTTCAAAAATGATTACTTTCCAGTTAAAGGATGTCACATTTTCCTAAATCTTCCCTATATTGTTTCTATGGCTAGACCACATTAAAAACAAAAACAAGTTGTACAATGTCGATATTTTCTTAAACCCATGAGAACGTTCAGTAAGAAAAGAAGATTCTTCATTTTCAGAGTTCCATGTATGAACATTTTCCCCAGGAAACCTTTTCAAAAAACTCTGTAGTGAGTTTAATAAATGGGATAAGTGGTAAGGCGGGGAGGTGTTATTTACCTAGAACTCAGCTGGCCAAATGCTGGAAAATCAAACTCTACATAGTAGAAAAAAATACCTTTCCTCCTGCACATTAGCAAGCGAATAAATATATATGAAAATAATTGATTTATAATATTTGGTTCCAGCCATCATTTTCTTCCTTTTAGCATTTGGAAATCTGACTTCCAAGTCAAATTTTAAAATGCAAATCCAGCACAGCTTCTTAATCAATCCCACTGGGGCCTGCAGAGCTGCTAATTCAGCAGAAATCTGGAAAACTGAAAAACAAAAAGCCAGGCTGTAGCTGTTTTAAGACACTGATCCAAAGTGACTCATAAATCAGCCTGCTATGTTCAAGTTTTAGTCTGGAAAATATAGAAAAACAGCTGTGAAAACCATGAGGACCATGACCCCCACCCCAGCCCCAATTCTGGTACCGACCAGACGATTTATAACAGGCTAACACTAAAGAAGTCACAGCAGCAGAAAGTACCTTTCGGACTTTCGATCTCAGTCCAGCCTCATGCAAACATTTCTACGTGATAAGATAAATAATTCTGAAACTCCAGTGAGATTTTAATACATTAAGCTCTCATTGGCAATTGATCAACTTTTCCCTCTTTTGGCTAACATATTCCATCCAGCAACTCCTTTTTAGTTCAGAACACTTTGTTAGCACAAAATCTAGATGTAAACTCAAGTCTGCCTTTAAAGGCAGCTCTAAGCAAAGCTTCAAATAGTTACTGTTTTAAAAGCCACTTTTCATTAAAGTATTACAAGTCACTATTTGAAAGGAGAACTACAATATTATTTTACAGCTCAAACTAATTTTTCACAAGTGAGATTCTTAAAGCAGTAAGTTACAACTAAATAAAGTGAAAAAATACATGCACACGTATTTTAGAGAAATTAATTTTTTTAAACTTGCAAATTCAACAAATGATACAAAAGATAAAGTCTCATTGAATGGTGCTTTCATAAATTAGTTCCAAGGCTAAGGTTTACTATCTTAATTACCCGAGAAAAAGTTAAGATATGGGAAAAAACAATATGTATTTTTCTGCTTACTTCTGAACTCTAAAACAGTCTACCTAAATACTTATATAATTATGTAAAATTTAAGAAACAGCTATCTTATGCCTCTTGTTCCAAACACCAAGTAACTGAGAATTAAAGCCCAATTCCACGTGTTTTTCTGCCTCTTTCAAAGGCTAAGAGAGGAGATCTCTAGAGCTTTAGGCACAAACAAAAGAAACATTTACAATAAAGAATGTAGACCACATGGTTTGGTGACAACTACAAAGCTGGTTAAAAGTCACACAAGTACAAGAATGACAGAGCTGTCCAATGAGTGATCACAGTGGGGCTTCTGACTACAGACCTAGCGCTTATTTGTACAAGTGGAACTTATTTTCACATATATTTAAGGAATGTGGACTTGTATTGAGACAATTTACTGCTGGCGGAAATGTAATTAAAGATTGTGCTAACCAAATAAACTGTAATTTGTTTTTAGTGTGCCACCAAATTATCTGCAAAACAAAATCCTTAATTAGGTCAGCTGCTTTTAAGACAATGTTTAAATAGGTATCAAAAACCTTTTGGTTTAACTCAACTTCTAATCAAGACTAATAGTTTTTTTTAAGACATCCAAATACACACACAAAATATATATTGTACACTGGCATGACCCAGTAAGTTACTTGACAAGGAAAAACTACTAATATAAGCTAACTTTGGTGAATCATTCAAGCATTTCTAAACACACCCCAGGAAGAGCTATTCATTTTCTTTTTCTCATCTCTCTATTATTCATACATGTTCACCTCCAGTTCAGTTCCATATGTTGTCAATAGAGCCATTCACATTTCATGAATAAGGCAGCATGACCTCCACAAGAGGCAATTGAGCAGAATTAGCCACAACTAATTGAAAGTCTTCCTGCTTCAGGTTAAAGCCCTTATCTCCTTCTTCAATTATAAAACAAAAACAAAACCAAAAAACTATTAAACAAGACATCCCAGGTTAAGAGATTAGAAAATCTAAAACTCTATAATTCCACTTTTTTAATAAACTAAGGTTTATTAACACAAAGAATATGATTTTGATGGCTAACCATCACACAATTCACAAATAAAGATTCTGATTTGCACAATGATTTAAAAACAGTTTCTTAAACTATGGAACCAAACTTCTTACTACTATTAGGATGTTAGGATAGTCTAGTAGAATTGTTTTAAGAATGTCGAATGTCCATTGCAATTCTGCTAGGCCCAAAACCGAGGGTTAAGGATGGACTGCACATTATTTCTTTTAGACAAGGTAACTTTTTTTTTTTTTCTAAAGAAACACAACTTGTAATTGCTTACATTTTACACAAGTCTGCCAATTTTAACAACACTAGTGCTGGGAGAGAATAAGGAGATGACATTTGTAAAGAATCAGCCCTTCCAACTAAACTACATTTTCTTCCTTGTTCTTCCACGCAGTTGGCAGTGATTTCAGGTTTTCAGACTTCACAGCTCCCATCCAAAAACTTGCGGAACAGCGCCCAGTCCTCTCTCTCAAACTGTTTGCTGCAAAGCTACAGAAATCACGCCCTTCGTTCTGAAAACTCTAGTTCCTTTCTTTCCATATCTACTGATTAGTTTCGCCAACTTCTTACCGGAACCAGGATGTGTTACAATTTGGTTGAAGCTTTATGGAATTTCCTATAGCGAAATTAAGCACAGGGGCGAGAACAAGACGATGTCTACTATAGCTTGGACAGTGACCGAACTCTGGTGAGGAAGCTTCTCAAATGAAAGGAGCTCATTCAGTTACTGGCTGGGAACAGGCAAGGGGGCCTGAAAGAGTTAGAAACTGTAGTTGAGCCACAGGATCGTACCCTCTGGGAGAACCGCGAACTCTAGCAACCCGCAGATTGCCACCTCTGCTGTCCCGCCCACGCAGGGGCGCGCGTTTGAATCCACTTGGCAGCCTCGGGGCTCAGGACCTTGACTCTACTCCTCGGAGTTGTCAGTGGCTCCTTTCCCTCGCCCACCTGCGGCCAGGTGGGGCAAGCCCAGGGCCCACCGCGCGGCCCGCTAGGCACGAGGGCTGGGCAACTGGAGGCCTCGATGGTTCCTTTTCCATCTCCACCGAGCGCCGCTTGAGGCCTGGGTCAGGAGCAGCTCCCCCAGAAAAGGCAACCGCGCGCCCAGCGAACCGGCCCCTCGCGATTCTCAGGCGGGTCCCCCTCTGCCCTCAAGAAGAATACTTACAGGCGAGCGATCCAGGGCGGAAGAGACTCGGGAAGGCGCGCCAGCCGCTGGCGGCTGCAGTCCAGGAGGTCCCCGAGGCACCGGCAAGGAGCGGGACACAGGCGCTCGGCGGCGACCTCGGAAGACTGCCCCAGTGCCCCCGGGCTGCCCCGACCGCTGCCCTCGGCCGGGCCCAGGCGTCCCAGCACTGCACCCAGCAGCAGTCCCAGGGCCACCGACGGCGCGCGGAGCTTCTCGAGGGCGCCCATCGCGCTCCTGCGGCCTCTCACCCTGCCCGGCGCTCCGCAGCCGGCGCGCGCTGGGGGCCCGGCACCAACTTGCAGCCGAAGAGTGGCCGCCCGCGCTCGAAGCCGCGTGCGCGCGCCCTTGTCCCGCGCTCCCGACAAAGTCCTTTCTTCTACCGCCGGCAGCTCGGCCCTTGCATGCCCCGGAGCAGCGAGAGGGAAGCCAGAGCAGACGGCCAGCTGCGGCGGCGCTGCAGTCCGAGCAGCGTCGGCGCGCCCAAGTCCCTCTCGCCCGCAAAGAAACTTTTTCGCCTCCTCTCCGCGTTAATGCGCAAAGTCCCGGCGCGGCGGAGTCAGGAGGCGGGGTGTGCGGCGCAGCCGCGCGTCCATTGGCCGGCCCGGCCCCGTCGCCCCGAGTCCACGTGACAACAACAGGGCTCCAGACCCGGGCGCGAGCGCGGGAGAAAGTGGAGCTGAGATTGTAGGAAATTCGGGGTTATATTTTCCAGCCTCTGCGGCCAGCAGTCTCCACTAGGTCCTGGGAAACATATATCAGATGGAGTTGAAGAGAAAAAGGGAGTGTGCAAACAACTGAACAAAATTAGGCCAGCTTTCGGAGTTGGAGGTATTTTGGCGGACGTGAGGGGAGTAAAGTTAGCTTTATCAGGAAAACTTTAAATTCCAAATCGGAAAAAAAAAAAAAAAAAGAGTTAGAAATTACCCTACCATCCACAGATGAAACAGTGGTTTCAGTTGTTCTAACATTAATATTGGTCAATTTTTTCCCCGTTATATATTAGCTCAAAATATAAAAACAATAAAATTGTTGGAAATGGTATATTGCGTTACAAACAGCCACCTTTGGTGCACTGGCTAGAGCTGTGGGGAAATTATGGGAAGTGACCTTCTACTAAGTTGTGATGGCAGTCATAGAGTGTATGCAATAGCTGGAAATAATAAAAATAGTCACAGTTACTTCAAGGCAAAATGAGAACTAGGACCTTGAAGGAAAAGGTTAACATAGGCACCGTGGTCTACCTGAGTTTTGAGTGAGGACAAATACTTATTGAGAATGCTACCAGGCTAGAAGTACTTGTCTATCTGCGTGGGGTGGCTGGTGGATTCAGGCATATGGGACTTCCCCAGTGAAGTCTATGTTCTAACCTAATTCTTGCAGGTGATTGGGGCGGCAGGATTTTGGAAACCCCAGAGTTCATCTGTGAACACCCTGCTCCTCTAGGTGAGGATATATACCCAGAGAAAGTTTCTAACCTATTTGTGGTAAAAAGAGGAAGCTTATTTTAAAAATGCAACTTCTGCAGTCATTGTTTCTTATGCTGTCTGCCAAAGCATTCTGTATGGGCTGTTTAAACCGCTCATTATTGAGGAGTAGAGATAGTTTGTAGAGTGGAGACTTTAACTTTTTAATTTCCACTGTAGCAAATCATCTGCAAAAGCAACCCCATTCTTGAGGGAGAGAAAAGGCTCCCTTTGAAGGTGAAAAACACTTTAGGTAAGATATCCCATCCTCTTCCAGTTACTGTTAGTGTCACCTGCACCACTCTTTTTGATGATGTGCAATTAGGAAATATTTATAATGACAGCACCTTGGTTTTGAATGATCATTCTGACTGCTTGGAGTCAAGAAACAGAACAGTCATGCTATGGATTTTTCAGCTCAGTCTTCTCCATCTATTTCATGTAAGGAAGATCAGGCTTAGTTCATTGGAGTTTTTGAAAAGAAGTATGCTATTATGCACATGCCTTTGTGTATAAGTATGGCAACTTGCTAATTAACATATCACCCACATGACAGCAGTAGTGAGAAATGGGCTACCATTTTGAGGAAGTTTGGCTTGGTTTCTTTCCCCATTTTCCACTTTCCTTATTTCATTTTCTGTGAATTTATTCACACCTCTGTGCTGATATTTACCATATCCATATTTCTGGCCCACATCTTTCTCTTAAACTGTAGACTTGTATATTCAACCACTCATAGGTCATCTCACCCTGGATATTCAAATGTAACATGTCTAGAATTAAATTTCATCACCCCTCAGCCTTACTCCTTTTCCTCCTGAGTTCAATATCTTGAGGAATGATACCTCCCTCTGTCCCCATGTCAACTACTCCAGAAACCTCATTCACCCTTAATATTTCCTCATGGTCCCCATCACCTCTACAATCAGTTAGCAAGTTCTAATGAAGCGAGCAGCTCCATGTATATCTCTTATCCATCTCCATAGATACAATGCAAACTGAGACCACCAGCAGCTCATGCTTGGATTCCTGCTACAGCCTCCTCTGTCTGGCATTTCAGTCTTTTCTCCACGTTGCACTCAACGTGATAAGCCAAAAGCTCAAATCGGAGCCTCTGACTCAAAAGCCCGATTCCTACTTTTCTCAGAGTAAAGTTTAAATTCTCTGGCATAACATGTATTTGGCTTCTACTCACCTCTTTAATTCATTTTATTTAATCCTGTTCCTTTTACTCTAGGAACTACTGGCAGTTCTTTTCCCATGCTGCCCTCTGCCTTTGGCTCTCTTTCATCCCCTGGGGCCTATGTCTCTTTCCCATCTGATTGGTTTGGGCTTCAACTTTCGCATTCCTCTTTTTGAAGAAGGCTTCCTTGAATCCTGTTTTAACTATCCCTCACACTACCAGCATATCCACTATTCACTGGAATGTAATTGGCCATTTTTATTCTGGAACTTCCTAGATAATGCTTAGATTTTCCAAGTCAGTTCCCTGGATTAGCTGTTACTTTTAATTCCTTCTGTAAGATTTATTGACTAATACCTATGAGTAGCTGAAACCTAGACGCAACCAGCCCCTACCTGGTACATCCTTTCTTTACAGGGTTGCTCCTTCTGAGAGGAGGTCGATTCATAGTAGTTCCAGGCTTGCATATGTCTATAATTACACAAGTGAATTAAGTATTATGTTAATCAAATAAATCCAAGTACAACCGGAAGTAGCTTTATTCCTTGTAACAAATAATGAATTTGGTAGCTTAATGATAGCTAATAATGAATTTGAAACTTGGGGAAGATTCTTAAAAGGTAATTACTAAAACACAATGCTATCAGATTAGGTATGGACAAGACAATTGAATAACTGGGGAGAAATTATGGATTAGGAGATTTCTTCACACGGATTGCTTTGCAAGCATCTTAAAGTTCTTCTTCCACTTCAAAGTAATTGTAATTGGGAATCAATCAGCAGAGGATATTTTATGGACGTGGCTTATGCTTGCTCAGAACTTCACATGGTCACTGGGAGAGCTAACAATGATGACATGAAATGGTTTTAGCACACATTAATATGGCTATTCTCCATCTCAATATGACCTCAATAATTCAGTCAATAGAAGAGGAACTAGTTCTACATGGGAACTTTAAATCATTGTACTATTTTCCCAGACTTCTAAAACCCTTTATGAACCATACTTCAGAACTTCTATGGTGTGGCTACTGAATGAGCAGTTTCCTTCCACATCTGTGCCATTTCGTTTGTAGGGACGTAGACAGTGGGAATGGAGGCAGAATGTCAGGAAAGATCATTTGTAATAGAGGAGGAAAAGGAACATAAAACTCTGTTTAATCTCCTCAAATTTATCGGTGGATAACAGTGGTCCAGGAACAGTTTTAATGTGTCATTGAATTCTCTGATCTTCTTATGAGGTAGTTTATCTGTGTACACACATTCATACTCACACACACACACACACACAAATACAGTAGTATCAAATGTTGATTTTCCGTTCTTCTGGCTAATCTCTCATAAATAAGGATTTAGTGTGAAGGAGCCAGATTCATTTTGAACGGAGGTCTTTTAACCTTTGGATTAAAAGGAGATCAAGTGCTGGCTTTCTGTGCTCCTTCAGAGGTTTACACTGGTTAACTGGGTGGTTGAAAACTGACTATTGGAATGACCTACATCACCCCAGACAGTTTCTCATTAATAACTTTGTCCTGGTGAATGGCAATTCCCATCCATTTTTCTAAAACAGCCTTCTTTCACCCATTTTGTGGTTAGTGTAACCCAGCCCCAGTTCTCTTTTCAGTTTTCCTGTTTTTTTTTTTTTTTTTTTCCTCTCTCTGGCAAGTGTGAGACTTTCTTATCTTGAGTGTTGGCAAGGGCAATGACTCACCGATAAAAAGTAATAGAGGTGCTAAGCTGTCAGTTTTAACATCCCAGGGCAAGAATGAAAGCTAAACACTCAGTACTTACTTTATCATTACAATGAATGACACAGCTTGTGTAAGTGTGAACTGTGAAAAGGGAAAAGAGATAAGGCAAAGGAGGAAGAAAAGCACAAAAAAATCCCCAGATAATGATGCCAAAAGCAAATGTTGCTGTACTCTGTAACCTAACCATATCTTTTCCCATTCATTAAGGCATTTTAGAAGAAATAGATAACCCTCCTCTCTCACAAAAAGTGCAGTGCTTTACTTAGAGAAGAGGAGAATAGAATCTTACTTTCAAAAAGCCCTGCTATGAACATGTCCTAACTCTTCAGAAAATAGTTAGAAAAATGAAGATGACCACCCATCTGTTTCTCTCAAGTTGGCCAACTGTGTGATATTACTGTAATTGAAAACGATGTTACCTGAACATTCTATTCATTTAACCACAAATTACACATATCCTATCTTTTGTTTTACCCATTTCTCAAGTCACCCACTAGGAATAATGAGTGCTCTGAGCAGAATTCATATTGTGGACAGAACTAGATACCCTGGAAATCACCTAGGTGTAGCCAGGAGCTACTGGGAGTGGGGAGCCCTGAGGTGGGAGTAGGGAAAGGGTGAAAGCTCAGAACTATGACCTCCTCCAGATTCTTCTCAGTGGTGTGTCGTTCTCCCGCAACAGATCCTTTCAATGGTCTCCAGTTTCTCCAATCCTTTAAGGACTTCAGGGCACATTTCTCTTCTTTCAATGTCTGTTCCCTTCTTTTTCTGTAGCCAGCAGTATTACTAAGACCCTACTGGGAATCTCAACAGATAAAAAAATAGCCCGCCCTGTCAAAAATGCAGAAATCTAAATGATTGAGAGTTTGTTATGAAGGATGTGAGATAGTCAGAAGGCTGACAGGGAGGTCAAATGCATTGTAGCTTTGGCATATATTACCTCATGGTGCTGGTCTGTAAAACAGGTGAAGACTGACACGTTGCTAAACAGTAGTATGCTGTGACTGCAAAGCCCTGTGTAGATTCTAGTTCCTGTTACTAAACTCCCAAGTTGCTGTTTTCTTTCCATGTTTCAGGGATATAAAGTAAGTTCACTACAGAAACATTCTGCTGTTGGGGTTTTTGACCAATGGAATATTGGAATTAAGGAAACCCTCAACTATTTGTCCTGAGGAAAATAATATTTAATCTTAAAACGGAAAACAAACAAAACATTTTATAACCTTCATATAAGACCCTTAATCTATGTGTTATGACAGCATACAATACAAATCATGAGATTTTTAATAGGTCTCTTATGCCATCTCCAAAAGTTACTGCATAACTCAATTTGTTATGATTTATGCCATGAGGTAAAAAAGAATCATTAGGCATGTTTACTGAAAAGACTCATATATCCCCCCTGAGAACTTTTCTGAAGAATATTTTTCTTTCACTTCTTGGATGTGCAGTTCGTCTATACAGTATTCTAAGAATTAATTTGCATTTCCAAACTGTAAGAGCCTCATAAATGAGTTATTTATTGCTTTTATTTATAGATTCATCCTCTTTCACTCTTGATGTTTACCCAAGTCTATCAGATTAAGGTGACTCTGTCATGAATATTCTCAAAATCAAGTGCCCTGCATTAAAACTCTGCTTCTATGGCTAAATATAAGGATCTCTATCAAGCTACAGTGTTTACTATGTCATTACGCATCAGAAGGATTCTCAAATAGAGAATGAAGAAGAATTTTGGTTTTATGGGGTCAGCTTCAATGTAACACTGTGCTCATGTCGTAGCAAAAGCAGAACAAATACTTTTGTTCTAAAATCTTAAATTTTTAGCCCAAAGCTTTACACGTTTCTGTTATGTTTATACACACATACAGAAATATTCCCTTGGAAATATATACGTAGAGCTTGAAGAATCTTTCAAGGGCACCTTACTTATCCACTTGGCCAGGGCAGAATCATGTCTGCAGCAGGCAGCCTCCTCCGCTCCCATGGCAATACTTTCAGACTTGAACACCTTTTTCAATCAGAGGATTCATCCTTACAGTCCCACATAAATAAATTCCTCCTGCTCTCTTGCTGTCATTTGAGCTTTTCTGCTTCTTTGGGCAAAATAGAAATGGTTCCTAGAAATAACTTCTTAGTTTTCTTCTTTGTGAATTAAATAATTGCAATTCTTTCTTTCTCACAAGCACTACTGTTCCTCTATCTTACACCCTCATGAGGATCAAGAATATCTCTTTACTGGTCATTTGCCTTGCATAGTAAGTGTGGCAAAGGAGAAGTAAGAGACTCCTGGGACCCGACAAGTGAAGATATTCAAGCCCTGTCAAGCTTTCACTATTCTTACAATTTTCTTAACATTTGCTGTGTGTCCCCTCATTTACTACTTACTACCACCCTGTATGACATCACCCCCGTTTTGCAGACTAGGAAACTAAAGTATGGAGATGCTAAAGAATTTCCCCATGTCGGAGTTGGGTTTGCAACCCAATCAATCTTCCTCCATGGTGTACTCTCTTAAGTACCATGCTACACTGCTTTCCACTAGAGTCAGAAGAATGAAGTTTCCAAAGCCTGCCTAAATGCTCCAGAGAAGGGGTAAGTTGGAATCAATAGGGGAAGCATACATGGAATTTGCCTGGTAAGTTTTGATGGTGTCTGACTACAGTCATTGCCTCTCCTTTCTTTTCCTCCTTCTCTTCTTTAATCGAAGTTTAGGGAAAATTGTTTGTCTTTATGTAGATATTTAAATCAGTCACCTTACTTTCTGATTCATAAAGGTTAATATGCCTGCCCAGTATCAGAGTGTTCCTTGAAATCTAGCCATTAGAGATTAACTATGGGCTCAAACATGACTGTCTCCCTAAAGTTCTCTTCTGCAATGTCAATACACCCTCACCTCCAGGAGTGTCATGTAAGGTGTCACTGGCATTTTAGAGTCAGTGTTCTATAAAAGTCCAAATGGCTTGCAGGAGAACCTAGGTGGTTGCTAATGAGAAGATGGTAAAGATGCAGAAAAGGAGACAGCCTTGGCTTTCTTTGCAATTTGTCTCGGGCTGTACCTAATTAGGGGACTCATGAATGGGATACATTTGTCTGAGAAACCCAGAGAAAGGAAATATTAATACTAGAGATTATATTTCAACTGTTGAGATGCTTTATATGTGGTAGCAGAATTTTCTTTAAGCATTTGATATATTAGGTAATGCTAATTTTTATGCTTTCTAAGTCTTCTAACAGTGTACGGAGAATTTTTCTTAAAGTGTCCCAGATTGGCTAGTTTTGAATTCTGGTTTCCCAAACAACTTTTTTTAAAAGGGTGTCCTTCAAGTCCATTGCCCCAGGAACATCTCAGAAGCTTCCTTTCTTCAGGGAACTCTGTGCAAGTCGTCTCAGTAATGCTTGAGCTAGAGTCTTTCTCACATTCAAAGACCCAACTCAAATTATGAGAGAGTAAATTTCATTGTCTTCATTTAAACTTATTAAGCCATCACCATGACAAATAGTTTCTATTCTGAGTAATATAAGAGACACCATGAAATTGAACTTACTGGAGTTCTGATAAAAATCTATATTTTCTAATATTATAAGAGAAAGTGCTAGAGACACAGGCTCCCCTGTATTAAAAGTTGTTACTTCATTTTTGAATTTTTATTATCATCCAATGTTAAGAGCTCTCATCTATGATTTTATGAGTCTGTACACAAAAATAATTCATATAAAGTATATTGATTTTTTCCAGTTATTTCTTAAGTAAGTTATTAAAAATAAAGTTTATTTGAGCAGGTTTTCCTAGAGCATTAAATTATTTAATGCAGTGGTAAAATTTTTAAAAGCCAAGACCTATCTTAAGAACAGGAATATGGACACAATCTTTATTTCACCTAATGAGAGTATACCATAGGAAGTTAATGAAAACATGAATAATTAATTATAATAAATGCCAATGGGTCTGTCCCAAAAGGATTCTATAGCATTAGAAGTTGATGAGCATTTTCCTGAAGTTTGTGATTATTCATTGAAATTGATATGCTTGTAAAGGGAACAATAAAATGTACTACTTTTTTTTCCTTGTAACTTTGGATCTTTTCCTATATATAGTTTTTCCTATAGTTTTAATGAGAGTACATGCTAAATGTCTCAAGGTGAGGGTAGAATTCTCCATCTTGTTAGTAATTATACTTGACTTCTTGTGATCCAAGACGAAAATATTGGAAACAAAATTATGCATAATTTGAACATACTGATTGCAGTCACAAAAGCTCTTTCTAAAGTTTTTGCCCTAGGCAAAAAAAAAATTAAATCACCTTTTATAAAATCACTCAAATGTAGCATGCTTGCCTCCATTAAAAATAACTAAAATATCCTAAGGCAATCCTTATTTGGTAACTATAGTTACTTCTTTAAGATGTGTTTTATGTGTGACTAGATCTGAAGTTAAGAGCAATCTGTTTCTTAAAACTTGATATTAGAAAAAAATAAAAGGTTTAGGTGAGACAATCTTTAAAACATCTCTCCTCTTTTGTCATCCTTGGTTCTAAAACTTTATACTGGATGTGATTCATCTATGTACTATTTAGAAGGCACAGGATAAAACAAGGGTACTTATAGATGATAATGTTTCTCTAGGGTGATCAATATAACTTTAGTATCAGATCTCTAGGGGTGGCTTAATAAACAAAAAGACTGTTTGGCCCCTTTCTCAATGTACTGAATAAAAAATTCTATAGACAGGTTCTGGTGATCTGCATTTTAACACACCCTCCAAAATTTGGGAATCTGCAAGTTGCCACTCTGAAATTGTGGGGGTTTAATTCTCCTATTACTATGTGGCCTTTCTTATATACTTTCTTTCCATGGGTGACGAAACCCTTTCCATGAGTGCATGAAGCTCCTCTCTCTTCCTGTTCTGCTCTGTCTAATATAGATGAATCTTATGGAGTACAGAAAAGGAGACTATGATTCTATCTTGAGTAATCATGGTTGCCTAGGGCCAGTATGGAAATCTGGCAAAAAAGAAACATGCTTTCCTATATATTTACAGGGACAAGAAGGATACGTTCTATGGTGACAAGCAATAGACATTTATATGATACGTAACGATAAATAATGTTACTGTACAAACCAATTATACAATCAGCCAATATTAAAATACCATGTATCTCAACAGGCGGCACTATTCAGAGACCTATTTGTGCTAAAGGCAAAAGAAGAAGCACTTACAGTTATGGAAAATCCAGAGATCAGGAAATTCCCGAGTGTATTTGTGTTACAACACTTGTCAGGTGTGTGTGTGTTGGTTTCTTCCCTATGACGCAAGTTCCTTGAGTCTTTGAGACCAGGAACCGTCGCAAGTTGCCATCTCAGCTGGTGGCACCATCTCTCGCCTGTTCACTGGGGATTCTCCTCCACTCTTCTCTTTCTCTCGCAATTTGCAACTCTCCTCTCACTTCAGCAAGTCCTGTTGGTTCTATTTGTGTGTGTGTGTGTGTGTGTGTTTTTAATTTTTATTTTTTATAAACATATATTTTTATTCCCAGGGGTACAGGTCTGTGAATCACCAGGTTTACACACTTCACAGCACTCACCAAAGCACATACCCTCCCCAATGAGGAAGTGGTGATGCAACATGGGGGCTTAAGGGGGTGGGTTCTATTTTTGAAATATATGCTGATTCTCACCAGTTTCCACCCCTCCGTTCCCACAACCCTATTTCAGCTACCTTCATCTTTCTCCTGGATTAATAGACAAACTTCTTACCCATCTCTGATGCCACTCTTAAATTCCTATTATCAGTTCTCCACAAAGCAACCTAAATCTTTTTAAACATAAACGAGACTCCTCTATGCTTCTGTTCCAAATCTATCTGCAGATTCTCTCACACTTGGTATTAAATCCAGAGTTTTCCCTGTGATGTGGTCTGCAGGGCCAGCAGGGGCTGCTTCCTTCCCCAACCTTATCTCCCACCTCTCTGCTCTGATTTGTATCAGTCTCCCTCTGGCAGCACCATGCTTAGTCTCTTTCCTCTTGTTTCTGGAGCATGCCAAGGTTATACTCACCTGAAGATAGTTTCAGTTCTTGTTCATTCAGCCAGGCCTAGCCTGTGCTTCCTTGATCACCCCCTAGCTCAAATTTCACCTCCCAGAGAAACTTCCTTTCCACAGCTTCAAAATAACCTCCCTTTCCTCCCTCCCTGCCCCTAGATAAGCTCTAGTTCTTGCCTTATTTTACTTCTTTGTATTATCATTACCTGATAGTGATTACATACTCTCTATTTTCTTTTTCCTTTCTTTTTCTTTCCATTCCTTTCCTTTCCTTTTCCTTTTTTATCTTCTCTTTTTTCTTTTCCCTCCTTATCTTTCTCTCTTCCTTCCTTTCTTTCTTTCTTCTTCTATCTCCCACCAGAAGGTAGCCCCTTGGCAGAGTGGAAACTTGGTCCTGTTTTACCACTAAAACTCCATGCCTACAACACTGTCTGGCATGGCAGAGTAATCAGAGAAACTTCATTAAATGTATCTCCAGAGCAGTCACATGATGAGAGGTTTGTATATGGGGCTGAATGTCTCAATGACTATTAAAAGCTTTGTGTTTCCAGTTTCAATAGTCCCCTTAAGCAGAATGTGCCCCCTTCCAGTTGAGTACCGTTACCTGGTCCTCTCCTCTGTCTCCTTGGTCGTATTTTTTCCATCAAAACAGATTTGTTTTTTCCTGTTTGGATTGAAAGAAAGTTAAGGAGAAGTTAGTTTTTATTAAGTAAAAAGTAGCATTGTTGTCTGAAAGTATGTGGGGGATAATCTCAATCCTTTGGTATCAGTTGAGACCTGATTTGTGACCCAGTATGTGGTCTGTTCAGGAGAAAGTTCCATATGAGAAGAATGAGTATCTTTTGTTTTAGGTTGGAAAGTTCTGTATTTATCTACAAAGTCCCTCTGGTGCAATGTATCATTCAAAGCTCTTGTTTCTTCATTGATCTTCGGCTTAGATGATCTGTGCATTGCTATGAGTGGACTATCGAGGTCTCCTATTACTAACGTATTATTATCAATATGTTTCTTTATTTTGGTTATTAATTGGTTTATATAATTGGCTGATCCCATGTTGTGGGCATACATATTTACAGTTGTTAGGTAAAAAGCAATTTGGAGCTCATTTCATCCTATAAAATAAGCTGAAAATTAATTTTGCCCAGCGAAAGGATAGAGAGTGACATTCAAGTTATCATGAAGCAAGGCAATAGTAGGAATAAGACAACAGACGAAATAATGGGCCTTTGTCCCTTGTTTCTTTCTTTCTCTATGCCGGTGAGGATCTAAATACTCTGTGTACTAATCTACCTGTTACTGAAATTCTTCCCATTACATGTTTCAGGTTTCTCATCAGATTCTCAGAGGACACCAGTTTAGATTTTAGACACTAACTGCCTCACTGTCACATTTCTAAACAGAAAGTCTATCTTTATGGAATGGACACTTCAGAACATGTATAATTGAAAAGCTGAAGACTTTTCAGTGGTACAGTGGTCTTATGGAAAGCTGTCTTCCTCTTAATACCTTAAGAAATATCTGAAAAGTAGCATCTATGGCTTTGGATGATATTATCTATGATGTTTGGAAAATAATGTTGATGATATTATCTATATCGGATGATATTATCTATGATGTTTGGGAAATAATGTTGATGATTAATGCAAATGAACTAATAAATTTCCTTTTGTTACAGTCCCCCATCCTCCCACTTAGAATTCAGTTTGAGGATAATTTCATATTGGTGGACAACTGCTTCCCACATGTGAATTATACTTGAGTTATACCAATGATGTCATTGACATGGAATAAAAAGTGCTGTGATTTTTAGTGATGGCCATTTCACCACAGCTGTGAGCAATGTGTTCCATAAAGACTGGTATAATTCTCCCAGGAGCCATGTTAAAACCTCACCTTGCAACTCTTTAGTAAAATAATAATGATTAAAAGTGGATGCTAAGGACATTTACCCACAAGGTCAATATTTTATGTATTTCCTAGTTAATAAGTGAAAAAAGAGGTTCTGATATTATTATATACATCATATATTGGGCTAACATGCAGTACATGCTTTATTATTAAGCAAGTCTGCAAATTAAAATAAGAGGGTGATCAAGTACAATAAGGGTGATTTTCTGGTTTGAAATAAAAGTATAAGCACATGGTGCCTTTGAACTTTAAATATTTGAAGAAAAATAGCTTGGGTCAAAGGTAGAGCTAGATTTTTTTTTTTTTTTCTTTAAAAGCTTTAAGATTGCCTGCTCTTATTTTGGTTGGATTAAAGCAAATCGTTAGCATTACTGTAACCTGGGTCAGAGCCGGCCTGGGGGGGATGGCTGTGTGCCCAGCAGACCCATTCTGTGGGCAGCTGCCATGGTGGCCCTCTGCCCAGGTGTCCACCACGGAGCACAATTCTCTCCTTGTGGGGTCTCGATGATTCACCATTGAATTTTTATTGAAGAGAGTTTTCCAAAATGGGAAAGGAAAACAACACCCAGCAGCTGAATAGAAGCAGCTGTATTTGGTATAGAGAAAGTGAAGTCACTGCTTATGTTCAGAGTCCTTCACCTGTAGGTCCCACATCTGATACAATGTGACTGAGCAGATTGCTACCTTTGCCCGAGACATCTGTCTGTCTGGGCCGTGGTTCGCCACATTTTTCAGAAAAATTGTTTATTCAAGTCATTGCAAGAATAAAGCCTCCTGGGTTAGGTTTGTATGGGGAAGTATGGTTATCCAGGAAGGTCGAAGGCTTAAAGTGAATGTGGAAAATGCCTTTTCTAGCTGTGTTCTGAGCGTATGTATTCATGAGCTCTGAGAATGCATATGTTATTTCTAAGTTATTTTTCATGATATCCCCTGAACTTAGCCATGTGCCTAGCACTGAACACATTCTATATGCTGGAAAGGGCTGTATGTATGTG
Organism: Mustela erminea; assembly: GCF_009829155.1. Classification (NCBI taxonomy): domain Eukaryota; kingdom Metazoa; phylum Chordata; class Mammalia; order Carnivora; family Mustelidae; genus Mustela; species Mustela erminea. The sequence goes on from NC_045619.1 coordinate 95,025,697, forward strand.
TGTGATGGAATGAATAAAAGGAAAAGGAAGAAACTTGAAGTTGGAAAACAAAAAGGATGCTGAGTATCAGGTCTAAAAAAGTGGTATGTGGCCATTTTCAGAGAAGTACGTGGATCCCTGAACTGGAAGAGCTAGGCTGTTGAACAGACTGAAGATCAGTGTGTGTGTTCAGGACTGGGATGGTACATTCTGCAAGGTAAGGATACTGAATGCCTTTCTAAAAGCTCCTCATAGTGTGGACACAGGGCTGTCCTGACAGCTTACAGAAACTGCTCCTGGCAGGGACAGACCCTGCAATGGGCACATGTCCTCCTGTGGTTAAGTCCTTCTTAGTAACACCTGCCCCGCTGTCCAGTGCATTTTTCCCTTGTGCTACCCCCTCCTACTTTCCCCACTAGAGTACACAGAAATCTTGAGAACACCATGGGTTGGCCTCTAGGCCTGGGAGATGTAGAGTGGTTTCCAAAGACACTTAATTTGCAATCAGGAAGTAACTCAGACATCAAGCTATTTTGGCTTAATTAAGAAAAAAGATCTTTGACAGCTACAAGTGGAAAGTTCTTGGGATGGAACAGCCTTTAATAGCCCAGACTTGGCAACCCTCAAAACAAATGCTGCCAGGTCTTAATTTTAAAACTAAGGCTATATTTATGCAACATTTAAACAACTGGTTAATTCAGTGAAACTATTGCCACAATTTAATTTGATGACATGTAGATGAATAGACCTTAGATTAACTAATTCACCTTCCAATCACTTGTCAAGATGTTGCAAAAGTAAACTGATTTCTATTTCACACAACTGAGATTTATGGTATCATTAAAGAGCCAAGGTTCAATGACTTTAAACTATGCTTGAATTATGACTTAAAACACTGTCTTACATTAATAATGGTGGGGATATGAAGATTTGCTTTTAAACGTAGTATGACTTTTTGGCTTTTACTTTAGTGACAAATTTATCAAAGGTAAGTATGTGCTGAGTGCTCAAAAGTCCATTTAACCATGCTTTTATCTTATACTCAAAAAACTACAGCATTCTTTTTATTTTACATTTTATATTAATCTCTTTCCTCCTATCTAACCTATATTGTTAAGGAAATCTTAAATATTATTTCATAGTGTAATTTTCATCCTTAAAATCTTTAACACCAAATATGTGTACAGATATCATCATACCCAATCTAACTGAACATATGAAAAATAGTAAAATTTTGGTAAATAGTAAAATTTTATACATGAAGGTAAGGAATATGAAAAGTTTAATTGAATTTTAAAATTCTTGTTTCTTATCTGTGTTTTCTTATTTTCGGTGATGAATGTATCTTGCCTATGGAAAAATTTTTTAAATTTCTTTTTGTTTTTATTTTTTATTTTATTTTAAAAATATTTTAAAATTTGTTTATTTGACAGAGAGAGCAGAGGGAGAGATAGAGAGAGTGGGCACAAGTAGGGGGGAGTGACAGGGAGAGGGAGAACAGGCTCCCCACTGAACAGGGAGCCTGACACGGGGCCTTATCCTAGGACCCTGAGATCACGATCCGAGCTGAAGGCAGACACTCAACTGACTGAGGCACCTGGGCACCCTCTCTTTTTGTTTTTAAAAGTTTGATTTTTAAAAAGTAGAAAGCACATAAGAAGATTATAGAAATAATCCAAACATTGTAGTAGTCATATCATAATCAATGTAAGTAAGTTAAACTTTCCAATTAAAAAGTAAATCTCAGATTGAATTTTAGACCAAATACAAAAATTAGCCATGTTCAGTTCATGGTATATGTATTTAAAATATTTGGGTGAAGATTTAAAGTCAAAGGACAGAAAAAGTTTGTTTATCACCTAGTGGTAAATAAAACAAATTGACGTAGTATTTTATTGTCAGAAAAAGTAAACTTAAAGTCAAGAAACATTCCTAAATATGAAGGCTTCAGGTCACCCCTCAGATGAAATAGTTCTAGTTTTTTAAAATAATCTCTTCACCCAGCATGGGGCTCAAACTCATGACCCCAAGATCAAAAATTGCGTGCTTTACCGACTGAGCCAGGTAGGCACCCATCACAGTTCTATTTTTATATGCATCTAATAACATAGTCTCAAATTGCACTAGGAGAGCTTATAATATATCTCTCAGTAACTGATAGATCAAAGCAGACAAAAACATCAGCAAAGCAATAGAAGATTGAACAGTACAGTTAACAAGTTTGATCTGTTTAACATTCAGGGAACATTACACTCCACGATTAAAAAATAAATATTGATATAATACAGCTCATATTTCCTAAATCCAGTGAAGTTAGAAATTAATAATAAGTATGAATCTAGGAGGAAAAAACAAAACCGTTAGGAACACATTTTCAGAGAACGAATTGATTTTTAAAAATCATAATTGAAATTACAAGTATTTAGTACTAATTGATAACAAAAATACTATAAATAAAAATTTGATGTAGAAACTGGACTAACTTTTGGTATGGGTTTTATAGCTATAAATACAACAGAAGTGAGCTCAAAATGATTTAGATTGTTTATACTCGTAATAAAAGATGGTTTAGTAGAAAATCAATTAATGTAATTTACTATATTAGCACATTAATTGAGAAAAAGTGTTTAATTATATTAATGAAAGCAGTAAAAAAAAAGTTGGACAAAATTCACAATTCATTCGTGATCATAGATCTTCCCAAACTAGGAATAAATTGGAGCTTCTTTAACATGAAAAATATTGTACACAGAAGTGTACAGCAAGTGTTCTACTCAATGTGAAATGTAAGAAGCATGTTTTTAATAATCCATAACAAGCCAAAAATGCCCTTATCATTGGTTCTAATCAATGTTAAGCCAGTAAGGGAGTTTCACAAGTTTATTTCGTATAAAAATCAAAATACAAAACTCAATTCTATATCCGAGTACCAATAAAAATCAGGAAAGGTAAAATAAAATGGAAAAATATGTTCTTTCTAATATCCTCTAAATTGATAACAACAACTACCCACCATTACCCACAACAAAAAAGCCTATCAAAATATGCATGCCTTTTATGGAGAAAATCATTATATTTTATTGTAAGATATTAAATAAGATCTAAATAGGGTAATATATACCATGTTCTCAGGTCCTAAACTAAAAAGAAGTGAATTCTTTTGAATTTTGTCTAAAATTCAAAGTAATTCCAACTTGATTTTTCGTGGACTTGAATAAACTAATTCTAAAATATACACGGAAGAGCAGAAATGAGCGATGTGATGTTACTTGCGCAACCAGATGTTATAACAGTGTGTATTGTCACAGAGGAAAGACAGACCAATGGACCAGATAAAGGATCTAGACAGATCCTTTCCTATTTGGAGTGTGACCTTTGGAAGAATAGGCACTGTAAATCAGTGGGAAAAGAAGGAACGATGTTATAAATGATGCTGGGAAAAGCGATAATTCCTGTGGAAAAAATAAAATTGGAGTCCTGTCTCCTCCCAAACACAAAAATTAATTCTAGGTGGGTTAAAGGCTTAAATGCAATATTTGAAACAGATACTTAGAGAAGACAATATAACAGGATATTTTTATATTCTGATATTAGGGTATGGAAGCATCTCTTAAGATATTTAATAGACATTTAAAATCAATAATTTGGTTTAGCAAAAGAAACAATAAATAAAAAGAGTAAAAAATAAGCCAGAGATTGGGACAAAATATTTCCAATACATGTCACTGAAAATTTTTGCTATCTAGTATGTGTAAAGAATTCCTTTGGCTCAGAAAGTTGGGAAGAAAACCCAATAAAACCTAATAGAAAAATTGGCAAAGGCATAAATAAATGTTTCACATAAGAGGAAACAGGAAAAGCTCATAAGCATATGAAAAGATGGTAAATATCATTAGTAATTAAATAAAATTCAATTTAGTGTATTTTTATGTTAACCCACAATGAAACATTTCATATGCACCAAGTTAGCAAGGATTTTAAAGTCAGAAAATTCCAAGTATTTGCAAGAATATAAAGGTTGGCAAACTTTTTTGTAAAGACCCAGATAATAAATATCTTAGGCTTTGAAGTTTATAAGATCTGTGACAACTCAGCTCTGCTTGATTCCTGAAAGCCGCCAAGGACAATAAGTAACCAATTGGTGGCTGTGTTCCAATAAATCTTTATTTACAAAACAGGTAGCTGGTTTCATTTGGCTCATAGGCTGTAGTTTGCTGACCTCTGATACAGAGAAAAGAGAAATCACATGGGCATATATGTTTTGAAGTTATAAACCCAGGAGTCCATGTACAAGCCACTTCTATATATGTGATATAAAGTAACTCCAGCACATGTACACTGGAGGCCTATGCAGGAATGTTCATTTCAGGATGTTTATAGCAAAATAGAGAATAATCTCAAATGTATGTCACCAATAACACGGATAAATTTATTTTAAAGTAGTCATGCAAAGAAATACTGTATAGCAGAGAACATGGGTGAACTACAGCTAGAGGTGAAAATATGGATGTATCTCAAAATTATAGTGTTGAAGAAAAGGAATAGGTCACCACAGAAGAGAGTATTAACCCATCTGAATAAAGTTCAAAAGAGGCAACACTAAACACACCTTTTTTAGAATCACATATAAGATGACAAAACTCAGTTGAGAAGCAATAGAATGATTATACAAAGGGCAGGCTAGTGTCCATGTCTTTGAGGAGTGATAGAATATGCTCTGGGAAGGCTACATAAGGGCTTCTAACATACTAGGCCTGTGCTGTTCTTAACTCATTTGATAGATCTTTTGGTTAGGTTTCATTTTATTCTTTAAATGCTAAATATACATGTTATCTACCTTTGTCTATGTGGTATTTTGTAATAAAATATCAATTTAACTATAGTGTATAACTGGGGAACCTGGGTTTCTCTGTTGTTTAAGTATCCAATTCTTGATTTCAGTTCAGGTCTTAATCTCAGGGTCATGAATTTAAGCCCTGCATTGGGCTCCATGATGGGGATGGAGCCTACTTAAAAAACAAACAAACAAACAAACAAACAACAACTGTAGTATGTGATCAAGTTAAGTAATGTTTCAGGAAGATTACTCTGGTATTCAGGACAAACCAGAGAGGAGGAAGAAGTATTAGGCAGTCTAGTTAAGAATACCGCATGTGTAGGGAACAGATATAAAGGACTTGGGTAGAGGGAATGGGAAGGGTGGATAAGCTAGGTGAACTTTTGTTGTTATGATGTTGTTGACAATTTGGGTCTCTTTGATGTTTTCTGAGCACTTGTTATAAATATTTAAGAAAACGAAGGAAAAACTATTAAAGAATTTTTGAGTAAACCAAGTAATTTCCTCCTAGAAGAGCCTAAATGAAATGTTTACTGCAATAAACACAAAATAGAAGAAACAAACAAACATTTGTTGTAAAATCCCCAAGTAAATTTGAATAGCATTTGTTTTGACATAATGAAAGAATAGGTCATGTTAAGATTATTTAATGGATAACAAACCAACCCCTGGCTCCATACAAATAGACCTGCTTAGAACATAGAAACATGGGAAGAAATCTGATCATCTTACTACGTGGTTAAAGAGTCCAGCTTTCAATTCTGAGTGATCTTTGGCAACGTTTTTGATGTTTCTAAAGCTGAGTTTCTAATCTGTAAAATAGGCGTAATGATATCTATTTCAGATAGTGTTTGTGGGGCTTAATATAATGCTCTTATGTACTTAAATGTGTTGTATTCCACACAATAAAAACTTGACAAGTAATAAATAAAAGACAAGTAATGAAAATATGATATTTTAATAAATATAATTAGGTCTTTTTAAAGAAATAACTGGTTAATTTTTTCCTCTAACATTATCTTGGTGTATTTATAATAATATATTTAGAAGTGGAAATATCAGCCACATGGTTTGCAGCTTTGCTGCTTTGCTGGTATTGCTTTTTCCTCCATCACTTTAAAGAAATGTTGGATAATACAACTGGATTTATTTTAGTTCATACTTTGAGACATTTACTTTTCTTTCAATGACTTTGGAAAAGGCACATTCACTGAGTAAGACTAGTTATGATTTCACAGAACATATCTCATACTTCTGTGATTTGGGGTGTATCCTTAGAGAAAAAAAAAATTGAACATATACAACTCACTCCTAGATTTCTGCAAGAGATAAGTGGGTAAAAGCTGGGCTTACTTGCATTTAAATTCTGAGTTGTGAGCATCTCTTTCCTGTGGGAAGCTCAGTTATAATAAAAAAATAGTGTGTGTGAAAGGAAGGAAAGTAAGAGCCCTTGCAAAAGGAGGGAAGACTGTCACAGTTTCGAGTGAATAATTTAAATCAACTGCCTATATAACCCAAATTGTGCTGATAAGGGTTGAATTTCCTGCTTTATTTTTTTATTGGGAACATTCAGTCTTTAATGGCTCAAAACTTTTCTCCCCCATTTAATAGTAAGAACAATAAAGTCATGTCTTAGGTACATGGATGGGATTACTTTAAGATTTTAAAAATATGCATTGCCTTGGGAGAAAAACATACAACTTTCAAGGTGAAACTTGAAATATTGCCTTTAAATTATTAATTATATTTTATGGAGATACTATTTCAATCTCACTTGACTTTTGAATTCGATTATTTAATGCTTGGGGCTATACACAGCTACTCTAAGAAATTAACTTCAGAAATATTTTAAAAGAAAATAAAGACAAAGAAAATGGAAACTTTGATCTTTATGGAAAACCTGAAAAATCTGTCTAGTAATTTTCAAACTGATTAAGTAGGTGATCTTTTATTTATCATATTTGTAATATTTTAACATTTAAGATACTAATCACCAAACTAACATGTATATAGAATCACTTTGCAGGTGATTTTAGCATGTTTTACGTATGAGGAGAAGTTAGATTTTCTTGAAGAGGTAGCTAGTCTTTGAAATTTGTGGGGATGCATGGAGGGTAGTGGTAGGCTGATCAATTCTAATAAAATTTTTTGTCATTCACTTGGTCTTTCCTACATTTTCATATGTCAATCCAATTAGATAATGAGAAAAGGAAAAGATCAAATAAATAAACATGGAATAATGGACATTCTTGCCAAGGAATACATTCATTAGAAAAATTCCACAACAGTATCACAACTTCCTTCAAAAACTAGGAGAAAATAGGTGATGACCAATGTAATGTTTACATAGATGAAAAGCATGGATACATTCAATCATAGCAATTTAAAAAAATTCAGTTTGGTAAGATCCAGTTGAATGTCTTATGACTTCTTAAAACAAATGATCTGAATGCATGTTTTGCTTTTTGAGAGTTAAATGGAGAGGAGCAAATCTCAGTGTTGGTTTGGTAGGATAAGCATCCTTGTGAAAGCGGATCTGATGGTTACAATGCCCATGCTCTCTCTGATGGGTGGCAGAAGAAAAGGTGAGCTGTGGACTGAACTGAGACTGTTTCACTCAGACTGTTTACCATCTCTCAGTGATGAAGGATGGAGGAATATGGCAGGCAGGAAAACCCAAGTGTGTTAGTAAATAAAGTGAAAAATGAGAGCTAGGCTCAGGCTTATTAACTCCACAGCAATAAGAACATAAATGACAGAGTCCAAACTCCATAAGATTGAGAAATGATTATAACGGCCAATATTTTTTATTTAGTGCTTGTGGATACCCTGGAAACTTGACAAGAATTTAATATCTCTCGTATCATCTCTTGACCTTCCTGACAACACTATATAGGAGTTACTTTGTTTTCACCATATTATGAGGAGGAAACTGAGGCCACAAGAAGCTAAATAAATTGGATCAAAATCACAAGTTAAGTGAATGAATTAGCTAGTTTTTGAATTTAGGTCTCTGATTCCATAGCCTTTATTTTCAATTTCTCACTGTGGTTCAGGAGTAAGAGAAGACCTAATGACTCCCAGTATAGGAGATCCTACTGTGACACCAGGATTAAGTATTCATTTGATACTAATATTCTTGATCAGTTTGATTTGAGGACATAGTAGAATGTCTATGTCCTCTGGGTGACCAGTGGTAAATACGTAAGCTCTGATAACAAACATTGCCTGTTGTAATTTAGATAAGCTGAAGAAAATATTCTTTAAATGTTCCATCTGTTGGCTAAAGATTGTTTTATGAATATCTGTCAGATTTCCAACTGCCTATGGAGGTTCAGAACAAAGGGTATCAGAATAAAGATGTTCCAAAGAATTTCTTTTAGGGAAGCTATAAAATAAATGAGGGACAAGGCACTAAGTTAATTATTGCAGCCATTAAAGATGATAACATAAAGTCTATGTAGCATCATAAAGAAAAGTGATGAAAATAATAATAAGCATATGCAGATTATAAGTTGCATGTATGATTATGACTATGTTTTAAAAGGTACTCTTTAAAAAACACAAAAATACATCAAATGCTAACAAATGGTTTTATCAAGTTATGAAGATTTTATTTTTCTTCTTCTAATTATAAATTTTAAATAATGCAATTTAATTATTTTTTATAATAGAAAGGAATGAATAAAGAAAAAACCAAAACAGAAAAGCAAGAATATGTTTGAAAGAGACATTTAAGGCTTCTTGACCGGTGTATGTGCTTGATGATCAAGAAGGAGGAGCTGAAGGTGATTCCTAGTTTTCCTGAAGAATGAGATGTCTTCTCCAAAATAAGATGAAGAGCAGGTTAGGGAGGAAGAGAATTGAGTTCAGTTTAGACATTGTTGAGTGTTGCAATTAACCCAAATACTGAATGCAGGAGAAGGAGGAAGAGATTTTTGGAGGAAAAAAAAAATCTTTTAAGCTTTTGTCATTAGTTTGTTATATGCTGAATATCCACCAGACAACTGATAATTTTAAACTGTTTGGAAAAGAATTTAGGGCTAGTGATTATCATAGAAGAGCATACCTACCTGCATAATGACTACAATTCTGAGAGTGTGAAATTACTCAGAAAAAAGGTTTTGGGGAGAAAACAGAGCCAAGGACAGAACCTTGAGAGGCTTGAGTATGGGCCATGGGTTTGAGCAGGTGAGATTGGGGGCAAGGAGACCATTTCAGTTATTATTGGCCCCATGTTTCTTCTGTGAGTTATTGAGAACATTGAGAATGGAAGTCAACGTGGAAAGCAAAAACAATTTAGGTGTAGAACTGTGCTAGAAAGGTGCTGAAGAAAGGAAATCAGTGTATCTTCAAGGTATCTACCGGTTTGAGTGACTAAGTGAAGGGTGTTGTCACAACTGATTGATGGGATAAAGAGGCTAAGCAGATTTAGCAAAAATTCATGGATCTAGATTTGGAGTGTCAAATGTCCATGGTCCATCCAGGGAGAAATAGACAATCAGCAGATAGATCTGATGTGAGTGAAGTCAGGGCCAGCGATAAAGACCAATGTGGAGATGGTGGTGAAAATCATGGTCGTAGGTACAACGTTCCAGAAAGAGTAGGTCAAACAGCATTAAATGCTACCAGAAGGGCCAGGACAAGGACTGAAAGGTTATCATTGATTTGGCTGTGGGACGAGTCATTGGTACTTTGGTCAGGGTATAAGACCGAAAGTCCAGTTGTGTTGGGTTAAGTAGTGAGTGGGAGCAGCAACAGTAAAGACAGACAACTTTCTCAAGAATGTGGGTAGATATAAGGTGTCGAGTCTTTTAGACAGAGGGAGAGAGGCATGGCATGTGTTTAGGATTTGAAAAGGAGTTGGAGAAGGATGAATGGTAGAAAGTACTTTAATATGGAGGTAATGGATAAAGTAGGCTCTTTAGAGATGGTGTTGGGTGTAGAGTAGGAATGGAGTTGCCATGGACAAAATAGTGATACCTACTTTTCTGAGCAGACCACCTTGAAGTGCTTTGCAAACACATGTTAAAACAATAGTTCTCTCCCTTTCTCTCTATGCCAACTTAAATCTGTCTTACAAATAGACTGGCGTTATTCCAGAAAAATAATTAGCAATCTTCGAGCTAATAAGTTCTCACCACTTTTCACCCTTGAGCTAGCTATTGGAATTACCCAAGTAAAAAGTAGCTCTATTAATAATCATCTCCTGATATTCAGATTGTCTGTCCTTTTGACTTTGAAATCACAGTCTATTTTCTCTCAGTCCTTTGGCAGTGGAGAATGTTTTACGTTTGAGTTGCCACTAAGCCTTCAGTGTGAATAATCTGTGGAGCTTATATCTTAAGTCAGATCACCCCAAAACGTCCTCCAAATTTAGTGAAAATCCATGAGGCAGAAGTAGAGGAAAAAAAACAATTTTACTTTTATGTATTTTAAGCATATATTACATATTTTTCATCTATTGCCCCAAACCTTCATTTTCAGAATGAAGAAAAAACTAAGAGATCTGGAGGGATGAGGTAACTTGTTTGGGGTCATAGTGCTGGTTGGTAACGCAACAGAAGCTATGAATGAGGCTTCCTGCCCTGAATTCTAGTGCTTTATCCTGTGGCATACAGTTAGCACTTTACGAGAAACATGTGGATGCTTTTTTGTTCTCTTCACCCTTTTCCTCTAGAAGGATATCTATACTTTGTTGTAGGGGCCTCTGCAGAAGGCACATCCTCTTATTACTCTGGATGATCTAGGTCTGTTTGAAAGTTCTCTTACCAATGTATGTGATAGGAGCTGGCTGGCAGAGATACAATTTCTGGCTGCCTTACGGGGGATCTTCTAAACCAGCTGGGAGTGGTCTGGTTCCTAATTATCCCCTTCGTCGGGAGAATTGACTTGGAGGACTTCTTCGGCTTTAATATTTGCATGGCATGATGTACGGTATCCTGAGTCATACAAAAATGAAGATGAGGGGTGCCTGGATGACTCAGTTGACAGAGCATGTGACTCTTGATCTGAGTTGTAAGTTCAAACCCCACTCTTGAGTGTAGCAATTACTTAGAAAAATAAAATCTTAAAAAAAAAAGAAAAGAAAAATGAAAATAAACCTATTTTAGAACTGGTATGTTATTTGTCCCAGAATTTGATTGGTTCTAGTTTTATAGATTTAAATATAAAACATATGAAAAGATTCTTTTGAAAATTGAGACTTTAAGATTTTCTTCGAGGAGGTGGTTCTGCATGTGTCAATTGAATTAAACATGACATGGGATTCCCAGAGTGGAAATTTGAGCCTTTCAGAGAGTGGTAGGCAGTTAGACTGAAGGGACAAATAAATCAGACTTGGAAAGCTTATAGGTCTTATCAAATCTTATTTACACTCTTGGGGGTGGTAGTGTGTAAAACAAATTAAGATGTGTCACTGTTGGTATCTAAATCCCATGATAGTTTGTCAACACTTTCCTGGAGTAATAATCTTGCTTAGTTTGTGTTGATGTCATTTTGTTTCAGAATTGGAAGTTCTTTTCTATTCCTTGGACTTTTGTCTTTCATTGTAATTATATTTTTTGGTGCTAGAGATTGAGCACAACTAAGCAAAACAAACCAATACCCATTGCTGACTGTGTTGTATTTAAGGGTATTCCTTCAAAGAGAAGACATAAATAAAGTGTATCAATTAGGAATGGGTTGGTCTAACTTTAACAATTAGGTGGGCAGGAACAGGCTTAAATTATAGTTTAGCTGTTGAGGAAACCCTTCTTACTCTCTGGCTGAAATCTGTAACTTAGAAATAACACTAGTGTGTTAGAAGTTCTTATACATAAGTCTTATTTGCAATGAGTATCACTATTGTGCATGCACTTTGGCATTTCAAGGGCTGAAAATAATCACAGCAATATTTTTTTAATGTTTATATCAGGTGATTTTTTTTCTTTATTTTAAAAGACTTGCATGCATCTTGTCCTAAATTTATAAAAAACAGAAAAATTTTAAAAATTAAAAAAATTTAAATTATAAAAAAAATTTTAAATTTAATAATTTTAAAAATTAAAAAAATATAAAAGATTGCATGCGTCTTGTCCTAAATTTATAAAAAAACAAAAAAACATGAATAGAAAATTATAGTCCCATATTAAACCTACTGTGTAGAAGTAACCACTGTAAACATTTGGCTCTTCTTTTCTCCTAGATTTAAAATAAGTTAAGTTAATCATTATAATATAATAATACTAACCATGCCAATAGTTATAATAACATTATTGAGAATTATGAACCAATAAACAGTTTCTTTATTGAATTTATCAAATGAAGAAATTAATATAAGCACATAGAGTAGTGCTTTATATATTGTAAGTGCTTTCTTCATTTGATCCTCACAAGCATATTATAGGGTAGGTGATACTACTCTTCCCATATTACAGGAGACTAAAATACAGAGAGGTTGAGTAACTTGCCAAAGAGCACGTAGAGTTAAGTGGTGGAGTATTGAATTCAAATTTAAGTAGTCTTACCCCTTGGTCTGAACGTTTAACCATTACCCTTTGCTGTCTCACATACATGCTCATTTATATTTAACTTAAATCATACTGCAGAAGCGATGTACTATCTGCTTTTTTATGCAAATGTATTATAACAAGGATTTCCCATGTTAATAATTCATAAACATAATTTAGTCACGCAGTGGGTCATTATATGACTGCATCCCATTATATGTAGTTATTCTCTTTAAGGTTATTTACAGATTATTGTAAATTGCATTTAGGTTATTTACAGATTGTTGATGTTATAAATAATGATATGATTAAATTACTTTTACGTAAAAGTAAAAGCATTTCTTATCATTTTCTTAGGATAGATTTCCTTAAGTCTAGAATTATTGCTTCTATGAAGACATTTTAAGGTCATGCTATTTAAAATTACAATGAGTACAAGTTAATTTTGAAAAAGAATTGCCACATCTACAAATAAACTCCAAGTCTTCTTTAAAAGTTAATTAATGGGAATACCAATGTTTTAGAAGCTTTTATGATGTGATGAGAGAAGGCAGGGGTCCAAGCAATGGGAAACCATTCTCTAACTCCAGCCTGACCTTTGCTCATTAATAAGCCACAGCCTTATCTTCGTCGGAAACCCCTGGAGCTAATCCACACACGGATTGCCCATTGATTTTGAATAAGCTGTCTTAGAGCAGCTTTTTAGGGACACACATAAGGAAAAGAAATTAGGCCAGAGATTGCAAAGCTTCTATAGATGTTTAAAAGTCACAACATGCAGGGTTGTTTTTAATCACAATTCACAAATACCTCTTTGTAACATGAAAATAAAATAACAAAGCAGAACTCTGTTCTAAAGTAGCATTTAGCACGAATATGGGAATTTGGAGGTACATTATGAAATAAAGGCATGATGAGCTCTCTACAATCGTCTGTATTTTCACAGCAGAAGCCAGTTCCAGTAAAGTGAGTAGGTCTAAGATTGTCTTGGTGAGACTCAGTAGCTGAAAATGTGGCCGGCTTCCTTTGGTTACTCACCTGCTGTTTGCTGTCTTCTTGCATCCAGTACTTCTCTTCTGTTGTTTCTCCTGGCTTTATCAGTCCCATCCCCTGACCCAGTCTTACTGAACCAACTTGCTGCTTCCTTTTTGTCCACTAGTAAGTTCTCCTATATTTCCTATTTTGCTTTCATTCCCTGCACTCTAAAAGTTAGAGAACCATTTATTTGGGTCTACCTACGTTTTTATGTACATACATACATTTATGTATTCATATACACATGTGTACATATCCGTGTGCACCTGTGCATGGCTTATATGTATAGACATGCATACACACATGTTTACACATATAAATTATGTATATTTTAATGTATGGAGATGTGTGTATATATATAAGAATATGGATATTTTAAATATATTCATCTTCACTAACCAAAGGATTGACCCCCAGCTGAAAATGTGAGTCATTATTCAGTGTTCTGTCTTTCTTTTTTCTTTTTCTTAACTCATTCAGTGTTTTCTTACTGTCCTGTGTCACAGGCAGGTTTTCCCACCTGAGCCCAAATTTGTCACGACCATTTTCTGAAAAATGACAGCAGCTCAGTAATTGAATGAGCAAATTCAAGCTAGATGAAAGGACATGTTCCTGGCTCTGGTAAACTGAAAAATGAAAACGAGAGGATTAAATACAAAGTGATTACAATGAGAATACCTCAATATGCACTTAGGATTCATTAGGAGATTAAGTTCCTGCAGTTATACCTTTCCTTAAATAACAAAGAAATGCCCCCTTTCCAATGCTCCCTTCAGAGAGGGTAGAACTATGTATAATGTTACCTATTATAAAGAATCTAGCAGTTCTTTATTCAGAAGCTTTAGATTTAAATTCTTGACTTTTAAGGAACACTATTAAAGAACTCCCTTTGGTGAACCTAAATACTAAAAAGCAATGGCTCCCGAATTTGGCTGCACATTTGATTCACCTGGGGAGATTTATAAACATGCGATGGGGCCTATGCATATATATTTTTCGAAAGTTCTCCAGCTGATTCTGATGCTTAGCCAGGTTTGGGAACTGCTGTTTTAAGTGGCTGCTTGGATATTAGCTACGTCAGCTTCTGTGATTTCATTGGGTATGCAGTAGGTGGCTAACAGTTGTTGAGCTCACATGTTGTGCCAATCACCCTGACATTTTATATCCTAGGAAATTTGCCTAAGTTTCTAAGTGTCAGAAACTGGTCAAAGAGGTCAAAACAAGACTCTGCCCACTCATTCCCTAGGAGTCTTTCAACACAATGTTGGTGACTAAGATAAAAAAAAACGAGTAAGGGACAGGCTGAAGTTAAAAATTCACTCTTTAACTCTCTCCTAAGTCAGATTCTTCACTGTGAAATGGAAATACTATCTTTATATGATAATTTTTACCTATGTTATTCTAATGTAATTCTATATTTTGAGAAGTTTTTGCAAAGCCGGTACAGTCCTTTCTATGTACCATTCACCCAGCTTCCTCTAATGTTAGCGTCTTTTTTGTTGTTGTTTTTAAAGATTTTATTTATTTATTTGACAGAGAGAGATCACAAATAGGCAGAGAGGCAGGCTGAGAGAAAGGAAGGGAAGCAGGCTCCCCGCTGAGCAGAGAGCCAGACTCCGCTTGATCCCAGGACCCTGAGACCATGTCCTGAGCCCAAGGCAGAGGCTTTAACCCACTGGGCCACACAGATGCCCCTAATGTTAGCGTCTTATGTAACGTAATATCTCATATAAGCATTATATAGAGCCATGGTATATTCATCAAACCTAAGAAATTAACATTTGAATTTCCCCAGGTTTCCCCTTAATGCATTTTTCTCAATATTAATTTTTTTAAAGATTTTATTTATTTATTTGACAGAGATGACAAGCAGTCGGTTGGGGGGGGGGCGGGGGAGGGAAGCAGGCTGCCTGCTGAGCAGAGAGCCCATGTGGGGCTAGTCCGAGGACCCTGGGACCATGACCTGAGCCAAAAGCAAAGGCTTTAACCTACCCAGGCACCCCTCTCAATATTATTGAGAAATAATTAAAACACATCATTATTTACATTTAAGGCATACAGCATGGTGGCTTGATTTACGTATATTGTGAAATGCTTACCAAAATAGGTTCAGCAAACATCCATTTTCTCATATAGATACAATAACAAGCAAAGAATAAAAAAAAAGGAAAAAATTTCTCCTTGTGATGAGATCTTATAGGATTTATACTCTTGACAACTTTCCTGTATCTCTTTTTCTATGAGTTGGTGTGTGTGTTTTGTTTAGATTCTCCATGTGAGTGAGATCATACAGAATTTTCCTTTCTGTCTGACTTATTTTCTTAGCATATTACGTTCAAGTTTTACCCATGCTGTCAAAATGAGAACTTCCTTGTTGTTTTTATGGCTAAATAATATTTTATAATCACCACAACCTTCTTTATCTATTTATCCATTGATGGACACTTAGGTTGTTTCTGTATCTTGGTTATTGGAAATAATGCTGCGCTGAACATGGGGCTACAGATACCTTTTGAGTTAGTGTTTTCATTTCCTCTGGATATATTCCCGGAAGAGGAATTTCTGGGTCATATGGCAGTTCTTTTTTTCTTTTTTTTTTTTTTTTTGGAAGATCCTCCATACTGTTTGCATAGTGGCTGTACCAATTCACAGTCCCACCAAATGTACAAAAAGGTTACGTTTTCTTCACCTCCACACCAGCATTTATTATCTCTTGTCTTATGATGGCCATTCTGACAGGTGTGAGGTGATATATCGTGATTTTAATTTACATTTCTCCAATGATTAGTGATGTTGAGCATCTTTTCATGGACCCATTAACTTTTTGTTGATCTTCTTTGGAAATATATCTCTTCAGGCCCCTTGCCCTTTTTAAAATTGGGTTATTTGGGCTTTTTGCTTGTTTACTTTTGAGTTGTATGAGTTCTTACATATTTTGGATATTAACTTCTTATCAGATATGTGGTTTGCAAATATTTTTTCCCATCCCATAGGCTATGTTTTCACTTTGTTAATGGTTTCTTTGGCTGTGCAGAAGCTTTTATTTGAGATAGTCCTGCTTGTTTATTTTTGATTTTGTGGCTTGTGTCATATCCAAAAAAATCATTACCAGGACCTATGTCAGGGAGCTTTATTCTCACCTTTTCTTTTAGGAGTTTTATGGTTTCAGGTTTTACATTACAAGTTGTTCATCTATTCTGAGTTAATTTTTTTTTTAATTTTTAATTTTTTATAAACATATATTTTTATCCCCAGGGGTACAGGTCTGTGCTTTGGTGAGTGCTGTGAAGTGTGTAAACCTGAGTTAATTTTTATGGCCGTTGTAAGATATAAGCCCAGTTTCATTATTTTATATGTAGATATCCAATTATCTCAGCACCATTTATTGAAAAGGTCTTGGCTCCCTTGTTTAGTACTAGTTGACTGTATATGCTTCGGTTTGTTTCTGGTCCTTGATTCTATTCCATTGGTCTATTCATCTGTTTTTATACCAACACCATACTGTTTTGTTAACTGTAGCTTTACAGTATAGCTTAAAATCAGGATGTGTGATGCCTCCTGCTTTGTTCTTCTTAGGATTTCTTTGCATATTCAAAGTCTTTTGTGATTCCATATAAATTTTATGAGTATTTTTCTTCTCTAAAAAATGCCATTGGAATCTCAATAGGGGTTGCATTGAATTTGTAGATGGCTTTGGTAGTATTAACATTTTAATAATATAAATGTTTCTAGTTCATGAACACAGGATACCTTTCCGTTTATTGGTATCTACTTCAGTTTCATTTATCAATGTCTTGCAGTTTTCAGAGTGAAAATCTTTCATCTCCTTAGTTATATTTATTCCCAAATATTTTATTGTCTTTGATGATACTATTTTTTAAAGATTTTATTTATTTATTTGTCAGAGGAGAGAGAGAGAGAGAGATAAAGAGCAGAC
Source organism: Mustela erminea (assembly GCF_009829155.1). Classification (NCBI taxonomy): domain Eukaryota; kingdom Metazoa; phylum Chordata; class Mammalia; order Carnivora; family Mustelidae; genus Mustela; species Mustela erminea. The sequence goes on from NC_045619.1 coordinate 95,042,975, forward strand.
AAGTAGAGGGAGAAGCAGGCTCCCAGCTGAGCAAAGAGCCTGGTGCAGGACTTGATCCCAGGACCCTGGGTTCATGACCTGAGCCGAAGGCAGACGTTTAACTAACTGAACCACCCAAGCATCCAGGATGATGCTATTTAAAACATAATTGATTTATTTCTTTTTTCAGAAAATTCATTGTGAGTATATGGAAATGCTACTGATTTTTATGTGTTAAATTTGTATCCTGAATTTTTGGATTAGATCAAATAGTTTTTTTGGTTGAGTTTTTAGGATTTTCTATATATAGTCACGTCATCTACAAGGAGTCAATTTTATGTCTTTTTTTTTTCTTACAATTCTTATACCTTTTTTTCCTTGCCTGATTGTTCTAGGAGGATTTCTACTGCTGTGTTAAATAGGTGTGGTGAGAATGCCCCTCTCCCCCCATCTTGTTCTTGATCTTAGAGGAAAAGTTTTCAACCTTTCACTGTCAAGTACAACAAGTCTTTTGTTGGCTGTGGGTTTGTCATATATGGCCTTTATTATGTTGAGATATGTTCCTTTCCTGCCTAGTTTGTTAAGATTTATTATTCTCAATAGATGTTGAATTTTATCAAGTGATTTTTCTGCATCTACTGAGATGATCATGATTCTTTTCTTTCATTCTGTTAATGTGATGTATCACACTGATTAATTTGCTCATATCAGACCTTCCTTGCATGTCAGGGTGCTTTTAATGTGCTGCTGAATTTAGTTTGCTATATTTTATTGAGAATTTTTGCATATTCTTCAGTGATAGTGGCCTGTAGTTCCTTTTCTAGTAGTGTGCTTTTCTGGTTTTGGCATCAGGATTATTCTGGCTTTGTAAAATGAGTTTGGTAGTGTTCCCTTCTCTTGGATTTTTTGGGAAAAGTTTGATGGGTATTAGTGTTAATTCTTCTTTACATGTTTAATAAAATTCACCAGTGAAGCTGTCTGGTATTGGGCTTTTCCTTGGTGAGAGATTTTTGGTTACTGATTTAAACTCCTTACTAGTAATTGGTCTATTCAGATTTTCTATTTCTTCCTCAGTCCTGGTAAGTTGTATATTTCTAAGAATTTTTGCATCCCTTCTACATTGTCCAGTTCTAGTTCTAGGTGTAGAGTTAGTGTGTTTATTTTAGTGGTCTTAATGATCTTTAATGATCTTTCTTGCTTCTTCATGTAGGTCTTTATTGCTATGAACTTCCCTCTTAGAATTACTTTTGCTACATTCCAGAAGTTCTGGTATGTTGTGTTTCCACTTTTGTTTGTATCAAGAAACTTCTTAATTTGCCCTTTAAGTTCTTCTTTTATTCTTTGGTTGTTCAGAAGAATGTTGTTTAATTTCTCTGTGTTTGTGAATTTTCCAGTTTTATTCTTATTATTGATTACTAGTTTCATGCCACTGTAGTTAGAGAAGATACTTGGTATGATTTCCATCTTCTTGAATGTGTTAAGACTTGTTTTGTTGTCTATCATAAGGTCTATCTGAGGAAATTTTCCATGTGTTCTGGAGAAGGATTTTTACTCTGCTATTGTTGGATAGAATGTTTGTATATGTCAGTTAGATCGATTTGGTGTATGGTGTTGTTTATATCCACTACTATTGATTCTCTGGATGATCTATCCATTGTAGAATGTAGGGTATTAAAGTTCCCAACTGTTACTGTGTTACTTTTCGTATCTCCTTTTAGTTCTGTTAGTTTTTGCTTTATATATTTAGATGCTCTGATATTAGGTGCTTAAATATTTATAATTCTTATAACTTCTTGATGTATTGACACTTTTTCACTTTATAATGACCTTCTTTGTCACTTTTTACTATTTTTACTTTAAAGTCGATTTTTGTCTGATATAAGTATAGCTACCCCTGCTTGTGTGTGTGTGTGTGTGTGTGTGTGTGTGTGTGTGTGTGTATTTTGTTTTGTTTTGTTTTTGGTTACCATTTGCTTGAAATGTCTTTTTCCATCTCTTTACTCTCAATCTATGTGTTTCTTCAAGGCTGAACTGTGTCTGTTGTAGGCATTATATTGTTGAATCTTGTGGTTCTTCTTTTTAAATATCCATTAGCTATTCTCTGTCTTTTAATTAGAGAATTTTACACCCTAATGTTTAAAGTAATTCTTGATAGGTAAGGACTTATTATTGCTGTTTTGCTAATTATTTACTGATTATTTTGTAGGTCCTGGTTTTTTATCCTTCTGTCTTTTTTATATTTTGCTGTTTTGGTGTTTAGATGCTTTGACTTCTTTATCATGGTTTTTTGTGTAATTACTACAGGATTTTTCCTTGTGGTTCCTTTGAAACTTATAAAAAATTCCTTAAACTTACAATACCTTATTTTAAACTGATAATAACTTCAACATAATTTCCAAACTACACTTTTACTTCTTCTCCCCCTCACATCTTAAGTTGTTTCTGTTATAATTTACATTTTTTATAGTATAACTACTAATATGTTATTGTCCTTATGGCTATTTATACTACATTTTTTCCTTTTGATTTTAAACTAGCCTTATAAGTGAATTATTCAATTCTATTACCATATTGCAGAATCTATGACTATATATTTACCATTACTGGTATCTTTTTATTGTTTTTATTTTATTATAAGATTTTATTTTATATTTTCATATTTTTAATATATTTTTATATATCTTTTTATATTTTTATGATGTTAATTAGTGTTTGTTTAATTCCACTTAAAGAATTCCTTGTAGCAAGTCTGGTAATAATGAACTCCCTAACCTTTTGTTTGTTCAGGGAAGTTTTTCTCCCTGCTTTGTTTCTGAAGGACAGCTTTGCTGGATATAGAATTCTTAGTTAAGAGTTCTTTTCTTACAATATTTTGAATATGTCATCCCACTCTCTCCTGGCCTGAAAATTTTCTGTTGAGAAATCTGCCCATAATCTGAGGCTTCCCTTGTATACCCTTGTATATGACTACTACTCTCTTTTCTCTTGCTGCTCTTAAAAATTCTTTTTTTTTTTTGGCCTCGGGACCTCATGGATCCATATCTCTCCCTAGTTTTAGGGAGATATCAGAGAGTATCTCAGATCAGAGAGATCTGAGATATCAGATCCATATCTCTCCCTAGTTTTAGGAAATTTTTAGCTATTAATGCTTTAAATATGATTTATTTCCCTCTCATTTTTATTTCTCCTTCTGGAATTCCCATGATGTGAATATTGTTTCTTTTTCATTGTGCTCCACAATTCCCATAGGCCTTCTTCTCTCTTTTTTATTCTTTTTGCTGCTCTAATTGGGTAATTTCCAATGTCCTATCTTCTAAGTTGCTGATTTTTTTCTACCACATGTTTGACTCTACTTTTAAAGCTCTATTGAATCCTTCAGTTCAGTTTTTATATTTTTTCAGGTTTAGGATTTCTGGGTTTCTTTGTGGATTTTTTTTTTTTTAATGGTGTCTATTTCCTTGTCAAACTTCTCATTTTGTTCACACATTATTTTTTAAATTTCACTTGGTTATCTGTATTTTCTTGTAGTCCATTAAACTTCCTTAAGGGGATTATTCTAAATTCTTTGTCTGACAGTTAATAGATCTCCATTTCTTTAAGGTGACTTTTTAGAGTTTTATTAGTTTCGTTTGGTGGTGTCATATTTACCTGACTTTTGTGATCCTTATATTGGGATCTATACATTTGAATAATTGGTCTCCTCTTCTGGTCTAAGCAGATTTGCTTTGGCAGGGACAGTTCTTCACCAGTTTGCTCAGTCTGGGTTTCCAGTTGTGTGTGCTGGTGATGTCTTTAGGAGACGAGTCCTCCTATCACAGTCTGTTTTTGGTCAAGGCAACTGTTCAAGGTTAAGGATAAGGAAAAGGGCTGTACCACTGGGCTGAGGATAGTCAGATAAGACTGCTGGCTTGAGTCTGTGAGTGAGTCTGTAGGACGAGCTCTATGGTTCTCTGATCAGTCTCACTATATGGGCCAGGGTACTGTATTCAGTAGTACATGGGCTATGAATTAACTTCGCTGCCTTGGCAGGTCATCAGTTCAGTACTCAAGCCCTGTACAGCTCATTGTTAGGGGATCCAAATCAGTCCCGGATGTGCCCTGAATTCCCTGGTCAGGTGAAGCCACTGATTTTGCTTTGAAGATGAGGAAAACCCATGAACTGTGCTCTTTGTTCAAATACCATTATGTGTGTATGTATGTATGTGTATATGTATGACTTTTTAATGGGATATGTACTCTGGTTAGGTCCCTAACCAGAAAGGCTGAAGGCTTTATTATAGATGAATGGGACTGTGAATTAGGGTTCCTGCCCAGGGACAGTGGGAGAAGCATCTCTAAAGCTGGTAAAGCTCTTTGTTTGCTGTGTTAACTCAAGCTGACCTGTACCCCAAATGTCCTGACTGAACAGGAACACTGGCTTTGTTCTGCAAACTATTGGCTATGCCTGCCCACCTCTTGGCTCAAGTACCAGTGGGCTGCACATTTTCTTGTTCCATTGCAATAGGCCACTTGTAAGATTTTTTACAATATTCTCTCTCAATAAAGATATTTAAGAAGACACTACATGACTATTTGCAATGCTCAAGTAATTCTTGCATTAGGCAGGATCTTCGAGAACTTTTCCAACTCTAAAAGTCTAAAACTAATAAGTGAACATCACAAATAAAAAGCCACACATATGAGATGATTATTCAAATTATTACCCAATTTGAATTTGGGTAGAATTCAAAGACTAGAAAGAATCAGCTCTCCAAAAAATAACCTCCAACTTAGAGAGTAGTAGGGTTTTCCTACATGGGGACTGAATTTGGAATGTGATATCTCCATTATATTGGGGACTTTCCCCCATGTGAAGGCTTTATTAGAGTCCCTGAAGAGGCATCTGTAAATAAATCTTTGCTGTGTGTAATTAAAGCCACTGGGTTGCTCTTGTGTTTTTCCTCGTGTTACTAAAAATTAAATTGATGTGTAGTTAAGTGGAAAGCAATCTAATTTGAAAGAAAGCAGTGATCTGATTCTAACTATGACTGTGGTTTGGATATGCTAAGTTACCTTTTTTGCTTAATTTCTCTGTGAATCCTAATTCTTACAGAAACATATTGTCTTATACTGGACTCAGAACATATCTCCAAGAGCAGAAGCTGTGGACAGGTGATTGGAAGTGATGATTGGGATTTATCCTATACATACAAGCTTTCATGTCTCCTTTCCAATTTGAGTTTGGTTTGTTTGGACTGCCCGATGAAAGAAAGCTACTTTGTAGTTGTTTAATAGGCTCAGGTTGGGAAGGCAAAGCTATTTGTACAATGGTCCAAACTTCTTTTCTCCTTCCTTCTGGAGCTTTTGCCAGCTCTAACTAAAAGGATAGGGTGAAGAAATGCTAGCAGGAGAAAATGCCTCAGAATTTTTGAGAAATGTTGATATTTGAAGGTATAGAACTACCTTCTGGCCTGAGGCAGTGACCAAACCGTAAGGAGATTTATTGTCGTATCTTCAGGATACATAGACAGGCACCCTCTAAATGGATTCATTCTTTTTTAAACCAGTGTTTCTGCTCTTGGTTCACTAGAAGTAAATGCAGTTATTAGCTCTTGCAAGGCAATTGTGAAAGATAAATACTGTAGCATGGAAAACAAAACAAATCTCCAGAAATACAATTCCTACCCCGGCAAATGGGATGATTTCATATTTCAACATGTGTATTATAAAGGTGCTTCATTATAATTTAAAGAATGAAGACATCAGAGGCTCCTGGGTGGCTCGGTCAGCTAAGCATCCAACTCTTGCTTTTGGCTCAGGTTATGATCTTAGGGTTGTGAAATCGAGCCCCGAGTTGGGCCCCACACTCAGGGTGGAGTCTGCTTGTCCTTCTCTCTCTCTGCCCCTCCCCCTACTCTCTCTCTCTCTCTCTCTCTCGTGTGAATACGCTCTCTCTAAAATAAATAAATAAATAAAATCTTTTTTTTTTTTTTTTGAAGAATGAAAATACCAAATAAACTGATTTATTTTAAATGGACTAAAGTTCCTTTGGAGAAGTGGGGAACAACTGTGACCCTGCAGATGCCATGTTGGAATGTTTAGCGTATATCCTTGGAAAGACTGTGGTGCCAAGGAAAATGCTCTTGGAAATCAGAATGCCTGATTTAGGACCAAGGGTGCAGCGACCTACCAGATGTATGCACCCAAAACAAAACAAAACAAAACAAAAAAACTCACCATTTGGCTTATAGAGGGCACGGATTGCATGGAGCACGGGGTGTGGTGCAAAAATAATGAATACTGTTATGCTGGAAATAAAAAAAAAAATCAGAAAATCAAGAAGAATTAAAAAAAAAAAAAAAAAAGAAATCAGACATGATTTCTAAGATCCAGTTTCTAAATTCTGTATTTTTAAAATTTTTTTGAGACTTCATCCTTTAGATTGATGAAGCTGATGATTCTGTATTGTTAGTATACTGTATATAAATATATAATACTTAAGTTCCTTTAATATTCAGGAAATACTTGAGCATATACTTTTCCATATTAAAAAAAAAACTTGTAAGTATCCTCACACAGTTTAATAATTTTTTTGAAAAAATGATACATTTCTGTCTTTGTGTTTCTTAACTAGATAAAATACTTCAATCTCAAGGGAGAGAATAGTTTTGTTATGAGATTTGAATATTGGAAGTAGAAAATAATCTTATACATGAATATATGAACAATTTAATGAATACATTGTCTATCTGCCCAAGATCTTCCAAGTTATTTTATTGGCAGGAAAATGGCTAAGTGTTTGGAAAACAGTTTCATTGTGATAAGTATAATCAACACATTTCCTGTACTGTAGTTAGAGACCTGTTCATAAACAACATTAAAAGAAAAATAAAATGACATAATGTCTGGGAGAGAATTCTCTAATAGAAACAGACTCAAATCCATGGTTTGTGGTTTTGCAAGTATACAGTTCCTTCTAGGAGGTCCTCTTGACAGATTTGTCCTGATCATAGGAGTACTGTGTAGCTCTGCACAAAGGTGGGATCATTCCAGTGTGGTCTGTTCCATTCTGTTATCCTTGCTTGACCAAAGAGGGAGAAGCAAATTACCCAACCAACTCCAAACTGTACTACAAACTTACTAGCTCCTCCTTCTGGAACTTTTGCCAGGTCTGACTCACCCTTGAAGGCATAGGGTGAGAAACATTTTGAGGATCTTTAATGACACCTTCAGTAAATCCCCCATGACACTGAGAGGCAAATGGGACTTTGTGGTGGGTCAGATGTCTCAGGAATAAGTATACTTGTCACTTCACATTAAATTCTATTCTGCGATCAATCCCAATTTTAAAGTTATTCGCTTTAAAAAATAATGGGGAATCAAGTTCTTCATTAATGGTATTCTATAATGGTCTTAATGTTTTATAATAAACAAAATAAACATGTGGACTGCTTCGGTGATCACTCTCTAAGTCAGAATAGTTGCAGTCTATATAGGAAATAGCAAAGTCAAACATTTTCAGCAATATATCTTAAACTTGTCAGCAAACTGAATAAGGACCATACTTCATTGTCAGTTGTGTGATAAATATTTAAGAGCTGGCTCTCTGGAGAATAGCTATGATTTTTGTAGTGTTTGCCCATGTCGGTGGTGTAAATATTTTCTCAAGGGCCAATTTCAAGCTACTAAGATTACTGTATATGGAATTAGGAAGAGCTGTGGCAAGGTCAGTTCCCAGGAGCCAGGACTAGCAAGCTTTATCACAACACTGATTATGCCTGTTATAAGAATGGAGAAAGAGGAAGAACAAGGAGGCAGAGTTAGGGCCACGGATTAATAAACAGGAAAAAGCATGTTTCCAGGTTCAGTCAGGCAAACCCAGCAATTTCACAGGCATCCCTGTCTACTTCAGGAAATTAAGAACAACCTTCTTTATAAAAATAGATTAAAATCAAGATGTAATTCTTTTTCCATAAGGCTTTTTACCACTGTTTTATAAATTGGGTTCTTAAGAATTATGTGTTTTTCATCCAAAATTATGTAGTTAAAGTACTTCCTTGTAAGAAATTAGAAAGTAGTCTTGTGCTATTTGGCATTCCAAACAGGAGAAACCACAAGTGAATAGTGAGTGTCCTGCTGTTCGACTTCTGAATGAACACAACTCTGTAGATCTCAGCCAGTTCAGGTTCTTATAACTGTTCTGAAGAACAGAAATTTGGGAGCTAGGACTTTGCTCCTATGGACTGTGCAGTGTGATGTGGGTGCCTTTTGGGGTAATGTTTTAGCATCGTCAAACCCCCTTTCTTACTCTTGGTCCAAATTGAGCCTTATTTCTATGTGTGTGACCAAAGAGGAGCTAAAACTACTATCTTAGCATTTGACAGGAAAGACTCTGAAGATGAAGCTGATAATGGTGACTTAAGAGTCTTATTTATGAGAGTTTTTTTGAAGTGTTTTATGGTGTTTGCTGCAATCAAAACACTTATAAACTCTTTTGGATTGCCGGTATTCCTTAAGTGTTTGCTTAAAATAGCTCTTCTTGAAGTTAAGGACCTCCTCCCCCCCCACCCCATTTGTGAGGGGGAATGAACCCTAAATGTTAGCTTCACAATTTTTAAAAAAATATTTATTTGTTTATTTTGAGAGAGAGAGAGAAGGAGAGAAAGTGTGGGGAGCGGCAGAGGGAGAGAATCTTTCAAGCAGACTCCCTGCTGAGTGAGGAGCCTGAAGCGGGGCTAGATCCCACAACCCATGAGATCATGACCTGAGTGGAAACTGAGTCAGATGCTCAATCAGCTGTGTCACCCAGGTGCCCCTGCTTTCCAGATCTTTTAAACACTTTTTCTTTTTCTCCTGTTTCCTTTCCTTCTTTCCCACTCTCTCCTTTCCATCCTCCCCACCCTTCCTCCCTCTCAGCCCCTCCCTCACCTCTTTTCAGGGAGCATGAGAAGAATAAACCTAGAAAATGAATTGCAATTGAAATACAAATACAGGAAATTCCAGGGCTAAGCTTCGTATGGCAAAGTTAACTTGGCTATCAGTGTGCAGCATTTTTTATTTTTCTGATGTGCTGACCACATTAGTATAAGGTAACCAGATGTCCTGCATTAGGCAAGACAGTATCTTAGATTTCAGGGTGGTTTTTTTTTTTTTCCCCCTCGTGACAGTATTTCTGCAGGAGCATTCCTACCAGGGCTGCTCTGCTGAGTGGCTTATTTTGATTGCAGCAATGCTAAAAGCCTCCCTAAGATAAAATTGTCTTCTGGAGTCTCTGAATGTGGACATTTGATCTGAGATAAACTGCAAAGTCTCAAGAAGCAGCATCAGAGAACTAAATCCTTCACTAGTAAGGATCTCTTCATCTAATAGATAGATTACCACTTATTGCCATCTAGCAGAGAACATGGTCCATAACAAAGGACCAGGAATTTTTTTTTCTAGAAGAAGGAAATAAAAAAAGATGTTTTTCTTGAGCGTGTCAGGGCAAACAGCAATGGGAGGCAGAAGAAAAGAGAGGCTAGATACAGGGAGAAGTAATTACCTAAAGAAGGGTGAGGAAAGTAGCAAAAGGGAGAGACTACCTGGGCACACTTGACTTTTCTGATTGCCCCGTGGTTCTCAGAAACCTCTGCTCTTACCCCAATTCCCTGATCTTTCTATTCTTCACGCTTCCCTTTCTTCAAAATTCATTTGCTTTTGCTACTCCGGATAAGATTTATTTGCTAATCCTTGGGACATTTATTTCTCTAATTTCTATAACTAAGGAGAAAAGCCCATCCACCTGACTTGATTCATTCTCCATTCTCTGATGATGCTCATTTACTAATTTGGCACATCCTTCCTAAGACAGATCCTTTAACCCGGAACACTCCTAACCTGCAGTGAGCATGTATCCCACATCTATTCTAGGAATCTCTAAATCTGAAATCACATCTAAACATAGGGTGACTTTATGCTAGTGATAGAACTCCAGGTTTAAATTTGTGCCATCACATAGTCAAATCCTCTGGATTTGACATAGTGTTTGGTCAAATCCTCTGGAACGTGCAAGTCATCTGGGAGCATTTGTAGTCTGACCACCTGTCGTTATCTACCACCCCTAAACTTGTGCTCCCAACATCACAGTTAATCACCAAACAATGTCACATGCTAATCTTCTGTCTCTGCACAAACTATTCCTGGATTACGGAGATGTACTCTCCCAGTGTCTTTTCTTACTTCCATTTGAAATATGTGTGCTTTTCATAGTGAGGAAGATAAAATACAGTTTTTATTTTAGAACTTAAGTATGCTAAATATTATTTAGTAAAGTAAGTGGATAAGAATAGGTAGAAAATTTTTGAAAAAGAATAGTAATGGAACAGTAGTAAGAGAGAGCCTAGTATTAACCATATTATCCGATGTTAATAATGAAAAATCAATAAATTAAGTTCAATTAATTAAATTTTATAAAGGCTTAGAGAGGTAGATCTAAGTATACAGAACCATATAATGATATGATATATCATTATCATAATGATCATAGATATAGAGTCTCAATCATGAAACATTCTTCCTAAGTATGTTCTAAAATAAATTCTATTTATATTACAATTTCACAGTTGTTTTTTTTTTTCATGGAAATTGACAAGCCAAATCTGATAGGGAAGAATGTTCAAGAATTGACATTTTTTTAAAAGAAGACGAAAGAAACTCTTGCTCTACAATATACGGAAAAAAAGAGTTAATAGTAATTAAAACAGTGTGGGGCTAGACTAATGAATCAGGGAGATACAATAGAATCTCCAAAAATGGATAATATCTAATGAAAATTTGACAAATGATAAATATGGCACTTCAAGCATTATGGGATAACTCTATTTTGAAAATACAAACTGGGTTTCTATTTCCCACACTTAAAGAATGAAAATAAAATGTATTAAAAATTTCAAGAAAAAATATAGAATAATATCTTTAATATCTTGAGCTGGTGAAAGCTTTCATAAATAAATTGAAAATCAATTTAAAAAATAAATCCTAAAGTTAAAAGAAAAACAAGTGAAAGTTGGGATAACTTCCTGTAACACATATAACAAAGTAAACGGGTGGCTCAAAGGTTATGTGCAATTAAATGTTAATAAAATGGAGCCACATTGCTCTCTTGGCTGTGTGTGTGAGTGCCTATTTCCCCACACCCTTCTCAGGATATGCTATTAGCAATAGCATATTGTGCTATTGCTCTCTGTATTTTAAATTTTAAAAACTATAAAAGTTCACTAAGAAAAAGACCAGCCAGTAGAAAAATGGGACAGGGATACAAGTAGTCAATGTGTAGAAAAGGAAGTATAGATAGACAAAAAATGTATAGAATTATGTTTTACCTCATTAATAATCAAGAAAATATAAAAGAGAAATTAGCTGCTACTTTTAAACTGCCAGATGGGCAGCCTTTAAATATTTGCTAATAGCATATCCTGAGAAGGGTGTGGGGAAATAGGCACTCACACACACAGCCAAGAGAGCAATGTGGCTCCATTTTATTAACATTTAATTGCACATAACCTTTGAGCCACCCGTTTACTTCTCAGTAGACATCAGAGAGATTTGAACAAAGAAGCATTTGCAAAGATATTCACTGAGCGGTTAATTGAAAGACTGAGAAACTTAATTTGTTTTATCAGTAGGAGTGTTTAAACATAAAGAAACTATAATGTACTGGAGACATGTAAATGCATCTGTGATATGTCATTGAGAAAGAAGAGGACATTTAAATAAGAATAAATGATATGATATTTATTAAAAATCACACATACTTGGTGCTTTCATATTTGTATGCAAATGTCTAGAAAAATACTTTGAAAGGATCTATACCAAACTGGTAACTTGGCTGTCTAAGGGGATGTGCCTTGGAGTGGGAAGGTAATGTTCAGCCTTTATCAAAACAAATCCTCTCATTTTTCTGAAAAAGGGGTTCTAGCACTAGGCTATGATATGTCCATAAAAGTTTATCTTTGCACTTGTACTTTCACTGCTCAGTTCAAAGCTGTAGGTCCTCCTTGTTATCAGTAGATGCATGTAATGGCAAGTCAACTTGGTAGAAGCCCCAGTGTGTGACAGAAAAAGTCCTTCTGGATTATGTCTTGCTCTCTAACCTTTGCTACAAGAGATGTCAGGAAACAACCCAATATAGTTTCTCCACTAAGGGATCTTCTTGTGAGACTGGGTGGCTGCTGTGCTCCAAGTCCTCTGAGGAGGCTTTTCATTTAAGGAAAACTAGTGTTAACATGAAACTAGGTGTTTTGGGGAAGCTTAAACATGAGATAATGCCACATGCTTAGGGTTAAAACATGGATTTGCTCTTATGTTTATTGATTTATCTTTGAAGGGAATCCTTGTCTTGAAAGTGAATTTGGGGGCATGGAGAACTTATTTTTCCCCTCCCTTTGCCTTGTCATTCTTTGTGGCCAAATCGGTGCTTTGGGAACATCCACTCTGGTTCCTAGCCTTCTGAGCCATTGAACACTATATATAAAATTTCTAGCCTTAAGATATTGGGAGAATCAACATTTGAAGCTTTAGTCTTAGGGATCCAAATAGCCATGGTCTGGTCTTAGAAGATTATTTTCAAACTTCTTAAATGTGCTGGCTTTTTGTTCTGTCCTTAAGTTGATCAGGTGGTTGTAATTACTTGAAAAGAGGTATGTATAGATGTTCATTTGGAATCATTGACAGAATGGCCACATGGAGACTTCTCTATTGAGAATCCATGTGAGTGTTGAAGGTCTTGAGTGTCTGACCTATGTACACATGTGGCTGAGATGAACCCTGAGAACCTGTCAGGGTTCTAGTCTCTGTGATGTGTTCTTCCCCAGACTCTCTTGAATTTTCCAGGTAATGGCTCCAATTCCTTACTTTTCTGTGTTAGCAGAGACCTGATTTTTATGGTAGGAAATGTTATGGCCTCCCTTATTTATTGGTGGGCCTATTTAAAATATAAAAAATGATACTGTTTCGCTAAGCATGATACGCTCTAGTTCCATCCATGTTGTCGCAAATGGCAAGATTTCATTTCTTTTGATGGCTGCATAGTATTCCATTGTGTATATATACCACATCTTCTTGATCCATTCATCTGTTGATGGACATCTAGGTTCTTTCCATAGTTTGGCTATTGTGGACATTGCTGCTATAAACATTTGGGTGCACGTGCAATTGCTGGGTCAAGCAGAGAAAGACAACTATCATATGATCTCCCTGATATGAGGAAGTGGTGATGCAACATGGGGGCTTAAGTGGGTAGGATAAGAATCAATGAAACAAGATGGGATTGAGAGGGAGACAAACCATAAGTGACTCTTAATCTCACAAAACAAACTGAGGGTTGCTGGGGGGAGGGGGTTTGGGAGAAGGGGGTGGGATTATGGACACTGGGGAGGGTATGTGCTTTGGTGAGTGCTGTGAAGTGTGTAAACCTGGTGATTCACAGACCTGTACTCCTGGGGATAAAAACATATGTTTATAAAAAATAAAAAATTAAAAAAAAATGATACTGTTTAACTTTGGAGTCCTGAGTACCCCTATGAGAGAGATGAGCGACATTATATTCATTGGAATATTAGTATTTTAGTACACAAAATAATGTCACATAAGCATCCTTTATAATTTATATTAGGTCAAAGTTATTTCTTATGTCAGGGATACTTAATTATGGTAAAATTTCAAATAACTTATTAAGAATGGGCCAGTGGGGACGCCTGGGTGGCTCAGTTGGTTAAGCAGCTGCCTTCGGCTCAGGTCATGATCCCAGTGTCCTGGGATCAAGTCCCACATCCGGCCTCTTGCTCAGCAGGGAGCCTGCTTCTCCCTCTGCCTCTGCCTGCCATTCTGTCTGCCTGTGCTCGCTTTCTCCCCCTCTCTCTCTCTCTGATAAATAAATAAAATCTTTAAAAAAAAAAAAAAAAAAAGAATGGGCCAGTGAATGACTGGCACCACAATTCTGAGGGGCCACTTTCTGTTTAGTGTGAATTGAAATGTGTAAGGTAAGAATAGACCCCTTCTTGTTTCTTTAGCATTCTTTTTGGCTTGGTAAAGGTTACAAACTTGGGAATAAATAGATTTTTATGTGTGTGTTTTGAGTTATCATAAACATTAGTTACTTCTTCATCTTTATGTTAACAGTACCTTGTTTCTGTTTTGTCTTTTTTTTTTTTTTTTCTCCTACAATTTCATCTGACTTTGCTTGGGCTTTTATAATGTATAGTATTGATGACTGGATGCTGTGTGGGAAGAGCATGGACTTTGGTATTAGGGAGGCTGAACTTCAAAGCCTATCCCTGACACACACAAGTTTACTTATGTGACCCTAGGCAAATTATTCTTGAGTTTCTTATTTAATAGTAATGTGGAGTATTGTAGGGACTTTGTGATAATTATAGAAAATTTTCTTCATGCACTAATGCATACACATATGTGTGTGCAAATGTGCATACACATGTATGTATATACTTGTGTTTAAAATGCACAGTACTCTATTATAGGTGAATTTGTTCAGTGGTAGTATATGAATTTTTTTTCATGTGTGCGTTTCTCCCTACCACTGGAATCTAATCTTGAAAATAGCATTAACTATGTATTATTTATTTGGCATTCTTCCCGCAGTACTCAGTGTAGTGATTTGCACAAATTAGGTACTCTTTAAATGTTTGTTTCATTTAATTATTGAGGGTTTTTTTAAAAAAAAAAAGAATAAGTTTTATTGACCTGATATCTAAGGTGCTTGTGAATTAATTTTCAAAAATAAAACTTTGATGTATTAGCATCTTTTTCTTTTCTAAAAAAAAAAAAGAAAAGAAAAGAAAGAAAGAAAAAAAATAGAAATCAGCTTTTATTGTTAAGTTCCTTGGCTTCCTTTTGTCTTTTGGGCCAGATCAGGGGCTGGAAATCAAATGGGTGACAGGAAAACACAATGCACTGAACTACTCTGGGGGAAGCTTCAGCCATCTTAGCACCCAAATGTTTGCAATTTTTCAACTTTGCTTCATCTGTAAGTGATTCTATTTTGGAGACTAGGAAGAGTGAAGTTAAAGGTCAAGGGAATCCAGCTCACTGGAGTAGTTTGTAACAATCAGGAGAACACAGAAAGCTGAGGGAAGCCAAAGGTCTTCCTGTCCTGGCTACATGTAGCACATGGAAATCAATTTGTACTACAAAAAGGGGGGTAGTGGTGTAGAGAGAAACCTAAAGAATATAAACAGATTTAGTTTAAAATTGTAATGGGAAAGGGGAAAGTGGGAATGCAAAGCTAACAAATGCCAATAATTGACATTTGTCTCTAAGTTGGTGTTTTGAATCTTGCAATCTTTAGAAGAATGATCTAAACAAGGGTATTTTTATGCTGTTCTTCTAGTGCTCCTTATTTCTCGTTGGTATAAAGACCTCACTGATGTGTACATTCACTCACCAGGAGTAATTTGTGGCAATCCTAGCAGCTTCATTTGCCTAATTAACACGACATGAAGGTTATGTCATTATGCTAAGTTCATGAGGTCACAAAGGCAAGAAGGGGAAGGCTTTGATTTCTTATGTATGTACAAAGGGCAAAAGCCCCAGCAGTCTTGAATCTTTCTAAGTATGACATATGTATGTACTTATATGTAATATAACTCATTATCTATATTATGTATAAATGTGAAAGAAAATAGCCTTTAAAGTATTGTTCTTGAATTTTCCAGGGCAAATGTTCCTCTTTCAAAATATAACTTTTGTAACATAGAGATGAGCAATAGTAGCAAAGTGCTACATGTTTCATTCATGCAACAACTATTTTTGGGTGTCTACTATATGCTAGATACTATACTAGGGAAGTAGCATTGAACAAGCAGTATCTTTAAAAAATAAAAATAAAAAAGAGGGGCACCTGGGTGGCTCAGTGGGTTAAAGGCTCTGCCTTCAGCTCAGGTCATAATCCCAGCATCCTGGGATCGAGTCCCACATCGGGCTCTCTGCTCAATGGGGAGCCTCCTTCCTCCTCTCTCTCTGCCTGCTTCTCTGCCTACTTGTGATCTCTGTTAAATAAATAAATAAATATTTAAAAAAAAATTTTTTTAAGAGATTTATTTATTTATTTATTTATTTGAGAGAGTGAGTGAGTGAATAGAGAAAGGGGCAGGGGAGAGAATCTCAAGCAGACTCCCACTGAGCACAGAGCCTGATGTGGGGTCCCATGAGGGGGACTGCTGAGAGCATGATCTGAGCTGAAATCACAAGTTGGACACTCAACTGACTGGACCACTCAGATGCCCCTGAGAAAGTAGCATCTTTTTAAAACTGACAGTTTAACAGGGGAAGGTAGGAAATAATAATGATAATATTAATGACAATATTAACAATAATAATAATGGATTGTAACCAATATTTATAGGATTGTATGCAGGGCACCTTAGTACAGGCAAAGATGAAAAACTTAACTGGGAAAAATTTTGTTTTCTTTTTAAGATTTTATTTATTTATTTGAGAGAGAGAGAGAGAGGGAGGGAGGAAGAGTGGGGGGGAGGGCACAGGCAGAAGGAGAGAGAGAATCTTAAGCAGACTCCCCGCTGAACATGGACCCTGAGGTAGGGCTCGACCTCAGGACCCTGAGAGCATATCCTGAGCCCAAATAAAGAGTCAGATGCCCAACCAACTGAACCACCCAGGTGCCCTGAAAAAAATTTAAGTTTTAAAATGTTAGCTTTGAAAGCTGCTAAAAATCGAAAGAACTTGGTCAGATTTGCACTTGGTAAGACCGATCATCCTGGGGAGAACAAATTGGGCTTGGGGATGGAATCATGCAAGATGAAGATGGAATTTTTCCTAGCTCTTTGGTGGCAATCTTCTAGAAGCTCAGATCCTTCCCATCAGGTGCAAATACTTCAGGGCCTCTGGAAATACATTCTAGTACTGAATATGCATATGGGAGTGTAGGAAGCAGGATGGTTGTCAGGCCTTGCTAAATTCTGGTCTATGGAGTGTTGTTAGCTCATTGCTAGGTGGGTAAGATGGAGAAGGCCCTCCTCTCTGGGTGCAAAGTGATCAGGTGTTAGGAGCTCCTGAATGTTCTCCCTGCCAGTGGTGTGCCCTTCCTGATTTGTCTGTGTTTTGACTTGTGATCAGCTTAGACCTTGACTCGACAAACATAACTGTTTTTCCATAGGAGGCTTTGCCTCCCGTTTTGCTGCTTTGGCTCATGACCTCCCAGTATATGAGTAGGTTTACAACCCATTTGCCAATTGTAGAAAATTTCCTCTCTTAAATCAACTTTCTAAAGGAAGTTTTAGGATTTTAAAGGTATCGACAAATTGCAATTATCTCAGAAAATCTTGAAAGTTATTTAAAATAAAACCCAAAACAACTTGTCTATTGAAGTAGAAATCTAGACATTAATAAATTAAATTAGTCTCACCTGTTATTCCACTGCCACCCCCATTTTCAAATGTGTGCATACCTTTTAAGCTCTTCATTATGTTGTTGTCACTGAACCTGGTTAGATACCATTTGTTAACTGTAGGTTAACTGCTGCATTGCAGGTGGGCAATGCATTTCCTCTAGATTATAGCACATGCATGACTAGACAGCTGCTGCATGACTTCATGCCTAATCCTCTATGTGTGCACAGTGGAAAAATAATATGAAGGGAGCAGATGGCTACTTCATTCCAGGAATGTCCTAATCCTTAAAGTTGAAAGTGATCATTGAGAGAAATGAGTTGCATAAAATGGAACAGAATTTGGATATTTTGAAATTAAACTCTAAATGTAAAGTCAGACTTAGGACTCATCATTGAGAGTCTACTTAAATGCTTGAAAAGTTCTTGCTTTGCTTTATAGTTCTTTTGATGATCTTTGATACTCAGAGTCACGAAGAATTACACTATAAGTAATCACATATGTACTGTGAGAGAATGGTTTCTCATACATACTGATACAGTTAGATTTGGCTTTTTTTTTCCCCCCTTTGGCACAAGACATACCATAGTAATCAGATTGTTAGCTCTAATTGTACTTGCTGTGTTTCCACATTTATTTTATTGATAGCTGGTACATGATATATGAACATGTGTGCTTTTTTTCTGCATATACTATGTGCTCATATGTCCTTTCTTTAGAGTTTTAGCTTTAATTCTTTCAATAAGAGAGCTATTTTTATTTTAAATTATATTCTGCATATTTAGGATAGAGTTTAGAGATTCTCTTTCATAATCATTTATAATTAATGAAGTAAATTGTAAAGTCATTAGTCAAATATCGATTAAAATTACTGGAGTTTTGAAATTGGAACCTTAGTAAGAATTTTACCTGCTATCGGATGAATTATTTCATTAAAAGCAAATTTCTACCTAAGTCTGTAAACCTGCCTTATTCTCTTCATATCTTAATTTAGTTAAAACTATCAAGCTGTCTGGGAAATTTATTGTGATTTTTGGTCTTCGTTAGTCATGCTTTGCTTTGTAATAAACATATATACATTTTTTGCATACTCTTCACATATGTTTTTAGATTATGCAATGGATGCCTTTGGTAACGGAAGTACGTATCATTTTCAAATATAAAACCATTTGTAAAATATACTAGGGACACACTCCAATCAACGCTGCCGTAGAACCTTATGCAAAGTAAAGAACCCAATGCATATTGACCACCCGTTGTATTTGTTTTGTCTTTCTGGATTCTTCTAGTTCAGATTTTCATAAAACAGGGCTGTTTTCTTCCAGGAAAGGAGAGGGAAACTGCCTCTCCTCTCCAATCTCACAAGCTGTGGCTCTTCCGCTTCATCTTTCCCCAGTCCACATCGGGTAAAGCAGCCTCTGGACAAGAAAGTATCTCCTACAGGGAATGCAGTTTTGGGTCTCCTTCTTTGTAGTGAGGACTTCAGATGAAGCCAGGTTAAGAGCTACCCATCATTTCAACGTAGCCTTTGCCGAACTCACCCGGGGTAATCTTTACATTCATTTGCAAGGGAATTGTAATCTGTTGTGCATTAATTGTGTTTTCTGAGAGTCACTTCTCTGTCTTCTACACTCTTAATACTGTTTTCCCTGAACTAGCCTGTCTAGCCTAGTCCTGGGTATAAATAGCTCCAAGTTTGCATTTCTTGAGCACTCATGCCTAATGCTCTGTGCTGTTGCTGGGTTATGTGAAACCCTTTCTTATGTTGAACACAAGAAGCCCATGATTATTGGGACCACAGATTCTCACATTCTTAATCAGTTCCACCTGGCCAATAAACAGTAAAGCCAGGACAGTTTCTCTTCTGTGTGGGTTTTCTACTTTATGGGTAATAAAACTGTCCTCGGTGTGATTTAGGAATCCCTTTGATGCCTGCTCGTTTACTGTATTGATATTGCAGGAGTGTTGGCAGTCCCTGGTGCGACTTCACTGCTGGTATCCCTACACTGTGGCAATGAGGTAGTGTGGACAAATCAAGGGGGAGACATCCATGGTAATGCATTTTTTTTTTCAACTTAGTTCTATCAAGGAAAAAAATTAGAAATGGTCTTGTTGAGGAAAGCAAGCTTAACGGTGGTTAGGTTCCTATCAAAAATGGCAAAAGGAAAGAAAGAAGAAAGGACAGGGAGAGGAAAGAAAAGTGGAAGAGGAGATGTAATGTCATTTCATGAACCCCATGAAAATTCCACATTGTTTTGTTGCAGTGGTATTTTGTTAAAATCAAACCATTGCTAGAAATCAAGCTCCTGGTCTGCAAGTTAAATGATTGGACTAAATATTAGCTTTTCTGTATCGAATTAGCTAGTGAGTCAAAGTGCTCTCTTCAATTTCGGGGAAGAGAGAGGTATTAAGAACATTCTCTCTTGGCCCTTTTCCAGCTCCAAGTTGAGGTCTTTTTATTTTCAAAGCATGGTTCTGGTAATGTGTTAATGTTTCCTGCGGGTGGGGGGTGTCGTGGTCACAGTGGTGGTGGTTTTTATGTTTTTATTTTTGTTTGTTCTGGCTGATTTGTGTAAGATATTTGAAGTGGGAAAGACTGTTGTAGGAGTTTAACTTTTATCAGATCAAAAGAGACAAACTGAGGCATCTGCAAGAAGTGGAAGTTTCCTGAACGTGGGAAGCTCTCATTGGTTGGCACTATTTATTTTGAACTATTTCTTTTAACCCCATTAAGCAATAGCTGTTAACATGGGAACTCCTTTGGAATTTGAAACAGTTTTGTTACATAATACCCTTCTTATATTAGTATTACCTTTTCCTGTTTTTAAGTAATGATGCACATCACTTCTTAAATGGAATAAATGCCATCAGCCTTATCATTTCTGTCATCTCCGCATTCTAGTCCTGAGCAATATTAACTAGCTACATCTCAAAGAGCTAGAGAAGTTTCTATAATATACAAGAGAGAACTCTTCTGTAAGTGCCTAGTGCCCAAGGGGTATTTATCAAATGTCAGATAATTATTGTCAACATCTACGTAGATTTTGAAAGATCCAGACTTTTTCCTATAGTATTCTGCCCCCCCACCCCGTTAATGTACCTTAACGAATATTTTCAAAATATTTGTATGGCTTTCAAAAGATTTTACTGTAGATATTTATTATTCTACCTTGCAGATGGTAAAATAAACTGCAGCTAGAGACTCGATACAGTATGGTAAGAATGAGCAGAATCTGTGTATATGTGTGAGACCATTTGGCGTACATCAGCTAGATACTGTAATAACTGCTGGAACTAAAAATAAGGAAGGCAATAGTCCCTGTTTTTAAGAATTATTTAGTGTGATGTAATGATAGATTTTCAAGTCGATAATTCTAATAGAAAAGGACAGAACTGAAAGAGAGGCTAATTTTTTCTGAGGTTGTTGAGTCAAGCTCCCTGAAGAGGTAGCTTTTGAATTGAGTTCTGAGTGATGAGTAAGGGTTTGGTAAAAGCAGGGCAAAGAAGAATATTGCAGGTAAAGGGAGAGGTTGAAAAATTCATCCAGGAGTGAAAATCATGATCCGTCTGGGAAGAGCTGGTGTGTGGAAGAGAAAGACAGGAATCAAACAATGTAACTTCTCTCTGCCTAGTTTTTACTTATTAGCTGCTCTGATGGAAAGCTGATGAGGGAGCAGGTTGACACTTGTGTTTAATGTCCTCCAAACGTAAATAATTGAAAGTATTTTAGAACAGAAGAGTAAAAAATACAGCAACTCTAAACCCAAATGGTGGAGTCTCCAAGCATTACCTCATGACCACAATGTCTAATTCTTCCACTACTCTTAATGTCTGCTCATATGAATTCTTTATGCGTGTATGCAATTATTAATGTTTACCTGGTCTTTTTAAAAGTATCTGAAGTAATGACTTTGATAAGTTCGTATTTGATGACAACACAGGAATTTCTTAATTTATGTAAAGTCAACATTTCTAGCTGGTTTTAAAGAAAACAACTAGTCATTGATAAAATTGGGCTTCAGTAAATCTTCACTGTGAGGGGAAAAGACTGTTTTATCTCAGTTTTTTGTTTGTTTGTGTGTTTGTTTTGTTTTTGTTTTTTGTGTTTTTTTTTTTCTTTTTTTTTGGTCTACCACAGCTAGTCTTTATAATATTTTGTCTCATGTGTTTCTCCATTGAAATACAATTTATTCAAATACTAGTATGTTAATGTGCCATCTTAATTGGAGGTTGGCAAGTAAGAGATGCTCAGTTACGCTTCCCACATTCTATATGGCCTACTTCTTTCACCCTTGGGGAATCTGGAAAGGGAAATGTAAAAATCTCTTTTGAAATGCTTATATTTTAAAGCTTAAAATAGCACAGAGTGGGATTTTTGGTTTAGGAAGTGAAGTGAGATATCGTTGAAGAATACATTGCTGGACAATTAGAAGTTTCCTACAGAAATAGAACTTTCTGTGGGAAGTTTAAACATTTAACCTATATTACAGTGTAGAAAAATTGTTTATAAAAATATAGAATATGATTCAATCTTAAAAACCAGTCAATCCTGTCAAATGCTACAACATGGATGAACCTTTAGGACATGATGCTAAATGAAATAAGACAGTCACAAAAACCAAAAAATACATAATTCCACTTAAATGAGGTATCTAAAGTAGTCAGACTCTTAGTGCTAGGAAGTAAATTGGTAGTGCCAGAGGTTGGAGGGAGGGATGAAAGAGGGAGTGGTTGTTCAATGGGTATAATGTTTCAGGTTTGCAAGATAAGGACGCGGCACAGATCTGTTGCAGAACAGTATGCATATAGTTAAAACTATTGTACACTCAAAAATGGTTAAGATGGTAAATTTTATGTTAATGTGGTCTTTACTAAGATTAAAAAAGCAACAAAGCTCAAAAACAAAGGTATTCATTGTACCGTGAAGATTCACATTAAAAAGAATTTCAAGATACAGCTTTTAAAATTCTCGTAATGTACTGTGGATGTATTTTTGAGCCTCTCTCTGGGCACATAAAATTTTAATTCAAGCTAGTTAAAATAAGTTAATTAAAGATGTAATTTGTGATACGTGATATGAAACTTTGTCTGCTTTAATTCATTCTTTCATTTTATGGTTGAGTACTTTATACTTGTAGATGTTGTTCCTTGCCCAATGCTTTGTTTTGTGCATTTGGGCAGGACACCATTTCCTTCCCCTGAAATCACAATTCATTATTGCTCTGTATTTCATACATGGGAAGGGCCTATCCTGGCTGCCTTGCACTGTTGTTGGCTGGGTGGGAAAAACCAGGAGGGAGGAACTGTAATGACTCCAGACTGTGAGAAGCACTGGACTTGTCCCTGAACAATGGTTCTTCCTACCGCATGATTTCAAAGCAAGGAGAAATTGCAGGGGGAGATATGGTGATGAGACCAACCAACCCAGATGCCATGTTTCGGGTTTTTTCTTTACAACTGAGGATGGGGATGGGCTGGTTGTAGCCAGTGTTGTACTTGGAATTATATTCTTGGGCTGTAGGTTTTCCTGAGCCCCACAGAGTGGTTCAGGGTGATGGAGTGTTGAGACGTACTTAAGAGAGTGCTTCCAAAGGAGTATTTGGTCAGTGGTTTCCAAAACTATCCTTGTCCCTCCTATACCCAGATGACCTTAGCACTAAAGCAGACATAAAATTTACTTGTAATTTGCTGGTGTGTCCACTAAGGGAATCATTAGGAATTTGCTGTAAGGCCAACCATTTTCCCTGCTTCTTCCCTCATAGTCTCATCTTAAATATTATTACTATTCACCTCCTAACATACTGTTTAATTTACTTATTTATTATGTCTTTATCTGTGTTTCCTCCACTCTTTCCAGGAAGATAAGCACCAAGAAGGCAGAGATCATTTTGTCTGTTTTGTTCACTGATGTATCCCAAGCATCTAGAATGGTGTCTGGTCTGATAGATAGTCTCTCAATATTTTCAGAAAATTGATCTTAAATTTAAACTTCAAAGGATTTAAAAAATATATCCTTTCCTTTGATTACTACCAACACACCAGTGACTTAAGGATCTCTTGTCAGAACTCTAGCTTGATGTTTAGGTTCTTATAACCAACTACAGGGGTGGTTTCAGGGATGCCTAAGAACTGGTGGATTCCCATTGATTCAAATGTTAAACCAAATAGTCTAAAAGCAAGCCATGCTATTTTATAGACAAAGATTTGAAACCTATAGGTTTTGTAACTTCGGATACATTGTTTTAAGTTCTCTGAGACTCAAGGTTCTTTATCTATAAAAGTGATACAACAATAATTATTGAGATTGTTGAGAAGAGTAAATGATCTTGTTTTGTGCATGACACATAGTAAGCCGTTAATGAGTGATAGCTGAAAGGAAAAGGAAAAATTTTTCTGGTAGTTAGAACTCTTTTGAGTTATGCTATTGAAAGTATTTCATTTTCCAACACTGTAGGACTGGTGTCATCCTATGGAAAATCAGGACAGAGGTCACTTTTCTTATGATATCTTATACTAACAGTACCAAGTAGGACCTTCCCAGAATAATAGTTATGCTTTCTATAAATCAAGGATCAGTTTGCCATTCCTGATGAATGATCAAGGGAATCCCTTGAGGGGCGCCTGGGTGGCTCAGTGGGTTAAAGCCTCTGCCTTCAGCTCAGGTCATGATCCCAGGGTCAGGGTTCTGGGATCGAGCCCCACATTGGGCTCTCTGCTCAGCGGGGAGCCTGCTTCCCCCTCTCTCTGTCTCTGCCTGCCTCTCTGCCCACTTGTGATCTGTCTGTCAAATAAATAAATTAAAAAAAAAAACTACATGGTTCTCTTTAAATACAATTAAAAAAAAAAGGGGGGGGGAATCCCTTGAGAAAATGCCATTAGTGGTGATGAATGCCATGGGAAAAGATGGTAAAGGCAGAGTATTTTTTTCTACTATTTTACATTTCATACAAATTCTTAAATGAATTTGAGTTCCTTGAATAGAATTTATGGTAAATAAACAATTTCCTGACATACTGTTTCAATCATTTCTAGCTCTCTAGCTTGTTCTCAGAGTGAGTGCTAAAGGCTTTCCCTTTACACATGGAACAAGAGAGGAGCACTTTGAGGGCCTTGTGAGTTGACAAAGAGATTCTAGGCTATAAGTCCCTGACTGGCATCTGCTCTTGAAGCCACCAGTACCTGTAAGAGCTAGTCAGACTCTTGCAGGAAGTGCCTCCCTTGGTGCTGTCAGTAGCTGCTACATGATTCTTGGGCAAGTCATTTCTCTTTTTCCAATTATATGATTTTTAATGTTTTTTTTTTTTTCATGGTCAACAATGCTCTCCTATAGAGCTAGTGTTTAATGTTTTTTTGAAAACTTAATACTTTCACAGGATAATCATTAATATGTAAGGTTTTTTGATTCCTAAGCAGTCTAACAAAATGCATATTTTATAAGACTTTATTTACACATAAATAAGATGAAAAGGGTAAATGGTGTTTGTCAGACTACAGTGATATTTGGTAAGCTCCCCAGGTTAAGGACAAGATAGCCAGGGAGCCAGTTAAAAAAAGTTGAAGGAAATTAGATCACGTGATACCATTTTCTCCAAATTGTTCCCTTTAGCAGAATCCTGCATATTATGATCCGGGCTTCACTTTATTCTCTCTCAGTTGTCCACCATTTCAGGCTTTTCTGTTAATTAGTCACAAAAGGCACATGACTTAGGACCTGAGAGCTATTTTAAGTCCCTTTGAAAATATTTGAGTCCTGGAAACAAATGATGTGCTCCAAAATCTGCCAAAGAAAACCATAAAACTAACATTGATCAATGTTTAATTAAATGTCTGCAGAATATAATATTAAATCAACTTCATTAATTGTTAAAATTACTATTCATAAAATTTTCATGACATTTGGAAACAATCTGTAGTTTAGATTTCCCTTTTTGTAAGAATTCTTGAATAAGCAAGATGTTTATCATAAAATATAACCAATTATAAATTTACTGAGATGCCTAGCCAAAGAATTTCAGAAGCAAAACTATAAAAATCCTTTCATAATTTTCTACCAACAAAACAAGCTTATGTATGATTTGAGTGTATTTTAACATATTGTTATAGTAAGTATAATAACAAGGATAATAATGGCTAACATTTATTTAATGTCCATTATGTGCCACATATTATTGTATGCTCTTGTCAGTTATAGATGTGCCACTGCTTTTTTCCCTCTCCCTCTGCCTCATTTCTAATCAGTCCCTAGTCCACCATTTTACGAGCAATCTTCCCTTAAAGCTGTCTAATTATTTTTCTCTCCATTGACACCTGCCTCTTCCCTCAACCCAGGACCTCACTGTCTCTTGAATGAACTACTGCAAAAGTCCCCATGCATCCCCTCCTGTCTCTGCAGTTCAGTCTCCAATGGTCGAGTGATCCTTGAAAATGAAAGTGCATTCAAAGCCTTTCATGTCTCCCATCTCTACTATGAGAAAACACAAAATCATAAACATGACCTACAAATGTCAACCATCTTACAAGCAGTGTTTTCTCAGGAGCTCCCTCTTTATGCTTTGGTCAAGGGATTAGATGTGTCCTGCAGCCTGCTGCCCCAGGGACCAGGAGACAGGACACAAGACTTGCTTAAGTGGAGTGTGTCTGATATGTGGTGGCGCTAGGAGTAGAGGAAGATGCATGTAAAACCGAGGTTACTCTCAAGGAGGGATTGAGAACTGAAGAAGGGAAAGAGGAAGCTTGATGCATGCAGGATCTGGCTAGGTGCTTTACTTTCACGTGTCATCTGGGAATAGTGCTCGGCACAGCCTGTAAGGTTAGTGTGATGACTGAGTGCACAGATGACGAAATGGACGCTAAGGCTGAGTTGCCAGGACAGGGCAGCTTGTGAACTTTGGGGTTTGGAAATTGATTCCAAAGCTGGGGTTTTCCCCATTCACTACAGCATTGCTATTTGATCACCGTTATAACCCCAGCTACTTCAAGACACCAGTAAATGATGGGGAAATTGAACCCTAGCAGAAGTCACCTCCAGCTTAGGGGAGTCACCTTTGAAGCAAACCACTTTCCCCTAGGAATTGAGGTGGTTCCTTTTGGGGCTGAGTGACTCTTTCTACATATATCTTTCTTCACAACTGTATTCTAGAGATTTGAGACCATATTAGTAATTTACTGTTAGGGACAAATCCGATTTTTATATATCTGTAAACATAAATTTTTCAGCATGACTGCTAATGAAGTATTGTTTTCTCAAAAATAAAATTTAGCAATTCCCTGAGTACAATGACACAGTATTTCCATGACTTTTCAAAGTACCTGGGTGCATTGTACTTTTTAGTTTTTATTAGCATGTATGTATAAACATTTTGAGGCAGGTAACCACTTGGAGGCTTGCCTGGCAGCTGCTTACCACCAGTCAACAAATTTCTCATGCCCAAAGCTCCTTCTCTTGGCAAAGGAGCAGATGAGCATCCAGATGAGAGCTACGTGTGAGAGGTGGCGTGTCAGCCTCCATCCGACTTCCTCAGAAGTTCATGCATAATTCTATTTTTATTTGTTGCTTTCTCTCTGCATGGTTTAAGAAATCTGTTTAAAGATGTAACAAAGAGTTCTGACACTTTTAGATCAGTTCTTTGACTCCAGTGGAAACGAGCAGTGGTTTCAGAATTGTTCAGAATTGTTCAAGTTGCTCTCTCAGCCTTGTTTCCTGAATTTTTAAGCCAACAGCTGTGAATATTTATTTGCACCAGATACTACTTTATATCTCCTTATTGGAAGTTTTCATTATGGAACTTTTGATTATATTTTCTTTCCGATAAATCGGAATTCAGCAAATAAAATATCTTGTATCTGATTAAATGTGAGATGAGAGGAAAGGTATGGCTGCCCAGGAAGCAACTACAGGCATGTAACTGGTGTGAAGCCCACAGTGGATCTGCATTTTGTTTTTATTCCTGGACCTTACCTCTCCCTCTCAACTCAGGTACAGAAAGAACTTCTGGCTCACTCCAGATGGTAGCCAAAAGGCTCTTCTGGGATGGGTGAGAATACTGAAGTAGAAACTGGGGCTCTGTTGCATAACTCAGATAGCACCCATGCCCTCAATTCTGTGTGTGATATTCTCTGGGTGAGTGTGCGGTGTTAGGAGTTAGTAGCCTGGAGCAGGGAATGGGAGTGAGAGAAGTGTAGATCTGGGTGGAGTTCCATTCCTGCTGTTTTCTAATGTAGGACCTTGGCCAAGTTTTCCAACCTCTCCAATCTTAATTTCCTTATCCATTATTGCAGATCATAATACCTTTCATAGTATTGCCATAAAGAATAAATTAAAGCAGGTGTATTAGTTTCTTAGGGCTGCCATACCAAATTACCACAAACTAGGTGGCTTAAAATAGCAGAAATGAATTCCCTCATAGTTCTGGAGGCTAGACATCCAAAATCAAGGTGCTGACAGGGTCATGCTGCTTCTAGGGAAGAATCTTTCCTTGCCTGATCTAGATTCTGGTGGTTACCGGCAATCCTTGGCATTCCTTCTTGTCTTGTGGTTATGTAATATTAGACTCTGCCTCTGTCTTAATATGGCTTTCTTCCCTCTGCATCTGTGTTTCTCAAATGTTTCTCTGCTTATAAGGACACCAGCCATTGAACTTAGAGCCCACCCCAATCCAGGATAACCACATCTTAACCTGAATATATATGTAAAGTCCTTATTTGAAACTAAAGTTACAGTCATGGGTACTGGGAACTAGAATTTCTATACACCTTTTTGGGGACACAGTCAACCACAACAGTATATAAAATGCTTTGTACTCTCTATATATGCTCATTTGGGAGACTATTAAAGTTTCAAGGTTAGATATGTGAAAAACTTATCTTGCTATTGGGGAGCTTCCTTTGATCTCATGGAAATCAATTTTTGTGAGCCTCAGTTTATTCCTGTTTCCTTATGTTCCATGGTTTATAGAAGCAGCTACTCTATCCAGCTAGTTTTGGAATAGGTTCTAAAGCATCTCTGACAAGCTGTTGTCCAGCCCCTGCTGATACAGCTTCAGGACAGGATTCTCAGAACCATTCAAAGAGGCCTATTTCAACTTCTGATTATCAGCAAGTTCTTCCATGTCGAGGGTTTGGTCACCAGTGTAGGTCCCATCTGGGAGTAATATATTAGCGAGCCTAATTCCACTTCCTTATCTCAGACTTTCACAGAGTCCAAGGTAGCAAACAGGCATACCTAACCCCTCATTTTTTCACACTAAGCAACCCTGTGTCTTTATCTGGGCTTCTCTGATATGATTACAAGTTCCTCAACATTTTGGTTACGTTGTTATTAATACTCTTCAATTTGCCTATGACAAATAGGGTTATTTTCCTTGTTGGAACAAATAGTGGAGTAGAATCCCTTGGAGGCTGAGCTCTAGAGCTGGGTGATGAAATGGGTGCTGGGTCCAATGCCAAGGGAGAGTACAACTGAAGCGGAGCTCTTGAGGTTAGCCAGTGGGCCCAGGAAGGGGACCAGGGGGTGCCAGTGATTGCACAGTGTTTGTAGTATGACTTGTATTTCAAGTAATGCAAAAAAAAAAAAAAGATACATATGTACTTTATATAAATAAATATTGACAGTTTGAGCAAGTTGTTTTAACTCTTTAGAAGGGGGACAGTCATAATAGGCAAACCATTTAGACTCACAAGACAGCATTTCTCCAACTATTAAATAATAGTACAGGCAGAACCTGTGTTTTCTATCTGAATTTATCTATGCATTTTTGTTTGTTATTATTGCCTAATAACATATTGTATTTCTGATTGTTATATTTTTACCTACTTATCTGCAAGTTTCTACCAATATCCAGCAAACTGATTCACCAACTCATCAGTATCGTTTTCATTCATATTGCTATCGTAATATACATCATGAAAGCCTGGTGTATGTACATCATTATCAAATTCACAATCGGGATAGAAAGCATGTGTGTAATCAGAGTTTTAAAACATCTACGCACAAACATAAAATGTAGTCCACAAGTACATAGTGCATTAAAAAAAAAAAAAAAAAAAAAAAAAAACAGAACAACTAGGATGGCTTGTATCTGTTTTGCTTAAAATATCTTGGCTAATACGAAGAGCACATGCTACACTGTGTGAAAATAACTTTAGAAAGTGATAGTGGACACTAAATGAGAATCACTGTGTGCTGGCCTGTGCTCTATAAGCTTTACATGTGCTCACTAATTTATATGTCTTCACAACAGTTCTGTGTGGTCTAGGATATTCACCAGGTGACAGAAGGGAAAACTGAAGCTTGAGAGGGCCAACTGGTTCAGAGTTGTATGGCTAGCTAGTGGAAGAGCTCAGATTCAAATGTAGTCATTCTCTCTCAATAATCTGTTCTTGTAGGGCGCCTGGGTGGCTCAGTGGGTTAAGCCGCTGCCTTCGGCTCAGGTCATGATCTCGGGGTCCTGGGATTGAGTCCCGCATTGGGCTCTCTGCTCAGCAGGGAGCCTGCTTCTCTCTCTCTCTCTCTCTGCCTGCCTCTGTCTACTTGTGATCTCTCTGTCAAATAAATAAATAAATAAATAAATCTTTAAAAAGAAAAAATCTGTTCTTGTAACCCTTATGCTTTATTGCTACTCTGGAAACACATAAAAATATAAAGTATCCTATTCGTGTAGTGTATTACAAAATGATGTATTTCTCATGGAAATGGAATTGCTAGAAATAGGCAACATTTAATTAATTTT
The DNA here is from genome assembly GCF_009829155.1 of Mustela erminea. NCBI lineage: Eukaryota > Metazoa > Chordata > Mammalia > Carnivora > Mustelidae > Mustela > Mustela erminea. Next base: position 95,073,063 of record NC_045619.1, read on the forward strand.
TGAAGTTTAAATTTACTTGATTATTTTAGTCTAAGTTCAACAAATTTGATATTAGACCCATATTAGGATAGATCTAAATATTAGTAACTGTGAAGTCTAGATTATATTGCAGGTGTTTTGTGCAATATTAGGAAGTCCTTGTACTTGGATTTAGCTATAAAAATTTTTCTGTGTGTGTGTGTGTGCACACACACATGTGCATGTGCACCTCCTTAGAAGAAAAATTAAAAGGACCATTTTTTAATAACATAGAAATTTTATTCTACTAGCCTGAAAGATTGGTTTTTATCCCTTGATTGTTAGAGGGTTTACTTCCCCAATAAAAACCAAGGTAGTCATAGTTTGCCTTAAGTCCTTTTCTCATGTCTGACATTCCAATACGCCTAGTCAAGCGACACCCCTACTGTGAATGACTGAGTTTCTAACTTCTGCTTTGTACCAATTTGAAAAGGAAAACTGTTGATGAAACTGGGCATCTCCCAAATTCTTACAGTATTTATTTGCCTGACATTGCTCTTTCAGGTCACCAATACTTTTGGTGACATTGATAGATGAAGTAGCAGGTGATTCCTAGGGATGGATATCCTGTTCCAGATCTAATTGATTGTGGCATAAAAGCCTTTTATGTGTTTGTCCCATGACCAAACGAGAGGTAAAGAGATTATACCCACTGCTTTCACAACATGTGGGAAATCAGTGTTAGAGGAACCGTCCACACTGGGGGTGGCTGGATATAGAGGTTGAAAGGAGGATTGTCTGTTTCTCCCACTTTTGTTTGTAGAACACTAATTAGATATGAGGTTAGTGGAATGTAGTCTGTGCTGTAGAGAAAGAGTATGGCATGATTATGAGCCTGGGTTCTAGAATTGGATTCCTTGGGTTCAAATGCACCTCTTATTGCTTCATAACTATGTATTCACAAGCAAGTTACTTATTAACTCTGGGCTTTAGTTTCCTCATCTACAAAAGAGGAATAACTATAGCCATTTCATGGTATATTATCAGGATTAGCAGTTAATCCTTGTAAAACACTTAAAATAGTAACTGACACATAGTAAGCCCTCAGCGAATGTTAATGATAACCATTATTGCCAATAAAGAACACCATTATTTTCTTCCATTTATGACTGGCAAGCTCCTATTAATTCTTGGATATCCCGTTATCCCCTCCTATAAAGTCTTCTCTGACAGCCATTCGCTCCTCCTTGGGACTAAGGTATTAAATTTCCCTCCACTTTCCAAGAATATGCTTTTATATTTTTCTTCTCCACTAACATTTGAACTCTCAGATATCAGAAATTATTTAATTTGGGGACAATACCCAGTACAGTACTTAGTATATTAGACACCTGTGATTAGTAAGTAAGTAAGAATTGAGAGTTTGCTGGGATACAGCATGGTCTTTTCAATATATATTATCTATTTTTGCTCCTAAGTGTGCTAGCAAGATGAAGTTCATTGCCAGAATCCATTGCTGATAAGAACAAGACAACTGAACTAACTTAAAGATAGTTACCAGAATCCTACTAAAATCGAGGATATGGTTTTGAAATTATACTTACTTTTGGCAGAATGATAGGAGGTCATACAAATTCCAAAAATCATAACTGTTCTCCTTGCCTTTAATCTTAGTCCTTTCTAATCATTTCTACTTCTTTCCAATAGATGATTCTTTCTAAAACACTGCTTTCAACATTTTTTTCCTGCTGCATAGCTTACAGTGTTTTCTAATATACTTATAGATACAATTATAATAGCTAAATTTTTGAGTGGTTATTTGGTACTGGGTACTGTGCTAAGCCCTTCCATGTGTATCTCAGTGGATAAACACATGTAATATGTTTATTATAATGATATCCTATTAGGAGGGAAACTCAATGAGGGTAAGATCCTTGTCTTTTTAAGTCAAAAATAAAACTCTTTTCAGATTAATACCCGATTAACACTCTCAAAACACTGGGTGAATGAGTTAGGTATTATCATTACTGTTTTGTAAATAAGGAAAGTAAGAAACAGAGAAAATAACACAGAAAATGAAATGTAGAGCCAGGTTTTTAACATGTAGAGTCTGTCCACCTCTTGAACAGCCTAAAGATTAAATGCCACACTTTTCAGCCTAGCATTCAAGGAGCAGCCAATTCCATTCCACCACAAGTTTTAGACAGGCTGCTTTTCTCACTTGTTCATTGAACTTGCCATGCTTACTTACAGTGGCAAAGTGTTGGCCCTTCCTAGATTGTCCTTGTGTTTTTATTTAATTCTGTTGACATTGTTCTTTGAAATGGATTTTAGTTCTTAGAGGGCAGTGTGTTTTACTATTCTTTATTATTTTTCAGTGGTCCAATTCCAATAGTTGAGCTTTACACTTAAGAAAATTAAATATTCATTAATTCAGTGAATATTTATTGAGCACCTCGTATGTGTGTTTTTGGATACGGAGATGAGGCAGTTCTCCTGAAAGACAGTGCTGTTATTTTCAAGAAACTTATATCAGAAGGCAAAAAGCAAATAAATACATATATTAAGACAAAGATGAAGATAAGCGCAGTGAGGAAAATAGAACTGAGGAAAGAACTGGCAAGTGATGGGAACAGGCAATATTTGATGGTGGTGATGTGGGGGTAGGGAATAGGTGAGGAAAAGTGTCTCTGAGGTGACAGCACTTAAGGTAGGCTGGTGAGATCTGAGAAAAAGGGGCAGCTGTCAGAGAATCTGGGTCAAGAGTGCTCTGGCTAGAGGCAACAGTGAGTGGGAAAATGAGAATAAGCTTGACATGTCTGAGGAAGAAAGAAAATTTCCTATATGGTTGGGTCATGGTGATAGGAGGGACAGACATAGGCAGTGACCAGATATGTGACATCTTGTGGGCTAGAGAAAGAGGCTTTGAATTTATATAAAGTGCAGTGGAACCCCACAGAATGATGTTAAACAGCAAAGATAAAGATTTGCTTTGTGTTTTAAAAGATCATTTTAATTAAAAGATAATTGTGTAGCAACTGGAACCCTCATTCATTGCTGATTGGAATGCAAAATATTCCATTTTGGAAAATAGTTTGACAATTTTTATAGAGCTAAGCATATGCTTACCATATCATCCAGCCATCACAGCCCTTGGTATTTGCCCAAGGGAGCTGAAAACTTATGTTTACTCAAAAACCTACACACAGTTGTTTATGGCTAGGTTTATTCATAATTGTCCAAACCTGGAAGAAACCAAAATATCCTTCAGTAGGTGAATGGGTAAACTCTGGTACATTCTGTTAATGGAATATTATTCAGCACTAAAAGGAAATGAGCTATCAAGCTATGAAATAGCATATGAGTATCTCAGATGCGTTTTAGTAAGCGAAAGAAATCAATCTGAAAAGGGTACACTCCTGTTAGATTCCAACTATATGACATCCTGGAATAGACAAAATTATGGAGAAAAAGATCTTTGGTTGCCAGGAATTGTGGATGGAGAGAGGGATGAAAAGATGGAGCACAACGATTTTTAGAGAAGTGAAAATTCTCTGGATATAGTCATTATACTTTTGTTCAAACCCAGAAAATGTACAACACCAAAAGGAAACTCTCATGTAAACCATGGCTTGGAGCACCTGGGTGGCTAAGCCGGTTCAGCGTCTGCCTTCAGCTCAGGTCATGATTCCAGGGTCCTTGGATTGAGCCCCACATCACACTCCCTGCTCTCCCTCTCCTCCCCATTCATACTCTCTTCTCTCCATCTCTCTTGCTCTCTCTCAAATAAATACAATCTTTAAAACAACAACAACAACAAAAGCCATGGGCTTTAGGGGATCGCAGTGTGTGTTAATGTAGACTCATCAATTGTAGTAAGTGTACCCCTCTTGTGGAGGATGTTCAAAATAGTGGAAGCTATGCATATGGAGGGATAGGAGGTAAAAGGAATACCTCTGCACCTTTCTCTCAACTTCACTTGAAACCTAAAACTACTCTCAAAATATAAAGTCTTAAAAAGAAAAAGTAATTGGAGTAGAATAAGTGGAGAATAGTGGAGAGCGGTTAGTAAGCTCTTGTAGTAATCCAGAATGGAAATGATAAAATGTATTCCAGGGTAGAAGGGATAGAGATGGAGCGGAGAAAAAAAAAAAAAAAATCCAAGCAGGATATCATTTGAGGAAGAGCCAGTAGAATTTACTGATGAATTGTACATGGTGATGATAAAAAGAGAAGAAATAGAGATGATTCCTAGCTTTTTGGTATAAGATCTGGGTAAACAATGGAGCCATTTACTGAGGTGAGGAAGGCTTGGGAAGGGACAGAGAATAATGAAATTAATCCGAGGATCAGGGTTAATCAGTGGATAAAGAGATCAGTTACAAGCACTTAGTTTCTTACTTATTTGCCACCTTGACCCATAAAGTATTTTAATCATCTTATAATGGTAACAATATATTTATAATATATTTATAATAATTATATTTAATATAATCAATTATATATAATATATTATAAATCAATAAATTTATAATACACAATATATCTATAATTTATAATAGTTAATATATTTAATATTAATGATATTTAACATATTTATAAATAATATTATAAAAATGATAAAATAGCCATAGAAAATAAGGATGAAGAGGAACATAAGCAGAAGTAGAAAGTCATGTGTGGAGTAAGAAAAATCTTTGCAGGTGATTAGACTCTAAATAGTTACTATTATTCAGCCTCAGATTTGGCTCTGATGGAAAGGGAATCTTGGTCAGTTTGTTAATTTCTATGATCAAATTGGACAGAGTATAACCATGCCTCAGGAGAGTAAACTTTTTCAGGCTTTAATTTTTTTTAAAGATGTTATTTATTTATTTGACAGACAGAGATCACAAGTAGGAGAGATGCAGGCAGAGAGAGAGAGGAGGAAGCAGGCTCCCTGCTGAGCAGAGAACCCAATGCAGGGCTTGATCCCAGGACCCTGAGATCATGACCTGAGCTGGAAGCAGAGGCTTTAAGCCACTGAGCCACCCAGGTGCCCCAGGCTTTAAGTTTTAAAACAAATTCTTCACAGTGAGGCTGAGAGGAGGGTGGACTGAAACATGCAGTGTGAGAATTTTGATTCAGCCTCCATCAAGAGCATTCTTAGGGAAGAACTATAGTAAAGAGACCTAAAATGCCTGAGTAATTCAAAGAAGTCAAAATTGTGAATATTAAGTATACATGAGCATTGCCTGGCCTTTATAGTTTCTAAGCTCAAACTCTCCTTAAGGCCTATCCTGGATGGTACTGGCTTCAGTAGAAAGACTCAGCTACCAGTCTCTTAGGTGTATTTAGCTGTTGTTACTTATTGAGGGCTCTAAAAGGTCTACACTAACCAACAGTCTACACTAACTTTGTAATTGCTCTATGGCAATAAAGGCCTTGGTTTGCTCTAGTAAAGCTCAGAATGACTAGGGATTCAAATTGCAAAGGCAAACTTCTCTGATTTTTTTTTCCTTTTCTCCTTCAATATTTTATTTCAAAAAAATTCTTTCCATGTATCCCCAGAGACAAGTTCTTTGCAGAACCAGATGTAGTGGCATTTGTTGATGAAGAGCATACACTCCTACAATTCTACACAGACCAGGTTATCTTGAACTTTGGGCAATGTCTCAAGACATACATGTTTATTTAAACATCTGGTTCATCTGGTAATTAAAAAATTTTGAGGAGAGCAGCTCTGTTTCTCTGAGATAAATCTGTACAAGCATTTTATCTGCAATCTGTGGTTAAAAAGGATTTAATAACTTGAACATGAGAATCTCTCTTTAAAATGTACTACAGATATCAAAAGATAACTTTACAGCAAGGAAATCGACTCAATGTTCTAATGAAAATTTTTTTTACAATAAAATATTCAATCAAATAGAATGAATATTTTGAAGTATTACCTTTCTTTGTATATGTAATGAAAATATTTATATTACATAGAAGAAATCATGATGGGAGAGCTCTATAAAATTCATGGAAATACCAAGTTAAGTGTCATATCATTTAAAATTCCAGCTATTAAATATTTAGAATGGCCGATACAAGTATTTTATACACTTGTCTTAGTCCATTTGGGATGCTATGATGAAAATCCTGGATAGCTTAAACAACAAACTTTTGTGTCTCACAATTCTGGAGGCTGGGAAGTCCCAGGTCAAGGTGCAGTCAGATTTGATGTCTGGTGAGGAATTGCTTCCTGGCTGATAGACTGCTGTCTTCTAGTTGTTTCTTCACATGGCAGAAGGGCTAAGGGCACCTTTTGGGTATCTTTTATAAGGACACTAATCACATTCTTAAGGGCTCTGCCCTCATTACCTCATCACTTCCCAAAAGCCCCACTTTCAAATACTATCATATGGAAGATTAGATTTCAACATATACATTTTGGGGGGGATATCAACATCCAGTCTATAGTAATATTATATTATAATACGCAGGATTGTAAAAACTAACACCAAAAGGAACAAAGGCATTAGTGTGCTAAAAAGATAAATACTTTTAAAGCAAGGGAATTCCATAGAAGCCAGAGGCAGTATTGAGTTATTAAAATCATGGCAGTTATAAATATATAATGTACTAATTATATATCACACTTACCTTTGAATGATCTCACAATGTATTAGTATGTTATCTTGATGTGATGTGGTCACATTCTCAATATTTTAAAATAATAAAATACATTAAGATACTTTTAAGCACTAATTTATTCAATTACACAAGTGTTTATTGGGCACCTATGTATAAGGCCCTGTGTTAGAAATGGCCAAGATGATTTATAGTCTAGTTGGAAGATAGTTCCAACACAACTAACTCTAATATATGCTTTAATGAAGGACAATAAGCAAAGAATAGATTAATTTCTGTTATGGAAAAGGTCTTGTGAAGCTGAGAGGATTTTGAGGAGAGAAATGAAGTAGACTTCTGATAAATGTATGTAAGGAAGTTAGAAACTTATTAGAAATATGTTAGCATATTGCATTCTATTCACCACCTCCTATTCTTCCTAATAATCTTCAAATATTACAAGACAATATTATTAAACACTGCAAAGAAAGTCCCCCCGGTTCTTACACACACACACACACACACACACACACACGTACATGTGTATGTGTACATATATATTTGTATATGTGTGTATATGTATGTGTGTATATGTATATATATGTATGGTTTCGTTTTGCTAAACTACATGACTAATACCATTACTCTCAAAGTAGCCAGTAGGCTGAAAAGTCCCTGTTCAAAAACTTACTTGTATTTGTCTTCTGGCTTTTCTTTCCCACTGGTAAGGAGCATTAGAGGTCTAGGGTTTAGTATTTGCTATCAGAATACCTTTTCAATTATTAACTTGTTAACTAAATTTAAAGTAATGGAACAGAAAAAGATTTTCCAGGCTAATAGGAACCATGTACTTGAGATAAAACAAACAAAAAACAAAGCAACAAAAACAACAACAAAATAAATTAAATAGGGCGCCTGGGTGGCTCAGTGGGTTAAGCCGCTGCCTTCGGCTCAGGTCATGATCTCAGGGTCCTGGGATCGAGTCCCGCATCGGGCTCTCTCCTCAGCGGGGAGCCTGCTTCCCTCTCTCTCTCTGCCTGCCTCTCCGACTACTTGTGATTTCTCTCTGTCAAATAAATAAATAAAATCTTTAAAAAAAAAATAAATAAATGAAATAAATAAAAAATTAAAAAAAAAACAGAAACAAAAAAACAAAGCAACAAGTCTTCATAAGAGACAAGGCATTTGTAGAAACCATATGTAGTCATCTGCAGGTAGATTGGAGGGAAAGATTAACAAAAGAAAGTGATACTCATGTAGGAGGGAAAGGAATGGGACTGGGGACAGTATATGATGAAAAGATACAGATGTAGTGAAAAGAAGGGCCATTTGTACCCCAATGTTTATAGCAGCAATGGCCACGGTTGCCAAACTGTGGAAAGAACCAAGATGCCCTTCAACGGACGAATAGATAAGGAAGATATGGTCCATATACACTATGGAGTATTATGCCTCCATCAGAAAGGACAAATACCCAACTTCTGTAGCAACACGGATGGGACTGGAAGAGATTATGCTGAGTGAAATAAGTCAAGCAGAAAGAGTCAATTATCATATGGTTTCACTTATTTGTGGAGCATAACAAATAGCATGGAGGACATGGGGAGATAGAGAGGAGAAGGGAGCTGGGGGAAATTGGAAGGGGAGGTGAACCATGAGAGACTATGGACTCTGAAAAACAATCTGAGGGTTTTGAAGGAGTGGGGGTGGGAGGTCAGGGTACCAGGTGGTGGGTATTATAGAGGGCACGGATTGCATGGAGCATTGGGTGTGGTGCAAAAATAATGAATACTGTTATGCTGAAAATAAAAAATAAATTAAAAAAAAGATAATATGAATCAGAAGGACACGTATGATCTAATGGTGACACGTGCCATGTTCAATTCTACCCCCCCCCCGATGCTCAAAAGAAGAACAATAAAAGGAAGAAGAATGGTGATGGGTGCCCTGAGAGACACGCAGTTAGAAAATTATGAGGGTGGTGAGGGAGCCCTTGGATTGTCATGAAATGTCATATCTTGTTGTCTAAAGTTTTCATGGAAAAATATCCTCATAACTACTTAGGGGAATTATATAAACTAGCAAATAGATCAAGGACTTTGGCATCAAACAGACTTGGGTCGAAATCCTGACTCTACCTCGTATTAGATGTGTGATCTTGAAGAAGCTGCTTAAGCCAAGCTTCAGTTTCTTCTTTTATAACTGGCACCAAAGGCCTTTCTTGTAAGGGTGGTATGAGGATGAAATGAAATAATACACGCAAACTATTTATTGCTTACCATGTGATCCTTTTTAAGAAAGCTGTATGTTTCCATTCTCTTTCATTTATCTGATAGTGTCTGTTGTCTTTATATCCTCTTCACTGCATATGGAATTCAGTTAGCCTTGCCATTTTCCTTCTGCTTGAGAAATTACAGCTGCAGAGACACATGTGACAGCAAATTCATTTTCCATTGCAAGACACCTATTTCCTTATTTTGGTTATTTTTGAAATATTCTCATGTCTTTGCATTCCAAAAACCTTGCTAAAGTGTATGTGAGTATGAGTGATTTTACCAGTGGGTTAATCTAGAACATGGGTGACTTTTAAATCTATGTATGTTTGTTTTTCAACTCAGAAATAATCTTTACTGTATTGCCTTGGTTTCATTTTTGTTGAGGTTTTATGTTCTAACATACTATTACTTTTTACAGATATTCTGTGAATGATGAAGTACACAGTCTGATGTGTATGCATGTATGTGAAATCAACTTTTTAAATTATATTATCCTCTACATTCATGTTTGGTTTTGACTATTAGAGGTTTGCCTTTTGAAATTTTAATTAATCCTCTCTAAATGAAATAACTCTTTTCTTCCCTGAAAGATAGTTTTCCTACTTTTTATAAGGACTTGAATTTTTAATATGTGTTAATTTCATTATGGCATATTGAAACATAAACGTAATGTTCCTGAACTTTGATCTGTTCAAGAATAACTGTTGGGGCACCTGGGTGGCTCAGTGGGTTAAGCCGCTGCCTTTGGCTCAGGTCATGACCTCAGGGTCCTGGGATCTAGCCCAGCAGGGAGCCTGCTTTCCCCCTCTCTCTGCCTGCCTCTCTGCCTACTTGTGATCTCTGTCTGTCAAATGAATAAATAAAATCTTTAAAACAGATTTAAAAAAGAATAACTTTAAAAAAGAATAACTGTCAATGCTAAATCTCCTATACTATTGTGATTTGACAATTTCTCCTTGTATTTAACAATATTTAAGGAATGATAATTTATAGCATAAAGTCATATATCACTTCTATATGCACACACACACAGTAAATTTACCCTTTATATATTAAAATTTCACTCTTCTAAATGGTTTTGATTTTTACTTCTTTTTTTTTTTTCTGGTGTTTTTGGAACACCTAGACTTATTCTGCATTGCCTGAAAGGTATATGTTCATTCCTTTTGGATTTTTGTGACTTTATTTTGTAGGCTTGGTTCTTGTAAACAGCATCTAGTTGGATTTTATTTTTTGATTCAATTCACAAATCTTCTAGCATGGTCTGATTATACAGCTAATGCTTATAAATTTTTAAATGATATATATTCCTGTCATGTTGTTCTTTGCTTTATATTTTTCTATATATCTCTCCTTTGTTGCTCTTGTAAATTTTTGTGTTTTTTCTGTCTGGTCTGTGTTTTCTTTGCTTTTGTATCCTCTGCTCTTTTTGGAAAGTATAATCTCTGTAAAGTGGTTTCCTTTAAATTATTCAAAGTTATATTTAATCTCTATTCTGCTAGTTTTCAAAGTTGAATAAAATCATATATTTGTGTAACCATAGTTAAGGGATGTTGTTTAATATGCTTTTACTTTCTTTGATCTCTTCCCTCTACCTCCTTTTTCATATAACACAAAATTTTAGATTTATATTATTTTTATTATATTGCATAATGTTTACATCATACTTTTTTTAAATGAACAGAATTATATTGCTTTTTTAAGGCCCAGCTCAAGTATTGCCTCCCCCTTTTCCACTCCTACATAATTAAGTCTCTGATTTCCCTATCTGGGCTTAATCACTTCTTCCTGTTTGAATCTACTACATGTGTTCTTTCCGGCCTGATACTCATTGGTATCATAATTACTAGCTTAGATTTGTTCCTTCTCAATCAATGGTGAATTTTTTACTGCTAAGAACCACCTCATTAGTTCTATATTTATTGGACTTAGTGTAATGTCTAATATTTAGTGTAAACTCAGTAATATTTGGCAAATAAATGAACATGTAAATGAGTATGGAATGTCTGGAATTCTTTATGGATTTTGTTAACGTAATAAGAAGGAGGAAGTTGTGTGATTTTTCTCTGCTTCAAAAAGATCTTCCAGTACTTAGATTCTATATAACAATGCTAGGAATATCACCTCCTTGGAGAGGTAAACGGCTAGAGCCTGAAAACCACAGCCACTGCTCTTAAACGGTATTCATTCACTGAATCATCAGAATGTTCGACATTGAGTAAGTGCCGACAGTATGCCAGACACTTACACATAATCCGTCTTTTCAGAATTAGAAAGGATTCTGAGATGTTACCATTGCTGTAAGACTGATCCATTTCAATATGTTAATAAGTTCATTAAGGTCCAGCAGGTAAACTCCTCAAAAAATTTAAGTGACTCACACAAATTCTTTAATTTTCCAGTTCTCAGCATTGTGATTTGCTTAATAAAAGAAGATCATCCATGGTGAGATTGTGAAGGCATTTTGTCTAAAATCATATGGTCATGCATTCTAGGTGCAAAACAAATTAGTAGGCACTGAGGAGGCGTTCCATAAATTTAAACCATTTTTATAAGTTTTACCTTGTTGGATTCGGGTAATATATCCCTGCTCTCTGGTTAATATTGATTTTACCTAGTAATTCATATGAAATTCTTAGTGTACATTTATTATGATTGACATTGTGGTTTGTTTGTTTGTTTGTTTTTTCCTTCTAGATGGGAGATGAGGTAAGGAAGGGAGGGATTTCAAATGATTCAGATTTGGGTTGAATGTATTAACTTCATTTTCTAATTGAACTGCTGAACAAGTAATACGTTTTCTAAGCAAATCAAGCATGACGCTGTGTCCTTTGATATCCTGTGCTCTGGTTTCAAACACACTGCAGCTGTGGCTGATGCTGCCATCACTGGGAGCAAATATTCCCTACCTAGAGTTATTTGTGTTACTGATATTATATATGATTCTGTACACACCATTCACTGATACTGCCCTGTTTTACTCTTAAGAAAATGAAACTTACTGATTTCTAGGGTGTATCCAAGTGATGTTACTAAATTTCAAACTTAAGTTTGCCAAAAATAATGGGAAATTTCTATAAGCATAATCTCATTTCAGGTGTAAATGATGTATCTGATCATTGTAATTCCAAGTATGAAATTAAAATATCAGAAAAGTGTATGTATATACATAATGAGTAAAAATAGACTTGTTATTTCCTGCTCACATCATCTTTATTATGCAAGTTATAATATCTTAGAACACAAAAATGAAACTTTTGGTAAAAAAAAGAAAGAAAGGAAGAAGGAAATGTAGGGAAAAGTAATACAAAATGAGTTTTCTTATCCACACCTTCTCACATCTCCAGTTAACTTCAGTGGTATCATTTGACTCCTCTCCTTCCCCACTCCTCCCTACCACATTAAGGCTTTGAAATTCTACTCTTCTGAAAGAAAAAGGTGACACCCTTTGCTCACATGCTTTCTTAGCTTGGTGAGGTAGATTTCTCTCTCTGTATTTTGTTCTTGAGTCTTGAAAATACATAGAAACACTAGAGTTTTCACAGTCTTTTGCTTGCCTTAAAAATTTCCTAACTTACACTTCTTATGTCCACTTGAAGCTTTTCTTTATAATAAAAATATATGAGAAACTTTCAAGTGACATGGCTAGTGATATATATGGAAGGCTTCTTTACTTTTCTTCTCCCTCAGAGAATAGTGTAGGGGCTATATGGGTATATCTTGTTGGCAGGAAATAGTTAAAACTGTGCTTTAATATGTTCTTAACAAGAGCAATTCTTTTGTTCTCCTGGAAACAAAGGATAGGACCCCATGGGGAGGGGTGCCAATTTGTCTGGTTTCATTCTCTCCCATCTTTAGTGAAGGGCTTAGCTTAAGAAAACTGAGTAAATGTTGAATGAATAAGTTTTGCACAACTTAATTAAAGAAAAAAGTGGTGGGGAAGGAGTGTTAGATAATTTTATAATGTGGTCCTTATACATTGTTGAATTAAGTAAGTTTTCCTATAAGAATTTTTTTCATACTTAGAGATAGTATATCTTCCTGTAGATAAAAGGATATCTAAGTTCATAAATACATATACATAATTTAAAAAATAGTTGGAAGCTTTAACAAATGAAATATACTTTCAAAACTTCTGCTCCCAACCAAGATAGAGTAATCAGGGATGAATTAACAGTTGTATGTGAAACAAGAAAACAAGATGAAATATATGAGAAACATAGAGTCTCAGACAGTGATGGGCAGTGTTCCTTGAGAGATGGAAAACTCACGGTCTGAGTCTTGGGATGGTCTCAGCTCATCTGCCTTAAGAGAATTTTGAGGCCAGTTGTACAGATAGAGGAACCCAGGCAGAACTTAGTGGACTCCCTGTGTTGGAGAGATGGAGCTGGGATATGAAGGGATCAAAAAAGCTGGAGTTCAGGGGACAGGGTGCCAAAGGATAGAGAGCTGCATCGGGAGAGAGAGTTCACAGATCTGAGGAGAGTTCCATTTGAATATTCTGCAGAGTATTGGTGGGCACAAGGGTATGAGGAAAATACTTGAGACTTAGGAAGAACCATCTGAGAGTATCATAGGGAAAAGTGACTGGCGGTCACATAGAGTTATAGATGGTCTTACGAGTCAGGTAGGAAAACCTCACAATTCACAGGGCACAAGTTAGAGAACTCAGAAGGGTCTTGCCTCATTAGTTAGGAATAATCAACCTTGTACTAAATGCTGTTCTAATACCACCCAGCACAAAATTACCCAAATCAAACTTCTAGAAAAGAAAACTACAATTTCTAAGATGAAAAATATACTTGACAAAATTAACTTGTAGATCAGATAGAAGAAGGAGTACTGAATTTGAAGCTGTAACAATAGAAACTATCCAAAATGAGACACGGGAATAAATATGAACAAAATAATTGAATCACTAAGGTATGGGACAACTTCAGACATCTTGATGTATCTGTAATTGGAATCCCTGATAGCAGGAAGGCAGAACAAATATTTGTTGAGATAATGGCTGAAAAGTTTCCAAATTTGATGAAAACTATAACTGTATAGATCCATAAAGCACAAAAAATTCTTAGCAAAGAAATATGAAGAAAACTACACCAAGACACATCATAATGAAATAAAAGATAGATTGTAAAGAAAGAGGCAAAACTATCTTTATTCATGGATTACTTGGCTGTCTATATAGATAGTTTGAAGAAGCCTACCAAGAAAAGCTACTAGAATTAATAAATAAATTTAATAAAATTTTAGGATACAAGATCAATATACAAAACCAACTTGTATTTCTGTAAACTTATATCTAATATCAGAACTTGAAATCAAGAAAACACTGCCATTTATAATAACATAAAATGTGAAACACTTAGGCATAAATCTAACAATAATGTACAAGATCTGTACAGTGTATGCTAAAAGTGACAAAGTAGTGATAAAAAGGGAAGAGAGACAAATGGAGAGATAAACCATGCGAATAGGCTGGAAGACTCGCTGTTGTCACATTTTCCTCAAATCGACCTGTAGATAGAAGTGAATTCCAATCAGAACTCTGGCAGACTTCTTTTTAAAGTAAATTGACAAGCCGATTCTAAAATTTATGTGTAAATGGAAGGATCTCAGATTACTCGAACAATTTTGAAAAAAAAAAAAGAACAGAGTTGGTGGATTTAAACTACCTGATTTTAAAACTCATTATAGAGATGTGGTAATCAAGACAGTGTGGTACTGGCTGTCAAGGTAAAGTAGGTAAAGGCAAACCAGTGCTTTTGAAGGATAAGAAAGGATAATCTTTTTTAACAGACGGCTTTGGAGCCATTGGATATACATATGCAAAAAAATACTTGATCCACACCTGACACCAAATAAAAAACTCAAAATGGAATATAATTCAAAATGTAAAATCTGAAACTATAAAATTCCTGAAAGAAAATGTAGGAGAAAAATATTGTGACTTTGGATTAGGCAAAGATCTCCAGGATATGATAGTTAAGGCAAAATTTATAAAACATTGAGAAATTGGACTTCATAAAACTAAAAGTTTCTGATTTTTGAATGACCATTAAGAGATTTAATGAATAGATAGCCATGCACTTGAATAACATATTTTCCAAGCATGTTTCTGATAAAGGACTTTGATTCAGAATATGCAAAAGAAATCTCAATATTCAGTAGTAAGAAAACAAGTGATCAGATGAAAGTGGGCAAATGATTTGAAGATACTTTACCAAATAACACATCTGTTACACACAAGGGCATAATAAAACATTTGCTATCATTAATTACCAGAAAAATGCAAATTAAAATCACAAAAAGACTACAGTAAAGGCATATTAGAATGGCCAAAATTAAAAAGACTGACCATAACAAGTATTGGTCAGGATGTGGTAGGAATGCATGGTGGGAAAGAATTTGGCAGTTAAAAAGTTAAAATATATAGCTACCATATGATTCAGACAATACTTAAGAATGTACCCCATAGGAAAGAAAATATATGTCCAAATATCTACTTGAGTATTTCTTTAACCAATTTTATTTCTAAATGACAAAAACTAGGAACAACCTAAATGTCCATTGACAGATAAATGGATAAGCAAGTTGTAGAATAGTCATATAATAAATACTGCTCAGCAATAAAATGTTATGGGTAGTTGACAAATACAAGAACATGGATGAATCTCGAAATAATTGTACTGAGTCAATGAAATGAGGTAAGAAAGAGTAGACACTGCATATATTCTACATACTGTGGCAGATGATTTCATTTGCATAAATATTGTTTTAAATGCAATATTTTACTTACAATATTTATTTTTTTTTTTAAGATTTCATTTACTTATTTGACAGAGAGACACAAAACAAGAAAGGGAACACAAATAGGGGGAGTGGAAGAGAGAGAAGCAGGCTTCCTCCTGAGCAGGGGACCCCCCCCAATGTGGGGCTCAATCCCAGGACCCTGGGATCATGACCTGGGCCGAAGGCAGGTGCTTAACGACTGAGACACCCAAGTACTCTTATAATATTTATTTAGATACTAGGTAGGAATCTCTACAGCTCCTTACTAAAATAATTCATGATGTTGACCTTGATTCTTACAATTAAAAGAGTAAATAATTTGGGGTTTGAGATCATTTTTAAAGTGGCTTGAAAAAGCATTAACACTTTTGGGAATCTTTGAAATTAAAGAATGTGAAGTAGATTTTTCTTTTTTAACTCGCAAAGATAATGTGTGTACCTCCTGCAAAAATTAGATATATGACATAAAAATGTTAAAGTTTATATGGAAAATCATATGGAATATGACTTCAGAGAGTAATAATGAATTCAGCATATTTTATCTTTTTAATTGAGGTATAATTGACAAATTAAATTGTAATAAATTATACAGTGTGTATACAATGTGATTTTTGATATATGCATATATTGTGTAAGGATTCCTACCTTTGAGTTAATTAACACATCCATTGCCTCACATATTTACCTTTCTTTTTGTTGCTGATGGTGATAAGACCACTTAAGATCTACCCTCTTAGCCAATTTCAATTATATGGTGCAGTATTCTCAACATTAGTCACCATATTATATATTAAATCCTCAGATCTTATCTTGTAACTGAAAGTTTTTATCCTTTTACCAGCCTCTCCCTATTTCTTCCACCCCCCCGCTCTTCCTGGCATCCACCATTCTACCCTCTGTTTCTGAATACAGCTTTCCCGTGTGTGTGTGTGTGTGTGTGTGTGTGTGTGTGTGTGTGTGTGTGTTGTTTGTTTTAGATTCCACATATAAGTGATACCATGCACTATTTATCTTTCTCTGATTGGCTTATTTCACTTAGCAGAATGCCCTTCAGGTTCATGTTGTTGCAAATGGTAGAATTTCCTTCTTTTTTTATGGCTAAAGAATATTCCATTATATATATATATGAATATATATATATATATATATATGATTTATCCAATAAATGGTATGATTTATTGGATAAATCACTTATCTCTGTTTCTTTAAGAGTGCTTGCTGGAGATTTATCTTGTTCCCTTTTTGGAACATATGTCCTTGTTTCTGTGATTTTCTTGACTCTCTTGGTTTCTGCACATTAGATAAACATGGGAGATGAATGTCGTCAATCAACTTGGCCCAAACTTCCAGCTGCCTTTCAAATCTTGGTGATTATCCAAGCCATTGTCTTTCTTCTTAGTGCAGCCCTATAGTTAAGGGTGTGCCAAGACGCGTCAGTGTCCCAAAATGAGGAATGCAGTCAGCACCTAGATGCAGGGAGATTGGAAGCTTGACCCTCGGGCAGCAGCTGGGAAAGTATGTAATCAAACCCCTTCCAGGGAGGAACTGGGAGATGGGCATTTTTGTCTGCTTCCTCTGTGCTTAGAGTCTGGGCATATAGTTCTGCAGGTTTTTTTGTTTTGTTTTTTTTTAAAGCGGCTTTTTTTTTTTTTATAATCCTGTGGGATTACAAAAATACTAGAATGCCTTGTGGTCTATCAGACCTAGATGATTGAGGTTCAGGTCTCTTAGGGAACAACCTTAAAGGCAGGAGTGCTAGACATGTGGTTCAAACCCTTCACCCCTCAGGGAGAAGCTGGAAGATGGGGTTTTTCTCCTGATAGTATGCTGCTGTGCTAGGGATGGGCTTTATGGTGATACTCTGTTTCAGCCTTTCTTACCCATTTTAATGTAAATATTTTCTCTGTTGCTGAATGTGTAGGAGTCATTCAACTAGTTTTTGGATTTTTCTCAGAGGAACATGCTCTGTGTGTAGCTGTACATTTGGTGTATCCATGGGAGGGGGGAAATTCAGGAGCCTCCTATGTCACCATCTTGGTCTAGAGTCTCCCTTTTTTTTCCTCATCTTTTTTATTCTCTGAAAGAAATACAGTGAAGAAAGTGCAACTTCTATGGTTCCATCATTTGTAAACAAACTTGAGTTGAAAATGTACTATGATATGGGTGTGTCAATCCTTCAGAAGCTATAGAAACTTGTCTAGGTAGGGGGTATCTTCTGCTAATGGAAAACTCTCTTGGGAATGTTTGCAAAGGGGGACTTCATTTTGGCATCAACCAGTGCACAATTTCTAAATATTTTAAACCAAGTTTTATGGTGCTTCAATTTTTAAGTGAAAAATAACCTCAAGTATGCATCCAGGGTGAATCACATCCCAGTATGTGACTTGTTAAGGGATCACTGATGTTCCTCAACTTGAAACTTCAAAGAGGACATGTTAACATGTATACTAGCATCTATGTTTTCTAGGGAGGTCATTTCTCATCTAGAGTCATTTTGAAATTTGAGATCATCAGGAAAAACTTATGGTTCTTCTATGACTTTGGTATATATCCTCTTTAGAAGCTCTGCATTGTTCTACTGTATCATTTTTCAAATTTTGTATTTGTCTATAAGTTTGCTATTGACATTCCTTGACTTTATATATTTATTACTTATTTTAGACCAATAAATGGCACAAAAAGCATCTGGGTAACAAGCTTGAAGGAAGATGTGTAAGCATTGGCAGTTTAGTTAAATACAATGCAAAATATTCTTTAAATAAATTTATAATGTTAGGCTGAATTTAGAAAAAAAAGTAGGCAGTTAGTACAGAAAGTTTTTCCAAGTATATATATATATTCATGCTCTGTTCTGATTCTCTGACTTACAGATGCAATAGCCAATTCAAAAGGGTTATCATGACAGTATTAAATTCCAAAAATATTCTCAAATTAAAAAACAAAGGGACATATTTGGTAATAGGCTGGTGCTGACCAGAAAGTGGGGGTAGGGGGTGGGTGGAGGCTCTCAATCTGGCTTTGTGGGTCATGTTTTTAATAACAAATATTTCCCTCATTTATACATAAGGAACAAATTATCAATAATTCTTTTTGAAATGTTGGAAAAAGGAAGATCAAAATTGAATGTGATGATACCATATTTAATTGAATGAATTTGCTTAAATAATCCTCAGAACAAGATAGCTTTGAGCCCACCCTATCAATGAAATTTGGTCTCATCAGTTATTGTTGTTGTTCTCTAAGAGAACATTTATTTTAAACCCATTTAAAAGAGAGAAAGAAGATGGCTGGTAGTCACAGAAAGGGTGGCCCCCCCTTTTTTTTTTAACAAATTTCAATTTTGTTGAATTAAAGCAGCATGCATAGCTGTATATTTTCAGCCATTCATCTGAGTAAAGTTCCACAGTTGTACAACATGGAGATCGTAGAACACATCTTCAAAGCTAATTAAATCAGCATGATGGGCTTCTACAGCTGCTTGCTTTTTGTCTGTGACTTTCCAGTGCATAAAGCAAATGTATGGTGTTGGGATAATAAACCTCTTACTTGCTATCACTCCCCTAATTCCCTTTCCTCTACATATCTTTACATAGTTACCATCAAGCATAGTTTCATCTATTCGTGCTCGTATTATCATCTACATTTAACAGATTTTGAAGAATGTTTTAGTAACACAACCCTATTTTCTATGAACACTCTTTTATCCACTTTGATCCAATAATAACTTAATTCTTATGTAGAAAAGGGGAAAAAAAATCTTCTGTATTGAAATTATGAGCCTGAAGAAAAAGTACAATTTCTATAGCATTGTTAGTATTTTGAGGTGTTTTCATATCTGTTATCAGGAGCCAAACTGCAAATATTTAATGTATGCTTACTATTTTATTGTTAATTTCACAATAATCCTATGAGGCATTTTATCTTCAATTATCGAGAGAGGAGAGTAAGGTAACAAAGGTAGAGTGATTTCTGGGCAGAGAGAGCTGAGATTAACGTCCAGTTCTTTTGATTTCCACCTTACCTTTCTTTGCATTGCAACAGAATATTGGCTTTGGAAAATAATTGGGGTCTTTTCATTGGGGAAATAGACTACATTCTACTAGCTTTAAATAATTCCTTTCTATATTTAGTAGCCAGATAACTGTGAGCAACTTATGGTCAAGTTCTTTTTTTCTTCCCTGGTAACAAAGGAATTGCCTTCCTTACAACAAAAGAATGAAGTTTGGCGTATCCTGAACTTATTTCTTTCAGAAGTAAAACTATTCTTCAGTTATGTACATGTAACTCTTGTTTTCTTCACTGCTGTCCCTGAAAGTAGGGCATGGGGGACAGCCCATGTAATTAAAGGCAGAGCAAGTTGCATGTGACAAAGAGAGGCTAGTTCTCATCCAGCCACTTTTGGTTACATTTTTCTTATTCTTTTAAAGAGGTATTGCACTGCAACCACACATATAACATATGACATACATATGTGCACACATGGAAACTTGCAACAGATAGAGTTGAGGTGAAAGCATCAGCCTCAAGTTTCATGGAAGTGTTTTCTGTTTCAGAACGCAGAGAAGTCCATTCTTCAAAACCGTCTGGCTCCTATCAGTGCAGGTTCTGCTGGCAGCATTTACTTAAATAGGGAGAGGCTATGCCTATGTCACCCTAGGGAGGATCATTATTTAGTGGCTGGATTGGGATAAGTTTTTATTTATCTAATAGGAAACAATAGTAGCACAAATAAATATTTTTTGAGTTAGAGATTATTCATTTTCAGAGTTTAATCATATTGTTCATTTCCATCAGAATCTTTATAAACTGAAGCTACCTTAGGAGACTGTCAAAGCAGCCTAAGACAGGCTATTCTAAGACGTGACTATTGACGCAACTACTGGAGAGTATAATACTTAAGTCTTTTTCCAGATTCTGTTTTGTCAGAGTTGATACATTTAGTAGTTCCCTTTCTCTCCTTACAAGAAATGGTGAGGTGTGGTAATTAAGATTCTGGACTCAAAACAGATTGCCTGTGTTTGAATCTTAGCTGTTAAATAGCTCTGCCATTTACTCACAATCTGACCTTACACTGGTCACCTTACCTGTCTGTGCCTGGGAATCCTTATCTATAAAATGGAGATCTTTGTAATACCTAATTTATATGTGTTTGTGAGGAATAAATGAATTTATATATATTTAATGCTTAGATATTATCTGATACATAGTACTTAGTGTTAGCAGCTATTTTATTGTAAGACAGTATTTTAAAATGATTTTAATGTTTTCTTTGAAATGTATTGAATAATTGTTTGCCAAGGAAAATTTGACATTAGTAATCATTTTTAGAGTTATAAAGTATTTTCACATCTATGCATCAAAAAAAAGACATGCAAATTCTTCTTAAAGCAACTCCAGTAATTGGATATTTGGAGACTAAGAAGGAAGTAAGTTTACTTTATAACTAGACCCATTGGGGTTAGATGTAAATTCATTTCAAATTCTTTCAGAAAATTCTACTTTCTCTCTTTTAGTTATTCTCTTCATACTGTGAAGAGAATATTCCCTCAGGGAGTAGAGAGAAGAACTTTAATCCCCATCTTCTCCATTTCCTTGCCCCAATTTTATTTGGTCAGTTAAAATCCGGGAATTTCAGTCTCTCACACTCTCTCTTTCCCTTTGTCTCTCTTGTGCTCTCTCACCCCCCAACCCTGCTGTGTCTCTCCCTTCCTCTTTTCTCCTCCCTCAGCTGCCTATAAAGCCCTTTCTTCATTTTGCTCAGTAAACTCTTATTTACTCATCCTTTAAGACTCAGCCCAATGGGGCACCTGGGTGGCTCAGTGGGTTAAGCCTCTGCCTTTGGTTTAGGTCACGATCCCAGGGTCCTGGGATCCAGCCCCGCATCGGGCTCTCTGCTCAGCAGGGAGCCTGCTTCCTCCTCTCTCTCTCTGCCTGCCTCTCTGCCTACTTGTGATCTCTGTCCGTCAAATAAATAAATAAAATCTTAAAAAAAAAAAAAAAAGACTCAGCCCAGTTTTCACCTCCCACATAAAATCTTTCACTAATCTTCCAGGAAGTGTTGCTTTTTCCCTTTTCTGTATGCTTAACATACTTCCCACTTTAAGACTTACATTGTAATTGTTATTTAATATGTTTATATACCACACTTGACTGGGGCTTTCTTGAGAATACCAACCTTGTCTTACTGACCTTTGTAGTGCCAATTTCAGGCATATTGTCCTCTGTACATTATGTAGTCAGGGCATATTTCTTGTGTAAATGAATTAGGTAGAAGGTGTGCATTAGGATTTGGGCAGAGTTACTGCTATATGTAACTGGAGAAGGTGTCTGTCTACCCAGTATTATTTGTAGGGTACTGAGAACCCAGTCTCTTCAATTTGTCTTTACAACTGGCTTGCTGCTGGCTTTTCTAATTCCCTGTTAGTGATTATTTAAAGGTATTGGTGTATTTTAATCTAATTAAGACATTACCTTGTCTAGGATTAGTGGAAACTGACAAACCAACAAACCTATTAGCAAAGATTGGCTTATCGGAGAGTGAAGAGATAGATAGAAATGGTTAATTATTATGTCACCTATTAGAGGGAGAAATGGTCACTAAGAACCCCCTGGGACACTGAACACTGCGAGTAGGAACAGGCATGGAATGGAGTCCAGATGTTGATAGGAATATCCCGAAGGTCAACCTATGTTAAAATTCAGTTAAGATCTTGCCTGACTGAGCTTAATACTCAGAAAAGGGGGAGCTCTGGGTGAATACTTCGTTTGAGCCTGAGTGCAGCCCTCCTTTCTTTCAAGGGCTGAAAACCAATCTCCTTGTGTTGTAGCTCACTAGGTTCATTGTGATTATGCAGGACAAGGCACTGCCTACTCTTAGCAAAATAAATAAGGTTCAATAAAAAAATATTTTTAATAATTCAATCCAAGGCAGATCTCTGCCTTGTCATTTCTTTCTTGAATCCCTGCTCAGTAGAGTTGTTCAGAAAGTTAATCTATTCACACGCAATTCATCACATCTGTTTGTATTTCAAAAAGTTGCAGAGACGGAAATTATTGGCTTTACAAACCCTGTCTGACTAACTATTAAATCATTTGCAGACTGTCAAATAGTGTTCATTTTGGAGGGGTCGGGAGGTCCCAGAACTGTGGTGCCCCCATTTCCTCCACTGGAAAAAATCTGTTGATATGTGAAAAATAGGTATTTAAATAAGCTATCTGATTTTGCAGGAATGACTGCAGGCATTTTCAACCATATGTGCAGTTGGGTAGGATACTTCACACACAGCTTTGGAGCCAGATTTACACAGTGTTTAAAATATACTCTGGCTAGAAAATAGCCATGTTTGGTAATTCTATGAATAGTTTTAAATGAGTACTCTATCATCTCATAGCCAGTTTGAATAGCATTAATTACAACATCTTCTGATTTACGCCTTTCCCATCCATTTCCACAGATACAAATAACAGTGCCAGAACTACCTTTACCTCTACAGGACTTGATACACCACAGCAAGAATTAATTTTCTTTGAATACCATTTTCATTATTCTATTTCTTTTATTTCTATATGCATACAGTGGTCCTCCTTCATATTAAGTCCCCATCTTAATTTTGTAGTTCAAGACTGGCTCTCAACATTATAGACTACCCTCTGAACCACATCCTGTCTTATATTTTCTGTTCTACCCACAAGGCATCGACTGCATTCCCCTTAAAACTCCTAGAAGTAGCTTATCGGGAGCCTTTGTGTCCTAGTCTCATTATCTAAAAATTCTTACGTGTTGATCTTAGCCAATGTTTTTTTCTTTTCCTTTAAGATTTTTCTGTGAGGTACTAATCAATCAGAATAACCTGTGGCTTTTGTGCTTAGTAAATCTTAATGTGTTTTATGAAAGAACTACAATATAATCAATTAAATCAATGAATCAATCAATTGTTTACTGATCATAATGTCCTTATATAGTAATCATTGTAAAGATTACAAAATAATTATAAAGATAGTTCTTAATTGTGATAGCCCTTTATTGTGGTGGAGTTACCACTTGGAGCACATTATTAACATAAAAGACTAAATACTGTGATATAGAGACTGATAGTATATGATACACTTAGTGGTTTAGGAACAGTACTCTAAACCTTAAGGACATTGAATGTCTCAGATACTTTTGTTGCATCAGTTACTACTGATGTTGTTGTAACTACTGTTACAACACTACTGTTGTAGTGTTGTACTACTTTTGTTCTTCCTTTAGATATCATATCCAGGGCTAACCCTACCTGGTTCTGGTTTTCTGATCTGTCCAATATGATAGCTGCTTGTGGCTAAGGAGTCCTTAAAATGTCACGAGTATAACTGTGGAAGAGAAATTTAATTTTCCTAAATCCTAATTAATATAAATCTAGATTTAAAAACTAATATTCAATTCAATTGTTGAAAAACTTTTATACATGTTTGGAATAACTTAGGTTTGTGAGTTTACTTTTCCAACTGTACATTTTATAAATCTAAATATAGGTCAGATATTATCAGTGAAAAATTTTTCATCCAAGTTGATATGTGCTGTAGGTATAAATACACAATGGACCATGAAGACATAGTATGAAGAAAAAAAGTAAAATATCTCAATTTTTTTATATTGATTGCATGTGGAAATGATATTTTATATATATTGAGTTAAAATATATATTTTTTACTTTTTAAAATAACTATAAGATAATTTTAAATTACACATGTGAATTGCAATATATTTCTATTGGATGGCACTTCCCTAAGTAAATAAGAACTATACTAGATTCCTACATGTAACTGGACCCCAGGACCAGCTACTCCAATGATGTTTCTTGATCATTCAGAACTCTAGTGCATTTTGGCTTTCTGCTGATTCTACCATGCAAATCTGTAGTTTGAGATTGTGTGTAAAAATACAGTTCTGGACTGTCTTATGCTGTGAGAATAAAATGCAGACCTCTGCTTATATGGCCTAATACAAGTGGATATGCCATTTAACTTTACTTTTGTCTCTTTATATGAATGTTTATTCCTTCTTGTCTACTCCCCTGTGTATTTGCTACAATGGCTTTAGTCTCTGTACTAGAGTTTCTTCTCCTTCCTGAAGAGTGTATGAAAAAATTAGTTCATTTTTGGCATTAGCTTCTTGTTGCAATCCTTACATTCTGGGAAAAGGTTATTTTACATGTTGGCTTTGGGCCTTTCTTCCCTAGTCTCTCCCCACCCTGTTCCAAGGAAATAGATAAACTGGAGGATAATAGGAAGTTTGGAGGAAACCACTCAGATTCTATGTGTGTAAATCCATGAAGACTAGTCAGTGTCGTACTCATGATGCTTCAAATGCAACCCTGTCATTTAAAATAAGATTGTCTGTAATCTTTTGTATGTCTGCTTCACTAACTCATTATTCATCATTCATCAGTTTAGGTCCAGAGTAGCAATTTTTGGGGGCATTTCCTCTCCTTGGGAGAAGTCCAGAATATTAGTTTATTTAACATTCTGTATAATTTGGCCCTAACTGAGTGTCCACCTTTATATCTTCAGCATCCTAACTCTAGTCCATCCTGGTTTCTGTCTTTCCTGGCTCTCCTAGCATTAATTCGTTATACCACATTCTAATGCAGCTCTTCTTGATTTTCAGTTAAATGGATGTAATAGCATTTAGTATGATAGAGAGTTGTGAAGCTATAGTAGTAGTAGTAGTAGTAGTAGTAGTAGTAGTAGTAGTAGTAATAGTAGTAATAGTGTAGTAGTGAACATTCATATAGTGCTTACCATGTGCTAGGTACTGTTCTAAACAATTTATGTACATTTTCTCATTGCATCTTCTCTTAATAACCTATGAAATAAGTACTGTTTTTTAAAAAGATTTTATTTATTTATTTGAGATAGAGAGGAAGAGTGAGAGAGAGAGAGAGCTTAAGCAGGAGGCAAAGGGGAGCAGAGGGAGAGGGAGAAGCAGGCTCCTCACTGAGCAGGGAACCCCAATGTAGGCTCCATCCCAGGACCTGAGCTGAAGGCAGATGTTTAACAGACTGAGCCACCCAGGCACCTCTAAAATAAGTACTTTTATCATCTTATTTCACAGGGAGAAAGACTGAGGTACAGGGAAGTTAAACAGTTTGTTCAAAATCACACAGCTAATAAGTAGTAGAGCTAGAATTCAAACTAGGCAATCTAGCTTTCAGGTCTATGTCTAGGCACTGAACCAAGTTGTTTTTAGATCTTTGTCCCAGGCACATAACATGGATTTTTTCATTTAAACTTCACAACAATAGATGGGGAAAGTGACCTTAGAGAGTAGAGGAACAAAAATGATTTTGGAAATGGAAGAGATTCCACTGGACACATAGGGCAGTTACTCAGGAATTAGTCTTGACAAAGCTCTAGACCAAAAGTTAGACCTGCAAGTGAATTGTGGCCCACTACTCGTGTTTTGTAAATAAAGTTTTATTGTATCACAATCACACTCATTTATTTATGTATTATATATATGGATGTTTTTGCATGGCAATGGCAGGGTTGAGTAGTATGGCAGGGGCTCTATGGCCTTAAAGCCATGTATTTTCCATCTGGCTCTCTATAGAAAAGTTTTCCAACCCCTGTTTCTCACCCCTGAAGAGTAAATAGACTGCAATTAAGATGATACAGTAAGAGAAGTCACTATTTATTACTGTCTACCCAAACCACTATATTTGTAAGATTCCCTTTATGTTCTCTGAGAGAAGACTGAGAACGCTCTATGAAGCACTAATAGGTTTCTCATTTCCTGTGGCTCAAATCAGTGCAGCAGCCTTCCCTGCTTCCCATCATACTGACTCTTTCTATAGCATGTGTCACGCTGCCAGATCCCAATGATGTGTTCTTTAGAAGCTGATGTTAATAGAAATTTGGTACACTGAAGCACATTTTCTGTTCATTTGTATTATACTTTGTGCAAGGCTTTATCCATGTGCAAGGGCCTATGACCTTTTATAAAATTTTGTGTGGCTATACCTTCACCTCCTCAATACTTGCACTGCGGTTTCTGCGCAGTTGTTCCTGTTCTGTAGAAGAAGATGCATCGCAGTGGCAGTGCTGAGGTTATAAAACCCATTGTCATCATCATTGTAAAAAACAACAACGAATTTTGAATGCTAACTACAGCACTCTTCAGTGCTTAACCTGCATGATTTAATCATCCCAGCTATTCTATGAATTCAGTTCTATTATTGCCCTCACTTTACAATGTATATTTTGTAATGACTCCTTTGTAATGTCTATTTTACATTGGTGGAGGGAAAACTCAATCTACTTGTATGTAAAGTAGGAGATTAATTGATGGGTTTCTTTTAATTTTTAAGTGAGTTATAATGTTACGTATCTAAGAGTATCATGCTTAAAAAAAAACTGTCACAATATTTCTAAAAAGCAAAGAGTTCCATGAATAAAGGATAACATCTGGGTTATTAAAAGTTTAAGACCAGAAAATTGAGAAATGTGAGATAAAATCTAAATATTTGTGGGTTCATATATTCATTTATTATTTAGCATTAATTTTATTGAATATTGACTATAGTCCATTGCTCATGGATCTTATGTTCATAAACAGGGAGGGATTCAGCAAGCAAGTACATATACTATGAAATTGAAGCTCATGGAAAGACCGCAAGTAACATGAACCCTGTGGTGACATAAAGAATAATAGATCATATAGGTTGGTCAGGTGGAGTTCTTGTGAGAACTTACGCTTATAGCTTAAGGATGAAAAAGTGAAAGGATGTGGGAGGGGTTAGAAAATGTAAATAGAAAGAACAGCATTTTTAAATTCATGGATCCATGGGTACCTCCCCTAGGAAAAAAATCTGTGGCCTATCCATTTGCTGGCCCCTACTAGGAAAACCACATATTTATTAAAATCTTCCTTCATCAGAATAATTAGCCAAAAGTGCCTGGATGGCTCCGCTGATTAAGCATCTGACTCTTGATCTCATCTCAGGTCTTGATCTCAGGGTCATGAGTTCAAGCCCTGCATTTGCCTCCATGCTGGGTGTGGAACCTACTTTAATAAAATAAAATAAAATAAAATAAGCCATTATGATAGCGGCATGTGAAAATAACTATAATCTTGATATTAACTAGTGTAGAAGTACTTATTTTTTATCCTGAACCTTTGTAGTAATATGAACATGTGGTGTACCCCTTGGCAGACCCCTGGAGGGGTAGCTGACAGTGAGACAGCTTGATACTTATCAAGCCAGTTCTCAGCTCAGTTGCTTGCTGCCTCTGTAAATATAGGTAGTGTCAGTAACCTTTTAGAATTTTAGTTTACTTGTTAGCATAACAGAGAAGACAGTATGTACATTTACTGTGAAAATAGCTTAAAATATTTTGAAAGTACTCAGTGCTATATTTGGCATGAAGTCAGCATTCACATATCACATACAGTCTATGTTATATATGTTAGTGATAGCAATGATTCCTATTTATTGAGAGCTTACTATGTACCAGGTGCTCTTCAATGACTTTCAATGTTCTTAACTCATTTTATCCTTGTAACAATTCAATGGAACAGTTTTATGTATTTCCTTATTTCACATGTGAGAAGCCTAAAGCTCAGAAAATTATGCAACTGGCCCAAGATCACAGAAGCAGTAAATGGCAGAGCTAAGATTCAAACTAGGCAACCTGGCTTTATAGCTTTTACCCTTAATATGTTTTTTTTGTTTGTTTGTTTAGTAAGAAATCATTCAAAAATTGAATCTTGTCCATCTTTCAGGTAAATAGCAGAATGTAATCAGTGTTCTGGTGTGAAATCAGAAGCTAAAACAACTTGCTTGCTTTACACAGAACCTATGCATTATATTAATAAGTGACCTCTGCAGAGATTAAGGCCAGTTTTCAGGAGGAATATAAAAAAATAAAAACAAATAAGCCATTAAGATATGCTGCTTGTTATTATAAAGGGTCCTGCATGTGTATCAAATAAAGGATTTACACAGCAATTTATTGTCAAACAGATAACAGCATGTAAATTTCCAAGAATCAACTTGGCATCACTGGAAAATTACACTCTTGAGGCCCAGGCATTGTAGACAGTTCCATAGCAGCTGAATCATAAAGACTTTTATAGATCAATAACCCTCAACCTTGCTGCATTAAAAAGCATCTTCATCAACAAAGAGAGTATCAGGGAGCCACAGAGGCACACTGGGATTATTAGAACAGGTGTATTTTGTCTGCCTGTGTGTACATGCTATTTTCACAAGGTCATTGTTGCATGGCTACATCATGATTTAGTTTTGATAGTTCTATGTAATGCAGTGAAATGGTATGATATCCATATATATATGTATATTAATGTCTTTTCATTTTCTGGGGGAACAGAATGCTTTGCTTACTATCCTTAAATCATTAGAGGAGAGATAAATTCTTGGAATACATTTGGTTTTGGGCAGCAGTCTAAATTTCTAGTCTGACTCTTACTAGATCCTTGAGCCTGGTTTTTTCATCTATAAATTTAAAGAATAATAATAACCACTTTATAAAGTTCTTGATCCCCAAAGTACACATGTCATTGAGCTACTTACCTGATAAAAAATTGAGCAGTTTCATTCTATAACAATTTATTCAAGAAAAGTTGAGATTGCTAATTATCTTATCATCCAACATAAAAGAAATAAGTAAATTCTTATATCTATTTAATGGAAAAGTTAAAGAGTTGTATTTGTTAAATGATTACCATCTTTTGTTATTGGTCATATGGGACTTTGGATTTGAAATATTGTATAAGATGTTTAAATCACATATGAACTAAGGATAACTTTTAAATTGCCTCCATATAATTGTTGAGTATTGATTAAGAGGCTCTCCAGGGAGGAATTTATGGAGTATTTATCATGTGGCAGATGATTTACATACATTGAATTCATGTAAGTCTCACACTAGCTATAATGGCATTTTTATCCCCAAACTACAGAGGAGGTTATTGAAACTCAGGCTATTAACTAGCTAGTTGAATTAACAAAGGCATTAATTAAGTAGCAGTGTAGAGATTGGAACCTAGGTTTGTATGCATTTCAGAGCTCTCTTTTCACAACCTCACTGCCTCTCTATGTTAATGTTTTGGAGCATTCTTGGTATAAACTAATTCCTTGATTAATAATCAACTATTCTAATGATTACATAATCTGGCATCTATATGACTTGAATATGATGTGGTTGATTTGATCCAGTGTATATATACTCAGATGTTTATTTTTAAGATAGGACCTGTAACAACAGATTGGTTTACCGACTTGGCTGGTTAATACGGGGGAAAAAAAAAAACCTCTTAGTACAGTTTATAACTGAACTTACCAGTCAATTCAATTAAAATGTTAGATGTGGATGATATGTCTACTAAATTCAGCTTAAATATTTATACTTAGATAATAGTGTGGAAAAATAAATTATATACACTCTATTCAGTAAGATACAACTGATGAATTGACTAAGAAACATAATCAAGTATGACATTGAAGCATTATATTATTAATGGAAATAGAGATTATGTAAAATCAGTTATATAAATATTTATGGGTAAATAACATGGTGTCTGAGATTTGCTGTAAAATATTCCAGAAAATACACACACACATGCTTGGATAGAGGAAACAAGATTGAAAAAATCTTAAAGTTGAGTGATAGGTATGTGGGTATTTATACTTTGTACCTATGTGGAAACTTACAGAGTAAAGAGTTTAGAAAAGTAATCAACTACTCATATCTATCAGGTTGAGGCTCAGAAACAAGGTAAGTTTGATTGCTCTGATTGAATATGTGTTTGGGATTTTTAGCTGTTCTATGTGTGGAAGTCTGTATTTCATATTGTTAGTATAATGACTAAGCATCTAGAATGTATATTCTCAGGAAGCCATTATATCTGATCTCTTTCAATAATTTTTGATAAGATATATCAAAGGTATTAACTAGGGTTGGAAAATTCCTAGAAGACAGTAGAGGATCTCTTTCTGGAGAAATAACTAAAATATAATCAAGTCAAAATCAAAAAAGCTATTATGAGATGCAATAAAAATGGAGGCTCTAACTGATAAGATAAATGAGGCAGAAGAGAGAATTAGTGATATAGAATACAAAAGGATGGAGAATAGAGAAGCTGAGCATTAGAGAGATAAACAACAACTGGATCATAAAGGGAGAATTTGAGAGATAAGTGATACCATAAAGCAAAATAATATTAGAATAATTGGGGTCCCAAAAGAAGAAAAAAGAGAGAGGGGCAGAAGGTATATTGGAGTAAATTATAGTAGAGAACTTCACTAATCTGAGGACAGAAACAGGCATTCAAGTTCAGGAGGCACAGAGATACCCCCCTCAAAATCGATAAAAATAGGTCAACACTTCAAAATATAATAGTGAACATTGAAAATCTGAAAGGCAAAGAGAATATCCTGAAAGCAGCTCGTGACAAGAGAGTTCACAACCTACCAGGGTAGAAACACTAGACTGGAGGCAGACCTATCCACAGACACCTGGCAGACCAGAAAGGACAGGCATGATATATGCAAGGTGCTAAATGAGAAAAATATGCAGTCAAGAATACTTTATCCAGCAAAAGTGTCATTCAAAATAGAAGGAGAGATAAAGAGCTTACAGGACAAACAGAAACTAAAAGAATTTATGACCCCTAAACTAGCTCCGTAAGAAGTATTAAAGGGGATTCTTTAAGTTAAGAGAGAGCACAAAAGTAACATAAGCCAGAAAGGAACAGAGACAATATACAGAAGTAGTGAACTTACAGGTAATATGATGTCACTAAATTAATATCTTTCAATAGTTACTCTGAATGTAAATGGGCTAAATGCTCCAATTAAAATACACAGGGTATCAGATTGGATAAAAAAAAAAGAAAAGCCCATTGATATGCTGTTTGCAGGAGACCCATTTTAGACCCAAAGACACTTGCAGATTAAAAGTGAAGGATGAAAAATCATTTATAATACTAATGGACATCAAAAGAAAACTGGGGTAGCAATCGTCATATCAGAGAAATTAGATTTTAAACCAAGGGCTGTAATAAGAGATGAGGAAGGACACTATATCATAATTAAAGTGACTTTCCAACAAGAAGGTCTAACAATTGTAAATATTTATGCCCCTATCATGGGAGCAGCCATTTGTATAAACCAATTAATAACAAAAGTAAAGAAACACATTGATAATAATACAATAATAGTAGAGGGTCTTAACACCCCACTCACTGCAATATACAGATCATGTAAGAAGCTCAACAAGAAAGTAAGGGCTTTGAATGACATATAGGATCAGATGGACTTTGCAGATATATTCAGACCATTCTATTCTAAGGCAACAGAAAAACATTCTTCTTGAGGGCACATAGAACATTCTCCAGAATAGATCACATAATGGGTCACAAATCAGGTTTCAACTGGTACCAAAAGATTGGGATTATTCCCTGCATATTTTCAGACCACAGTGCTTTAAAACTGAAACTCGATCACAAGAGGAAATTTAGAAGGAACTCAAATATATGGAAGCTAAAGAGCACCCTATTAAAGAATGAATGGGTCAACCAGGAAATTAAAGAATTTAAAAATTTCATGGAAATAAATGAAAATGAAAACATAGCTGTTCAAAACCTTTGGGATGCAGCAAAAGCAGTCTGAAGAGGCAATTATATAGCAATATGAGCCTTTCTAAAGAAACAAGAAAGGTCTCAAAGACACAACCTAACTTTACACTAAAGGAGCTGGAGAAAGTAGTAAATGAAGCCTAAACCCAGCTGAAGAGAATTTAAATAAAGATTAGAGCAGAATGAGTGAAACAGAAACCAAAAGAAGAGTAGAAGATTGATAAACCCCTGGCCAGACTTATCAAAAGAAAAGAGAAAAAAACTAAATAAATAAAATAATGAAAGAAAGAGGAGAGATCACAATGAATACTGAAGCAATACAAAGTTATAAGAACATATCATGAACAACTATATGCTAACAAATTAGGCAATCTGGAAGAAATGGATGCATTCCTAGAGACCTATAAACTACCAGAATTGAAACAGGAAGAAATAGAAAAAGAAATAGAAAAAGTGTCTTTCCAACAAAAACAGACCCATAACCACCAGGAAATTAAAGCAGTAATTAAAAATCTTCCAACAAACAAGAGTCCAGGGCCAGGTGGCTTCCCAGGGAAATTCTACCAATATTTAAAGAAGAATTAGTACCTATTCTTCTGAAGCTATTTCCAAAAATAGAAATGGAAGGAAAATTTTCAGACTCTTTCTATGAGGCCAGCATTACCCTGATCCCAAAACCAGACAAAGATGCTACCAAAAAGAATTATAGACCGATATCTCTGATGAACATGGATATCAAAATTCTCACCAAGATACTAGCCGGTAGGATCCAACACTACATTAAGAAGGATTATTCACTACAACCAAGTGGGTTTTATTCCTGGGCTGCAAGGTTGTTTCAATATCCACAACTCAATCAATGTGATACAATACATTAAAATAAAAAGAACAAGAACCATACAATACTCTCAATAGATGCAGAAAAAGCATTTGACAAAGTACAGCATCCTTTCTTGATTATAACTCTTCACAGTGTAGGGTTAGAGGGTACTAGCTCTATCATAAAAGCTATCTATGAAAAAACCAAAGCAAATACCATTCTCAATGGGGAAAAACTGAGAGCTTTTCCCCTAAGGTCAGGAACATGACAGGGATGTCCACTATCACCACTGCTATTCAACATAGTACTAGAAGTCCTAGCCTCAGCAATCAGACAACAAAAAGAGATAGAAGGCATCTGAATCAGCGAAGAAGAAGTCAAATTCACTTTTCACAGAAGACATGATACTCTATGTGGAAAACCCAAAAGCCTCCACCCCAAAATTGCTAGAACTCATACAGGAATTCAGCAAAGTGGCAGGATATAAAATCAATGCACAGAATTGAGTTGCACTTCTATACACTAACAATGAAACAGAAGAAAGAGAAATTAAGGAGTCAATCCCATTTTCAATTGCACCAAAACCCACAAAATACCTAGGAATATACCTAACCAAAGAGGCAAAGGATCTCTATTCCATGAAACTATAGAACACTCATGAAATAAGTTGAGAAAGATATAAAGAAATGAAAAAAACATTCCATGCTCATGACTGAGAGAAAAAATATTGTTAGAATGTGTGTGCTACCTAGAGCAATCTATACATTCAGTGCAATCCCTTTCAAAATACCTTCAACTTTTTTTAAGGAAATGGAACAAATAATCCTAAAATCCAGAAAAGATGCCAAATAGCTAAAGGATTGTTGAAAAGGAAAACCAAAGCTGATGGCATCACAATTCTGTACTCAAGTTCTATTACAAAGCTTTAATCATCAAGACAGCATGGTCCTGGCACAAAAAGAGACACAAAGATCAATGAATCAGAATAGAGAGCCCAGAAATGGACCTTCAACTCTATGGTCAACTAATCTTCGACAAAGCATAAAAGAGTGTCCAATGGAAAAAAAAAACAATCACTTCAACAAATGGTATTGGGAAAATTGGACAGCCACATGAAGAAGAATGGAACTGGACCACTTTCTTATACCTCACACCAAAATGGACTGAAAATGGTTGAAAGACCTAAATGTGAGACAGGAATCCATCAAAATCCTAGAGGCAAACACAGGCAGCAACTTCTTTGACCTCGGCTGCAGCAACTTTTTGCTGGACACATCTCCAAAAGCCAGGGAAACAAAGACAAAAATAGAAGTGTTGGGACTTCATGAAGATTAAAAGCTTTTGTATAGCAAAGGAAACAGTCAACAAAACCCAAAGGCAACTGACAGAATGGGAGAAGATATTTGCAAATGTCTTATTAGATAAAGGGCTAGTATCCAAAAACTATAAAGAATTTATCAAACTCAGCACCAAAAGAACAAATAATCTAATCAAGAAATGGGTAGGAGACATGAACAGATATTTCTTCAAAGAAGACATACAAATGGTAAAGAGACACATAAAAAATGCTCAACATCACGCAACATCAGGGAAGTACAAATCAAAAGCACAGTGAGGGGGCGCCTGGGTGGCTCAGTGTGTTAATGCCTCTGCCTTTAGCTCAGGTCATAATCTCAGGGTCCTGAGATCGAGCCCCACATCGGGCTCTCTGCTCAGCCGGGAGCCTGCTTCCCCCTCTCTCACTCTCTGTCTGCCTCTCTACCTCCTTGTGATTTGTCCATCAAATAAATAAGATCTTTAAAGAAAGAATATTGGCGATTGCATATTACAAGTAAAAGAAGCTCATTTAAATGTTTAAAAAAAGAAAAAAAAAAAGCACAGTGAGATACCACCTCACTCCAGTCAGAATGGCTAAAATTAACAAGTCAGGAAACAACAGATGTTGGTGAGGATGTAGAGAATGGGGAACCCTCCTATACTGTTGGTGGGAATGCAAGCTGGTGCAGCCACTCCGGAAAACAGTATGGAGGTTCCTCAGAAAGTTAAAAATAAAGCTACCATATGACACAGCAATTGAACTGCTAGGTATTTACCCCAAATATATAAATACAATGATCTGAAGGGGCACCTTCACCCCAATGTTTATAACAGCAATGTCCACAATAGCCAAACTATGGAAAGAGCCCAGATGTCCTTTAACGGATGAGTGGATAAAGAAGATATGGTATATATTTATACAATGGAATACTACTCAGCCATCAGAAAAAATGAAGTCTTGCCATTTGCAATGATATGGATGGAACTAGAGGGTGTTACACTAAGTGAAATAAGTCAATCAGAGAAAGACAGTTATATGATCTCATTCAAATGTGGAATTTAAGAAATAAGACAGAGGATCATGGGGGAAGGGAGTAAAAACTAAAACAGAATGAAATCAGAGAGGGAGACAAACCATAAGGGACTCTTTCTCATAGGAAACAAACTGAGGTTTGCTAGAGACAAGGGGGTTGGGAGAATGGGGTAACTGGGTAATGGACATTAAGGAGGGCATGTGATGTAATGATCACTGGATATTATAGAAGACTGATGAATTACTGAACTCTACCTCTGAAACTAATAATATATTACATGTTAATTAATTGTATTTAAATTTAAAAACTATTTTCTTTTAAAAAGAAGTAAAACATTTGCAAGTATCTTCTCCTATTCCATGGGTTGCCTCTTCGTTTTCTTGACTGTTTCCTTGGCTGTGCAGAAGCTTTTGATTTTGATGAAGTCCCAAAAGTTCAGCTTCGCTTTTGTTTCCTTTGCCTTTGGAGACATATCTTGAAAGAAGTTGCTGTGTCTGATATAGAAGAAATTATTGCCTATGTTCTCCTCTAGGATTCTGATGGATTCCTGTCTCACATTGAGGTCTTTTATCCATTTTGAGTTTATCTTTGTGTACGGTGTAAGAGAATGGTCGAGTTTCATTCTTCTACATATAGCTGTCCAGTTTTCCCAGCACCATTTATTGAAGAGACTGTCTTTTTTCCACTGTATATTTTTTCGTGTTTCATTGAAGATTATTTGACCATAGAGTTGAGGGTTCATATCTGGGCTCTCTACTCTGTTCCACTGGTCTATGTGTCTGTTTTTATGCCAGTACCATGCTGTCTTGGTGATCACAGCTTTGTAGTAAAGCTTGTAATCAGGTAACGTGATGCCCCCAGTTTTATTTTTGTTTTTCAACATTTCCTTAGCGATTCAGGGTCTCTTCTGATTCCATACAAATTTTAGGATTATTTGCTCCAGCTCTT
The DNA here is from genome assembly GCF_009829155.1 of Mustela erminea. Taxonomy (NCBI): domain Eukaryota; kingdom Metazoa; phylum Chordata; class Mammalia; order Carnivora; family Mustelidae; genus Mustela; species Mustela erminea. The sequence continues at coordinate 95,109,450 of NC_045619.1, forward strand.
TGAAGAATACCGGTGGAATTTTGATCGGAATAGCATTAAAAGTATAGATTGCTCTAGGCAGTATAGACATTTTAACAATGTTTATTCTTCCAATCCAAGAGCATGGAATGGTCTTCCATCTTTTTGTGTCTTCTTCAATTTCTTTCATGAGCGTTCTGTAGTTCCTTGAGTACAGATCCTTTACCTCTTTGGTTAGGTTTATTCCCAGGTATCTTATGGTTCTTGGTGGTATAGTAAATGGAATCGATTCTCTAATTTCCCTTTCTGTATTTTCATTGTTAGTGTATAAGAAAGCCACTGATTTCTGTACATTGACACTGTATCCTGCCACGTTGCTAAATTGCTGTATGAGTTCTAGTAGTTCGGGGGTGGAGTCTTTTGGGTTTTCCATATAAGGAATCATGTCATCTGCAAAGAGAGAGAGTTTGACTTCTTCATTACCAATTTGGATACCTTTTATTTCCCTTTGTTGTCTGATTGCTGTTACTAGGACTTATAATACTATGTTGAACAAGAGTGGTGAGAGTGGGCATCCTTGTCCTGTTCCAGATCTCAACGGGATGCAAGCTTTTTCCCATTGAGAATGATATTTGCTATGGGTCTTTCATAGATAGATTTGATGAAGTTCAGAAATGTTCTCTCTATCCCTATATTTTGAAGCGTTTTAATCAGGAACGGATGCTGGATTTTGTCAAATGCTTTTTCTGCATCAATTGAGAGGACCATGTGGTTCTTCTCTCTTCTCTTATTAATTTGTTGTATCACATTGATTGATTTGTGAATGTTGAACCATCCTTGTAGCCCAGGGATGAATCCCACCTGGTCATGGTGGATAATCTTTTTAATGTGCTGTTGGATCCTGTTTGCTAGGATCTTGTTGAGAATCTTAGCATCCATATTCATCAGTGATATTGGTCTGAAATTCTCCTTTTTGGTAGGGTCTTTCCAGGATCTATAATGAATTCCTCAAACTCAACACACACAAAACACACAATCATATCAAAAAATGGGCAGAAGATATGGACAGACACTTCTCCAATAAAGACATACAAATGGCTACCAGACACATGAAAAAATGTTCATCATCACTAGCCATCAGGGAGATTCAAATTAAAACTACATTGAGATATCACCTTATACCAGTTAGAATGGCCAAAATTAGCAAGACAGGAAACAACATGTGTTGGAGAGGATGTGGAGAAAGGGGAACCCTCTTCCACTGTTGGTGGGAATGCAAGTTGGTGCAGCCTCTTTGGAGAACAGTGTGGAGATTCCTCAAGAAATTAAAAATAGAGCTTCCCTATGACCCTGCCATTGCACTCCTGGGTATTTACCCCAAAGATACAGATGTAGTGAAAAGAAGGGCCATCTGTACCCCAATATTTATAGCAGCAATGGACACGGTTGCCAAACTGGGGAAAGAACTAAGATGCCCTTCAACAGATGAATGGATAAGGAAGATGTGGTCCATATACACTATGGAGTATTATGCCTCCATCAGAAAGGACAAATACCCAACTTTTGTAGCAACATGGACGGGACTGGAAGAGATTATGTTGAGTGAAATAAGTCAAGCAGAGAGAGTCAATTATCATATGGTTTCACTTATTTGTGGAGCATAACAAAAAGCATGGAGGACGTGGGAAGTTAGAGAGAAGGGGTTTGGGGTAAATTGGAAGGGGAGGTGAATCATGAGAGACTATGGACTCTGAAAAACAATCTGAGGGGTTTGAAGTTGTGGGGGGGTGGGAGGTCAGAGTACCAGGTAGTGGGTATTATAGAGGGCACGGATTGCATGGCGCACTTGGTGTGGTGAAAAAATAATGATACTGTTATGCTGAAAATAAATAAATGAAAAAAAAAAGAAGTAAAACAATACTTCAAAGACTTAAATTCTATTGTACTCTAAATAGTTTCCTTGAAAATACGGAGAACTTTATCATCACAAAACTGGGACTTAGAAATTAATACAAAAATGAAATGAATGGAAATGTAGGATAAAATAAGCAAATGAGCTCTTCCGTAGAACAAATGCCTGCCAATAGTAGAAAAATGGGAATCTCCAAGTTTGGGCTTTACATTAGTCCTTTATATCATAGTTATTATGAAAAATAAATAAATAAATAGATAGAGGCAGGCAAGGCTCCTTGCTAGCAAATTGAGTTCTTTCAGGGAAGAAGCAAAAGGAGACCAATTTAGTCAGGGGAGATTATAATACACCAATCACCATGATTGATCCTGCATGAGCAGGAGGAACATGGAAACAATTTAAATGTGGTCCACTGCTTTCAGACTTACTGGGATTTTATTTATCAGGATCACTACTTTCAGAGGTACTGTTGAGTTTCTGTCATTCCAGGAAGGAATAAGAATTTGTTACCTTCTTCCTTGGGATTAAAAGTGGGAAATGTAGAGAAAGTGGGGAAGCAACTAGTACCACCCCTTATTTCTTCATCTAGTGCCTCTCTGAGAGTGAGAATTTTCCTCATAAGCTCCCGTATTCAAGTGCTTAATGCAAATATTCCATGTGGTTGAGTTTTAGAGAATTTGGAGAAGGCATTTCTATGGTGCCCCAACTCCTGCCCTCTATTTGTTAACTAACTTAGTTTCCCCATCTAGGAGTTAGGAATTCATTTAGGTGAGTTGCCTTTATAAAACTAAAGAAAAGATTGTTATTATCATTATGTGGGTTTTATATAGAAATACTCTTTCTGTTTTGAAGTATGACTTTTTCTTGGAGTCACTTCAAGGTAAGACAACATACATGCATGCATGCATGCATACTTTTCTTTCTTACATGTATAGAAAAAAAAATAAAACCATTGCAAAGAAGGGATTTTTTTTTTCTTCCCCAAGTAAATCCTTCTGGTCAATTTCTTGCTTTCATTTAAGGTAGATTTCCCCTAGTGTTGGTATTTTGTTTTGAGGGGGAAAAGTAATGTTTTTGTGATGATGGCATTTAGTAAAGGGATTATCTGGTCTCCAAGGTCATTTGGAAACTTTTGGCTTGGCAGGAATTTTTCAGTATTATTCTAGACTGATTCTGATTGTGAAGATTATAAGCAACTTGTGATTGATTGAAAGGAAGGGAAACATTCTTCTGAGTTTTTAGTAAAATATGATGTTTACTTTTAACATATTCACTTTTTTAACAAAAATGGTAAAATTGGTTATTTGAATAAACTGACTTATTTGAAGCCCTTATAGAGATCATATATCTAGAGAACATGAACAAATACTTTTCTTCAATTTTGCATTTGGTATTTGAATTCTGACTTCCTTGTTTTTTGACTTTGGGAAAGCTCAAAGTCAATTTGCTAAACTTTAGTTTTCTGTTCTGTAAAATGAGAATGGTAGTGCTATTTGCCTCACAGAGTTGTTATGCTATTTAAATGAGATAATGTTTTGTCACAGTAACTAGAACAATAGACATTAGCTATTATTATTCAGGTTCATGGTAGTATACCTGGATTTCTATTTACCTTTTGGGAAAGGAGTCAAAATTCATAATTGCTTATAAAGAGAAAGAGAGAAGGCATTCTTCTACTGTCACAGGGAACTCATGAACACAAGTTACCTATTATGTGACCTCTCTTCCTATTTTGTTTCCACTATCCACATTTCTCTATCCCCCAACTTTGTCTGGCTATTCTCCTCTCCTCCTGTGTCTGTTTTCTGGTCCTTGTGTATGCTTCTCTTTTCTCCTTGCTACTTGCTTCCTTAAACCACTAGATAATAGGTACTAACATTTCCTTCTTTGGGCCTTTAGACATGTTATTATCTCTGACTGAGGTCCTCTTCCCCTCCAGTCTCTCTGCTCATTGAATTTCATGCAGTTGGTCAAAGCTGCATGCCTTTGTATCTATAAATAATTTTCTGATTCACTAACTGGGTGTTCTTTACCTTCCTCTGAGCACTAATGGTGTTCTGAAACTCTCTTAAACCATTTCTCTGTGATAGTAGCCATTTACGTACTTGACTTTATATGTTACCGAAGTAGATATCCTATGTGAGTAATGGTCTATAGGAAGTGGTGGGCTATAGGAAAGGATCTGTCAAATCACCATTTAATTTCAGAGATATTAAACTTCTCACAAGAGTTGATTTCCTATGCTCCATCACATCTTCTACTACCAGGAGTTCTATGTTTCCCAAAACCCTGACTTCCGGGTGAGAGCTGATCTGAATTTCTCCTGGGGATAATGATCTACCCAGACAGATGGAAGATCAGAATGTTCTATATGTGTCCTACAAATCTACGAATCTCCCACTGCATTTTATTACTTTCCATATCTTTCACTAAACAAAATCAGTATCTGTGGGACGTACTCTTCCATGGTGTGGACAGTAAGTAGACAGGTTCAAATGAAATCTTTCCCTTCATTTTTCTGAAAGCATTTGTTATTTATACCATACTGTATTTCTCACATTGAATTGTAGCTATTTGAATAACTAACTCTCTCTCACTAGACTATGAGCTCTTCATTTTTATAATCTTCATCTTCCCACACATTTCAGCCATCCTCTCTTGGACAACTAGCAGTACCTGCTATACAGTAGATACTCAACTTAAAAAGAAATGAATAGATGGGAATAACCATATTTAAAGAAAATATTTAAGTAGACCAAATTAGTTTTAGAAGTAATTAAATGCTCTAAATATTAGTCCAAATTGACTGGTTCATCTTACAGAAGTCCAGCATTTCTAGAATAATTACAGTGCCTTGATAAATGAGTGGACTCTCAGTTTATATGCTCTTTGGGTTTTGTTTTGTTTTTCACAAAACAAACAATTAACAGCAAAAAAATTCCTACTGTATTTCTATAATAAATTGCTTAAGTAAGAGCAGCTATTTTTTTCCTTTTGAAATTGTAAGACCTTGGGTGCCGGGTGGCTCAGTTGTAAGCAACTGCCTTCAGCTCGGGTCATGATCCCAGAGTACTGAGATCAAGTCCCGCTTCAGGCTCCCAGCTCCATGGGGAGCCTGCTTCTCCCTCTGACCTTCTCCTCATTCATGCTCTCTCTCACTATCTCTCTCTCAAATACATAAAAAATTAAAAAAGAATAAAATTATAAGACCTGAAGTTCTCGAGTCAAAAAATTTTGATTATATCGTCAATCACATATGAAGACAGTTTCTTAAAGTGCGAAATTCATAGATTATCAGTGCTGATTTGCTGACTTCTGCTAATATTTTAGCTAGTGAACTGGACTTTATAGTCCAATTAGAATGCCTTTTCCCCCCTGAGAACTGAGACCCTTCAGTGTCTTTGGAGGTCTCAGTTATGGAGTGTTAGTTAAAAAAAAAAAAAAAACAAGTGCACATTCAGTAGCTTAGTTGTGTTGCCTTTGAGTCTTGGGTTTTGATTTTTAGATCTTATCTTAAGCATTACATGACTAAGGTACCCCACTACTGTTTTTCAAGTGTTAATGGGAAAAAAAAAACAAAAAACAAAAAACAAACTTCAAAGACCTGGATCCTTTAGTTAGGAGAAAAGAAAATAAAATTGGAAAATTCTCACAGTTATTTGAGGTTTATCTGGTGTACCTAAAATTATTTGAGTTGTACTCTTATCTTGTTGATTTTTTTTCTCTTTTTCTGGCAAGAGTACCCATTCCAGACTAGAACTTCTTGATATCCAATTTAAGCACCTCATCTTTCCTCCAACTGAAGAAAGGACTTTCAAAAGATGCTGGTTGAACATTTTAACATTATTGGAAAATAATTCGCTCTGTATCCAGTATTAGTTTTCACTGCTCTGTCTTTGGGCAGAATTGACAAGGTATGAAGAAAACTGCTGAAGAAGAGTTAAGTAATCAACCTTTTTCCGAGCCAAACTGTGGGCCTCCCAGTTTGGGCAAGATCAAATATCAGCAAAACATTTTCTAATTTGTGTTCTTGAAAAGGGTTCTTTTCAGGACGCCAAGAGGAATGTGAGGTTTGGCCTCCTTTTTCACATAGGAGTTGCTGAAAGGAGCACTTTATGTCTTTTATGACTATATGTTTCATGAAGAATTTTTAACTTTGTCACAGTATATAACTAAAGTAGTATTTATTAGCTTTTAGCTGTGCATCGGTGTGCACGTCCATAGCCAGGCTCAGATACGTCTGCTGTCTGTGTGCTCATGCATTCATATCCTTTATTCCTGCCATCCGACCAGTTGCCAGTTTTATGGGTTTCCCATTTAAAATGCTTCTAAAACACACCCTTTTGTCTCCTTCAGGCCTTTCTGTTTTTCAGGCCTTGTTCTATGTTCTCACTCTTTCAAGCCGTTCTTTATGGAGCTCTCATTCAGATTCGCTCCCCTTTTCCAAAGCTGCCCTATTATATCAAATATGAATTGTTTTGCCTAGTTTCCAAAATGCTGCTTACTTGGTTCTTCTCTTCCATACCTGATCTTTCTTTTATTGCTCTTTCCAATATACTCCCAAATCTCCTGTTTCTCCGAGTAGGAAAATTATAGCACATACTTCAGAATCAGAGCTGTTTGTTAAACAACATAGACTGCTGATTTCAGACTTTTGCAGCCTGGGGATCTGCATTTAAGGGGATTCCTGAAGCTGATTCTTTTTTCTTTTTCTTTTTTTTTTTGAGCTTTTATTTATTTCAGTGAAAGAGAGAAAGGGGGAGGAGCAGAGGAGGAGGAAGGGAGAGAATCTCAAGCAGACTTCAGGATGAGTGCAGAGACCTATGCAGGGCTCAGTCTCACCACACTTCGACCATGAACTGAGCTGAAACAGAGTTGGATGCTTAACCAACTGAGCTACCCAGGAGCCCCCCACTCCAGGGGATTCTTACATGCCTTAAAATGAAGAGTGTCGCCCTGTTACTTTGCCTGTCGTCATTGATTCTCCTGTCTGTAACTTCTAGAAAACATACCCCTTTTCCATGGGATATAACCTCCAGTACATGTTAACTGTGTTGCTTTGTAATTGTTTGTGTTTCTCCATCTGGAGTGTGACATAGCTCCCTAGGACAGAGGTCACGTTTATACAGCATGATAAGGTAGAAAGATCACTGGGGTGGGAGTTGGACAAGTTGGTTTCTATCACAAGTTCTAATTGCAAGGAAAAACATAGGTTCCTACAGCCTCACTCTGCTCCTAGGCAAGGGTGAACCAGAGAAGATGATGTCTAAGTTCCCCTGTGCTCTGAAGAGTCTGTAGTGTCATTGTTATGGAAAGGTTAAGAGCTTCTCCCTCACACCTGCATTCAAACCTTAGCTGTGCCATAAGCTTCATAATTTTAAGGGAAGAATGATTTCCCTGAATCTCAGTTTCAGTGGAGTAATAACATGTACCTTTTGAGGTTGCTATGAAGGTTATATATGTAAAGTGCTTGGCACAATAGATCATATATAAAGGTCTTTATTGTTATTGCTTTTATTCTGTGTTCTCCCATACTTCTCATAATGCTTGATAAAGACAGGCCAAACATTCCATGTTAGATGATCACATTCTTTTTGAAAACAGTGCCCATTCACAGCTTTCTATCTGTAGATAGTTTAGTTTAATGATAAAACATGAAATGGTCGGGTTCAAATTTGGCTCCACTAGTTAACAACTCACTGGCTCTGTGCATGTTACTTTAACTTTTCTGAAATGTGGATTCTTTTTTTTTTTTTTTAAAGATTTTATTTATGTATTTTACAGAGAGAGAGGGATCACAAGTAGGCAGAGAAGCAGGCAGAGGGGGAGGAGAAAGCAGGCTCTCTGCTGAGCAGAGAGCCCGATGTGGGGGGCTCAATCCCTGGACCCTGAGATCATGACCTGAGCCAAAGGCAGAGGCTTAACCCACTAAGCCACCCAGGCACCCCTGAAATGGAGATTCTAATACTATCTTTACTGTAAAGTTGTTGTGGGGCTTAAATAATATAACAAATATAAGTGCCCAATCAATGCCCAACCCAGAGTGAATGTTAGTTCTTAATTCTTGTACCTAAGGTTAGACTGATCCCACTGAAAGTGCATTGTTCTGGGAATCAAGAGACCTGCAGTAAGAATTCTGGAATAGATCCTGGGTTGGTTATGTCATTTGCCTATACTTCAGCTTCCTGTTCTACAAAGTGATGCTAATAATAACACATTCCATGGGACAGCAAAAGGATTAGATAAGGAAACACATGGGAAAATATATTCAAAAGGCAAGGAGCTATACCAGGGATTACTTATATTTATGGTTATTATTTTCTCTGTATCTATAAAGTGAAGAAATTAAACCAGATAATAGCCAATGCTTATTTAAAATTTAACATATTACAGGCATCTAAGCCTCCTACCTAATCCTCACAAAATCCACTGAAATAGATTTTATAATTCCTCTTTTATAAATGTGAAAAATTTCAAAGAAGCCAAGTATGTTGTTTAAGGACTCACACCCAGTTAAGTTGCAGAACTGGAACTAGAAACCAGGAAGGCTGATACCAAAGAGCAAAGATTTAACTACTATCAAATGACCTCTGAGATTCGTTGTGGCCAAGTAATTCGGTCCTTTTTTGGTGGCTCTTCCATAAAGAGATTGGACATGGTGTTGGAAAAACAAGATGGAGGCTTTCAGAGCAAATAGAAGAAAACCTATAATTTAAAAACAAAACTGAGTAGTGGTTACATGCCTGAACTTGGCCTTCAGTGGGGACTCTGGACTCCTTATGGTGGGTGATGGAAGGCATCATGGGCTTGCAGCCTTGTTCTTCATCTTCAAAGAATAAGGAAGGCTGTACTATTTAGTTCCCTCACAGAAAAGACTAACCCCTGCCTCTCCTTAATTTTTTCTATATCTTAGATCATAACAGCACTGTGAGGTATTACTAACCTCCATTTTATAGATGCAAATGGAAACTGAGGCTCAGAGTGGCTAAGGGCTCTGGTCACAATGGTAGAGCTGCTGGGACTTGGATATAGGTCTCTTGATACCAAGTCTAGTATGCTTTTCATTTCGCCACTCTCTCCAGATGATGTTCTAATCTCTAACTGGTCTAACTTGCAAGGTGTAATTTACATAAGTAATACCGAAATGGCTTACATTGACAGGGTGTGTTACAATGCATTCATATCTCATTTGTCTTCACAACAGCTCTTGAGTGAAACTCCTTTTTACAAATGAGGAAACTAAGGTTCAGTTAGGCTAAATGACTTGCCCCAAATTCATATAGCTAATCAGAAGAATAGCCAGAATTACATTTGACTCTTCCACATGGGTTTGAACTCTGTAGGCCCACTAATACACAATATTTTTAATAAATAGAGTACAGGACTATTAATGTATTTTTTCTTCCTTATGATTTCTTTTTTTAAATTTTTTTCCTTATGATTTCTTAATAGCATCTTCTTTTATTATAAGAATACAGTATATAACGCAACTAACATACAAAATATGTGTTAAGGGACCATTTGTGTTTTTAGTAAGACTTCCAATCAACAGTAGGCTGTTAGTATTTAAGTTTTGGGGGAGTCAGAAGTTATACATTGGGGGTTTTCAATTGTGCAGGGGATTGGCATCCCAATCCCTGCATTGTTCAAAAGTCAACTGTGTGTTTCTTTATGTTTTTTTATATTGCACAACACCATTCATAGTGACTTGAGTGACATGAGATACTTCAATCATGATTCATTTTCTAGAAAATGTAGACAAACCCAAGAATAATATCAAGAACCCAAGTCACCAGAAAATCACATTTGAAATTGTGTTTTCTCTTAAAGTAATTGAAGGGATTATTTTATTTTTAAATTTTAGTTTAATTTAGTTTTATTATTTTCATCAGTGTTCCAAATGTCATTGTTTATACACCACACCCAGTGTTTCATGCAATACGTGCCCTGCTTAATACCCACCACCAGGCTCACCCAGCCCTCATCCCTCTCCCCTCCATGATCAGGTGGGATTTATCCTTGGGATGCAGGGGTGGTTCAAAATTCACAAACCAATCAATGTGATAGAACAAATCAATAAGTGAAGAAAGAAGAATGACATGGTCCTCTCAATTGATGCAGAAAAAGCATTTGACAAGATACAGCATTCATTCCTGATTAAAACACTTCAGTGTATAGGAATAGAAGGAACATTCCTCAATTTCATAAAATCTATCTATGAAAAACCCACAGTGAATATCATTCTCAATGGGGGAAAGCTAACAGCCTTCCCTTTGAGATCAAGAACACAACAAAGATGTCCACTCTCACCACTGTTGTTCAACATAGTACTAGAAGTTCTAGCATCAGCAATCAGACAACAAAAACAAATAAAATATATTCAAAATGGCAAAGAAGATGTCAAAGTCTCTCTCTTCACAGATGACATGATACTTTATATGGAAAATCCAAAAGACTCCACTCCCAAACTAATAGAACTCATACAGCCATTCAGTAATGTGGCAGGATACAAAATCAATGTACAGAAATCAGTTGCCTTCTTATACACTAACAATGAAACTATAGAAAGGAAAATTAGAGATACAGTTCCATTTACTATAGCACCAAGAACTATAAGATACCTGGGAATAAACCTAACCAAAGGGGTAAAGGATCTGTACTCGAGGAACTACAGAACATTCATGAAAGAAATTGAAGAAGACACAAAAAGATGGAAGAGCATTCCATGCTCATGGATTGGAAGAATAAGCACTGTTAAAATGTCTATACTGCCTAGAGCAATCTATACTTTCAATGCCATCCTGATCAAAATTCCACCAGCATCTTTCAAAAAGATGGAACAAACAATCCTAAAATTTGTATGAAACCAGAAGAGACCCCGAATTGCTAAGGAAATGCTGAAAAAGAAAAACAAAACTGGGGTCTTCACCTTGCCTGATTTCAAACTATTATTACAAAGCTGTGGTCACCAAGACAGCATGGTACTGGCACAAAAACAGATAAATAGACCAGTGGAACAGAGTGGAGAGCCCAGATATAGACCCTCAACACTATGGTCAAATAATCTCCGACAAAGCAGGAAAAAATATCCAATGGAAAAGAGACAATCTCTTCAATAAATGGTGCTGGGAATATTGGACAGCTATGTATAGAAGAATGAAAATCGACCATTCTCTTACACTATACACAAAGATAAACTCAAAATGGATAAAAGACCTCAATGGGAGGCAGGAATCTATCAAAATCCTAGAGGAGAACATAGGCAGTAACCTCTCCAACATCAACCACAGCAACTTCTTTCAAGACACGTCTCCAAAGGCAAAGGAAACAAAAGCAAAAATGAACTTTTGGGACTTCATCAAGATCAGAAGTTTCTGCACAGCAAAGGAAACAGTCAACAAAACCAAGAGGCAACCCACGGAATGGGAGAAGATATTTGCAAAGGACACTACCCACAAAGGTTGGTATCCAAGATCTATAAAGAACTCCTCAAACTCAACACACACAAAACAGATAATCACATCAAAAAATGGGCAGAAGACATGAACAGATTATTCTCCGAAGAAGACATACAAATGGCTAACAGACACATGAGAAAATGTTCATCATCATTAGCCATCAGAGAGATTCAAATCAAAACCACATTGAGATACCACCTTACACCAGTCAGAATGGCCAAAATCAACAAGAGAGTAAACAGCAAGTGTTGGAGAGGATGAGAAAGGGGAACCTCTTACACTGTTGGTGGCAATGCAAGTTGGTATAGCCACTTTGGAAAACAGTGTGAAGATCCTTAAAAATTTAAAAATATATGTTTATAAAAAATAAAAAATTTAAAAATAGAGCTACCCTATGACCCTGCAATTGCACTACTGGATATTTACCCCAAAGATAGATACAGATGTGGCAAAAAGAAGGGCCATCTGTACCCCAGTGTTTATAGCAGCAATGGCAACAGCTGCCAAACTGTGGAAAGAGCCAAGATGCCTTTCAATGGATGAATGGATAAGGAAGATGTGGTCCATATACCCAATGGAGTATTATGCCTCCATCAGAAAGGATGAATACCCAACTTTTGTATCAATATGAATGGGACTGGAGAAGATTTTTATGCTGAGTGAAATAGGTTAAGAAGGGAATTCTTTTAAAGGTTTGTTTTAAAATTTAAGAATAATGATAGAGAGTTGAGTTAAAAGAAGTCAGCATTTTTTTTTCTTTTAAGAAATGAGAGAATTGTTCTATTTTAATATTCCTATTATAGGGGCAGTTGCATGGCTCAATCAGTTAAGCATCTGCCTTTGGCTCAGGTCATGATTCCAGGGTCATGTAGGAAGCCTGCTCAGTCGGGATCCTGCTTCTCCCTCTCCCTCTGCTTGCCACTCCCCTACTTGTGCTCTCTCTCTGTCAAATAAATAAATAAAATCTTTTAAAAAAATATTCACATGATAATCCCAAAGTGGTTTTCAGCTTTAATTGTGATCTTAAGCAAATAACTGAAAACATCTGAAACTCATATTCTTTCACTGATTAATTTTTTCATTTATTATTCAGCAACCGCATTGTGCCAACTGCTGTGCAACATTTGTTGTACTAATTATTACAAAAGAAATTTCAGATATATTTATAAACAAAATAAAAAGTAGAGCTAAATAGTTTGGCTTTCATACATAGATTAGACTTTATGTCATTCCTTTATTATGTCCACGGACATGACAATCTCGATTAACATCATTCCATCTTCATTTATCTAAACCAAGATAAAGATACAAAAAAGCTTGTAGTTGAATCATCCTTATTTTTCTGTTTTGCAGGTTTTCTTTTTTTACCTCCCAACTTTTCTGTGTGTGTGTATGTGTGTGAGAGACTAATTTGAGGTTTTAGTTTTATCAAAAATGTTGTATTTTATGTGTAAGGATAAGGGTAAAAATTAAGTTAAACTGCATTTAAAGAATTGATTCAACATTGTTGCTTTAGATATTTAAAATTTAATTTTTAAAAACATGTAGAGTTGATTTATTAAGGGAATGGGGGTTGGTATTTGGCTCATAGGCCAATCCATATATCTGGAAAAAACATGCCAATACAAGTTAACTAAAAGGGAGCCTGACAATTGTGTGATGGTATAAAGATTGGCTCTATCAGAGACCAGGTGGCCCACCATCAACCACGTTCTGCTGGCTCACGCAGCTCTGCAGGTCTCCTATCATCTCATCAGTTCTTCTGACCCTGCCATTTAGAAGCAGGATGCTGTCCCACTGAAGGACGAAGTCCATCATTGCACAATCTGAATGAGAAACAAAATGCCGTAAGCAAGTACGCACTGGTCTGATTTAGGAAATAGCATCCCTGATGATCCCTATGCACAAGATTGGTTAGAGAGGCTCTTCTCCATTTCTATCTTACACCAGCCATTTTTGCTACATGTTTAAACGTGGAAGGTAATAGCATCTAGTTGGCTGCCATGCCTACCTACGCTGGGTTTTTTTTGTAAGAAGTTTTTCCTGTGAAAGTGGAATACTCTTTAGCTCTCACACAATATAGCTAATCCTTGAGCCTTTGACTGTATAGTAATCCTGAAGATTCATAAATACTAAAAGCTATTTCTTTACTGAGAATAAAAAAAAAATCCATGACCCCAGAATAACTTTCTTTCTTAAGAAAGAATATTTCTCTTTTGACTATAACTTTAATTAAACTCTATTAACTTTAATTTAATTTAAGCTACTTAAATAGTTCAAATGCTATTAAACTCAAAGAACACATTTTTTTTTTTTAAGGTATTTAGTTCCTGGGCATTTTTCCTCGATCTCAAACAGCCTTAATTACTCCCCACTTATTGTTAAGTGTATCATAAAATAAAATATACTGTATAAATTGCATTAATCTCCATAAAAGTAAACTTGAAGCAGAGCCATAAACTAACCAAAGTCAGAGTACTATAAAAAGGCAAAGTGCATAAAACATCTTCAAACACTTGGACCTCCATGGATGGTAACAGATTTTTGTGTATTCTTCTATTATTTCTATGGAAAAGAAAATAGGCATTTTCATGTATGAAGTATTATTATATAATATTTCCATCTATTATGTGATTTTCTTTCTTTTCTCCCTGCCCTATTTTAATGTTTTTCCCCTAAAGAGCTTCTCTGTATCTATAATAATTTCCATTATAGATACAGTGATGCCAAGACACTTTTACTAAGAGGAGTGAAGTAAATTTGATTTTGAAGGAATACATTTTCCTTTCATAATTACTCATATAATTATGGCACCCTGGCACATACTAGTAACTAGGGAGAGAAGACTATTTAATTGTATTCTAATGAGCATTTGCAATTATACAATTCTTTAAATCCATAAAAAAATCTTTCCATCAAGATATTTTCAAAAATGTTGTCCATTTAATTACTCTGAGTCTAAATTTTCATTGTCCTAGAACTATAGATGTTAACCTCAGGACATTGATTCTTAGGTTTGGGAGTAGTTCTAGATGTCTGCCAGTCCAATTCTTCTATGGCCTCTCAGATGTTTTATTAAACCTTTTCTAATTTGCAGTACACAGTTGTTAATGAGACATTGCTTAACAACCTCCAGGGATATAATGTTTACCATCAGAGACATCAGCCTGCTCCAATGCTGAACAGTGCTAATAATTAGCAGATATGTCTTGAGCATTTAATATGTGCAAGACATTCTCCTAGATGCTATGTGGGACATAATCTGAGTCAGACTTTACTTTTGTACATCAAGTGCTGATGCTCAGGTCAAGGATAGAACATGTTTGTCTGAAAGACATGGCGTGGTTAGCTGTAGAAGAAAATCTGTGTTCACTTACGCATTGACATTTCAGGTTCTCTGACCTACACTAGACAGACAATTGAGGCAGGACAGGTATGACTTCCTGCCACACCTTGTAGCCTCTACTTTGAACACTTTCTTGAGTCCCCTAACCTGTATCTCCTTAAGTTTGTACCTGAACTTTCCTTTCCTGCCCAACAACTTTTAATTGATAGCACATTTGCATAAGCATCTGGGAACTGGATTTGACACCTCCTAGAATCTCTTTGCCTGATTACACTTTCAGTTTCTGTCTCACGATTCATGGGCAGGCAGTTCCCACTCTCACATCCAGCAAAAGTTTCTGAAACACTTAGAGAGAGGTGCTGGCCCAGCCTTAATGCCAAGCCCTGCTTGAGCCAGTAGAGGCAGGCTTGTATGTCATGGAGAGTAGCTGGTCATAGAGACCAGCTAAATGAAAATTCTCCTTTGAGAGGGTCCATTAGGAATTGGAAAGCAAATCACCTTCTGGTGAATGCAAGAACTACTACCCTTTCCAAAAATAGTCTTTTTTTTTTTTTAGATAGAGTCACTTTTAACATCTGAAATCTCCTGCCCAGTCATCTGATACAATTAAGATTTTTAGTCTCTATTGATAAAGAAAATAATAATAAAAATTAACTGTATTTGAAATACTTTTATATTTCCTATTCTACTATATTTAATTTTTTTAAAAAAATTATGGCATTTATGCCTGTGAAACATTGTTTACTCCAGCTATCAGCAGTGTTTAATGTATTTATAGCTTTATGAAACCCTGGAAATCAGCTCTCCCAGGGATACATGTTTCATGGAATTTGAACCATATGATGATAAAAGTATAATTATAGAAATCATACTGTGCAAAGCAGATTACAAATGCTATCTATTTTAGGGATCTGTGGGATCCTTATGGTATCTGCATGGTCACGCTCTATTTTATGAGCGAGAAAACTGAGGTTCCAGAGAATAAATAACTTGCCCAAGACATAGAGCTAGAGGTGAAAAAGCTGGAGTTTGACTCCTGACCTGTCTGTCCCTGAGAGCCCCTACTCTCTGACTTTAGAACTGGGCACAAGGAAGGGGGTTGCAAATGAAGGGAGGAGTCTGAGGTGGGTGTTGGCAAGAACTGCACCTAGAAATACTACCATGCCCAGCCCAGCTACCTCTGTTGTGTTAGCTGATGTGTCGGCCATTCTCCCAAGCTAATAGGAAGTTGACAGTGAAAGTAACAAGAAAATTGTGTGGGGGTGGGGGGGAGGGTATTGTTTCAGCTTTCTATAGCAGTCACTGAGTTAATGTCAAAATTTGGTTTTCAGTTGATTCCACTCACCCATACAATTGTATTTTCTTAACGTTGCTTTTCTTACTGCATTTCTGCGGTGTGATAACCACTTAGTTTAGCTGAATATACATTCCTTCGTTTTACCTCCTAACCAAAGCAAGATAATCATATAATTAATAATAATTAATAAGACCTCCAGGTGAACACAAGGACAATAAGAAGTTTCAATTATAATAAAATATAGGAAGTGCCAAGTATAATAAAGAGAAGTAAACAAAATACTATGGGAGTTAAGAGGAAGGAGGCATTATTTTGACCGTAGTAAGTCAGACAAGTCTTTATGTAAAAATAAGTTGGTATTTTTTTCTGGATGTTGAGGAGCAGTTGGGCTTTTGGAGTTTAAAGTTGATAAAGGGATGGGCATCTACGTAGAGGGACCATTTCTTTGGCATCTAAATCAGGACATGTTGGAAAGTAAAAGGGTCACTTTTATTAATTTATTTATTTATTTATTTATTTATTTATTTTTAAAAGATTTTTATTTATTTATTTGACAGACAGAGGTCACAAGTAGGCAGAGAGGCAGGCAGAGAGAGAGATTGGAGGGGTCACTTTTAATAATTACACCTAAGCGGAGTGCCTGGGTGGCTCAGTGGGTTAAGCCTCTGCCTTCAGCTTGGGTCATGGTCTCAGGGTCCTGGGATGGAGCCCTGCTTTAGGCTCTCTGCTCGGTGGGGAGCCTGCTTCCTCCTCTCTCTCTGCCTGTTGCTCTGGCTACTTGTGATCTCCCTTTCTCTCTCTCTCTTTCTCTCTCTCTCTCTCTCTCTGTAAAAAAAAAGAAAAAAAAATGGCACCTAAGCAACAGACCAAACTTGGACTGGTCCTGGGCAAGCCAGCATGTGTTATTATGAAAGGACATAATAGCTCTACTTAGTGCAAGAAAGGGGAGTTGTAAAAATCAAATTAGGAAAGTGCACTGGGATCGCACTGTGAAGGACTTTGAGTTCCAGGCAGTATTTAATAGGCAGTCTAGTCATTGAAAGTTTGTAAATAGGTGGATACATGGTGTAAACGGAACTGTCTTTCAGAAAAAGTAACCTGACAGTAGCGAGTAAGATGAATGGCAGCGGGCAGACACTGGATATTTAGTTGACATGCCCATGACTTCTTTCCTATCTACGAGTCTTAGAGAATTTGTCTTGTCAGAGTTTAGGTAAGGTTAGCCCTATGTTTCATGTATCCATATTTTTCTTGATTACATCTGATAGAACCAGGGTGGACATATGACTTTTGCTGGTCCAATGAAATATTTTCCTCTCCAGGAATTTAGAGTTGAGACAGAAAGCAACTTTTTAAGGTGTAGCAATTCATCCTTTTTGGCATACTTTAGGTGGGCCATGAGCCAAAAGATTGGGTCCTGAGCAAAAAGATGAGTTTAGCCGAGAACTGATACATGAAGAGAATCAATGTTGCAAATGTGCAAAGTGGGAGAAAGGGAAGTGACATGCTGCTCGATGGCTTTGAGATGCTGTGATACCTGCTATACCACATGCTCCATGATATTCTTTTGTGTGATAATCATTAATTTTATCTTAATATGGTTTAATTAAGTTTATTTTTCAAGAAAACAAGGGTGCTCTAAGATAAAAATGCTCTCCAGTAAGACTCACCCATTGATACTGGATCCAACTTTTTGAACAACACAAGACAAATCCCATGATAGCTTTTCAGACATTTCAAGACCAGCATTGCTGTTTTATACAGCTGTTTTATACAGCTTCCTCTTCTTCAGGTTAAATATTTCTCTCTTCAGCAACAGCTGTTCGGTAATCTGTTTCGTGTTGAAGAAGGTGCTCAAAATTGAGTACCCTATCTGAGATATATTCTGATCAGTACAAAAACCAGTCAGGCTATTGCTTCACATGCTTCTTTTCTCCTTGGGTCTCTTGATTACAGAGGAAAGAAAATTATTCACTCTCCCTGACTCTTCCAGTTATGGGGAGGTGGAGAGGACTTGTAGAATATCCTTAGCTAATGTTACATAGCAGAAGTCACTAGTCAGAACATTTCTTCTTGAATGAACAGGCAAAAATCCTCTAGGAGAAACATTTTTTTTTTAAGATTTTATTTATTTAGTTGACAGACAGAGATCATAAGTAAGCAGAGAGGCAGGCAGGGGAGGGGCAGGGAAGCAGGCTCCCTGCTGAGCAGAGAGCCCGATGCGGGACTTGATCCCAGGAACCTGGGATCATGACCTGAGCCAAAGGCAGAGGCTTTAACCCACTGAGCCACCTAGGCACCCCAGGAGAAGCATCTTTTATCTTTCTCTTACCTAAGATGAGGACAGGGTGCTTGAGCGTATAGAATCCCTCATGCAAATATGAGGATGTAGGAAGGATGCTGATGCTGGAGAACAAAAGGAGCCTGGTTTTTAGATTCTATCATTGAGCTAGCTGCCCTCTGTGGACTGACATCACCACAGTGCTCATCGCATGAGATAACAAGATCTTTTTTGCTTAAAGCAATGTAGCATATTTTTTTTTCCTAACTTGCATACAAATATTAATTGATAAACTTTCTAAGGCCTGGATATGATACTTTGGTAAATATGATTTAAGATTATATTGGCTTTTAAACCCTCCATATCATATAAACACTGTAATTCATTCAATTCTAGTGAAATTTCTCCTAATTTTCAAATTTATCTTCCGTGATAAATAATAATTTCTAGCTATAAAACGTAGAATTTAGTTCCATTTCCTAAATGCTGCCTGTTCTGTATACCTGCTTTCCTTCTCTCTTCTGTAAGAAAAGAGAATAATCAACATCTAAAAAATGGATATAAAAATATGGCAGAAGATTTATAAATTGCTAAGGCTAGATTGTCATATAGGATTAAGAGAAAAGCAAATCACAATTAGAACACTGTAGGACCAGTGAGAAACTGAGGATTGCACACGTGCCAGGGCCTCCCAGCCCTACCACCAGGATGTTTTCTAGGAGTCTTGGTGCTGAAAATCTGCCTGGGGAGGAAAAAGAAGATACAGGGCTGGGGGATAACTGAGAATGCATGTTCCTATGCTTTTAAGTATAGAATATTGGTAAATTTAAGTGGTAGGTACAAAGGCATATACAAGGATCTCATATATATATCTATATATAGAATATATATTCTATATATATATATTGAATTCAAACAAAGATCTCATATATATATATTGAATTCAAACAAGGATCTCATATATATTCTATATATATATTTTCTATATTCATATATATATATGAGATCCTTGTTTGAATTCCCCTATGCCTTTGTACCTACCACTTAAATATTCTATATCTATATATATTCTATATATATAGGGGCACCTGGGTGGCTCAGTGGGCTAAAGCCTCTGCCTTCAGCTCAGGTCATGATCCCAGGATCCCGGGATCTAGCCCTACATCTGGCTCTCTGCTCAGCAGGGAGCCTGCTTCCTCCTCTCTCTCTGCCTGCCTCTCTGCCTACTTGTGATCTCTGTCTGTCAAATAAATTAACTAAATCTTTAAAAAAAAAAAAGGATCTCTCTTATAGTCAGAGGATTAAGAGGTGATATTTGAATAAAATCATAAAAGATGGGCATGGTTTTCAGTGGAAGAGAAAAAGAAGAGTAAAGAAGGACATTGTATAGTCAGGATGCTGGGGAAGAGGAAGGGACTGCTTGGGAAAAGTAAGTTTGTCTATCGCTGGAGCAGATCTGCAGTGACTAAAGGATAAAGTTTCAGAATTGGAAAAGATATTAGGAATGTATATATTTTTAATCTGGTCACCTCATTTTACAAGTGGGGCCACTCAAGCACAGGGTAGTAAATGGTACTGTCAACCTCATACCAGTGGTGGGGCTCACTCTTAAACCCTGCTTGCCCAGGAGCAAGTGAGGGCTGTTCTCTAAATCCCTGTAGAATTGCAGAAGACCATAAGAAATTCATAGACTATATTTGAGATGAGGAGTTAAGAAAGTAATCTGTTTATAGAGATTAATAGAATCGATTAAGGGGAGGAACAGAATAGACAGATCGAGGCAGAAGAGAAGGAACCTGTAAAGAATTATTACATTTATTTAGCGAAGAGGTAATGGAGCTAGAGTGTAGCACCGTAATAATTATAATTTTGGGATTATAACTATCATTGCTCACTAGGCAATTCCTGAGGTTCTCTGGTTTTCCAGTGACCCAAATCATCTTAAGGACTCTTGAATGAACTGTTGAATGAAGGAGTAAACAAATGAAGGTTAGTGATTATAGAAATGCAGAAGGAGATTTCAGGGAAAGTAATATTTTTGATTCTCATTCCATCAGCTGGCAGTCAAGCTTTGGAGGAGAGATGCTGAGTTGATTTGCACCTATAGAGTTTGATGTAGAGAAGTGACCTCCACAAGGATTTCTCAGTCAGGCAATTAGAAAGTGAGCCTGGAGCTCTGAAAAAGGTTAGGGCTGCAGATGTACAGATCTATGGAAAAAATCAGAAATATGGTGCCAGCAATTTTAAGGTGCTACATAGGGCTCTTTATTTAACTAGCAAAATGAAAACTGGCCCCACTCTCCTCTTACCAAAGCAGATTGTGCCCTCCAGTGAAAAATTAGAACTTGTCCCCCATTTATTGTGATTGGTCTCTTTATTTGTTTTGTTTTGTTTGAGGACTTTGGTAGCACACATATGAGAGTTTACTGGTCTTTTAATTTGGCAGTTATAGTCAGCTGAATTCTGAAACTGAATAATGCATGGGTGTGGTGGTTATTTATTGGGAACAAGTAATTTATTTTATTGCTTAATTCTTAAATTCTTTAGCATGTTTCCTAAGAAGTCATATGATTTGGACAATTGTTGCAAAAATAAAACTGGAGAACAAGAACTAAACTAATGTCAGTCAGTTGAAGTGAATTATTAATAAGTGTATCTGTTTTTCTAGAATGTTTACTAATAGAAAATCAGTGTCTCCCATTCCAAACTAAATAGTGTGAAATATTTAAATTATTAGTTTGAAAATGTGCCAGCATTGTAGCTTGTATATCTTAGTCCTGTTCTTGATGGAGGAAAGAAAGGGAGAGAGAGAGTAAGTTGGGGGGGGGGGCATGCAGAGAAAGAAAAGAGAGAGAGAGAGAAATGAATTGGAATAATAGAATAGTATCTCAAGAAGAAAGGTTCAGGGAAAAGACTCTATTAATATGTTTTTGCAAGATGGAAGCCCTCAACACCAGCAACGTTATAGCTATTGTCACATCCCAGACATTCATTATATAGAATTAACAGTAACTGTTTGTGGAAATGTTTTAGGCACAGCAACTGACTAACTTCATAGCCCCCAGCCTGTGGATAAAGCTGAGAGCCTTTACAGATCATCCTTTGAGAACCACCACTCTGATGGCATCAACACTGACCTTGATGTCAAGGGACTCACATTCTTGTTAGGGCTCTGTCTGTGGCTAACCATATGTTCTGAGGGAAAGTCATTTAGCGTCTGCTTTGGTTTCCTGTCTGAATACCTGACCCTTCCTGCTTTACAGAGATGTTACAAAATGAATTAGAGAAGGTATGAGGGAATGCTTTGTTTTCTCATAAGAAGGGTGCTCTGTCATTCTAAAGGATTACTATTAATTCACCCAGAATAAAGGCTATAAACTAATCTGAACAATAAATAGGCCTGATAAAAGTGCTCACAGTTTCCTGTTCTGTATAACACAAATCTCTGCCTTGGCTACTATTAGCACTAAGTGATCTCAGCTGCTTGTTTCAAAGGTTTAATCAGTAATTTTATGTGGTCGTGTATTTGGTGATGTTTAAATGAACGTGCATGGAGATGAAACTAATGTTATCTGGGGACAGATTGATCCAGAGATGGGATTTTTTGTAATTAAGAACAGTATTTAATATATATCACCATCACAAGCACCCAAATAATTTTTTAAACAATGGGACAGAAACTGAGGGCCACCTCATGTTGGATTGTTTAGTTTAAAGATTAATCCCATAAATAGCCAGCAATGGAATGTTAGCCTACAAAGGACTAAAGTATCTTGTGGCAATCTTTAATTTGTGGCTAATGACTAAATCTATCCATGTAATTTCTAAGTCAGGAAATCTGAGAAAATAAATATATGAGAGGTTGAAGACCTGAAAATAAAATCCAGGCAACTTAAACCCTCAGCAGTTAAATTTATATTTAACAGTGATTAAGTACCAGGATCATATAAAGAGCTGTAATTTCATCAGGAGGCATGAAAATGGCTAAGTGTTCATTTTTAACTGAACAAAGCAGATTTAGTGCTTTCCTAAGAAAGGAAGAAGGAATTGAACTCTTAGCAAGACACAAATAATTCCAGTTGAATTATGGTGGGTTAAATAGAAACTAATTTTTGAGGGAGTCAATAAAAATAATTTTTATTGGATAGTTTTCTACAATATCCCTCAATCTATAAGTTTGTGATTTATAGGTCAGCTATCCAAAGAATGTAAACAGAGACATTTTCTCCATATACGTCCTCCATTAAAGAGTTAAGATGAAAATAACATTAATCTGACTTTTAGTTTCCAGTTTAACTCCCTCTCCTGCAGCTGATCCAAAACCCAGCCCTCAGGCCAACTGTGACAGGGTCTCAGAAGCTGCTATGTCTTTGCAGGAGTGAGGGGTGAGGTTGCCTCTTTCTGGAATGTTCTTCTCTACATCTGGTTAACTCCAGCTCATTCTTAGAGAATCAGTCACTCCTTCTATTAATACCTCTGTGGGCCTACTCTCCCCTGCATCTCCTGCTACCCCACAACTGAAGCCCCATACTCACCTTTCTGTTCTCAGAACTTTATGCATTTGCCTTAATTTTTCCTATACCAATTTGTTGAGACTTGTCTGGCCTCCCTCTTCCTACAAAGCCAAAGATCAATAAGCTCTATTTTCACTTCTTGAGCAGTGTTCTTCCCTTTGTCACCGGCACAGAGAAAGCTCTCTTTCATTCTAGATCCATGTGGTATTACAGTCTTTGGACTTGTCACCTTGTCTTAGAATCCCACTTAGCCTTTGGATCACTTGAAGCATTTTGCCTCAGTTTCACCCTGAAGTGGATCTTTCTGCCTCCCATCAACTCTGTGATGAGTTTCTGCCCTCTAACATCTAAATTCCATCTTGAGTCCTCTGGACCAGAATCCCAATAAGATGCAAGTAGGGAGAGAAATGGCAATTAAGGCATTTATTGTATTGTTTCATGATAGGTGGTCTGTTTGTCTGCCTTCTCCCATTGACTATAAGTTCTTTGAGGGCAGGACTTATATTATGTTCATCTTGGCATCTGAAAGTCCTGGCACAGTGCCAATACACAGCAGATGCCTATAGAACAAATGAAGTATCTGTGAATTAGAGCATGGTGTTACTTTTATCGTTTAATCCCTACATGAGATAATTTATTCTTCAACCAGGACAAAGTAAGTTTGTTTACAAGGAGGCCAGAGGAAAGCATGTAGATATACCGGTCAGAATGAAGACCTCCTTCCCTCTCTGCTCTTTACCAATGCAAGAATATTACATGGCTTTGTGAAACTTTGAAAAATAGTTGTTCAGTAGACTCTAATTGTCATGTCTCTTAGTTACTTATCTGTATTCTGTCATTGTCTTGAGGGGGGAAGGCTAATCTCAATGATGGCCTCTGATTTTCCTGCCAAGGAGAAGTAGAGCCTGACCCATGAATACAGGTCACTTGTTGGCTTACTGTTGCCTGTGAAGTAGATTTCCAGATGGCAGTGTCCATCATGTTGATCACTAAACCTTAACATAGCATAATGTCTTTAACATGGTAGATATCCAATATGTGTTTGTTGAAAGGCTGAGTGACGATCTCCAAGGTTCTTGTCTGCTAACTGTCTCCTGCCCCAGATCCTCTGCCAGAGGCCATGCTCACCCATTAGGAAATCACTATCATAACTCGGCAGCTATCATGTTCTGCCCATACGGAAACAGCAATTCTGAACATTGGGTGCTGTATCTGGTGCATCTGGCTGTGCTTTCTTAAGCCCATTCCTTTTGAGTAGTCAATGCTCTTAAAGTTGGGTTCCCTCTAAAACTCTGGGTTTCAAGTCAAAGACTGGCTGTCTCTTTTTCCTCTACTTTCTTCCAAAGCCCTGAATTGCGTATTAACACTTAAAAAAAAAATCTTGAATACACTTTATGATGCTCTGCATCTCTTAGCACCCACTTGGCCTGCAAATGTTGGCTGAATTGAATTCAATTTAAATTTCCATGGCTAGATGCCCTTTTCCCTCTGTTCTCCTTTACTGTGCAAAGTGGGCCTCAATGATAGGGGAGATTAACCTGACAAGGGCTAAGGTTCAAGTGCTGCTCTGACATTCTTCTAGATTCTTTATGAACTTTGGAAGATTCCACTTAAACAGGAACTCATGTCCTTAGTAGGAAGTTGTCCCTTTTTACTGAGTTTAAGACTAAATTAATAATAAATTCAAGCCAGATCTTTTTCCTAATTATCATTCTAGGTGGAGGCAAGTTTTTAGAAATGGGGCAAAGTCATCTGAGTGATTTTGTTCACACTGTGGATAGCCAGGATTCCAAAAGAACCAGCCTCTTTCCCTCCCTCCTCCCATCAAGCCATTCCCTGCTGAAGTAAGCCACGGCAGGATATGTTGTGTTGTCTGTTTTGATATAATTTTTAGATCTCTTCTTTCTAAGTTCATTAAAGCTTTTCTTTTCTCCCCTGTAAGTGTACGTTGTTAGCCTTGGGGTTCTGGCCAACTTCCAGTTTGAGCAATTAATTACATTTCAATGCTCAGCCGTCCCTGCAGTTTCAGAAAGAAGGTGCATTCTTTGTGTTCCTCAGCAAGTAACTGCTGATGGTGAAGCAGCTGTTGCTGCCTCCCCAGAGGAGAATAGTTTCAGAAGTGGTGAGAAAGCTTCCTGCCTCTTTGAGGGAGCTGCTTGCAAAGTGATCTGGGACAAAAGGCATCCCTGTGAACGTGAGGCGTTTTTACTACAGTGGCCTCCAAGCCATCCATCATTCCTCTTTTGAACCACTGGCTTAGCCCAGAACAAAATGGGAAGTGATTGTGTTTTCTTGAAGAGCTGTTCCTGAATGTGATGGCTTCCTTTGAAGCCCTGTCAAAGGGATGTTTTTATTTTGTTTTTGTTTTTCTGAAATCTCTTCAGTTCGCAGCCACCTCCTGCAAGACCTCACACCGCAGCCTGACATCATGCTCAGTACCTAAGTGGCTGCCTTCACAGCTAACAAAAGACAAAAAGCACGCAGATACAGATTGTTCTAATGAAATAACTTCAAGAAATGAAAGGTGTTTTGTTTTGTTTTTTTCTTTAACTTCAAATAGCAAAAGCAATTAATATTCGTTGGAAAGCACAAGTGATAACACAACACCCAAATTTACTTGTAGAGGTTCTGTAGAGGTTCCCTGTGACATGATCTAACAAGTCAGAGATGCAGTAAGGGTAGTCGTATCTCGCAAGTTATTTTGGAAAGGTATAGGAATAACCCTTTCTAGATGCATACTCTATGTTTTACTTGGCCCAGACAACAGTGCCTGATGGAATGATAATTGGATGTTGATGAAAAACATCAATCATCGTTGCACTGTGACTCGAGTTATATTTGTTTAACGTTAAACTTTAAGTTGTGAAATAAACCATTCAGGCTAGGGAAGGCTTGATTGCATTTCTAAAACTTCATTCTTTTTACTTATTAGGCAAGAGTGACTCATTCCTTATATCAATAGGGCTTATTGAAAATTCTACGCTACTCCCAAAGGTTTGAAGCATCTGTCAGGTAAAAAAAAAAAATCCTTCCTCAGGTTGTTGTCTTTAAACTCTCTTTCTTAACACTCAGGGTTTTTGGTGTAGCCCTGTTGCTGACATTCTTGTTGTCCAGGCAAGCTGCATTTAGATCACCTATATATTGCTCTGGGATCCACTACCTTTGCATTCATTTCTTGGCAGCAAAAGCCAGTCTCTCTCCATGCAAACAGCTGGTGACACTCAGTCTCCTCCCATGTTTTCCCATCACGAAGGGAAACAGTATCTCTTCCTCACCATTTCATTCTCTTTCCCCTTCTGGCTCATTCCCTTATGGGAAGCACAAACAAATCCTCTTATTCCTGTTTTCACAATCACAATTCAGTTCATATTTGATCCCATAGATCATTCTCACCTATGAGCACCCTTCCTGATTCCCTACCTGACCTTCCTCCGTCTCTATCATTTGGGGAAATCCTCGTCCCTGTCATTCTCACCCATGCAGCTCAGAGACATTATCTGAGCCTCGAGTTACTAATCTTTTCTTAAGTATCTCCCTCACTAGACTGTTGACAAGAGGACAGTCTCCCCAACTTCATCGGGTCATCGTTTTTTGTTTTGTTTTGTTTTTTTTCCTACTTCCAGTGCCCAGCATAATGCCTGGAAAAAGATATTTGTTAGATAAACACAAAAATCATGAGAAACACTCTATGTACTTTCAATTTTCATTACTAAACTCACTTTCTTTTAAAGTGCCAACAATCGAGATATTTAGATTTCATGTAGGAACACAAATTTGGTCCCTCATTTTGAAAATGTCTTACGTTTATTGATTAGGAATATGTTAGGAATATGACAATATATTTTCTTCAAATTTATGTTCTTTATTGAGACAGGCATATATAGTGTGGCTATCTAGTTTTTTTCCCTTGGGAACTACTTGGAAAGTTACCACTGTCTGTGACATCACTTTGATGTCAAAGGGAAACTTATTGAATCAGGCATCATGCAAAGTGTTTTTGCATATTTAAATCTATTCCATCCTCACAATACCTGTGTAGGGTTAATACTTTTAATTATCATTTTACAGAAAAATAAATTAAGCATTAGAGAGGTTAAGTGTCTTGCCAGGTCACATAGCTCGTTCATAAAATTATCAGGAAGATCTTTATAACTCTAAAACCCATGCTTTCTTTGTTATATGAACTGACTTATAAATAAATATTTTGAGACCAAGAAAGGAAGACTTCCTAATTAAGTTCTGTTTTGAATTAGTGGAATCAACCTTCTGATGAAACAAACAATGCAAGCTGGACAGATTTGTCAATAATTGAACTAAAACTTTTGTTCACCAAATTGACCATCACTTTGCGCTGACAAAATCAAATATAATTTTGGCAAAGATGTAGCTACAGGCTGTTTGAACCATATGCGTCAAGCTGCTACAAGCTTACTCATCAATTAAAACCAAAAATTCAAACTGGATGATGTGGAAGGTCAAAGGGTGGGGCCAAGACTGGGGGCGGGTGTCAGAGGGAATCTGTAGGATCCACAGAGAGTGAAGCTTTGCCCCTGTTAAATATTACCCAGTGATGATCCTGAGTATGAGGCTCTAGGAGATTTGTCAAAGCATAGAGAACTCTCACGAAGACAATCCAGTCACTCCAGCTGAATTGCATCATTTCTGCAGAGGGGCAGAATGTCCGGACAATGGCTCTCACCTCATGATACATGAGTATGAAAGTGCTGCCTGTCAGTTTTCACATGGACAGCAAAATATCTTTGTTTCTGCATGAAGTCTAAATTCCAGTACTTTAAAAGCAAAATGCAAAAACACAGATGAAATCAGCAGGAAAAACAACATTTTGGGGCTGTGACCGCATGATACATGGTGTTACATAATCCAATTGATTGGATTTTTCACTTTGTAGTCAGTCATTTTGGCATTGTGTGCGCGCAGGTCTAGGCAGAATGGATTTGATTAGAGAAAACAACTTACAAAGATTCATCTCTTAGTTAGGCCTCATATACCCAGGAACATTTTTGAATGGCCAAGCTGAGACTTTATTTACATACTTATATAATTTTCTTTCATCTTGGGATTTCAAAGAGCTTTATAATGTTGCTTTTTGAGTTGATTAAGCCTCACAACTTCACTAAACACTGTGGTGCAATATTATAGATGAACCAGAGAAGAGGCAGGGTTTCAGTTTGTGTAACTGTGTGGATCTTCTTTGTGCTTGAAACTAGTTAATAAAGAAAGAGTGATGCTACACATAAAGGTTTCTTTTTAAAATGATATTTTCATTTTGGAATAATTTTTGATTTTCAGAAAAGTTGCATAGGTGGTACCGAAGTTCCATATACTTTATTCAGTTTCTCCTGATGTTGACATCTTACAGAACTGTGCCACACTTGTCAAAACTAAGAAATTAACATTGGTATAATACTATAGACTAACTTACAGACTTTGTTTTTTTCACAAGCTTTTCCATTAATGTCCTTTTTGTGTCCAGGGGTCTAATCTTGGATACCACACTGCATTTACTTGTCATGTCTGAGTCACCCCTGACCTGTGAAAAATTTCTCAGACTTGCTCTGTTTTCATGACCTTGCCAGTTTTGAAGAACACTAGTCAGGTGTTTTTAAAAGTGTCTCTCACGTTTTTCTCATGGTCAGGCTGGGCTTATGGGTTTTTGTGACAAACACCACAGACATGAACTGTCTTTCTCATCACATTAATCATATTTTATCAGGGAACATATGATATCAATGTGACTTATCCCTGGTGAGGCTAACCTTGATCATTTGCTTAAGATCTGTTTCCCACATTTCCCTACGGTGAAGTTATTCTTTTTTCCCTTTCTCTACTATATTCTTTGTAAGAGAGTCACTAAATTCAAAACCCAGCCACTCTCAAATGGGAGGGAGAGTTAAATAGTCGAGGGAGAATATCTCCAGATGTTATTTGGAATTCTTTCATAAGAAAGACCTGTCCCTCTCCCCCTTTTATTTACTTACTCTATCATTATTTATATCAATATAGGCTTATATTTATTTCATACTTTGGGTTATAATACAATATCCCATGATTTTATTGCTCACATTGTCTTATATTTGACTATTAGGAGGTCTTTCAGATTGATTCCTTTATAAAGGCTTGTTCCTAAATTATTCCTTAACAAAGTATATTCTTCAGTATATTTTTATTCAACCATATATTCCACCAATATTTTGGAGGTTTTCACAATGCCAAAGGCATTATGCCTTATTTATTGAAGTACCGTTTGCCAGGTCCTTATAGACATTATCCATGTAATCTTTATAATAGTCCTAGGAAGTATTGTTACTCTCCTTTAAGGTATGAGATAGCTCGAGTTTAGAAAATTTAACCTAGGTTCCTCAAATTAGTAAGTAGCAGAGAATTGCAGAAATGTTACATCCTTTGTAGATGATAACTAGCATGTCTAATGGGAGGTGGTATTTTTCCAAAGATTTAAGGATATGGTAATTACCAGTGGGAAAGCATATCTTAGCATCAAACAAATCTAGATCTTTTCAGTTGCCAAGAATTTCCAGTCTGCCATCCAACACACACACACACACACACACACACACACACACACACACACACTCTCAGATGTTTTCTGCTATACTTACCTAGCACCCAGTTATATCAGCTGCAAACAAACAAACAAACAAACAAAAAACCAGATTACACATATCTGTTTGATTTACAGATTAGTAAATTCCTGGAAAACTTTAGTAGGGATTTTTGTCTCATGCCTCTAGTTTTGTGTGGGACTCCTATTTTTTAATGTTTTAGCAGCTAGTTTTCCAATTCAGCTTCCTAGAGGGTGATTTGTCAGCATCCCCTTCTGTTTCTAAGAATGGTCTGTGCCCATGCTAGGCATAGAACACTGATGCATAACTCATGGGTTTTCAAGTGGAATGGCATAATATTCAATTTGCCATCTCTATTAACACAATGGCCCTAACACACACACACACACACACACACACACACACACACACACGCTTATAATTGAAGCCACTTTCTGATAACAGCAGATGTCAGAGTTATGGAGGGAAGGTCAAACTCCAGAAATAAGAATTGATTGTCAAAATGTTTTATGCACAAATGAGGGATGCTACATTAATGCTTCCTTTGTCCCGGAATACGTAAATGAGAAAACTGGTTTATAGGAAAGCAAAAGGAATTTCAGTGAGCTGTAAGTAAAGAAAAATCTCTCACAAAACAGGGAAAGTGGAATGTAAAGCCCTCAGTAAAAAATAAACTTATCTTCAGGAGGGGCCATCAGGAACATCATTTTTTAAGGATTGCCAAACTCAGATAGATATATGTGATCACCTATTAATGTGTCAGACCCTTCCTGGGAATTTTGGAAATAAGATGAAGAATAGGCTTTTCTCCTAAGGAGATGTGAAAATTATTAGTGGAACAGAATACAGAAAATTGACACATACAGAAAATCGATACATATACATATAAAATTTTAACAAATATATGTCTCAATCAGCATGAGCTCATGGTAATAGTCAGTTGTCATAAA
The DNA here is from genome assembly GCF_009829155.1 of Mustela erminea. NCBI lineage: Eukaryota > Metazoa > Chordata > Mammalia > Carnivora > Mustelidae > Mustela > Mustela erminea. Next base: position 95,139,768 of record NC_045619.1, read on the forward strand.
TAAAGTAACTAAAGTAAGAACAACACTTCTAGTGTCTTAATTTCAAAGTACCCTGGGTATTCAAGCGCCGATTGACATAACACTTCTGAAAAATGGCCTCTGATTCAGAGGACTGGGACTGAGTGGGTGTTCGGTTTCTGTGCGGCATTGGGACCAAAGGACAGAGAGCTGATAGCCTGCTACCAATTCTCTACTTTCTATCAGTGAGAGAAATATATACCGACTCACTCGTGGCCACAGTGAATATCACTATTGAGAGAAAGTGTGCCATCAACAATAGGTTTATACATTAAAAAAAAAAAAAAAAAACATTTTTAAGGGCTCATGGAACTTCTCTGTATGTTTCTGGGTTTGTATGAGATTCATGTCACTAGCAAAGATGTCCAGTTACCTGCAAATGAGGAATTCAGTAAGTTGGTATCTTGAAGACCCTTTTCATTCTCTGATTTAGAATTTAAAATTCATTTTCATTCCATTCTTATCCCATTTTTAAATTGTGTGACATGTTATGATTGGGAATTTAAAATGAAAGGTTAGAAAGTGGATTTTCATTAGTGATTTACAAAGAAGAGTAGTGATTTACAGTAAAGGGACAGGGTAGACAGGGATGTAATAAAATTCAATATCATGTAGAAAAAAAGTATGATTTGGAGAGCAAATAAATACTATTTGGTAGAAATATGACAGAGAAAAACACTAAAGGATGCTCTTCCAAAAAGAAGTACCTGTGATTGCATTTTGGGGACCAAATCTCTGTGCTGCCAGAATTGTCAGCCTCATGTTTAGTTCCTGGGTAGAATGTGCCAGTAGTTCAATCATTTACTGGTTATGTGGGACAGAATATTTCTTCAGAAGAGAAAACTGGTTGAATTATCTGATTTTGCTTAAACCTGTAATCTCCTGGATTTCTTCCAGAAACAAAATTAGATGGCATATTTGCAGACATGCTTATTCTTGCTGCCTTGTTTCCTATTTACCTTTTCCAAGCTGAAAGTATATTCAATTAAGCTATGTTACACCATTGAATCATTGGCAGTTAGGTCTTGGATGGTGCGTAGTTTGTTTTAACAACCAGTTTTTGAGGCTAAGCCATTATACCAGGCCAGCACAGACATGCTTCTCATTAGCCCATCTATTTTAAAGGCGAACACACTGTATGCTGAGCTAACTGGATTGCTACTCACTGAAGTCTGTAGCAAAATCATCTGAAAATGGCCTCAAGGGATCTCACTTCAGATTTTATTAAAGTTCATCAACTATATATTTTGCAGATACATAAAAATAGATTAGCAATCATAAAAGAATGACTCATGTTTATTACCTTGAAGAGTAATTGCATAAGACTAAAAAAAATGGAACATTCCTAAAACTTAATGAAGTTGAAGAAAACTACTTCCTCTGTCAAACACAGCAAAAATGGATTTTGGGGGGAGAATACCAGATTATATCTATCAGCTGAGCTATTATCATATAAAAATTTGTTGATGATTTTAAGGACATGAGAGTCAATATGAATCCAGAAAAAATGATCATGTTACATAACTTTTGTCCTTTTGTGGCTAAAACCACTTGCTGTATGTTAATTGTCTTGCAGAAAACGCCCAAGTATTTATGGACAACAAAGTTCAATCCTGTAGGAAAACAAAACAAAATAAAACAAAACAAAAAACGTCAAACCTCTTCATGTCCCTGTGTAGTTATTATGTGCAGAATTGTGTCCTCTCCTCAAATTCGTATGTTAATGTCTTAACCCCCAGTACCTTGGAATGTGACTATATTTAGAGAAAAGGTCTTTATAGAGATAATTAAAATGAAGTCATTAGGGTGGGCCCGGAGGAACATGACTGACCCTAATCAATTACGAAGTGGGAATTTGGGCATAGATACATACTGAGGGAGACTATGGGAAGACACATGGAAAAAAGATGGCCATTTGCAAGCCAAGGAAGAATCTTGTAACATGTCTTTCCCCTCCAAGCCCTCAGAAGAAACCAAGCTGGCTGACATCTTGACCTCAGACTTCCAGCTTCCACAACAGTGACATGACATATTTCTGTATTGGAGACACCCAATTTGTGCCACTTTGTTACAGCAGATCTAGCGAATGAATAAAATAGGACTACCTGAAAATTAGCTGTCCATTTACCAATCACAAACTCCCTGTCTTTTGAAAGATGTTCAGATCCTATTCACTGCTAATGTTTGCCCCAGGAAAGAGAATGTGTAGAGGCCCATATATCATGTAAAAAAGATAAAACACTAATTAGTTGATCAAATAATTCCCTCTTAGCATGAATAAAATAGATTGTTGCATGATAAAGCATTGTTTCTTGGTAATTTAAATATTTAACAATTATAAATCCAGCAAACAAACTGTCAAATACAAATGTTTTATCCTTTTGCATTGACATAGCTTTAAAATGATAATAATTTAAAATATGTTTCAGCTATGGTTTTAATATAATTGAAGTAATCAAGATGTCAGACAAATGAATTTATTATTGTGCAAATGTGGATATTCATTGATGAGCTGACAAAGTTTGGGGTAGTAAAATAAAAACATGAAATTTGTAAGTTTATATTTATTGTATCAAGTTTATTTTTGTCTTTATTTCAGCACAACCACTAATTATTTAACTGTAATCAAGATTCTTTTCTGATTTATGTTCTATTAATTTTTAAATGCACATAATTTGTATCTTCATCGCAATAGAAATTAAACAAAGTGTAATTATTTGTGAAGTATGTACAATTTAAGTACATTACCATCAGAAATATAAATTAAGTAGAATGCAAAAAATTAAAATTATTTTCATGGTTTTGTTCTAAAATATGCAATATCCTCTAACAAAATTAAAATGTAGGCTTCAAGTTAGACTTAGTAAAAATAAAAATCTTGATCTAACTTATTTAAATAAGAGTATTATTTTAAATATTTAGCTAATTAAATATTTAAAAAATAAAAATATTCACAGTTCTCATGTTCGGTGTTTGTGTAGTGAACAAGTAAGGAGTATCGTACTTGATGCATGTCAGATTTTGACATCTGTAGATAGGTAATAGATGTAAATATGTATACCAGTTTGAGTAATATCAATAGTTTAATATTGCAAAATGTTCCTCAGCTGCCAAGTAAAATTTTGGTGAAAACTGTACTAGTTCACACACATTTTGGATTACAAATTGGATCCACAAATTAAAGCATAAAAGGAGAAACAAGTAAGTGGACATTCAGCACTAACTGGGAAATAATACTTAAGCAACAGTCTGGTTCATTCATGCCATTTGGGAGGAAGTATTTGGCAAATGAATGAGTCTCTTTCTTTCTCATGTGTTTGCACCACTTGTACTCTTATTGTACTCAGAATCACTGCTATTAACCCACGTATTTATGGCATTCCTGTACAGATACCTTACCCAAGGGTGTACAACAATCCATGAAGAGAAATGTTTCCCTGCGGCCTGATTTGTGTTGGTTGCAGAACGGGTATATAGGCTTATGGGTTGGGTCCTCATAGTGCTAACTGCCAGACCTCAAGTTACAGAGGTGCTCATGTATTCTGTAATAAGCATATTTTTGCATGTGTCTTGCCTTTTTTGTTATATGTGAGACTTTCTGGAGAGTGAGGATGAGGGTTGGGATCCCTCTGGAATTCGTGTCTACCCAGAATATCAATTATGTTATATTATTTGGAAGTAGGGTATATGCAAATGTAATTAGAAATCATTCTGTTTTTTGGGTGCTGAGTTTGAGAAGTTCTTTATAGATCTTGAATATCAACCCTTTGTCTGTAGTGTCATTTGCAAGTATCTTCTCCCGTTCCATGGGTTGCCTCTTGGTTTTGTTGACTGTTTCCTTTGATGTGCAGCTTTTCATCTTGATGAAGTCCCAAAATTTCATTTTTGCTTTTGTTTCCCTTGCCTTTGGAAATGTGTCATGAAAGAAGTTGCTGTGGCTGGTGTCGAAGAGGTTACTGCCTATGTTTTTCTCTAGGATTTTGATGGATTCCTGTCTCACACTGAGGTCTTTCATCCTCTTTGAGTTTATCTTTGTGTATGTTGTAAGAGAATGGTCAAGTTTCATTCTTCTGTATATAGCTGTCCAATTTTTCCAGCACCATTTATTGAAGAGACTGTCTTTTTTCCATTGGATATTTTTTCCTGTTTCTCAAAAATTATTTAACTATAGAGTTGAGGGTCCGTATCTGGGCTCTCTACTCTGTTCCATTGGTCTATGTATCTGGTTTTGTGCCAGTACCATGCTGTCTTGGTGGACTACAGCTTTGTAATAATAGCTTGAAATCAGGCATGATACCCCCAGTTTTGTTTTTCTTTTTCAACATTTTCTCGGTTATTCAGGCTCTTTTCTGATTCATACAAATTTTAGGATTCTTTGTTCCAACACTTTGAAAAACGCCACTGGTATTTTGATCAGGATGGCATTGAAAGTATAGATTGCTCGAGGCAGTATAGACATTTTAACAATGTTTATTCTTCCAACCTATGAGCATGGAATGTTTTCAATCTTTTTGTGTCTTTTTCGATTTCTTTCATTAGTGTTCTGTAGTTCCTAGAGTATAGATCCTTTGCCTATTTGTTTAGGTTTTTTCCAAGGTATTTTATGTTTTTTGGTGCTATTGTAAATGAAATCAATTCTCTAATTTCTCTTTCTATAGTTTCATTGTTAGTGCATAAGAAAAGAACTGATTTCTGTGCATTCATTTTGTATCTTGCCACATTACTGAGTTCTAGTAACTTGGGGGTAGAGTCTTTTGGGTTTTCCATATAAAGTATCATGTCGTCTGTGAAGCGAGAGACTTTGACTTCTTTGCCAATTTGAATACCTTTTATTTCTTTTTGTAGTCTGATTGCTGTAGCTAGAACTTCTAGTACTATGTTGAACAAGAGTGGTGAGAATGGGCTTCTTTGTCATGTTCTTCATCTCAATGGAAAGACTCTCAGCTTTTCCCCATTGAGAATGATGTTTGCTGTGGGTTTTACATAGATGGATTTTATGAAATTGAGTAATGTTGCCTCTATACCCATACTCTGGAGAGTTTTAATCAGGAAAGGATGCTGTATTTTGTCAAATTCTTTTTCTGCATCAATTGAGAGGACCACATGGTTCTTCTTTTTCCTCCTATTAATGTGCTCTGTCACACTGCTTGATTTGTGAATGTTGAATCACCCTTGCATCCCAAGAGTAAATCCCACCTGATTGTGGTGGATATTCCTTTTAATGTACTGTTGGGTCCTGTTAGCTAAGATCTTGTTGAGAATTTTGGCATCCATATTCATGAGGGATATTGGTCTGAAATTCTCCTTTTTGATGGGGTCTTTGCCTGGTTTTGGGATTAAGGTAATGCTGGCCTCATAAAAAGAGTCTGGAAGTTTTCTTTCTGTTTCTATTTTTTGAAACAGCTTTAGGAGAATAGGTATTATTTCTTCTTTGAATGTTTGGTATAATTCCTCAGGGAATCCATCAGCTCCTGGACTCTTATTTTTTGGGGAGGTTTTGATCACTGCTTCAATCTCATTACCAGTTATTGGTCTATTCAGCCATTTTGGAGAACAGTGTGGAAGTTCTTCAAAAAATTAAAAACAGAGCTACCCTATAACCCAGGATTTTCACTAATGAATATTTACCCTGAATATACAGATGTAGTGAAAAGAGGGGCCATATGCACACCAATGTTCATAGCAGCAATGTCCACAATAGCCAAACCATGGAAAGAGCTGATAGGCCCTTCAACCACGAATGGATGTGGTCCATACATACAATGGAATATTACTCAGCCATCAGGAAGGATGAATACCACCTTTTGCATCAACATGGGTGGAACTTGAAGAGATTATGCTAAGTGAAATAAGTCAAACATAGAAAGTCAATTATCATATGGATATATGATATATATCCACACAATTATTTGTGGAACATAAGGAATAGCATGGAGGACATTAGGAGAAGGAAGAGAAAAATGAAGGGGGGGCGGAATTGGAGGAGGAGATAAACCATGAGAGACTATGGACCCCAAGAAACAAACTAGAATTTGTGTAAAGGGGTGGGAGGTAGGAGGATGGGTTAGCCCAGTGATGGGTATTAAGGAGGGGATGTATTGCATGGAGCACTGGGTGTTATATGAAAATAATAAATCATGGAACACTACTTCAAAAACTAATGATGTACTGTATGGTAACTAACATAACCTAGTAAAAGAGCACACTGCAAAAAAAAAAAAAATCATTCTAAATTTAGGATACACCCTAAATCTACTTTATAAGAAGGGTAGAGGACATATACATATTCAGAGAAGAATTCCATGTGAAGACAAAGATATTGTAGTTATGTTGCCAGAAGCCAAGGAATGCCTAGACTGTTAAAAGCTGGAAGAAGCAAGAAATGGTTTTTCTCTAGAGCCATCAGAAGGAGCATGCAGCTGCTGACACCTTGATTTTGGACTTCCAGCATCCAGAATGTGAGGGAATAAATTACTCTTGTTTTCAGCTACCTAGTTGTGTTATTGTGCTACAGAAATCCTAGGAAATTAATATAGAGTGGTACTGATTACAATGACTCTCCTCTGGACATTGACTCCTGTCTTTCTATAATCAATAAGAATATTCCCAAAAATGTTTTCCCTTCATGTACTCTAGTAATTACATCAGCGTGATGGAATCCCATTACAGATTCACTTGACTTAATTAAATTCAACTTTTTAAGAAAGAAAGGAAGAAGGGGAAAATGATAATTTGAACAATGTTTGAAAGTGATATGTTCACCACTCACTGTGTATATATCTCATTTGGAGTGAACTTCAGTTTTAAAATATGATTCTGTGGCTCTCTCTCAATCTACTTTCTCTGCTCACAGTATCAGCCCCCTTTCCTCTCTTTTCCTCTCCTCTCCTCTCTTCCCCTCCCCTCAAACCCCTCCTTTTCTCTTCTTGTCTCTTTTCATCTCTCTTTTTCTTTTTCTTTTAAAATATTTTATTTGCCAGAGAAAGAGAGAGCACAAGCAGGGGCAGAGGGAGAGGGAGAAGCAGACTCCTTGCTGAGGAGGGAGCCTGATGCAGGACTTGAACCCAGGACCCTGGGATCATGAACTTGAGCCAAAGGCGGATGCTTAACCAACTGAACGATTCAGGATCCCCCCCCACTTTTTTTTTCTTTTCTAATAAAACATGGTTCCTAAGTACATACAAATTAACACGTCAGTGATCAACCAAAGAGATAGTGATCTACCCCAATACTGGGTGGGAGGAAACCTGGCTGCACTGTATTTAGTCTCTACTAAGTAACCCAGGAAGAAAAATGTCATTATTATATGTTCCATAAACTGAATATGATGTTCTGGACCCACTCAGTGCACATTTAAACACCAATTTCCAAACTGACTAAATGATACAAGGCAGAGATCCAGGCCATTCTGGAGTCTGCCATGGATGTTGGTCAAGTCGATTGTTATTTCCATATGCTCACTGTATTGTGAGAATAAATGTTTAGGTAGATGTAGTTCTCAAAAAATGTTTTTCTTTAAATTATTCATGGGCGATAATGTTTACAGGAGAAAATTACAAAGAAATAGAAAATATACTCAAAAATGGTTGAAATATCTTGTGTCATAAAAAACTTTATAAAATCGACTTGAAACATGTAGCCTAATGTTTTAATGTTTTCCTCTCTCCCTTCCTTCCTCCCTTCCTTCTTTCCTTCCTTCCTTCCTTCCTTTCTCTTTTTCTTTCGGAAGTAGGAGGGAGAGTGCTCTTTGAAGAAATCTGTATGGTGGACTGTTGAAGATAACTGGCATGAATTACAGTTCCACAGCCATTCTTTTGCATCTTCAGGGTGGTAAACATACTCTGAGGAGTGTTAGATGAGTGTAGACATCAGAACCACAAGACGGAGGAGAAAGGAGCCCTTCGTGTTTGTAGGCACAATCATCAGTATCTTCAACAGATCCTTTAAACAATATTTTATATTCAAATAGTGTTTTTTCTTACTCTCTGGAATAGAAATAATTTTGGAATGGAAGATCACAAGATTTGAAATCCAAAAACCTTAGCTTGAGTACATTCCAAAGCTTAGTGGATGCTTAGTGTTGGGAAGTCTAGTGTATTGGGGTCTCAGTTTCATCATGAAAATAACAGTTGCTCATGGAAAGATTAATAAGATAGGTTCTGTCAAGTGACTAGTACAGTTCCTAATGTATAATAGGCCCTGGTCAAATGGAATGTACTATTCTTTTTTTAACATTTTGTTTTTATTTTTTACAATATTTACAAATTATACTTTATTCAGAACTGTTTAGTCTCACAGGCCTATTATAATTCATAATAGTGATAAAAAAGAGAAAATCATGTGTTTTGGGGGGTTTATAACATATTAATTTCAGGTGTACAACATAATACTTCAGCCTCTGTATACACTACAAAGTCATCACCATAAGAAGTCTAGTTATCGTTCTTTATCATACAATTGACTCCCTTTACCTGTTTTGCCCAACTCCAACCTCTGACAATCACCAGTGTCACCAATCTGTTCTGTGTGAGTTTTCTTTTTTATTTCTTTTCTTTGTTTCTTTGTTGTGGTTCTTAGATTCCACATATGAGTGAAATTGTATGCTATTTCTCATCTCTGTCTGACTTATTTCACTTAACATTATACCTCCAAGATCATCATGTGGTCACAAATGACAAGATTTTCTTCTTTTAAATGGCTGAGTAGTATTTCTGTGTGTGTGTGTGTACATATACACACTACATCTTCTTTATCAGTTAATCCATTAATGAATACTTGGGTTGTTTCTGTATCTTGGCTACTGTAAATAATGCTGTAGTGAATATAGAGGTACATATAACTTTCCAAGTTAATGTTTTCATTTTCTTCAGAAAAATATCCATAAGTGGAATAGCTGGATCTTACAGTAATTCTATTTTAAATTTTTTGAGGAACCTCCATACTGTTTCTATAGTGGCTTGCACCAGTTTTCATTCCCAGCAACAGTGCTTGAATATTCCCTTCCCCTTTTTCCATAGCCTCTCCAACAGTTATTTCTTCTGTTTTTGATAATAGCCAGTCTAATCAGTGTAAGGTGGTATCTCATTGTGGTTTTGATTTGCACTCCTCATAATGATGTTGAACATCTTTTCATGTTTCTTTTGGCCACCTGTATGTTTCATTTGGAAAATTGTCTACTTAGATCTGTCCATTTATTAATTGGGTTGTATGGATTTTTTTACTATTGACTTGAATCCCTTATATAATTCAGATATTAATCACTTATTGGATATATGATTCATAAATATTTTCTCCCACTCAGTAGGTTGCTTTTTCATTATATTGATTTTTTTTTCTTTTGCTACACAGAGACTTTTTAGTTTGTAGTATTTCTATTTATTAAATTTTGCTTTTGTTACCTTTGATTTTGGAGTCAGATTAATATATTCAGCACAAAGACCTATGGCAATGATCTTACTGCCTATATTTTCTTCTAGGAGTTTTATAGTTTCAGACCTTACATTCAAGTCTTTAATCCACTTGGTGTTAATTTTTATGTATGCTGTAACACAGTGGTTCTGTTTCTTTTGCTTATGTCCATTTTTTCTGTTATTGTTATTATTTTGTTTTTATTCAAGAGCTTGTCCATTCATCATTGTATATTCTTGGCTCCTTTGTCACAAGTTAATTGACCATGAATGTGTGAGATTACTTCTGGTCTCCCTATTCTTTCATTCTTTTCTTTTTTTTTTGCATTTCGTTCTTAAAAATTTCTTTTAATTAATTTTTTATTATGTCTAGTTAGATAACATATAGTGTATCATTAGTTTTTGAGGTAGTGTTCAATGGTTTCTGGCCTCCCTATTCTATTCCACTGATCTATGTGTCTGTTTTTTTTTTTTTTAAAGATTTTATCCATTCATTTGACAGAGAGAGATCACAAGTAGGCATAGAGGCAGGCAGAGAGAGAGAGAGAGAGGAGGAAGTAGGCTCCCTGCTGAGCAGAGAGCCCGATGCGGGACTCGATCCCAGGACCCTGAGATTATGACCCGAGCCGAAGGCAGCAGCTTTAACCCACTGAGCCACCTAGGTGCCCTATGTGTCTGTTTTTATGCTGATACTGTACTGTTTTGATTACTGTATATTTGTAATATAGTTCAAAATCAAGGTGTGTAATACTTTCAGATTTGTTCTTCTTTCTCAAGATTGCTTTGGCTCTACTGAGGGGTTTTGTTGGTGGTTTTTTTGTTTTGTTTTGTGTTTTTGGTTCCATACAAATTTTAGAATTATTTATTCTAGTGCTGTGAAAAATGTCATTAAAATTTTGATAGAGATTGTATTGAATCTGTAGATTGCTTTGGTTAACAATTCCATGATATTCCATGCTCATAGATTAGGTAAATTAATTTATTTGTGTCTTCTTCAGTTTCTTTCATTAATATCTTAGAGCTTTCAGTGTCAGGTCTTTCTGCTCCTTGGTTAAATTTATTCCTAGGTACTTTACTCTTTTTGATGCAATTTTAAATGGGATTGTTTTCTTAAATTCTCTTTCTGATGGTTTGTTAGTGTATAGAAAGGCAACAGATTTTTGTATATTGATTTAGTGTCCTGCAACTCTACTGTTATTAGTTCTAACATTATTTGTGTGTGTGCGTGTGTGTGTGTGTGTGTGTGTGTGTGTGTGTGGCATCTTTAGGGTTTTTATATGTAGTATGGTGTTATCTGCAAATACTAACAGTTTTACTTCTTTCCAATTTGGATGGCTTTGATTATTCTTCTTGTCTAATTGCCATGGCTAGGTTTATTAGTCTTATTTGGAGTAAAAGTGGTAAAAGTGGGAACCTTGATTTTTAAGGAAAAACCATTTTTTCACCATTAGATCTGATGTTAGCTGTGGATTTGTTATATATGACCTTTACTATGTTGAAGTACATTCCCTCTGGACCCCTTTGTCAAGTTTTTATCATAAATCGATGTTGATTTTTGTCAAATGTTTTTTCTGTATCTATTAAGATCTATTGAAATGAATTTTATCCCTCATTTTGTTAATGTGGTGTATCATTTGATTGATTTATAGATGTAGAATCATCCTTGTATTTCTGGAATAAATCCCACTTACTCAGTGTGTATAATCCTCTTAATATATTGCTAAATTTGGTTTACTAATATTTTGTTGAGAACTTTGTGTCTGTGTTCATCAGGAATATTGGCTTGTAATTTCCTTTTTTGTTTGTTTGTTTGTTTTGTCTTTGTCTTGTTTTGGTATCAGGGTAATGCTGCCCTCATAAAATGTGTTTGACAGCATTCCCTCTTTTTCAACTTTCTAGAAGAGTTTGAGAAGGAGATATATTAGATCTTTGACTATTCGGTAGAATTCAGGAGTAAACTGGTCCTGGACTTCTGTTTGTTGTTAGTTTTTGATCACTTATTCAATCTCCCTACTCGTTATCTATTTATATTTTCTATTTCTCCCTAATTCACTCTTGGAGGACTACATGCTTCTAGGAATTTATCCATTTCTTCTGAGCTGTCCAATATGTTGGTGCAAAGTTTTTCAAGAAGTCTTATGATCCTTTGTATTTCTGTGTTATCAGGTGTGATTTCCCCTTTTTCCATCTCTGATTTTGCTTGAGCTCTCTCTCTTTTTTTAGTAAGTCTATCTAAAGATTTGTCCATTTTGAACCAGCTCTTAGTTTCATTGATCTTTGCAATTTTTTTAAGTCTCTATTTCATTTATTTCTGCTCTCATCATTTTAAAAAGAATTATTTATTTATTTTTATTTTTTGATTTTTAAAAAGATTTATTTATTTATTTGATATAGAGAGAGAAACAGCAAGAAAGGGAACACAAGCAGGGGCAAAGGGAGAAGGAGAAGTAGGCTCGATCTGAGCTGAAGGCAGACACTTAACGACTTAGCCACCCAGACACCCAGGCACCCCTATTTCTTCTTTTTAAAAGATTTTATTTATTTATTTGAGAGAGAGAGAGCATGAGTGGGGGTGGGGTGGGCAGAAGAAGAGGAAAGGAAGAGGAACAGGCTCACCACTTAGCAAGGAGCCTGACACGGAGCTCAAGTCCAGGACCCTGGGACCATGACCTGAGCCAAAGGCAGACCTTTAAGTGACTGAGCCATCCAGGCACCCCTCTGGTCTGATCTTTATTATTTCCCTCCTTCTACCCAGTTTGGGCTGTGTTTGTTCTTATTTCTCTGGTGCTTTTAGGTGTAGCGCTAGATTAGTTATTGAGATTTTCCATATTTCTTGAGGTAGGCTTGTATCACTATGAACTTCCTCTTACAACTGCTTTTGTAGCATACCATTGATTTTGGAATATTGTACTTACATTTTAATTTGTCTCAAAACATTTTTTTTTAATTTTCTCCTTCATTGGCCCATTGGTTGTTTAATAGCATGTTGTGAAATCTACAAATATTTATGATTTTTACAGTTTTCTTCTTATACTTGATTTCTAGTTTTATACCAATGTAATTAGACATGATCATATGATCTTGTTATGATTTCAGTATTCTTAAATTTATTGAGGCTAATTTCTAATATGTGACCTATCCTAGAGGATATTCCATGTGCACTTGAGAGGAATGTGTATTCTGCTGTTTTCTATATATATCTTCTGTTTGGGTATTTTCTTATTTATTTATTGAGGTTCTTATTATATTCATCCATTTTCCTCCCAAGTTTAGTGAGTACCTTCATGACCCTTATTTTGAACACTTATCAGGTAAATGACTTACCTTTGTTTGATTAAGATGTGTTGCTGGCATTTTATGTTGTTCTTCTGTTCGAAACTATTTCCTCTGTTTCTTCATTTTCTTTGTCTCTCTGTGTTTCTTTTTAAAAAATAATTAATTTATTTATTTGACGAAGAGCAAGATCACAGGTAGGCAGAGAAGTGGGCAGAGAGAGGAAGGGAAGCAAACTCCCTGCTGAGCAGAGAGCCTGATGTGGGACTCAATCTCAAGACCCTGAGATCATGACCTGAGCTGAAGGCAGAGGCTTAACCCACTGAGCCACCCAGGCATCCCTCTGTGTTTCTTTCTATATATTAGGCAAAATAGCTACCTCTCCCAGTGTTGAAGGAATGGCCTCATGTTGGTGATGACTCTTACCATACAACCTTGCCCTAGCTTTTGGTTGTCACTCAAACCTTTGTGATTGTCTAAGCAGTCTGATTTATTCTTGATAGTTTCTAGTTGAGGTCATGCCAGGCTCTGTGAGTATTCCAAAGGGAGGAATTTCAGTCAGCACCTATATTCAGGCTTATTGGAAGCCAAACCCTCAGGCAACAGCCTTGCAAATATGCAAATATAAACAGTCCCGTGGGACCACAGTTGAAACTGGAGCTGTCCTCCAGACCAGCCAGTTTAGAGGTATCTCCCTGGCAACATTTGCAAATATTGGGGCTCCAGACAGATGTATATGGTACTTTCTGAGAGGTACCAGTAAACAGTAAGAAGGCCAACAGAGAAAGCAGAGATAGCATGCCCCAGCCTACATGCCATGAGAGCTCCTCCATAGCCTCTAGATGTGTGGTAAACATGAAGCCTGCCCCTCGGACTGAAACTCCAAGACAGGTAAATAGGCCTTTCTCACAGGAAGTCTGGAGTTGTGTTTCAGTCTGCTGTCTGTGCCATGCTCTGGAGATGGTAACCTGACAAGAAAGGTCTCTCTGATTGTTTCCTTCCCAAGGGACCCAGAAATGCAGGCTCTCTTGGCCACTAGGGTCAGATGCTTAAGGGACATCCCATGTGTGGACTGGGTGCACCAGTTTGACAGGTCTTGATAGGGTTGTGGGGGAGCCAGGGGCCAGGGCACTTTTGCTTGGGGGCGGGGGTGCTACAGGGGAGTGTGGAGCAAGGGTGAGCACACCAGCTGCAGTGGGGCCACAGGAGTGTGCAGAGCAAGGTAAGCTTGCTGACTGTCACAGGACTGTGGGAAATCCTAAGGGCTGGGCAAACCTGCCTGCCTCAGTGGGGCTGCTGGTGGTGGTGGGAGAGGGGAGGGCAAACCAACTGGTTCATTAGCAAGATGGAGTGACAGTATAAAAATGGCACCTGTTAATACCTTTGTCCTTGGAAAAAGTTCCAACAGACCCCTTTGTCTTCAGTAAGTTCTTTAAGATTAATTAATGAATCTCCTTCAGGTATGGTTTGGTGTGACTATTTCAACCTGCTGTTTTTTAAACTGCTGCTTTTGGTCTGGGTTCCCAGGGTAAGTCTATATGTGAGCCCTTTAAGAGGAGGCTTTCTGTTCCCTACACCTTTCTGGTTTTCCTGGACCAGACAGACATTTTGGGGGTTCCTCTCTGCCAGGCAGGTCCCAAGGATTGGGGTTCCTGATATGGGGCACAAAGCCCTCACTCCTTGGGGATGCAATTTTTATTCGTGAGATTCCTTGCAATTGCGGTCTGCTGTGGGTGGGAGGTTGTGGTAAGACCACATCTCTGCATCTCTTACCCATCTTGATGTGGTCCTTTTCCCATTGTTGTGGAGAAGCTGTTCAGCTAGCTTTCTGGTCTTTTTTCTTTGGTGTAGGAGGAGGTGAGTTCAGGATCTTTCTACTCTGCTGTCTTTGGAACTTACTATGTTCCAGAAATATGTGTGTGTGTGTGTGTGTGGAATATATGTTTGTATAATATGTATTACTTTCAATAGGATTTTTGGAATGAGCAATATCTATCCATAGCAGGTGTATTTTGAAATGATCCTCTACCTGAACTGATTTCGGTTGGTGCTGGTGATTGCTGCTTCTACTTTCAGACAGTTTTGTTACATTTAAAATATTTTGGACGCACAGAGGAAAGTCTCTGTCAAAGTTATTCACTCCCTCTCACTAGTGCTGTCTTCTCTCTTCTGAATGCCGAAGATGGAAATGCCTCTGGAAAACATAACCAGAGCTGAGGCTGTGTTGGCCATGATGATCCACACTTGTTCTCTTTGAAGCAATAGATGTGAATTCATCTGTTGATCTGCAGCAGAAAGCTTAATTATGTGCTCTCTCAGAGTGGCAAAGTAGAGTATATCTGCACTAAGACCAATTAATATGGTAAAGCCTAGTCTATTTGGTTTTTATTTTTCATTAAGAGGCACCACCACTTGCTAATCGTCCCTCGCATCTTGGCCAGGACAGGATGACTTTTACAGGCTGTGTTCAGAGCACAGACAGTCTCATGGTGCATTAGAGACAACCACAGTGTTTAGAAGGCTTACAGCAAATTATTTTCCACTTAGTGGTCCTAATATTTAGGGTTCAGAAAACCAATTAATACAGTTTACTGGTAAAGAAAGGGAATTAGGTAGGATTTAGGTACAAATTCAGCTTAATTTTCTCTCCTCTACTGGTGCAGAAGATAAAATAAATAATAAAGAAGAAAGAAAAACTTAACTGTCCACTGACATACTCACAATCCATCCACATATTATATACATTTTATGTTGTTCCGAGGTCTTAATTCTAATAGAGATCTGGTGAATATTTGAGATGTTTAATATGCTATTGTTTTTAGTCAGAACTAGTCAGAATCTGTTAATATTTTTAGTGTTCTGTTTTGTTTTGTTTTCTCCTTTTACTTCAGTAAGCCTTATTGGTCTGGGAATCTTTCTGAGAACTACATCTTTTAAAGGACTTTAAATGATGTCTAAGCTCAAGCTCCTTTATTACTAAGATCATATTTCATAGGAAGTAGGAATTACTAAAAATATGGAAACTAAAAGCCAGATCATTTTATTTTCATTGTGACTGAAAGATAGGCATACTTTTTCACAACACAATTTGAGGGCCGTGACTAGGACCCATTATGTACATGGTATACCTAAACTTCCAGCAGGTTCATGCTTACATTCTGCTCCTCTGAAAACATACGCGCACGAGACAGAAGCAGAGCAGAGCAGAGAGGAGGGCTGAGAGGACAGTCTTGTTACTGGTCAGGTCGGTGGGGTCTCTAACAGCCTACGTAGTCTTTCTCAGTTATAACATAATATGACTTAGCACTTATATAGCATAGACTGTGTAATAAAACATTGCAAATTTCCAGCTCATTTATCATAAATGATTTACTCATTTCCTGAACCCAGAACAAAACAACACCAACATCATCAACAACAACAACAACAAAATACACTGCAGGGCAGTAGGTGCTTAAAAGCACCTTGAGGGAAATACCTTCATCAGAAGGTCATTAATATGTTGCATACATGTTATTTTTAAAAAATTAGTTTTCCTTCCTGGTCCTGAGGTAGAGTTAGTGCCTGTAACCCACAGTAATGCTTATTACAGGATGCTTCCACTTTCTAGTCAGTTTTATCAAAACACTGAAGTTTTGTGGCTCTGAACTCCTTTAGGTATTTCATATATACCACACTTTTCAGCTAATGTGAACATAAAGGAATAGAGTTACAGAAACTCATTTTCTTCACTACCTCTCCCACGTCTAAACATTCACTTTAAAATAATATCTGTATATCCTGGAGTACACCCTCCCCCTACTCCCTGCACTTATAACTCTGTGTCTCCCTAGTATCAAATTGGAATGCCACATATTACCTATTTTCTCAATGCAGGGTAATTGTAGAAAGATACATGCTATATAACTTTACGCAGGTTTTTTTGGTGATAAAAATTCAGTGTGCTAACAACACTAAAATTTCTCATTTCCTTCACCATACAATGGTTTTATGATTTACACAGGGGACTGGAACATAAAGGAGGTAAAACCATTTTGAATGGATTATAAAATAATTCTCTATGGTAACTAAGGATCCATATGATTCTATCCTTCCCCATAGTAAGATTTCTTTTCTTGTGTGTGAACACTTAGAAAAACGATGCTTTAGTATAAATACAGTCTTTAGCTTTAGTTTAACAGCTGATATAAACTCCAGATCTTTTTTTTTTCCAAAAAGTAAATGGGATAAGAGGAATAATAAAGCCAAAAATAAAATAAAGCCATAGTTATGGGCTAGATGGGTAGATCTTATTGTGTGTTTTTCATTTATTTTTAAAATTTTAATTCCAGTATACTTAACATACAGTGTTATATTAGTTTCAGGTGTACATTATAGCAATTCAGTAATTCCATACATGACCCGGTGCTCATCATAAGTGCATTCCTTCATTCCCATCATCTATTTCACTCATCTCCCGACCCCTATCCCCTCTGGTAACCATCAGTTTGTTCTCCACTGTTAAAAGTCTGTTTCTTGGTTTGTGTGTCTCTCTCTTTCTTTTTTCTTGGTTGATTTGTTTTGTTTCTTAAATTCTACATATGAGTGAAATCATATGAGATTTATCTTTCTCTGATTGACTTATTTTGCTTAACATTATATTCTCTAGCTCTATCTATATATATTGTTGCAAATGGCAAGATTTCATTCTTCTTTATGGCTGAATAATATTCCATTATGTGTATAATATAAATATCTGTATCTGTTTCTGCCTCATCTCTTCTTTATCCATTCCTCTATTGGTGGACACTTGAACTACTTCCATAATTTGGCTATTGTAAATAACACTGTAATAAACATAGGGGTGAATGTATCCCCCTGAGTTAGTGTTTTGTATTTTTTGGGTAAAAACTCAGAAGTGCAATTACTGGATCATAGGGTGGTTCTATTTTAACTTTTCGAAGAACCTCCATACTGTTTTCCACACTGGCTGCGCCAGTTTGTATTCCCACTAACAATGCATGAAGTTTCCTTTTCCTCCACGTCCTCTCCAACACTTGCTGTTTCTTGTGGTTTTGATTTTAATGATTCTGATAGGTGTGAGGAGATAGCCCATTGTAGTTTTGATTTGCTTTTCCCTAATGATGAGTGATGTTCAACATCTTTTCATGTGTCTGTTGGCCATTTGAATGTCTTCTTCAAAGAAATACCTATTTATGTCTTTTGCCCATTTTAAAATTTGATTATTCAGTTTTTTGGGTGTTGAATTGTATAAGTTGTTAATATATTTTGGATACTAACCCTTTATCGGATATGTCATTTGCAAATATCTGCCCCCGTTCCATAGGTTGCCTTTTCGTTTTGTTTATTGTTTACCTCATTGTGCAGAAGCTTTTTATTTTGATGTAGTCCCAGTAGTTTCTTTTTGCTTTTATTTCCCTTGCCTCAGGAGACACATCTTGAAAAATGGCTGATGTCAGAGACATTACTTCCTATGCTCTCTTCTAGGATTTTTATGGTTTCAGGTCTTACATTTTGGTCTTTAATCCATTTCAAGTTTATTTTTGCATATGGTGTAAGAGAGTGGTCCAGTTTCAATCTTTTGTATGTAACTGATCACTCAACACCATTTGTTGAAGACACTGTCTTTTTCCCATTGGATATTCTTTCCTGCTTTGTCAAAGATTAATTGACCATATAATTGTGGGTTTATTTCTGGGTTTTCTGTTCTGTTCCTCTGATTTGTGTGTTTATTTCTGTGCCAGTGCTATATACTATTTTGATTACTTCAGCTTTGTAATATAACTTAAAGTCTGGAATTGTGATGCCTCTTGCTTTGCTTTTCTTTTTCAAGATTGTTTTGGCTATTTGAGGTCTTTTGTAGTTCTGTACAAATTTTGGGGTTATTGTTCTAGTTCTGTGAAAAATGCTATTTGTATTTTGACAAGTATTGCATTAAATCTGTAGATTGTTTTGGGTAATATAGGCATTTTAACAATATTTGTTCTTCCAATGCATGAGCATGGAATATCTTTCCATTTCTTTGTGTCATCTTCCATTTCTTTCATCAGTATTTTGTAATTTCAGAGTATAGGTCTTTCACTTCTTTGGTTAGGTTTATTTCTGAGTATTTTATTAATTTGGATGCAATTATAAATGGGATTGTTTTCTTAATTTCTCTTCGTGTTGCTTCTTTGTTAGTATATAGAAATGCAGCAGATTTTTACAAATTTTGTATCCTGCAACTTTACTGAAGTATTTTTTATCAGTTATAATAGTTTTTGGTGGAGTCTTCCTTCTGAGTGTTTTTATTTCTTTTTTCAAAGTATGTACGTTACTTATTCTATTTTATTACTAGTTCGGAAATATCAAGTATTTGGTGAAGGTGAGTGCATATCTTTCCCAGCATAGTGTGGATTTAAAAGATATTCTTATTAGATTTCTACTACACTGGGCATTAAAAAGTGGTTGATAGCCCTAAGAAATAGTTAAACCATAAAAAAAAGAAATAGTTAATAATTATACCAATTAAGACTTTTTTTCTCCAACTGCTGGTGTCAAAAAGCCAAACTCAAATTAGCATGAGCAAATAAGGGTGGTTTATTTGTTCTTGTAACCCAAATACAGTTAGTATAGTCATGGAACTGGTCTTAAGGTTGTTGGAGGCCATGGAGATCATCACCTTTGAGACTCTTTTTCTCTTATTTATTTTATTTTTATTTTTATTTTTATTTTTTTACTAGTACAGATGGATTTTCTGCATGTGTGGGAGGAACTTTAAATTACATACCTCCAGCTTCATAATCTGAGAAGAAAGCATTTCTTTCGCTCCCAGTAGTAAATTCTCTGGTGCTGAACGTTTCCTGAGCCAGTTACTCACACCTCCTATCTTCTTGGGTTCTGACTGAAAGAGGATAAACAGTAACAACTCTTATGACAGCTGAGATCAGTGCATAGTCAACCATCACAATTAATAAAGTGATTATAGAATAGGCTTACATCGTCCTCAACATTGTCTTATAGCCATCTATGCTTCTACAGAATGCTTCTATGGTCCACGTATCTACCCAGTTTCAAAGAACATTGGAAGCCCACCTCAGATATACCTTGGCTGGCATAAATGAGAGAAAGGGGGAGATATTTTGGGCAGGGTTGTCTGTAGAAAGTAGATCTTATGGACCCTAACTTTGTATGGCAGAAAGGAGAAGGAAAAAGAGATCATTTCATTCCTTAGAGATCCAATAAAACAGGCAGCATGATGAGGTATAAAACTTTATTACTTATTTTGAAGATCAGTCATCCCACCACATAGCCAACAAATGTCAATTTTTGACCAGTTCAAATAGCCAATCCTCCCATGGTTTGGAGGCATGGTAATAGTGTTCCTCTAACATTGACTTTTCATGAGGAGTAGATGTTCCATATCCTTCAGAAATATGAGGAGGGGAAAAATATTTCTTTTTCTCTCTATAAAGAAGAACCCTGATTGGGCAGGTGAGGTCACATCCCTCAACCACTCATTGAGACCAGGAGAATCAGATACTATGATTGATGCAATCTAGAACACATATCTATACTAGTGGCTGAATGGGTGCCAGAGGAATTTTATCACAAAGAGATGTATGTGGGTTTTATTATTCAAACATGACCACCAATGATCATTTTGAGCCATATAGCTCAAAAGTAAGGGTAAAAGGGTAGCTTGGAGTGTTATTTTGGAAATTTCATAGAAGAATCAAGATATCAGATACAAAAATGATTGAGAGACCATACACAAAATTGTCAATGAAAAATGTTTAGAACTGGTTCCACAATTTTTAATCCTCTTAGATGTTTTATGAATATAAAAGTCTGAGGAAAGTGGAAAAGAGAGGAGGATTTGTGAGATTTCTTTGGGGAGAGTGGTTGGCTTGTAAATCTGCATCTTTCACCCAAGTTAGGTCCATGGTATGTAGCCCCTGAAATTGTGGGGGTATTTTTGCTGCCACCTTTCTGGTGAGCTCTGCCAGTGTAAGAACAGGTTGAGAAAGAAAGTTGCTGCTATATGAGGAATTAATGGCGGTCCTCCAAAATGGCTGGTCAAAGGTACATGAAGTCCAGGCAACAGATGTAAGTAGAAATTTGGGCCTGAAGTTGTTTCTGCCACAGGATGAAAGTCCACAAATAGAGTTTGTATAGGCTGGAAAACCAGAGATATAGGGAGAATTGGGGATGACTTGCTGAAGATCTACCCCCATTATGACAGGAGTTGAAGCCAGACTAGGTGGTGGCCTGCACTCCTGTTTACCCATATTCAGTGTCTCTCCTTGCAGGAGGATTATAAATTCTTGCCCTGATGAACTCACTGTAGCCAATAGAAGGTGAATATAGTTGTGTGTCTCTTATGGGCAGACGTTGTAAAAGTCAGTCCTTGCTGCTGAGGTCTTTCTCTGGTGCTTTGATCTTAGAAGAATGT
The DNA here is from genome assembly GCF_009829155.1 of Mustela erminea. Taxonomy (NCBI): domain Eukaryota; kingdom Metazoa; phylum Chordata; class Mammalia; order Carnivora; family Mustelidae; genus Mustela; species Mustela erminea. Next base: position 95,160,900 of record NC_045619.1, read on the forward strand.
GTTGTGATGTGAAGCCTTCTTTAACCAAACTCTCTGAATGACTACAGTAAACAGAGCCTCTTTGTCCACTCACTCTTGAGGTACACAGTTAGTGAGCAGAAAATAAACTTTGTTATCTTGAGCCAATGATTGGGGGGCTGGTTATTTGTTAGTACTACATAAACAATTCTGTCTTAACTGAATCAGGGACCTAGTATGGGAGCCTCCAAAGTTCTCTGAGAATGACTCCTGAACCCCAGCCTTATATATCTGCCAATCCCAGAGAGGGAGGCCATGTACCAGCCAAATAAGAATTCTTTTTTACTATTCCCTCACTCATTCCTCTCCCCCCATCTTGGAAGATTGACTAGCAAGAGGAAGGTGATGGTCATCTAATGACATTAGTATTTTGGATTATTATCTGGGACTAGATAATATAATGACTGAATTGAGGTTGTGTTGGTGACTTAATATGATCGTTGGGCTATTTATTGCCTGCAAGTGATCAGAAAAGATAGGACACTGCCAGAGTGTTGACCTAGTGGTGAGACAAAAACTTTTCCCTACCCACCCCACTGCCACCAATTAAAAAACCAATCTAAACTAAGCAATCTAAACTAAGCAAATCAAAACAAAATAAAACAACCCAAAGCTTTCTTCCATAGAACAGAAATATAAGAGAGTGGGAAGCCATACAAAAATGAGAATTTTAAACACATATTATGAATTGTGCTTGTTTAACATACCAGCTATATAAATAAATCAAGAGTTGATAAACAAATGAGCAAAGTGGGGAGAAAGAGAGAGAGAGGCAAATCAACAAACAGAGTCTTAATTATAGGGAACAAACTGGTGGTTACCAGAGGGGAGGGACCTGGGGGCTGGATTAAATAGGTGATGGGGATTAAGGAGTGCACTTGTGATGAGCACTGGGTGATGTATGGAAGTGCTGAGTCACTGTGTCATACACCTGAAACTAATATAACACGGCATGTTAGCTAACTGGAATTAAAATAAAAACCTCATAAAAGGAGTTGATTTTAAAGTAAAGTTTTTAAAAAAGATTTTGTTATTTATTTTATTTGTTTATTTTTTAAAGTAGGCTCCATGCCCAGTGTGAAGCCAAATGCAAGGCTCGAACCCACAACCCTGAGATCAAGACCTGAGCTGAGACAAAGAGTCAGTTGCTCAACCAACCACCCACAGGCCCTTAAAGTAAAGTTTTAAATTGACTTCAGAACTAAAGTGTATTTTTAAAAGCAAATGAATGGATAACACTTATGTCTTACATTTATATATAAAATAACATTAAGCATTAAAATTTAGATGCTAAGATGATGGTTTGTTTTTGTCAATGTGTGTATCATATGGTAGAAAGGAACTGAATTTCATAGCCTGGGAAGATGTGACCCAGTTTTAAGCACAGCACTGAGAGTCTGAAACTCTTGCAATCTTATCTTCACAGTTTTGCCTTGTGATTTTGGGCAATTCACTCACTTTTTCTATATTCAAGTTCCTACATCATACAAAAAGAAAAACGTCATGAAGTTTATGTGAGGAATATATAATTAATGCCTATAAGAGTCTTGAAAATATAAAATGCTCCAGAAATATTAAGTGGTGAACATCTTTGTGAAAATTGTAGGATTGTTAAAATTTCAAAAGTTTAAATCTTCACTCCTCCAAAATGGGAAGAACTATACTCAAAATAAAATGTTTTTTAAAAATATACCTTCAAACCTAAAAATTTGGTTTTATGCTCACATAGATGATTTCTGAGACATTTAGTCAATTCAAAATAAAAACATGCTATGCATATTTGCAATAATACTGGTTTAAATTTCAAAGTGCTTCCATATTTATTACTTTAGTTGAATCATGAAATTGTAGGTTAGGGAGAAATCTTGGCCAACACATAGTGTACTTTCATTCTCCTTTTTTCCAAATTTGTTATCTGAGATCATGGCTCAATAACTTTATTAGTGATAATGAATCTGATCATTCCATAAGTCCCCCAAGGTAAGGAGGAGATTTTATTTATCTTCATTTTCTAAATAATTTATCTGATGCAAAATATTTTGGAGGTTTTAGAGAAAAGTCTCAATTTTGGATTAAAAAACAGCAATAGTGAAGTGAGTTGGCTTGAATGTAGGGTTATGGACAGAATTGGCAGGAAAACCCAGGTTTTCTGACTCTTAATCCTGGAGTTCTTTCCACTCCACCTAGCTACAATTAATCCTTCCTGTCACATTAGGCCCCCAAATAAAGGTCTGAACTGTGTAGCCTGCAGTTTAGGTTTATATCACATATCTCGAGGCTGGTAGAGTATGACAGGAAAAACAAATGACTGGCTTTGTCTGGCTTGGTACTGTGGGAGTGAGATCCCAGAGCTGTTGGGAAATGACTCAGTTTTTAACCAGAGAGAAAGAGGGAGGGAGATAGAGAGAGGGAGAAGGGGGGGTGGGGGAGAGACAGAATGCTGTCGCTTGATTTGAGGAGTAAGGATGTGTAGATGAAGGACAATCAGATGCCTTGAGGAAATGCTTCAAGTTTCTGGCCTCATTTTCTGTGAAACTGTGTCTGAGACCTAAAGGCAAAGGAGCCCAAGAGAAAGCAATCACAGCAGTCATAGTCATAACAAGTTAACATTTTTCTCTGTGAAGACAAGAGGACATTTGCGTAGAGGCTAACTCTGCCATGTACTTATCTGAGAGAGCGCACAAGCTGGGGGAGTGGCAGAGGAAGAGGCAGAAGCAGGCTTCCTGCCAAGCAGGGAGCCCCGCTTGGGACTCTATCCCAGGACCCTGAGATTATGACTTGAGCTAAAGGCAGATGCTTAACCAACTGAGCCATCCAGGTGCCCCTAACTCTGCCATGTTCTCTCTTCGATGCAGAGAATGTTGTAAAGGAAAGTTAATTGGCCAGAATGGAAAAGAGAAAAGCATTTTGCTGAGGTATGTGGATTACTCCAATGTCAATACTGGCTTGCCTATATTCCACATGGCACAGGGCATTAAGAATGGCTTGTCAGACCTCAGACACTCTACATCACAGGTGAAATCCGTAGTAACCGGGAAGTGAGGTGATCATATGGGAAAATAGGGGAGAGAAGTTTGTAGACACAATATAGACCACCCCACCTACTTTCTCTCATCTGATATGAAGGAAGAACCCTTGAAGGACTAGTCCTAATGATTTAGTTGTTGGGAGGAACCCAGAGAATAACAGCTTCTCAGTGTTTGCCCAGCTATGTAGTACTGGAAGCCTGTTACACCCCATCAGGGATACTCATGGGGATGGTGTGTTGATGCTGATAATGCTGATAACATGATTTTTATTCTCATTTATCAGCAGACATTTAATTTGACCCAAAATTATTTTAAAAATTAAAAACTCTAACCATTATTCTTTCTTAGCATATTGTGAGATTGACTAAAGAAGAACCCTGGGGAAATGAGGGGCTTTAATTTTCTAGGCAGTTAGTAGCAGTTAGTTCTGAAGACGGTCTTCCTCTCCCTGTCTCTCTGCCCCTCCCCCCACATGCTCATGTGCCTTAGTGTGCATGTGTGTGCACGCATGCACGTTCTCTCTTTCTCTCGCTGTCGCTAAAATAAATAAGTAAATCTTCAAAAATTCTGTCTTTGTGTATAGAAGCCATGCTGCTAAAACAAATATATTCTCAAGGGCTTCATAACCTGTTAAATTCCTCCAGGGCCATCAGAAACCTAATGTGTGCTGAGTTGCCTGGAGGCACCTTATGATTGTTTAATTTAGACTTGTTTCTTACTACTTGGAAGAAAGAAAATAACACACATCTAAATCAGATGGGTCATCGTGCATTTTAATGAAAATTTTTTTTACTATGAAAAAAATTCTGATAAAATAAATGAATACTAATATGATCAACAGTAGACAGGGATCCTCAAAGGATTTAGTGTTCTCTGCTCTGGACACTAGCCAAAGAATAGGTAACTAATGTATTAGACACTTTATGGGTTGTACCAGGAGATACGCTTTGACTCTAATTTTAGCTGAATTCGTGCAATTGCACAGTGCTTTTAATTGTCTTTTATTCTGCATGCTTCTTGGTTGCAGATAATTCTGCCACACCTGGTTTCCAGTACTTCTAGACCTGACCCAGTTTGATTTCCTAAGTGACAACCCTCCCCCCACCCCCTACCCCCGCCCACCCTCCCAAGCTCAGAACTCTCTCTCCTACTGGCTGGCATAGTAGTTGAAATTTTTATAATTAAACTCATTCCTTTAGGATAAACTTCACTGTCCTTTTAAAGTAGGAATGTATTATCTGGAGTGGGTAACAAATTAACATATGAAATCCAGATTCGATAGAGATTACACTGTGATATGGACAACTGCCCCTCACTTTCTGTGAATTTCTTGTGACCCTGTCTAAGGAGCAACTCTGCTCCTTAGCAACCTTCTCTGCGACCTTTGCTCACTGCAGTAATATTTTCCACTCAAGTGCAGGAGATATATGAATAAAAGGGGAAGTAGCATCCCTCACCCATTTCCTTTAAGGACCTTGTGAAATAGGGAGAAATGATAAAAACTGACCATTGATAGGAGGAAAGGAGAGAATGAGTAGGGAAGTTTCAGACCACAGATACCTGTTTAGAGACGGCAGGTTGGATACTAGGGAGTGAAACCCCAAAGAGCTGTGTGGTCAGCATAAAAATACTAGGTGCCTTGAAAAGGAGACCTGGGTTTGGTTGGGTTCAGGAGATGGACCTACTTCATAGTTTTGAGCTTCCTTTCAGTAGGCAGAGTATAATAGAACCAGGGGGAGGAAGGAGACAGGGGATCTAAATTATTTATGGGAGTGATAAGACTTGAAGAGTTTATCTTTATCTTTTTTTTTTAGCAGATATGTAGAGACAAGTGAGGAGAGACTGAGGGGAAGGGTATGAGCAACAGAGAGGTCTTAATAGCTTATTTGAGGAAGCAGTGATGTCAATGGTGCAGGTGTGGATCCAACTTATACACCCTGTTCTAGTGCATAAGTGCATATTTTCTTTTTACACGGCTGGGTTAAATTACTTCCTCTAGGTCATCCAATTAATCACTTGGAGAGCAAGGAGTAGAATTCAGCATTCAAGGCTCTCATTTCACATCTGGAGCAGGGAAGCCAGGCTGCTCCTTCCTGAAACACCTCTTCATTTAAAAAAACAAAACAAAACAAAACAAAAAAAAAAATAAACCTTTTGCAAATCAATGAAGTTTTGAGCTCTTTTACAAAGAACTTGCAAAACCCTCTTTCGATTTGTGTGATTTAAAACACTATAAATTGCATTCTGATTTATCTTTCATTCAGCAATTTAAAATATCTATCAAAATTACTTTACCTCTCACCCTCCCCCTCCCAGTTTTCAAGCTATTATTCTGGGGAACCAAAAAAAAAAAAATGAGTTACAGATCTGAGAAGGCAGTGTGTGCTTAACTGCTGCATGACTGATTGTGTGATATATTGCTCTTTTCACTAATAACCACAAAGCAGGTAGAGGCATGGCAGACTAATTTGGTTTATATGTCCAGCTGTAAGGCTAGACACTGCATCATTCTTTTCAGAAACCAGTGACTTTAGGCATGTGGAACTCGTAGTCATGACAACAATAAACCAGCTTTGAGTCTGAGTTTCAGCTCAGAAACTGCCTTGTCTCCATTACTTCCTGCTCATGACCTGCCTTTTCTTACTCTCTGGGGCTGGGGGCTGGGGATTTATGAAAGATCTATTGAACAGAGCTCCAGTATATGTTAAATGCTTAAAATGTCTGGGTTGAAAGTTTTGCTTGCACAGATGGCTAAAGGCTGGCAGGAGGATAGATCAATCATTATTATAGCTAATGACACGGGTATAAGGGCATGCACAAAGGTGAGCTGATTTGGAAAATGGGAAAAGGCAGTGTGAAAACAGTGACTTGGAAGCATATTTTTGAATAACATAAAAATATCTATCACAAATAAAATGTTCTTTTAAACACATATGGGAATTATATTATGATTCTAAGAGTACCTATCCAAAAGGCACACATGAGGAGTAATGGAACAAAAGTTAGTACACAAAGTTGAGTGAGTGAGTGTGTGTGTTTTGTGTGTGTATATGCATGTAGTTTTGAAATCTGAAGATGCTTATAACAAAATATATAAGTGATCATTTTTTGTCCCAGATGTTTAATGGATTTAATAGTGACTACTTTAAGAGACAGCATGCTCAGTGACCGAAGTGTAACACCATTGGGTTCAATGGCCACCCCAGAATACCGGCCGCAGTGTTGGAAAGTTGTCTAACTATACAACATCTCTGGCTGTTCAGCTGTAACGAGAAATGACACGACTTGCTCTGTTGGGTTGCTGAGAGATGAAATGAGATCATGGAGATAAGTGGATGCCGGCGCCTGGGACAGGGTAAGCACACAGTGCTGGGAGCCGTCACTGTTGATGCTGGTGCTATTGGTTTGTCTGGGAATGGAAATCTGTCCTTCATAACATTAAAATGATTCAACCATTCCCTGTTACAGAGACATGGTCACAGAGATTGGAAGACATTTTCCTTGGGAGAGATGTTTTCTGGCTTTGCTATTGTCTGCCCATAATCTATCCTTTAAGAGGGTTAGAGAATTATTGGCGGGAAGTGCAGGGTGTGATTGCTAACATAAAAGATATGTCTGGAGACTTTTGTGTCTTTTCACTGCACATCCCCTGTCCCTCCAACAAGAAATCAGGAATTCCAGCACCATTTTTGTTTCCTATTCCTTTTGCACATTGACCTAGTTCTGTATGATCACCTTTTTTTAAGCTTCTATTTTCCAGCAAGTTGCTACCTCAAATCAGTAGGCAGAGAATAAGACAGAGATCAAATGCTAGAGAGAAGCCAAATGTTTCCTTTCTTTCCTATGTACTGAAAAATTGAATGATTTGCTTTCTTCAGAGATCAGCTTCATGATTTCATGATCATGTGGTTAAACTTCCTCATGAATGAGATGCTGCCCAGAGGCCATGTTATTCTCCATGATGTGGCAGAATGTGAATCACCACGTAGAAACCCAAGAAAGTACATTCAGTTGTCAAGTTACAATTTGAGAAACCATGGACCACAAACTGATTATGTATTTTTTTCTTATAACAGTTTTGTGGTGTTGCAAATAATTGAATTTCTCTTTGCATTGTCCCCAGAATGGCAGTTACAGTTTATAGCAATGTAAAATTATTTTCTGAGATACACAGATCATATTTTTATCTCACAAAGTTTATGAGAGAAACACATTTTTGTATGTTCTTCATTAGTATGAAAGAGTTAATATACTTTGAGAAAAAGAAATGTATTACTTTAGTAATATTAATTTTTGTACATTTTAAGTTGCTTAAAATGATAGGCTCATTAATATGAGAGAAATTTAAACATTAGCAAATAGGACATTTAGAAGTATAAAGTAAATATACATTAAATAATTACTGTACTGCGGAAAAGATGTGATTGAGTGAAAAATTGTTCTGGACATCACAAACATTAGTGAAGTTTCATTACAAGCTTATAAAGGACCATTACAATAACATTACTATAAAAACAATATTTTTCATCCAAATGGGTTTGCATTGATAGTTTTTCACCATCTTTTAATCAGATTCAGATAAAGATGTAGCCAAAGTCTGAAGAATTTTCTTCTTGCTTCACAAGACCTCATAATTTCATAAATATTGGTCCTAATGTTCCCAAGCTTTAAAGGGGATTTTGGAAAGCACAAGTCATTTCTTTTTACAAAGTTAGAATGTTTAGTCTATGCAAAAGATAAATCTTTTGAAGATTCAGAGTCTCTAAATATACCCAGAGGAAACAATTGTCTCCTTAGGAGTTTTTTCCTGGAATATTTCTGTCTCTTCAATATTGGTATATTTTTGTTACTGCTCACAAATGTTGCTGATAAAAGTGTTTCGGGAAGGGGAATTGAAACAATTGAAAAATAAATCTATTTCTTAATATGTAACAGAAGGCTGATTCATCAAATGTGGATTAATGTTTATGATGTGCTTAACAGCAGAAAGCTCCAGTTTTTCTGGTGGACATACAGGAATATTAATGACAAAAGGCCAGATTCTTCCCCTTTGAATTCTCTGTGGATTTCTCTCAAGTACCAGGGCAGAGGTGGAATCCAGGAGTATAAATACAGACTTAGTCAAAGTAAACCTCTACTCCAGAGCTTACATAATGTATCTATTTATACATAAGACATATAAAATGTTTTGAAACAAATAAAATATATAAAATAAAATAAAAATATATATTTAATGATATTCAGGGGTTTTACCAATGAGTACAATCATTCAGTTGATTTGTACTTGCTTAATACCAAGTTATTCAATTCACCAGCCAATTTTCTTAGCTTAGGTTGGAACTAAAAATACCACAACATCTAGTTTACAACAAACTTACTGCAAAGTTAGATACCGATTGCAAAGATTCATCGTAATTTATTGCCAGGAATTGATATACAATAACTGGGCTGATATTTTGTGGTTTATATTGGTATATATTATGATATCATTTCATGTTCCTTTACCTTTTGTCAGAGACTCATTATTTATGCATTATTGTTATTATTATTAGTATTATGCTCTGAAAACTTTCAAATGATTTTCTATTTATTTTTTGTTGTCTGACATTATCACTGTTAACTGTGCAATACAGTTTGTTTTCTTCTCACAGACCTCATCTTTTGTGTATTCTGGTTATTCTTGAACCAGTAGCTTAAGGATAGATGCAAAAGTGATGAGAGTTTGATTTAGCTTTGGCTTTTATTATCGGATACCCACAAGGAAATAAAGCTTTGATCTACTTCCTTGGAAAGTTAATCCTAGTGATTATGTGGAGATGTGTGCACTGGTAGCTACAGGGATATACATCTTTAATCTCTTGGTGTTGAATACTTAATCCAGTTTGGATTCTTGGCAAGGAGATTTAAAGAAAGAACAAAATAATTACACTCTTCGTGGGCTTTGTTTTCTGGAATGAATATTTGGTAGCTCTGCCTGCTCTTTTTCAGTTTAACAAGCATGCTTAGGAAAAGAGACTGAGGCTTACATAGAGAGATGTAAAAATTGATGATTTTTGTGGTTCTCAATAGGTCAATTTTTAAGCAAGTCTATTAACTATGGGGCAGTTTGGGCAGGGTGTTTATTATTCAGCGTGTGTATTTTGGCAGAGTGAAAGCTGAATAGAGAATATGTTATTTTCCATGGAAAAATTTAAACATTATTCTAGAACTGGAACCACTATTATTAAAAAGTGCTCATCTTCCTTTATTCATAGAAACTTTATATGCTGGTGTTGGCCATAAGACAGCCACTAAATTTAAATATAACACAGCTTCATTAGAAAATGTACTTAAGCCAAACACATTTATTTTCAAATTGCTATTCCATTTTATTGAGAAACTCTGTTAGGTTAAAATATATTTAAATCAATTTTGTTAAATAATCCATTTGTTAAGATAATATATATTATCTTTCAATTTACATTACCCATTATAATCATTTACAAACTACATGTCAAAAAGGAAAACAAAAAATAACCAAAATCTCATCAACCTTACATAAATATTCAACATTCATGATGTTCATATACAAGTTAGTATCCTTTTAAATTAACAGTATTTGTGATTTCTTTCACATTCTTCCTTATTAAGTATAAATATAATCTTATACTTGTATAATGTGCCACTGAGTATACCATCATAATTCACTAAACTACACTCCACTTTTCTTCTTCTATTGTGAATAATACCAGAATTACATGTATTGAACCCTGAAGTGTTGGCAAAAGAAATAATGTCATTTTATTATTAAATCTTCATTCTTGATTAAAATGTTATAAGTAGACCTGTTAGAAATTAATCCTGATATCAGAACAAAGATAAGTAAGATTTTTGTATAGGTCTCACTGATTTTCAACCCAATAATTAATAGTTCTAAATAAATGGCTATATAAAACAAATTTTAAATTGTGAGATTATCCCTTAGAAGTAGTATTTGGTCAGTGATATATTAGCAGCTTAATAGTAATTCAGATTTAGCCATATAAGTTAGTTTGTCACAGAGGTGGCCTAATCCAACATCCCTTCCTTAAGTGTAATTCTTGTCTCTTCTGTGGTTGTGACCCCCATATTTTGTGGCCTTTTTTATTAACTTGTAAAAGTACATGCTCCAAGTGAGGTAAGATTTAATCTTCAGAACTTGTCTTAGTAATATATGAATGGCAACCAGGCAATAATTGAATAAAGCTTTCTGCATCATTTGAGGGAAGACATATTTGATTTTATATTGTGTAAAAATGTACTATTTAGGAATTCCTAAAACATTCCCTGAAAAAATGTGCCATGGTTTACATGCATCCAAACCAAGTTTTCATAGAACAGCCAAAGATTTTTTTTAACATTAGTATATACAATTTAAGAATATAATTTGGGTTTTTATAAATCCCTCCAAAGAAGAAGTCAACTAGGTATTTAAATTGTCCCTGTTTTGTTTTTGAAATGAATTGACAGAATGTCCTGGCATTAGGTACACAAAGGATAAATTTTGTTTGTAATCGGCTGTAAATATTCCTTATCTTACATATCTTTGCTTCCTGTACTTTACCTGCTCTGCTCAATGACAATTATAGGGCTGGGGGACTTGGTACTTTCTCTGTTTATTATACAGGAACTTTCTCAAGACTACGGAGAATAAAATACTCAAGCAGAATTTTTTATTTGGCATGAAACCTTCTCCCCTACTTCCTTTTGCAAGCTAACCTCAAAACTGTAGGTGACACCTGGCTGAGGCAAAATTGCTTCCTTTTTCTCTTGATCCCCTGGCTATTGGTGTACATGTAAGAAAGTTGTGTGGCAGTGGCAGAGAAGAGGAAGCTGGTAGGGAATGAGCCCTCATGCGTGGAGAAGAGAAACAAGATTAACCTCATTCCCTGGAAGTATGTGCACTTCTTCAATACAGAAAAATCAGTTCATTGATTAGGTGAGTTCCGATCCTTGCAACCCAACCTTTTGGAGTGGTTTTTATAGTGGTTCTTTGGGTATTTTTTTTTCTTGTCCATATATTGCAAAAGCTTTAGTGTACCCAGATTTCCAGGTTAATTCTATGAGAATTTACTACATCAGTGTCACTGAGCATGGGGTTTCAATTCCCATATGGGTCCTAGAACTGTTTGTTAGTAATTCAGGACAAGATAAGGGGTTGGAGCCAGACTGTCAATCAGCCAAGTTGCTAAGTACACTGTTTAGTTCATCTGATGCTTTTTATGTAGCAAGACTTTCTTGATTATTCCTGGAGTGCTGGTAATAAACGGTTCAAAGACAGACTACTTCAAGTAGCAGTCATTTAGATATTTCTTTCTGACTTTGTATTAATGTTAAATATGTAAAATCATTTAAGTACTTGATGTGAAAATGAGTGTTTGCTGATAAAATTGAACAGCTGCATAGGTGGGGGCCGGGGGGGAGGCAGGATGTCAGAGAAACCGGAACTTTGTTTGGACTGTCATTTACCAGTTATGTGACCTAAAGTGAGTCATTTAATCTCTGTGAGTTTGAGTTTTTCTCATTTGCAAAAATGACCTGGAATTGCTCTGGATTAAATATTTTAATGAAATGTCACAAATTTAAAGAAACTGAGGCACTGATGCATCACATTCTCATATCTAGACCTATGTTGTTAGCATATGAAAACTGACTATTGATTAAATAAGACAAGGGGTACCTGGGTGGCTCAGTCAGTTAAGCATCCGCCTTCAGCTCAGGTTATGATCTCAAGGTCCTTGGATGAAGCCCTGAGACACACATAAGGCTCCCTGCTCAGGGGCCAGTCTGCTCCCCCCCCCCCCCACCGCCCACCTGCCACTTCCCGGCTTGTGCTCGCTCTCTCTCTCTTTCATAAAATAAAAATAAATAAAATCTTTAAATGAGACAAGTGCTCGGCATGTTAATTTTAAAAATTCAACTTGGACAACACCACATCTCTTCTCCCTTGAATATTTCCCTTGTTTAAACACACACACTTTGGTCTTTGATAAAGTCTTCTTCTGTGGCCAGAGTGTGTCTTCACTGCATATAGTAATAGTCTGGAATTCAAACTTTGGACTAAGAAATACACTTTAGCTAAATTGCTGATTTACCATGACAACATTCCTTTTCTCTTCTGTACAGTCACAAGAGCTAGCAGCCTTTATTTTTTATTTTTTATTTGTTATAATATTTAATCTATAGGAGAATACATTTTAAATTGTCAACTTTTTCCTGCACTTGTATATATGGCAAGAATTTACTCATTCTTTTTCATGACAAAAACATTATAAATAGATACTGCAGATATTTTAGGAATTGTTCAAACTCTTGTCCATGAGAAGAGTAAAACTAAGTACAATGAAAAAAAATTAAGGAAATATATTTTCCTAGGAATGAAAATGGCATCAAAAGTGAATGGGAGGGAGGAGTCAAGATGGCGGAGAAGTAGCAGGCTGAGACTACTTCAGCTAGCCGAAGATCAGCTAGATAGCTTATCTAAAGATTGCAAACACCTGAAAATCCATCTGCAGATCGAAGAGAAGAAGAACAGCAATTCTGGAAACAGAAAAACAACCATTTTCTGAAAGGTAGGACTGGCGGAGAAGTGAATCCAAAGCGACGGGAAGATAGACCCCGGGGGGAGGGGCCGGCTCCCGGCAAGCGGCGACGCAACAGCGCACAAAATCAGGACTTTTAAAAGTCTGTTCCGCTGAGGGACATCGCTCCAGAGGCTAAACCGGGGCGAACCCCACGCGGGGTCAGCATGGCCTCAGGTCCTGCAGGGTCACAGAAGGATCGGGGGTGTCTGAGTGTCGCAGAGCTTGTGGGTATTGGAATGGGAAAGCCGGCTACAGAGACAGAGCCGACAGTAAGCTCACAGCTCGGTGTTACCTTCAACCGGTCACAGGCTCGGTGAGCTCGGAGCGCGGCCGCAGGTCAGGCAAACGGGAGTAACTGGGCACTGTTCTCTGAGGGCGCACTGAGGAGTGGGGCCCTTGGCTCTCGGCTCCTCCAGGCCAGAGACCAGGAGGCCGCCATTTGTATTCCCATCCTCCCGAACTCTACAGAAAGCGCTCAGGGAACAAAAGCTCCTGAAAGCAAACCTGAGCGGATTACTCACCCCGGCCCCTGATAAGGGCGGTGCAATTCCGCCTGGGGCAAAGACACTTGAGAATCACTAGAACAGGCCCCTCCCCCAGAAGATCATCAAGAAATCCAGCCGAGACCAAGTTCACCTACCAAGGACTGCGGTTTCAATACCAAGGAGAGCAGCAGAATTCCAGAGGAGGAGAAAGCAAAGCACGGAACTCATGGCTTTTTCCCTGTGATTTTTTTTAGTCTTGCAGTTAATTTAAATTTTTTCTTTTTCATTTTTTGTTTTTTTACTCGCCTTCTGGAAAAAAATTTTTTTTTAACTTTTACCTTTTTCTTCTTTAACGTTTTTTAACTAGTTTATCTAATATATATATTTTTTCTTTTTTATATTTTTCTTATTTGTTTTCTTTTTTTTTTAATTCTCTTCTTTTTTTTTTTCTTTCTTCCTTTTTGAACCTCTTTTTGTCCCCTTTCTCCCCCCTCACGATTTGGGATCTCTTCTAATTTGGTTAAAGCATATTTTCCTGGGGTTGTTGCCACCCTTTTAGTATTTTACTTGCTCCTTCATATATTCTTATCTGGACAAAATGACAAGACGGAAAAATTCAACACAAAAAAAAGAACAAGAGGCAATACCGAAGGCTAGGGACCTAATCAATACAGACATTGGTAATATGTCAGATCTAGAGTTCAGAATGACAATTCTCAAGGTTCTAGCCGGGCTCGAAAAAGGCATGGAAGATATTAGAGAAACCCTCTCGAGAGATATAAAAACCCTTTCTAGAGAAATAAAAGAACTAAAATCTAACCAAGTTGAAATCAAAAAAGCTATTAATGAGGTGCAATCAAAAATGGAGGCTCTCACTGCTAGGATAAATGAGGCAGAAGAAAGAATTAGTGATATAGAAGACCAAATGACAGAGAATAAAGAAGCTGAGCAAAAGAGGGACAAATAGCTACTGGACCACGAGGGGAGAATTCGAGAGATAAGTGACACCATAAGACGAAACAACATTAGAATAATTGGGATTCCAGAAGAAGAAGAAAGAGAGAGGGGAGCAGAAGGTATACTGGAGAGAATTATTGGGGAGAATTTCCCCAATATGGCAAAGGGAACGAACATCAAAATTCAGGAGGTTCAGAGAACGCCCCTCAAAATCATAAGAATAGGCCCACACCCCGTAACCTAATAGTAAAATTTACAAGTCTCAGTGACAAAGAGAAAATCCTGAAAGCAGCCCGGGAAAAGAAGTCTGTAACATACAATGGTAAAAATATTATAATGGCAGTGGACTTATCCACAGAGACCTGGCAGGCCAGAAAGAGCTGGCATGATATTTTCAGAGCACTAAACGAGAAAAACATGCAGCCAAGAATACTATATCCAGCTAGGCTATCATTGAAAATAGAAGGAGAGATTAAAAGCTTCCAGGACAAACAAACACTGAAAGAATTTGCAAACACCAAACCAGCTCTACAGGAAATATTGAAAAGGGTCATCTAAGCAAAGAGAGAGCCTACAAGTGGTAGATCAGAAAGGAACAGAGACCATATACAGTAACAGTCACCTTACAGGCAATACAATGGCACTAAATTCATATCTCTCAATAGTTACCCTGAATGTTAATGGGCTAAATGCCCCTGTCAAAAGACACAGGGTATCAGAATGGATAAAAAAACAAAACCCATCTATATGTTGCCTCCAAGAAACTCATTTTAAGCCCGAAGACACCTCCAGATTTAAAATGAGGGGGTGGAAAAGAATTTACCATGCTAATGGACATCAGAAGAAAGCAGGAGTGGCAATCCTTATATCAGATCAATTAGATTTTAAGCCAAAGACTATAATAAGAGATGAGGAAGGACACTATATCATACTCAAAGGGTCTGTCCAACAAGAAGATTTAACAATTTTAAGTATCTATGCCCCCAACGTGGGAGCAGCCAACTATATAAACCAATTAATAACAAAATCAAAGAAACACACAAACAATAATACAATAATAGTAGGGGACTTTAACACTCCCCTCACTGAAATGGACAGATCATCCAAGCAAAAGATCAGCAAGGAAATAAAGGCCTTAAACGACACACTGTACCAGATGGACATCACAGATATATTCAGAACATTTCATCCCAAAGCAACAGAATACACGTTCTTCTCTAGTGCACATGGAACATTCTCCAGAATAGATCACATCCTCGGTCCTAAATCAGGACTCAACCGGTATCAAAAGATTGGGATCATTCCCTGCATATTTTCAGACCACAATGCTTTAAAGCTAGAACTCAACCACAAAAGGAAGTTTGGAAAGAACCCAAATACATGGAGACTAAACAGCATCCTTCTAAAGAATGAATGGGTCAACCGGGAAATTAAAGAAGAATTGAAAAAAATCATGGAAACAAATGATAATGAAAATACAATGGTTCAAAATCTGTGGGACACAACAAAGGCAGTCCTGAGAGGAAAATATATAGTGGTACAAGCCTTTCTCAAGAAACAAGAAAGGTCTCAGGTACACAACCTAACCCTACACCTAAAGGAGCTGGAGAAAGAACAAGAAAGAAACCCTAAGCCCAGCAGGAGAAGAGAAATCATAAAGATCAGAGCAGAAATCAATGAAATAGAAACCAAAAAAACAATAGAACAAATCAATGAAACTAGGAGCTGGTTCTTTGAAAGAATTAATAAAATTGGTAAACCCCTGGCCCGACTTATCAAAAAGAAAAGAGAAAGGACCCAAATAAATAAAATCATGAATGAAAGAGGAGAGATCACAACTAACACCAAAGAAATACAAACTATTATAAGAACATACTATGAGCAACTCTACGCCAATAAATTTGACAATCTGGAAGAAATGGATGCATTCCTAGAAACATATAAACTACCACAACTGAACCAGGAAGAAATAGAAAGCCTGAACAGACCCATAACCAGTAAGGAGATTGAAACAGTCATTAAAAATCTCCAACAAACAAAAGCCCAGGGCCAGACGGCTTCCCAGGGGAATTCTACCAAACATTTAAAGAAGAACTAATTCCTATTCTCCTGAAACTGTTCCAAAAAATAGAAATGGAAGGAAAACCTCCAAACTCATTTTATGAGGCCAGTATCACCTTGATCCCAAAACCAGACAAGGATCCCATCAAAAAAGAGAGCTATAGACCAATATCCTTGATGAACACAGTTGCGAAAATACTCAACAAAATACTAGCCAATAGGATTCAACAGTACATTAAAAGGATTATTCACCACGACCAAGTGGGATTTATTCCAGGGCTGCAAGGTTGGTTCAACATCCGCAAATCAGTCAATGTGATACAACACATCAATAAAAGAAAGAACAAGAACCATATGATACTCTCAATAGATGCTGAAAAAGCATTTGACAAAGTACAGCATCCCTTCCTGATCAAAAGTCTTCAAAGTGTAGGGATAGAGGGCACATACCTCAATATCATCAAAGCCATCTATGAAAAACCCACCGCAAATATCATTCTCAATGGAGAAAAACTGAAAGCTTTTCCGCTAAGGTCAGGAACACGGCAGGGATGTCCATTATCACCACTGCTATTCAACATAGTACTAGAAGTCCTAGCCTCAGCAATCAGACAACAAAAGGAAATTAAAGGCATCCAAATCGGCAAAGAAGAAGTCAAATTATCACTCTTCGCAGATGATATGATACTATATGTGGAAAACCCAAAACTCCACTCCAAAACTGCTAGAACTTATACAGGAATTCAGTAAAGTGTCAGGATATAAAATCAATGCACAGAAATCAGTTGCATTTCTCTACACCAACAGCAAGACAGAAGAAAGAGAAATTAAGGAGTCAATCCCATTTACAATTGCACCCAAAACCATAAGATACCTAGGAATAAACCTAACCAAAGAGGCATAGAATCTATACTCAGAAAACGATAAAGTACTCATGAAAGAAATTGAGGAAGACACAAAGAAATGGAAAAATGTTCCATGCTCTTGGATTGGAAGAATAAATATTGTGAAAATGTCTATGCTATCTAAAGCAATCTACACATTTAATGCAATTCCTATCAAAGTACCATCCATCTTTTTCAACAAAATGGAACAAATAATTCTAAAATTTATATGGAACCAGAAAAGACCTCGAATAGCCAAAGGGATATTGAAAAAGAAAGCCAATGTTGGTGGCATCACAATTCCGGACTTCAAGCTCTATTACAAAGCTGTCATCATCAAGACAGCATGGTACTGGCACAAAAACAGACACATAGATCAATGGAACAGAATAGAGAGCCCAGAAATAGACCCTCAACTCTACAGTCAACTAATCTTCGACAAAGCAGGAAAGAATGTCCAATGGAAAAAAGACAGCCTCTTCAATAAATGGTGCTGGGAAAATTGGACAGCCACATGCAGAAAAATGAAATTGGACCATTTCCTTACACCACACACAAAAATAGACTCAAAATGGATGAAGGACCTCAATGTGCGAAAGGAATCCATCAAAATCCTTGAGGAGAACACAGGCAGCAACCTCTTTGACCTCAGCCGCAGCAACATCTTCCTAGGAACAATGCCAAAGGCAAGGGAAGCAAGGGCAAAAATGAACTATTGGGATTTCATCAAGATCAAAAGCTTTTGCACAGCAAAGGAAACAGTTAACAAAATCAAAAGACAACTGACAGAATGGGAGAAGATATTTGCAAACGACATATCAGATAAAGGACTAGTGTCCAGAATCTATAAAGAACTTAGCAAACTCAACACCCAAAGAACAAATAATCCAATCAAGAAATGGGCAGAGGACATGAACAGACATTTCTGCAAAGAAGACATCCAGATGGCCAACAGACACATGAAAAAGTGCTCCATATCTCTCGGCATCAGGGAAATACAAATCAAAACCACAATGAGATATCACCTCACACCAGTCAGAATGGCTAAAATCAACAAGTCAGGAAATGACAGATGCTGGCGAGGATGCGGAGAAAGGGGAACCCTCCTACACTGTTGGTGGGAATGCAAGCTGGTGCAGCCACTCTGGAAAACAGCATGGAGGTTCCTCAAAATGTTGAAAATAGAACTGCCCTATGACCCAGCAATTGCACTATTGGGTATTTACCCTAAAGATACAAACGTAGTGATCCAAAGGGGCACGTGCACCCGAATGTTTATAGCAGCAATGTCCACAATAGCCAAACTATGGAAAGAACCTAGATGTCCATCAAGAGATGAATGGATCAAGAAGATGTGGTATATATACACAATGGAATACTATGCAGCCATCAAAAGAAATGAAATCTTGCCATTTGCGACAACATGGATGGAACTAGAGCGTATCATGCTTAGCGAAATAAGTCAAGCAGAGAAAGACAACTATCATATGATCTCCCTGATATGAGGAAGTGGTGATGCAACATGGGGGCTTAAGGGGGTAGGAGAAGAATCAATGAAACAAGATGGGATTGGGAGGGAGACAAACCATAAGTGACTCTTGATCTCACAAAACAAACTGAGGGTTGCTGGGGGGAGGGGGTTTGGGAGAAGGGGGTGGGATTATGGACATTGGGGAGGGTATGTGCTTTGGTGAGTGCTGTGAAGTGTGTAAACCTGGTGATTCACAGACCTGTACCCCTGGGGATAAAAATATATGTTTATTAAAAAAAAAAAGTGAATGGGAATAAAGATACTTTTTTAAAAAAGTGAATGGGGAAATCAAAAGTGTTTTGGGTAAAGCTTGCAACATTAGCCAAAAACAAAACAAAACAAAACAAAACAAAAACTCCACCCAACATATATTAATTTTCTCCTTCTAATTAAACAGGCTAATCATTCATTATGCTGGTCAACTCACATCCCTCTATTTGCAGAGTAGAGGGAGATTTTTTCCTGGTGTGTGTGTATGTGTGTGTGTGTGTGTGTGTGTGTGTGTGTGTGTGCCTGCATGAACACATGCATGTGTGTGTATGTGTGTTTTGCCATTATTTTGCTCCTTCCATTTTTCTCAGTCACCATCCTCTGGGTTTATTGCATTAGAGTCTCCTTAGCACTTCATTCCAGATAACACCATGGTATTATAGTATTGAGATATTTCTCAGCTTCTTTTCACTCACTTCTCTAGCATCTTGTAACTCAAAGTAGACCATGACCATTACTCTTTTTCTTTACATTTGAAGTTAACTAGCCATCATCAATTATGTTTACTGCTTTATTTGGGTAGGATAGGTGCACAAATAAATATTTGTTACATTGCTTTATTGAAATACAGTCTGCCAGGAGCTGGGCCAGTTGCTTCTCTCATTATATCTATTTCTTAACACTTTAGTTGGATGGGATTGCTATCTCCCTTAGACTCCTAGCACTTTCTTTGAACATGTCTTGAATATAACAGTGTAGGCTTTGTTGTTAGACAGATTAAAGTTCAGACTCTGGTTCCTACCTAACTATATAACCTTGAGCAAGTTGCTTAATCTCTCAGGAACCCACTTTTTTCTACCAAGTGAGGATGATCATGTCTACACTATGAAGTTTTTATGATGATTACATGGTGTAACATGTATGCAAAGTATCGTGCTTTTAGTAAGTATTTAATAATAAGAACTAAGACTTGTATCATACTTCTGTGTTCTAAGTGTTGTTTTAAATTCTTTATGTCGATTAACTCTTTGGTTTCTCACTACAACACAGTGACATAGACACTCTTCTCCCCATTTTGCAGATGAAGAAACTAAAGCTTGGAAGGGCTAATTATTTTTTTAAGGACCCAGAACTGGCAAGATGACACCAGGGTGCCTGGTTTCCGCACTAGTCACTTCACTATGCAGCTTCTCCGCACATGTGTACTGTTCTCTCCTTGCTGTTAGGAAGGAGACAATGTAATGGAAAGAGTTGTAAACCTGTATTCTACACCTAGATTATCAGCAGCTCTTTACTCATGGGCAGTCACTTATTCTCTTTATGATGTAATTTTTATCTATAAAACAAAAGAATTGTGAGACAACCTCTTTTTGTCTTCGGAGCGCACTTTTCATTAGGGAATTGCCCCTCCTCCAACCTATTCCAGAGGGACTGTCGGTCTCATAGTCACCAGCTTCCTTACTACAGGGCTCCAGAGTTTTCCATATCCCCATGCAAGGTGATGGCCCATGATTAAGCACTTAAACTAAGCAAGGTTAGAACATGGTGTGTGTTTGTAATCTTTATGAAACTGGGAGAAAGTGAAACTTTTTATATTTTCATAATAGATAAGCTGAAGTAAACATGAAGGCATAAAACTGCCAGGGACTATCTTTCCCACTGTGGTGGGGGGGGGGATCTGCTTAAGACTAAATCCAACCTCAAAAAAGACTAAATCCAACCTGTGAAATTGGGGTTTGGAGAGAGAAGGGGGGGAGGGAGAGAGAGTGTGTAAATGACAAGAATGGGCATAATTATTTTGGTACCTGGATTTAGCTGTATCTGGTCAGTGTACCTCTATACTTTAAGTTTTGTTATTCAGTAAATACTTTTCCTGTCTTAATACTACTCTGGGTTGTCTGTCACTTATTAGAGGAGTAGTCTGTATTCACACAGATTTAAAAGCATGGTCTCTCTTCTAGCCATAACATTCTGTAACCATAAATTTCATTATATCCTCGTAGTACTAGGAGAGTATATTTTTTGAACAAAGCAGGTACTAAATAAATATTTTTAAATTAAATTGAATTGTTCAACTTGAAATCCAGAAAAAAAAAATAGGTGTGCTTGGGATCAGGAGCACATATCTCAAATGACTTTTATAGATTTCCGGTGATTGACTACTTTTTTTTTTTTTTAAGATTTTATTTATTTATTTGAGAAAGACAGCATGAGCCAGAGAGAGAGCGCAAGTGGAGGGGCAGAAGCAGCCTTCCCACTAAGCAGGGAGCCTGATGTGGGACTCGATCCCAGGACCCTGGGATCATGACCTGGGCTGAAGGCAGATGCTTAACCACTGAGCCACACAGGCACCTCTTGACTATTAAAGCCAGTCTTCCATTGGCTTAGAGATTGATTCTGATCCAGCTGACTGCTCCTGGACCTTGTTTGGAAAGCCAGAGATAACCAGTGGACAGATTCAAATAAAAGGATAGTTTACTGAGCACAAAGATGAATCTGTTCCTGTAATTAACCAACAAAACAAAAGAAGGGCATGTTGAGGGATATGTAAGATGTAAAGAGAATTTTCAAGGATCATCCCTATATATAATAACATAAGTCAAAAAATTCAAAGATGCTCTTGGAAGAAAAGAACAAAGCCTCTCTCATTCGGTATCATATCCACTCTATGTTAGCTCAGTCCATTTATACACGTATACACCCAAACCTGCACACACAGTACCATTTCATATTCACGAAGATGAGGAGAGATTCAGATGCAATGTGTGAGCCACACACAAAGGTATTCAAAACTGCTTCCAGTTATATATATATATATATATATATATATATATATCCTTTGTAATCATCCACAATTGAATCCTTCAAAAAGAAAGCAGACTCTCTTAAATCCATCCTGTGTGCCAGGAAGTATGTTAAATGTTCTGTGCATGATCTCCTAATCCTCTCAACAGAGATATGAAGCGAATAATATCACCACCTCCATTTTATAGATGAGGATATTGAGATTTAGAGAGTTTAAATAACTTGCCCAAAGTCTCACACTTGGTGAGTAGTCTAAGTCTTTCTGACTTTAAATGCTTACCTTTCCTCACCATGCTTATGCTACCTCTCCCAGATCTGATTAGTCTTAATGATAAAAATACAGAGATAGGGCCTGCCCAACGAAAGAAGAAGTAACTAATTGAGCTGAGATAGTGTAATATTACAGGAATGAGAGAGAGGGCATAGGTATATGGTACATGGGAAAAGAATCAAGCTATCAACATTTAGTGAGCTAATATTGGACAAAAGCAAGACTAAGACACACAGTCCTTTCCCGGGTGATAAATCCTTTCCATTTACTGTGACTCGGTTCATTTCATGTAAATTCTGTGTTTAACATGAACTCATAGTTTCATAGCTCAAACCTGCTTGGCTGCTAGCGTCCTCCTTAACGCTCTGCCAGTCAGAAAGTGAGCGGTGCTGCCAGCAACAGCAAGACCGTGCCTGCTGCAGCCTGCTGAAATTCAGCAGCAGGTTTAGTGTTTCCTGTAGAGGCCTTCTGAGAAGGAAAGTTCCCAGCTTGCTTGTGTAGGACTAGCTTGTGTTTCCATGATGCCTTGAACCATGGTTTCTTAGGGGTCATTTCTTTTCATAAACATTGCTCTGACTCTCTAGGGAATTAGCTAGATTCACACAGTCGTGCTTATGGAAACAGTGACATTTGATTTTTAAGTGGAAAATATATTGTCTGCTATGAGCTTACAAAAAAGAATTTTCAGAGTCATGGAAAAGATTAGGGCAGTGTTTGGTGCAGTGTTCACCCATTTATTGAGGTGACAGAGACCAGGTAATGCTTTCAAAGCCTCGGAAATGTGGGGGGTCTTTATAGGAGGACGCAAGGAACACCATTTAACACAATACAACAATGTGGGCTTCTCACATCTGTATGTAGCTAAAACAGGAATGGTGGTAGAGTCTCTGAGATCTGGCGCCTGG
Source organism: Mustela erminea (assembly GCF_009829155.1). Taxonomy (NCBI): domain Eukaryota; kingdom Metazoa; phylum Chordata; class Mammalia; order Carnivora; family Mustelidae; genus Mustela; species Mustela erminea. Next base: position 95,183,658 of record NC_045619.1, read on the forward strand.
CTCCCCATGGCCTCACTCTAAAGAGTTATAGAAGCTTTGGGGAATAGCTTCGCTGTGATTGTACATGTGGTGCCTTTTTATGAAGGCAGTTGAAGAGCTGATTTAACATTACTGAAACTTGGAGTTTGCGCTCAATCACTTCTTCAAACATTCAGGAGATGCAATACTTCTTTATACCTACTGTATTTATTACTTAAGCTTCTATAATGAATTGCATTATGTGAAAAACACTTCACATTTTTACTTCATGAGTATGTTGGTAGAGTGAGTTTTTTTTTTTTTTATCAATGCTGTTTACTGTAAGCTTTCTATACATTAGACATAGGATATATTTTGCTCTCTATTTAACCTTCAGTACATTTTATCACTTTGTTTATTGTTGTCCCCTTTTACTAGAGTGTAAACACCACAAGGGAAGGGAGTTTTGTCTGTTTTACCCACTGCTAAATCCTAAACACCTACAATCATGCCTGGCTCTATTAGGTTCTCAATAAATGTGCTTCACACAAATGAACCGGGATGGTGTGAAAGGTTTTATAAGCATATCTTTTTGAATCTTCATATTAACCCATTAAAGCATTAAAGCATGTTACCTTTCCATTTCCGTTTTACTGATGAGGAAATGGGGCTTTGAGGATTTAAGTAAATTTCTCAAGGCTGTATAGCAGATAAATTCCAAAGCCTGAGTTCAAGTATAAGACTCTGTCTCCAAACATTGCATTCCTAATCTCTGGCTGATGCTTCCCTCCTGAACAGTTCTATGTAAAGTCTGAGCCCACATGACTAAAATATCCAGCCCTCTTCTGGATAAAGTCCCCATGGGTGGGTGAGGGGTGGGGAAGGTTGTCATGGTTTCTGAAATCCCAGCTGTGTTTGTCAGTAGACAAAGTCATACCTTCAGACATTTCTGGAATGTATCACATTTTTTTTGCCACTTGTCTGACCATCAGAAGTCTGTGGGAGAGGTCACCATCTTGAAGTTTCTCTTTCACATACCTGACATACAGTAAACCACCTATGTAGAAGAAAGAACCAGACCCATGGTGAAACATTAAGAAATCATTCAGAGCTCTGTCTCTCAATTTCTCCATGTGCCTGGGCATGTTTTATATTCTAGAAAATGCACATGGTGTACAGGGTGTGTTTGTGGTTTGGGTTGAAAAAAGAATAAGAGAGGAGAAAACAATGGAAGCAAAAAACAAGGTAGGTAAAGACCCTGAGTCCCTCCAATATGTGGGAGGAATAAAGTTCTAAAACAGGCAGTAGTGGAACCTGGGTGGCTCAGTGGGTTAAGTGTCTGCTTTTCGCTCAAGTTATGATCTCAGGATCCTAGGACAGAATGCCCTGCTGGGCTCCCTGTTCAGCAAGGAGTCTGTGTCTCCCTTTTATGTTGTCTCTCTTCTCCTGCTTGTGCTCTCTTGCTGCGTGCTATCAAATAAATAAAATCTTAAAAAATTAAAACAAATACTTAAACTGACATCTCTATTGTAAGTTAGTCTGTCTAGAACGGGAGAAAAGTTCACTACAGCAATGGCTACACAAGATACAAAGACAATTCTTCCTAGAACTCTGAGGGAGTTCTAGGCTCCCCTTGGCCTGTCCCCAGCTACTTGCCACCATTCTTCTGAACCAACTTTTAGTTCCAAACTCTTCATCTTTCTCCTTTACTCCATCAGCCCTTTATTCTTTGTTTGCATTAAGTCTGAGAGGTGATTCCAACATATGTAAGACCTACTTTGGGGGTCAAGACTTAAAAAAAAAAAAAAAATATGTAACCACTACCTGCCATGCTTTCCTATACAAAAGAAACGTTTCTTAGGATTCTGTGTCAGAAAAACCTGAAGAATTTTTGCCAATGAAGAACGAATGCCTAGTACCCTGATCCTCATTTTGGAGACCAAGATTTAGATTGAGTATTATCTGTGATCTTTTAGTCTACCTATTCAATCTAAACTGAGCCGTTAAAATTCTTTTCGTTGAGAGCAGTATTCTGAAAATGAAGTGTGTGGTCGGTGGTGTGGACGATGAAATAAATGGACAAAATGTTGTTTTTCCCCCTTCAGTATATATTCCCAGAGATTCATATTACTTCTGGGGGTAGTATTTGATGTGATCCTGCGACTATCGACACTTACTGTCCATTATAATTACCTGGGGAACTTTTAAAAAATACTACCCTTGGGTCCACCCCAAAACAAAGAAATCAGAATCTCCAGGAGTGAGGCTTGGGCACCGAAAATGTGAAAGGTCCCCTGGTGATTCTCTGTGCAGCTGCGACTGAGAGCCACTGGCCTAGAAAAAGGGCCGTTGTTGGTTTTAGAGTCCAATAGGCGCGTGTTTGAATTGCAGATATGCCACCTTTTTGTGCTGTGTGACATTGAGGGTGTTTTTGCAGCTTCCTAAACTTAGTTCTTACCTCGTAAAATGGAGCTGGTGTGTCTTCATCAGAGGATCACTTTAAAGATAAAATAAGAAAATGTGTATGATAGAGCTAGTACAGTGCCCAGCATATAATTGATGTTTAATAAATTAGGATTATTACCATGATCATCATCATTATTAGGCTTGGAGAAGACTGTTACTTCGATATGTAAACACTGCATAGTAATAGAAAAGAGCAGGAACCCACCAGAGACCACCCTAGCCATCTGCTCTTGGTCGGATGGAATATTGTACTATGATTATTTCTACTGCTTTATCCAATCTGTTTTGAACCCTAGTTCAACAGTGGCTGAAAGTATCCTGACAGGTTTCTACTAAAGGATGAAGAGTTCCCAAAGTTAGGACACTTTTCTCAACATGTTTATTTATTTATTTTTTAAGATTTTACTTATTTATTTAACAGAGAGATCTCAAGTAGGCAGAGAGGCAGGCAGGGCGGGGGTGGGGGTGGTGGGATGCAGGCTCCCCACTGAGCAGAGAGCCCGATGTGGGGTTCAATCCCAGGACCCTGAGATCATGACCTGAGCCAAAGGCAGAGGCTTTAACCCACTGAACCATCCAGGTGCCCTTCCCAACATTTATAGTTTATTCATTTTTATTTTGGTTCTGTTGTTCTTTTAGCTTCAGCCTTCCGATATGCTGAAAATTTCAAAGCGTTTAGATTATTCTATTGTGGATTGCTCTTCATCTTCCTTTGGCAAAATTGAGCACCATTTCTTCCTCCTTCAGTTTTCCCTTCAAAAAAGATAAGAAGCCATACTACACTTTTGGTTTTTGGATAATGACTTGCTCTTGAATCCACTGTCGCAGATTCTACCCTCCTTTATGGAACCCAGGCATTTCATTAGCTACAGAGTTGCAGACTGGATTAAAACCATCATCAAAAATGGTAAAAACAGACACACAACAAAGTGCTATTCGGTGTGGATGAGACTTACTTGGATTACAAGTCTTGCACAAAATAAAGGCTCATCTGACTGCTAATTGAAAGGCCATGTTTGTTGGTTTAATATAAATAAAATGATTTTCTGATGGTGATTTGTGTACGTAAAACATCCAGAAATGTGTCAAGGAGAAAGGTTAATACCCATTTTCCCTATTCTTGTAAGGCAGATACACTATGACTGTAACAGGCAGTACCAACATTCTTACAGGCCCTGTTTTTCAGAATCATTCATGACTTGTGCCCAGTAAAGCCAATAATAGCTCAGCTGTGTAGGGTCCACCTCTGACATATCTCTCTGATGTTTTGCTTTTTTCAGTTACTGGCTTGTTTCTAATCTTCATTACCCTCTGCCCCTTTATCTCTAGTCTGTGTACCTGTCAGTGCTTCCCATGCAATGAATCCAAATAACTCTCTTTCATTCCTTTATTTACAAACCTTTAAAAAATTCCCTGCATTTCCAATAAAGTCTGTATCATGTGGGGCAAGTGGAAGGGGTTCAATTTACTTGAATTTAGAAGCACACAGCTCTGGACTTGGGTACTGGCTTTGTAGTATTTTGGCTTTTAGTTGTGTGAATGTGGGTATATTATTTTTCTACTCTCAGCCTGTTTCATCATCTGTTAAATGAAGATAAAAATAATCACCTTAGGGTTCAATAAGCATTAAATGAAGTACCTTCTACATATTACCTAGTATACTGTCTGGTCCCCAGTGAAAGCTCAATTAACTTTAATCACCTCCTCTGACACCCTGATTCTAGACCTGACTGACATACCGTTCCAATTACATCTCTCATAGTACTGTCCCTCTGTCTTTCACATATCCTTGGCTCCCTTCCTTGCCTACTATCACCGTGTGCGTATGTCTTCTCTTCCCTTGCTCCTATGCCTTTATTCATCTGTATATTCATGTGGTTCTCTTTGCCACAAATGCCTTTACCTTAGTGTTAAACCACCTCTTCTCCTACTTTCCCCCAAGATCTCTAGTCAAAATTAATCTCTGGGTTGCCTGGGTCGCTCAGTTGGCTAAGCATCTGACTCTTGATTTCAGCTCAGGTCATGATCTGAGGATCCAGAGACTGGGCCCCACATTGGGCTCTACACTCAGTGGGGAGTCTGCTTGAGAATCTCCCTCTTCCTCTTCCCCTCTCTGACTCGTGCCCTTGCACACACTGTCTCTCTAAAATAAATAAATAAAACTTAAAAAAAATTCATCTCCAGCCTCCTACTCATAACCCTTGTCATTGCTTTGCAGTGATCTTTCCTTTCTGCCTTGGGTTCCATGCCATGTCAGTGTTTTGCATCTATTGCCTCCATCTGAGTATGAGCCTTTATCTCTCTCTCTCTTTTTTTTTTTTTTAAGATTTTATTTATTTATTTGACAGAGATCACAAGGAGGCAGAGAGGCAGGCAAAGAGAGAGAGGGGGAAAGAGGCTCCTTGTTGAGCAGAGAGCCTGATGTGGGGCTCAATCCCAGGACCCTGAGATCGTGACCTGAGCCAAAGGCAGAGGTTTAACCCACTGAGCCACCCAAGCACTCTGAGTATGAGCCTTTCTTATCTTTGTCTGCACCTGTCCCTCTCCCTGACATGTTCCTGAAGGCCTCGCAAGATTTCTTAAAAAAGAAACACAGAGCTTAGTGAATGTATTTATTATTTAATAATTTCATTGTATTGCTAAAACTGTAATACACTGACATATACAAGATGGTCATACTATTTTTATTGATTACATATAACTGGAAAAATTAATCAAGTCTGCCAAGCTTAAATAACTTCCTGGAGTAACACCATGAATACAAATCTCATGTCTTGGGAGGTGTTATAAAAGCTCTTAATAGGCGCTGGGGACCAAAGTATGGCCAGCAAGCTCACAGCAACACAACTCAAAAATACTAGGATTAAGCAGCAAGAGAAAAAAGGCAAAGCATTGAGATGCAGGCTAAAACACTCTTGACTCAAGAGGATTACTCATTTTAGGCTAATTGGAGAAACTTTAGCCGTGTTTATTGTGACCTATGGAAGCCTGTGGAACAGTATTCTCTTCTTTGTCACTTATCCTATTGGCAGTAAAGAAACAGAATAAATAGGCAGGAGGACTGAATTCTGAGCTGAACACAAACAACACTCCATCTGCCTTTACAGCTTGTATTAATCCTACCTTTTTCTCTCTCTCGCTCATATAATTCATATGTAATTGATCTACGAAAATAGTATATACTCTCCATAGAGTATATTTGTCTGCCATATTTTAATTCACTTAGTGACAACCTTTGATTTTTCCATTTAACGAAAACATTCTAATTATTCAGTGTTTGCACACTTAATCATAAATTTTTTTCTATATTTTAAATTTATACTTAGCAGATAGGGTGATCAACCAGCCTGGTGTGCCAGAGACTGAGAGGTTTCCTGGGACATGGAAATTTCGTATTAAAATTGGGAAACTATAAAATTTAACACCATACTAAAGGAGTGTTCAACTTTTCAGGGAGAAGTATAAGACATTATTCTTCTCCATGTAGTTGAGGAACTAAGATGCATGAAACCAAGTATGGACAGCTCAAGAGGGCAAGAAATCAAGCATACATGTGTGTGATGCAGAATATAATGGAACCCGTAGTGGGAAGACAATTATGAAGGGAAACTTTTGCAGAAGCGAGCTGAGATCGGGGACAGTAGATGGGACAGGACTTGAGAAACGGAAGAGGAGGAGGGTGAGGGAGTAAATGGAGAAGAGAGGAGCTGTGAGTGTGGAGCAGTAAGAAACACAGCAGCCTAACCTGGGCTGGATGGGGATGAGCTGGGGTGGTACAGAAAGGCTTGAAATAAACACAAATTGAAATAAAATTCGGACGAGTAGCTGCAGTTTGGGGTGATTTTTTTTTCTGGCCTTCCAGAATTTGCTGGAAATTGATAATGGACTGCAATTAAGATTTGCATTTGGTTGTTCAAATCCCAGAAAAGGAGAATTTATGTATCTCATGGAATGAGTGAACCTATCTGTTCCTGTAGCTCACACCTGCTCATGGGATGTGACTGTTGTGCATGCGTAAGTCAGAGAAGGAGCCAACCTCTTTCTTATGTTTTGTGTGGCGAAATACTCTATAGCAAAACCAAAATACTGGAATAAAGAAGTTTCGGCAAAGAAAATAAATAACTGCTCTTCTCAGAAAGAAATTTGCCCTTTATCTGATATTGGCAGCCCCAAATGTTTGGCTTACAGGAGCACCCTTGCCATTTGTTTTATTGCTTCTCTGCAAGTTATTTGTCTCCAATTTTAGCAGCTGAATTATTTTTCTAATCCTTCTCAATTAACATGCCTTCTGCATCATCAAGGAACTGCAGTGAAAAGGGAAGTTACATGGGAATGGCATTCCATCTTTCCTGAAGAACAATTTTCCTGTCAAAAATTCAAGAGGAAGAATGTGAGTTGTTTTTTTTTTTTTTTTTTTCTTCATTTGTTGCCAGTCTCTGCTTAAAATTCAGATGAACTGCATTTTCTCTAGACTGGTTTCGCTTTAATATGAACTGTGTAAAATATTCCATTTTCTTCTCACCACCCCTTCCCTCTCCTCAAAAGCAAGATTCGGCTTCTCAGAGTAAACAGGCCCTGCTGAGCAGAGCCCTTGGCCCATAGAAAGCCCACCCCTTCAGAAGGAAATCAGATCCTTGGGCGAAATAGGTGAAGAAAAAAAAAGAGCAGCTGTTAAAACATTTAGTCTGTTTTTCTCCTCAACCCCTGCTGGTCCCCTTGCTTCCCAGCCCCCACCTCCACGTGATCTTTTCCAACCTCCTTACGCGCTGTAAAGACCCTCGGAGTGGAGTGGAGCGAATATAGGAAAGAGAACATCCCCTCCCCCCACCCCCCACCCCCCGCCGGCCTCCGCATCCTCACAGCCATCTTTTGCCTCTCCACGCTCCTTGCCACATTCCTGGAGGATAGTCGAAAGATTGATTGGATGATTTTTTGGCAGCTCTTTACAGAGCCTGCAGCCACAGCTTGGTTTAATTAGGGAATCAGCATTTCTTTTATGTAGGTCACATCAGGTTTTGATTCCAGATCTCATATAGCTCTAACCTTTCTAAAAAGTCAGAAATGCATGTGCAATTGGGGGAAGATTTTTTTAAAAAACGGGTTTTCATAATTCTCACCAGAGACATTCATGCTAGTGTTGTTGTGGTGTTGCTCTTTTGCCTAATTATCAGAATCAGGGTGCCTTCTACAAAGCCTTTTCTTCCTCAAGGCTCCTGTTGTCTGAAGCACAGATGCCCATAGTATAAGATTATGACCAAGGATCTGGGAGTGGCGGGGAAGAGTTGATGGTCTTTTGCTTGTTTCTTTGTGCATTTGCACCCAAAAGATTTAATAAGTTCCCTTTCTGTGGACTTTAATACTAAAGAATCTACTTGCAGTGACTTGAAAAACATTTAACCAGTTAGGTTTTGAGATGCAATCGGAAATAAATACAAGATAGTAAGAAAGATAGCAGACTGGGCACCATAGCGACACTTCTTAAACTGAAACCCCATATTAAATATTCTCAGATCATAGGCGGCGCTTAGGAAACCTTGTCTAAAGAATTCGTAATGAACAAAAAAAATATTCCTTGGCAGGTAGTCACGTAAGAACAACTAATGATTTCAGAAGTCTGAATGATGAACATGGATCCTGATACTGCCTTTGAAAAATTCCGAGCTAATACTATTTGCCTTTCAGAAATTTGTTATAATCAGGGCATGATTTGACTTAAATTGTTCTTCAGGTACCACATTTTGTTTTTACTTTTGCTTATGAAAATTGTGGAATTTTAGTGGTCAAATAAAACATAAATACTGCATATTCAAACATTAAGGAGCAAGGCAACTACCTTAACTACCACCTCCAAAAAAATCATGTGTATGTATTGATAAAGACAATGCATACTTAACCAATTAACGTGACCGCCTGTAATCTGCCGCCCACAGATAATTAATTAGGCTACTTAGCGAGTGTCATGCAAACAAGTGAACGTTACAAGCTTTCAGGAGTGTGAGCAGTGTCCTGTTTAAGTTTCCTGGATGGTTAAATGAAGAGCAGTGTGAGACACTGAAATGAAATACCATGAGCCATTTCAAGTTGTGCACCTCTCAAAATGTTAAGAGGGGCTATTATCCTTCAAAGGCTGCATGTCCAATCAATTTCAAATTGTTAAAAGCAGCTGGAAGGAGATGCCTGTCAATGCAGGAGTTGTCTAGGCTGTGGGAGAAGCTCAGAGACTCTTGGGCTCATTATTTTCCAGAATGAAAAGGGAACCACAGCTGTCTGTTCTGATACATTTGATTAAACTGCTCAACAGAAGGTCGGAAAAAGATCGAGGAACCTTCATAGAGTTTCACAGCCAATAGTCTGGGTGCATATATTAACTTTCCACACTTCTTATTGGGCAGGAAGTATCACAGTAATAGGACTTGCCACAAGATCTCTGGAATGTTCATTGTTGGAACCACATCATTGAAACTGCCTGTCTCAGGATATTTTACTCTTGTTCTCCTTGCCTGTGACTCTCACCCCAGTGAATAATATCCAAAAAGAACAAAATGAAATCACATGGTTTCAGACTGCCCGAGGCAGAAACTTTGCCTTTACTTTTCAGAGGACTTAACAGTGGTACCAAGTACACAGAAAGCGTGGCGTTTGAATACTTCCAAATTTAAGGCACCAAAGGTCTGTTGGCTGTGATCTTAAATCCTTTAAGAAAAGGTTTCTTGACTAGAGTTCCTGAATCACTTCTGCTTTCACTAAGTTCATTCTATACCATATAGAGTTTTATATTTTTGTTATGGCTGGAGTTAAACTACAGACCTCAAATTTGGAGTTGGTGATAGTTCAGTACCTCCATACTAAAAACAAAAAACAAAAACAAAACAATCCATACTGTATTCTACAGAGCGGCAATGCCCCCTCCTGTCTGCACTGCCTCTGGTGGAGAAACTCGTTTGGGTTTCTGGGGGTTGGCTGTAGCAAGTGAAAGTTGTGTCTATACTTTTCTCTATCAACATTCACCTGTCCACAGGAAGGTCTGTAAAAGCCAGATCTGTCGGTATAGACCCTAATCATGCAAATTCTATCCCATTTCCTCATTTGGCCAACTAATGTCTGGGAAATGAAACATAGCAATTCAGGTCACTGCCATTTCTATTAAATTGCACAGTTAAGCCCAGTTATCTTTGTGGCTGGAAAGACAGGCTAGTAATGTCTTATTTATTCTTATGTGCAGGTAACCTTAACATATGGTATAAGCAACAACAAATCTTTTTCAACCAGTAAAATCTTTTTTTAATAGAATGATTATGAATTTATTTGGTTGAAATTACATGTTTGAAAACACATTCTAGATATTATACATATATGAAAATAATAGACATATAATAGTTTAGGATGATGAAACATTATATAATTTTTTATGAAAATTTTTAATGACATTCTCTACCTGCTGAGATGTCTATTATTGTTTTTGTCCCCTGACTGATCTCCTTCTGTCTGTCTCTGTCTTTCTCCTTCTACCTCTTCTTCCTTCAACCAGTAAAATCTTGATGAAAATGATTGGAATTACCTGACTTCTCTCTTTATCTTCAGTAGGACTTCATTTATTTACCATATAAAACCCATGTAATAATTTGTAAATGTATATATATATATGTATATATATATATATATATTCAATATAGATCATGTCTTAATTCCTAATAACTTCTCAAAAAGTGATTGGTGAGACCCAGAGCCAGGAATAATCAAAGGAAAAAATACCCCTGTATTCTCTTTTTCCACCACCAGTCTGGCATTGCTTACCCCACTTTTCCACATCCCCTAACATTCATGCCCCCGTAAAGTCCACATGGGCTGGGTGTTTCCCTAGGGAAGGCTTTTAATAAAAATTGCAAAAGATTCTCAGGTTGTTCAAAGTTCAGATTTTCCATGGAGTCTTCATCAATCATATTTTTTAAGTAGGTTTACATGTTTCTAATATAGTCTGAAAACTAGCCCAAGTTCTTATTGCACAGATGGAATATATAGGTCTTCTTTGAAGAACTGCAGGTGTGTAGGGGTGCATGGTCTATGTTTGGGTGTGTTGTGTCTGTGAGTGTGAATTGTGTTTCAGTGACTCAAAGAGTTTACAAATGCGGGCTTTGTCTGGGGAAGAGAGAAGCTTTCTTTTTTTTTTTTTTTTTTGTGAAGTGTAACCTAAAAGAGAAATTCTTCCCCATTGCATAAAAATAACAAATGCTAAAACTTCCTGCACACCAATATTCTCCTCACATTTTAGATTTTCCTATACCTTTAATTGTGTTGGTGACACTAATTATAAGGTTGGACAGCTTTTAGCCTACAAAATGAGCTAGCTGATTCTCATATATTTTGTTTTCAAATGAAGTTAGGCTTAGAGCCCTCAAATCATAACTTCCGTTGGGGGCTGGCATACACCTTAAAGCTCTCCTCTGGGTACAGAAACATGTGTATGGTGGTCAAAGCACAGGAGGTCAGGCCTGCTTCATAGTTACTTTCCTTGTCATACATTTTAGGGCCGCTATAATATTATGAATCTTGGTGTCACTTGGCTGGTAGCAGAGAGGCAGAATGAAAGGACAGCAAATAAAAAGAGATGACCTCTTGATACGCTATTTACTTTAGTTTCTCTCTTTATTTGATAATCACTGAAAGGATTATAACGTGGACGGGAGCAGTAAATACTCTCCTTTGGCTCATTGTGTATCCATAAAAGGTTTTGTGGGGTGAGGCCTCAGGAGGAGGCCTTTCATGTTTGGATGCCTGTGTTCTGATGCGTCAGCTCTATCTCTAGTCAGCTACAGGATTCTTGGAAAACACATTCATTCCTGTCAAATTTTCCCTCTGGGTCTTCCAACTAGGACTCAGTCAGAAACAATGACCTATTTTTCTTTACCATCTGGTGGTAGAATTCTTTAAGATGCCTAGTTACTGAATCTTGGCTCAGAAAGTTACAGCTTTTCATGAGTCATGGTGAGACTGAAACCAAAGTTGAAATTGTAAGTGGGAGGGTTTGATAAATATTCAAACACCTATCTGACTACATGAGCTTGTTGTTTTTAGAAGAAAGAAATCTTTAGTTTGTTCTATTTTTATAGTGTTCCTAATGGCAAAAGTTAGACAAGTACAGTCTCCCGTAACATACATACTATTTGAGGTTAGCGCTCAGGCAATTAAATTTAGAATACTTTAACACAGAGAAACAAAGTGGGAAAAGTGGCACTTGGAATGAACAGAGAGGGTACCTGTGAATATACTGGCTCTGTCCTATGAAAGGTCTTAATCACCAAGTCTATTAGAAAAGTTCTGTTATCCCATGGGAGGGATAACATAGCTAAAGGAAAACTAATTAAAAAGAAACAGTTCAGACATAAGTTATGTCAGCTATATCCAGACTCAAAGTAAGCTGTACCAATAGGAAAAAAATTAGAATACTTGCTTTTAAGATATTTGTCATTCTCTAAAATGTATTTTCACTTCTAATTAACTGCATTTTTAAAACTGCATATGCATAAGATATTATCCCCTCCTCCTGAACATTTTGAATTTTAATATTTTGGAATAAAGAGCCCCAAAATATTATAATATGTGCAAAAATGGCAAAAACTGAGTATTTTATAGCAATTTGTGGGTGCTGAGAACTGTTCTGACAGCTTTCCAAGTGTTTGCATATTCAGTCCCCACAGATCTCCTGTGGGATAGATGTTACTGTTTATTAGAGATGGAACACGGAGGGTGCAAAGAAGACCTTGGATTTGAACATATGTGTCTAATGGCAGAGACCAAAGTCCTAACTTTGTTGCATTAGAAATCACTGGATAATAGGATGATCCTGATTCAAATACAGTGACTTTTTTTTTTTTTTTTAACTCTTATGAGGTCATTTTGGGAACACTTTAACAAAAAAATCCCAATCATTTTTTGTTCTGGAATTCTTTGGTAAATTATTTGGTGAGTATCAGTTACTGAATTATTGATACTCAGTCCGGCAACACCACTTATTGACTATCCACTCTCTCCTTTCTTGGTTGCTTCCTTTTCTCCCATAGTTTTAATGAAGGGAATCTGGAATCTTTGTGATTATAATCATCATAAAAGTCATCATAAACATAATAAACTGAAGTTGCCCACCTCTTTGGGCAATTCGTGGAGGTTAAACATACCTATATTCCTTAAGTATGGTTGTGCATAGTAAATTCTTTCCAAGGAGCATAGTTTAGGGAGGGGGGGGAAATGTAACTTTGCAGTGGACAAATCTGACAGACATTACCTCATCCAGGTGAAGAAGTTCAGCAGCAACAGTGATAAGTCATGTGATGGTATATACCCTTGATATCATGTGATAGAAATAACACTTTACCTCTGTGGTTTTCTTCTGAAAAACACATTATCCCAGTCTAAGCATGAGAAAATCATCAGAAAAACCCCAGGTGAGAAACATTTTACAAAATGCCTTACTAGTACTCCTCAAATCTGTCCAGGTCATAAACAGCAAGGAAAGTCTGAGAAACTGTCACAGCCAAGAGAAGTCTTAAGGAGACATCATGACTAAATGTCATGTGTTACTGTGGTTGGGATCCTGAAACAGTAAAAAGGACATTAGGTAAACACCAAGAAAATCCGAATGAAGTACTAACTTCAGTAAATAATGTATCAATATTGATTCATTAAGTGTAACAACACACCACACTCATGTTAGACATTGATGACAGAGGAAAGTGGGTGCAGAGAGAGTGGGAACTCTCTCTACTGTCTTGGCAATTTTTTAAAATAAAACCCAATACTGCTCTAGAAATAAGATGATTAAAACATAAACATATTGGGAAAAATCAGTAACACTCATTTAAGTACCTGTTGATTTGGGCATTCCTGTGGTCATGTATTTCTTTAATTTTCTTCCCAAATGTGATAACTTCATTCGACAGTCTGAAGGAAAGAATTTGCTTCTTCATCTCCTCTTTTCATTAGCATCAGTAGATATAAATGATATAACTATAACATTAATAGCTAACCTTTATTAAGTATTTGTTATTTGTTGGACAATATGCTCAAGACTTGACTGACATCATCTCATTTAATTCTTAATCCAGCGTTTTAAATTAGCTGTTAAAATGGTCCTTATTTATAGATGAAGAATCTGAGGCTTAGAAGAGCTAATAGCTTGTCAAAGGTTATTTGGCTAAGCTGCAAGCCAGAGTGTGACTAAAAGCCACCTGTCCTTGGTCCCCATGCTTTCAGACACTTGATCAGGTAGGCTTGCATTCAGCTACATAGAACAGAAGCCCATCCATAATTGTTGGGGGTTATTTTTCTCATGTGGAGAAGACTGGGGTCTTGCGTGGCTTAACCAAGAAATTACTAAGGACTCAGACTCCTTTTTTTCTCCTTTCTCATCTTGAGTGTATGGCTTTCTCTTGTATAACCCAGCCTCATGTATGTATTCGAGGATAAGAGAAGGAAGTCATAAAGAAGAAAGGCTGTCACAAACGTCAGGAAAACAAAACTTCTCAAATTCCCAGCAGTTCTCTGTTAATATGTTATTGTCAGATGTTGTCATCTATTGCAAGAGGGACTGGGGGATTTAGTTCAGTATTTTTTTAATTTAAAATAAAAACGTGAAGACTGTAATTGCTGTTCAGAACAAAATGGGATTCAATCTGTAGGGAAAAGGGAGGAGAATATCGAGCATACTGTTGGTGAGTAAATTAAAGAATGGATATTGGTTGGTGACTGGAATGTCTGCCATAGTATTTGAGCTTTTCTAGGTTCCTGGGGGTTACAGATCCCCTGGAAACATAGTTCCTGCTCTTAAATCACTCATAGTTAACTAAAGGATACAGTCTTATAAATCATGTGGAATTATAGAGGTAGTCACAGGGAGAAAGAAATGACACTGAAACCTGAGAGAAGTGGAGAGGTCTACCTGGAAGAAGCGACATTTGAACTTAGAATAAAAGGATGAATAAAAGAAATACTAAATGAAGGGAAAATTTATTTCATGCATTGAGATAAAAACACATGGTGCATAGTAGGGACCAAAAGCAGTCTGTCATTGAGGAAGCTCTGTATTAGTCTCCCCTGATGGACATCTCCAAACTACCCTAGTTTGTCTCTTTCTCTTTCTCACCTCCCTCATAGCTCCTTCTCACCTGTGAAGTCTCAGGGACAATACCTTCTCAGAGAGACTTCTCCCATTGCCCTACCTAGAGACCTCCTACCTCATCCTACCTGTTAATCTCTAATGTAGCTGCTGTTCATATCTTTCTTAATATTTACTCTGTATCAAGTATATGGTAACAAACATCAAGTATTTGTAGAATGACAGAAATGATAGTTACTTAAGTTGTTTAATTTTAGAGGTATGAATCTCAAGTTGCTTTCTTCTGGGTATAAGTCCAGACACGCCCATCAGATATTTAATCTTTGAATATATTTTAACATTAATCTTATATATTTTCTTCTTTTTCTCTTGAGAATTTCTTTTACAGTTTAATTTAACAAGAACCAAGGGCACTCAATAGGGTTATATCTACTATGTCTCTAAATTTTTCAAAGTATTTAATAGAATATATACTCATAGTAGATGAACAATATAATGTTATTGAATGTACATGTAATATGAAACTAGGGATCTATGAAAATATCTTAAATACAACTATTTCCATTGTGAAAGGATCTGAAAATTTCATTTCTACTGTCATTTAAAACCATCCTGGGGGTGGGGTGCGCGTGGGTGGTTGAGTCCTTAAGCATCTGCCTTCAGCTCAAGTCATGATCCTAGAGTCCTAGGATTGAGCCCCCCCCATCGGGCTCCCTGCTCATCGGGAAGTCTGCTTCTTCCTCTCTCACTCCTCCTGTTTGTGTTCCGCTTTCACTGTGTCTCTCTCTGTCAAATAAATAAATTAAATTCTAAAACAAAACAAAGCAACAACAAAAAACCATTCTGGGGCACCTGGGTAGCTCTGTCAGTTAAGTGACTGACCTTTGATTTTGGGTCGGGTCATGATCTCAGGGTACTTAAAGTTCTCTCTCTTGCTCTTGCTCTTGTTCTGCCCTCAACCCCTGCATTGTCTCTAAAAACAAACAAACAAACAAAAAACACACAAAAAACCCAAAAACAAAAACAAAAAAACCTAAACAACAACAACAAAAAACATCCCACCATTCTGGTCTTACTTATGAATAGATCAGTTGATATTTTGGAAACTTCAAACAAAATTTAAAGATTTTATTTTATTTATTGGATAAGGAGAGAGAGATCACAAGTAGGCAGAGCAGTAGGCAGAGAGAGAGAGGGAAGCAGGCTCCCTGCTGAGCAGAAAGCCTGATGCGGGTCTCAATCCCAGGACCCTGAGATCATGACCTGAGCCGAAGGCAGAGGCTTTAACCCACTGAGCCACCCAGGCACCCCTCAAACAAAATTTAGCTGTTGTTGATTGCTATGACACAGTAGAATAGAATGCACAACATATTTTGTGATTCAGATTTATACATGATTGCAGCGAAGTGTTTATGTATACAGGTCCTCTGCCTGCTGAGGGCCCATCAACTGCAGAGAAATACAGTAATAAGAAAAATAAGTTCATTTCTTAGAAATTCTGAAACAATTGAATGCAATCTAGAGAAATTTATTCTCATTGGGTGCTCCTCATTTATACTGGCACGGCCAGTTTCCCAATAGTTTTATTCTTTATTTATGATGTATTTTCTGCTTTTGCCTCACGCTGTGCCACAGCAAGTAATCTCGTTTTGAAATGCAGTATGACAAGGAGCCATGAGACCAGATCCCTAAAGCAGTCTTTTCCAGGATGGAGTCCAAGACTTCCAAGTGGCCCCAGGACTTCATGTTGTTGTCAGAGCTGAAAATGTTATCTGGGGGGAAAAGGTTTAAGAGGAACCCAGGAGATAGCTCAGGAGGGAATGTGGGTGGTGGGGAGAGGAAAACAAGCCCATAAATTATTTACTGGCAAAAGGGAAACATACATTAATTTCAATAAATAAGATTTTCCAGGGGTGCCTGGGTGGCTCAGTTGGTTAAGAGGCTGCCTTGATAATGCTCAGGTCATGATCTCAGGGTCCTGGGATTGAGCCCCACATCGGGCTTCCTGCTGAGCAGGGAGCCTGCATCTTTCCTTCTGCTTGCTGCTCTGCTTGCTTGTGCTCTCTCTCTATCTCTCTGTCAAATAAATAAATAAAATCTTTAAAAAATATATTTTTCATAAGAATCAGAAAAATAAAGCCTGACCATGACAACTGTGGATCTTTATTCATTGAAGTCAGTATAAAATCACAAAATGACAGATTTAGCCTCTCACCATCAAAGCCATTAGGCATTTTAGAGGAAAGGGCTGAAGATTGAGACCCTGTCAATAGGAACCCCATAGGAAACAAATTCAAGTTAAATAAATCATGACCTGGTGGTGTTTCTCAGAGATTCTTCCTGATTCTTTCCACTGTTCTTTCCTAAGGTTCTCCTGGTACAGACTGGACACAGTGCCTCTGTCCAGGTCTGCCCCATGGAGACTGCTAAAAGTCACATAATCTTCCCTACCTTCTGCTTTTCCAGCATTGCCCTTTCCCATCACAGGCTCTCACTGCCTTGTTTTCTTCTTCCTTACTGGTGTGCACTTGTAGCTTTGAGGAGAAGGATGAGCTACCATTTCACATGAAGAGGCAGCAGTGGGAGGTTTGAATGTGAAGGCTATCTCAAGGATCCAAAGCTTTTTATTCACCACAGATTTGGGATATCTTTTCTCCATGACATTTCAGAAAGAATCAGCTGACTTATTCCTAGTTTCTAATATATAATACATCATATAGGATTGCCACACGAACTTGAATGTTTTTCAGGGGTGGCCTCTAAAAATAAGAGGTGAACTGTCAATCATGGTTGGATATCAGGTTTCTCAGACTTCTCTGGAGATATTTTTACCAAGATTATGGTGGAAACTGACATTATGGTTGACGCATGCTAGCTTTAATGGGTGATAACCACTAGCAAAATTTGGTCTCGCCCATGGAATGAAGACAAGCTGAAGATTAATTTCATGGTGATGGTATTTCAGGAGCATTCAAGGTGCAAGAGAGTTTTAGGGATGCTCGCAGCATAGGTGTTACAAGTGTTACTCCTGAAGAAGCAGTGTCTGGAGGAAAGGATATTTTAACAGAAATCTGAAGAATGAATAGGAGTTAACCAGATGAAAGGGAGGGTGGAAAATTTGAGGTGAGTGGAGAAGAATATTCCAGGCAGAGGCAAGAATATATTCACAGGTATTCACAGGTTGGGAGGTCTGTGGCATGTCTGAGAGGACTACACATCATCAGTGTGCCTGGGTTACAGTATACTATGAGGGAAGATACACAGAGGTGAAGATAGAGACGTCAACAAAGTCATACTGTGAATAACCTGTGAAAAGACTCAGGGAGTAACATGAAGAGATTTAGAGGTCATTTTGAAAGCAGTGGGGGCCACCTGAAGGCTGTTAACCAGGGAAGTTATGTAATCAGAGAGATGTTTGGAAAGATTCTTCTGTCATGTGGTGAGTAGAGTGGAAACTGGCAAAGACAGAGGGCAGGGAAGTTGTTAAAAAGGTCTTGGAGAAATCTGGACAAGAAAAGTGGTGACCTGAACTCGATCAGTGTCTTGGTTATCTATTACTGCATAAGAGTTCCTCCCCCAGCCAATAAAATAAAATAACATCATGGGTAAAACAGTAACCATTCTATTAGAGTTTTCGTAAGAAATTTGCACAGGATATGGGGGTAGGGATTGTCTCTGCTACTTGATGATGAGACAGTTACTGAGAGATGGTTGGTTGGATAACTCCACTGGGCCCTCTGTCTGGGGCCTTTTTTTTTTTTTTTTTTTTTTTTCCTGATGGGGCAGCAATGTCCCAGAAGTCTCCTTATTTCCCTTCCTCACACTTCCATGCACAAGAAAGAATGAATACATCCTTTAATCTGCATTCCAATAAATATTTTATACATGCTTTTATTAAACTCATCCTGTTGGTTGCATTTTATGCATGGAATGATATGTGTAAAGCAAATATTACCACGCAATTTCCCCTTTTATCATTTTTATTCTAGAACCTAGAAGCTATCCGAATATATTTCCCTTCAATTAAATATAATAATTACAAAATAATGAGATACACTGGTTTTATATAAATATTTCGGTATCTAACAGTTAAATTAGTACCAGCATTTAATTTCAATTAGGACACCAATCTAGTAAACCACAGAGGTAAATGTCTCAATCTTTTCACATATAAAAATTAATGTTCTTCTGTTAACTAGTAATAAGAAAAGAAGATTGTCAAGCATTATTGTTCAGCTCTATGGTATTTAAATTTTATGCTTAATCATCAAAGCAACTGAATTAGCCCCCATTAATATTTACTTCTTCTTCTCTTAAGACCTTTCTACCTTTTTATTTATTTTAATGAACCATGTGGTCAATATATCCTAACTCATCTCTCTTTTGGAAAGAGGTGGGAAATAAGAAGTAAATACATGCCTAAACTTAGGTGTATGTTTCTGTCATCAGCTAGAGAGATATTTATACCTTATAACTTCAGAAAGTTTATCTTTTTAGTTGATTAATTAATGGAACGCTATTTGTAGTTCCCTCCCACTCATTTGCCTCTATTTAATGATGTGAGAAAGAAAGATAGTAAGACAGCAATGAAAAATTTAATGATATTAAATGTGGTGGCTTGGCAAGCAACTGTAGGCAAAGAGAGACTGCATGAATGAGCCTAAGGAATTTAGGAATCTGAGCAAAAAAGAAAAGTAGATTCAAGCAGGAATTAAATGTAGATTAAGACATCTGGAGAGAGGTATTAAATGTAGACATTCAGGAGGCAGGTAAAATCATAAAGGCTGAGAGAAAGCAATGCTGAGGTAATAGCACATCAGCTATTCCATTATACAGTGGCAACATAATGACTAATTCACTTTTGTGTCTCCAATTCTGAATCCCTCTACAGAAAAGTGATAGATTATGTATCTCTTGAAAGAACTTTAGAATTCCAGAAACTTCAATGGAAATGCCATATAATTACTAGAATGAGGAAACTGCCTAGTATTGTATTACAAGATCTCCACCTGCTTCTCCCATTTATTTCACACTAAAAAAGGAAGCATACCAAGGTCTTTATCAAGGGAGCTACTAATGTGATGCATATGAAAAACATTCATATATAGAATCACCCAGAACCTCAAAACCCTCCATTAACTTCAGAGTTCTTATCCCCTATTTATTGAAAAATGGCCCGTGCAGACATCACGTTGTAAGGCAAGTAGTGGTATCCAGTGTCTGTCTCACCCATGACTATAAAGAGAGGACTGACTTCTCATATTCATTTTTAAACCTTATTTTTAATTTTAAAATTATATGTAATTATAATATATAAGGTTTAACTGTAAACCTTATATATTAAATTTCCTTCAAAAATATATATAAAATATATATATATAAAATATAATATATATATAGTATAGAAGATTAATTTGGAGGACTCCATGTACCTATTATTGAGCTTGTCAATTCACATGCAGTCCTGTTTGTTCTATGCACACTCTGCCCACTCACCTCACACTCTGGATTAGGCTGAAGCACATCTAGATGGTATGTAAATATAAAAGATAAGTATCTACCTATATTTATCTATCTATAGACAGGGATACACACACACACACACACACACACATAACTTTATGTTTTATATATATACGTACATCCACGAGACAGCATCACAACTGTGCCATTGCCATTCCTAAAATATTTTTAATTCCTCCTTAATAACATCATATTTACATTTATACCTTTAATATTCAGGCTGGTCCACACATAGTAGTGTTCGGTAAATGTCTGTAGGAATGAATGAGTGATGACTTCTTTCCATTTATTCAATCTATTAATTCAAGAACACGATATCACTACTTCCACATAATTGCTGCTCTTCCGTCTCTCAAAACCCTTCCCAAGGTCTCTTTCCTGTGAAAACTTCCATAATATTTCTAAGAAACGTTTATTATTACTTCTACCTTTATCCAACTGTAAATTCTGGGTGTCGTTGAGCATGAACCATGTCCTGGGAACTGTGCTAAACACTTAGCATAAACAGATACATTTCTCACTCAGTTTGATTCTAGAGTCCATGCTTCTCATGGTTTTTATTTTATATTTGTACTGTGCTTACTAACAAAGCTCCTGATATGTAATAGAAGCTAAAAAAAAAAAATCTTGAAGGTAGAAAGAGTAACAGGAAAGAAGGGATGAGAGGGAGATGGAAGGTTAAAAGGGAAAGAATGAAGACGAGGGAGAGGGAGAGGAAGAAGGATTGTAGAAGGAGAGGAAAAGAAGAGAAGGGAGGGCGGGAGGGAAGCAGGAGTCAGTCCTGAGACTATTGGGGAGGGAGAGAAAGAAGACAGACATTTATTTGGCACTATATGTTTTCAAAACGTGTTTTCATTCACCATATTTGCTTTCCTTAATGACCTGTAAGGTGGATGTCATAGTGATCTGGACTCTCTAGAGAGATCAAGACATATACTGAAACTAGTTGAACTGGCTCTGTATCCTCAGTCTTTTGACTCCACATGTCTTTTGGTAGGAAAAGTGACCCAACTGAAAGAGCTAAATGGTTCTTGCCTAAAATACAATACTCTAGATCAGGGGTCTGTAGTGAGTTTTTTTTTGTTTTGTTTTGTTTTTGTTTTTGTTTTTTTGTTTTTGTTTTGTTTTGTTTTGTTTTTTGAAGAAAAGCAAGATGATTGAACAAAGAAAGCCTCAGAGTGACTGAGATTGATGATGTGGTAGCGGGGCGTACGAGAGGGTCTACAGACAGGGAGACCGTCAGTGGGATGTGGAGGAAGATAGAGATGGGGGGATGTCCACACGGCAGCATCTTTCTCCTTTGCATTTTGTAAATTGCCTAAAATCATGGCCTGGAATCAGTCATGCCTGGCAAGAACATCACCAGCAGAAAACTACCTCTTACAAGGTGGTTTCAACTGTAGGGTGGTTCCAGGTGGTCATTTTTTATGTCAGAATTACAACCAATTTAAAGTAACACTCGTGCCTCACCCTGTAAATCTCTTTCACGCTTTCAGAGCTGTGTTTGATTCTTTATAGCTAGCATACTTCCTACTTTGGTATTTAAATAGTTTCCATTAATTGTCAATTAGATGATAAAATATGCAATGGAAAGAACCATGTCTGTTTTATCATCATATATAGAGCTTATAATAGTTCCTAAAACATAATAATCAGTTATTTAATATATATAAATAAATGGATGAATGAGTGAATGATAATGCATATTCCATTTTCCTTTGTGACTTAGAGAGCATTAGTACCATTTTCACAAAGTGTGAAATGTGATTATACAAACATGGTGTACCTGCAATTGTTCATTTTTAGTTGAATGCCTATTAATGATTACCTTTGTGTACTATTTTATATTTTATTTTTATAGTTTAGGTATACATTAACTTAGAGTAAATCTTAATTAAGGAGGAAGAAGAGGAATATAAAAGCCCTAGGGACAAATTGCACATGAGCTATGTAGCTATCTTTTTAGTCATAAAATTTAAGAAGACATCTCAGAACCAGTGATCCAATTCCTTTTATCCCTGATTTTAGAGATCAAGTTAAAGTTTTACAAAAGATCACAGTTAAATAATAGCAAAACTAGAACCAGCTTGAAGGCTCTTCACTTTTATCTCAGTAATTTTCCCTTAATTCATCCTATCTCACATTGTCACATTCATCCAGCTTTAAAATTTCTTGGTTTATGATAACTACACTCTGGAAATTTAACAATAAATTTCCAAGTGTAAAATTTAACCTGCCCTCACTTTTCCAAACAAGCATTCAGTACTATTCCAACTGTGCAAAGGAGGTAGAACGTGAGTGTTTCTTCTAAGCATTATTTAAATCCACCATTTGAAGTCGTGCACAATAAACCATTTATCCATGGGTACGACCTTCCTGGTGTCCAATTTCTCACATATGTGATACCATTTCAAAAATACAACTTGAACTATTTTCATGGTGATGTAACATTGCAATATTGTAAGTGTTTCATAAACAAAGGAGAAGCCCCAGGTTGGACCATTTGAGGAATCACACATAAATCTAGGTTGCAGATCTAATTTCTGAAATATTTCATTATGTGACAGACATTGCAAATTAACAAGCATTTTTCTTTTGGGGAAAATCAACACCGTACCAGTTAGCACTAATGAGAAATAAACTCAAAATAGCTTGACAATTAAATAATTCAAATGTTACGTAAAAACCAAATCTATTTAAAAACTAATTTCCCCCAATACATTACTACAATTTTCACTTTGTAAATCACTCTAGAAATGATTTCATGGGACTTCACTCCTGTGCCTTAATACATAGGAAGAAAATAGTGTGCCCAAGTAAAGCATAAGAAAGAAACACACTATTTAATCCAAAAACTTCAAACTAATGATCAAAATAAACTTCTTAGACTTTTCTTCACAGGTCCTCTCTTTTCTTGTTAGTAAATTATGTCCTTTAAGAAAACATATAGTAACCCTTTAAGTTTATTAGTGGATTCATACTTCAAGTCACAGGGTGCAGCCAACTTTTACTTTTCTAATCATTCCTAATAAAAGTTAGCATTTTGATTGCAACAGGGTTGATTAAAGGACATGAATATTAGCTAACAGCATATACTATCTGTTTCAGTAGCCCTCAAAATTTTAGCTGAATCTTTTGGAATTCTAGTTAAAAAAAATAGCGAAATAAAGAAAGAGAGGAAGGGAGGGAAGTGGGGAGGGGAGTTTTTATGTTATGTAGAGTTCATAGATTCTGTTGTTGAAAATCATCTCAGAAATCCTTCCTTCCTGAACTGCCTTGACAAATTTTATGACAGATGTTTGTTTCTACCTAAATACCTTTTGTGAAGGCAATTCACTTCCTCACATAAACTCTTCTTCCATTGTCTGTTAGTTTTCATTGGTAGGGAATTTGTTCCCTACACTTTCATAGTTCTGTCAGGTCATAGTTCTGTCGCCTGTGACCCCACAGAACAATCCCAACCCTTTTTTTATCTGACAGCCTGTCATATATGAAGAACACTGTCATAACTCTAGACATGTTTTTATACAGGTGATTAAAGGAGTTGTTGTTATAGGCAGAGGAGGAGAGGGGAGAGGAGTTTGCCTGGATTTGATGGTGCTTCTGAGACTTCGCTCCTGTCAGGTTAGAGATGGTGAACAGGACCCAGGCACATCACCCCTGAGCTGTCCTTCTGCATCCTGTTTCCTCTTGGTTCTCCTATTGCATGCACAAGCAGAGTGGGTAGATCTGAATCCTTCAGAAATGGAACAGCAAATACTCCAACAGGCATAGAAATGGATTATGAAAGGCTGGCCAAAGACAGAAAGCAGAATAATGAAAGAAAGAAGTAAACAGAACTTAAGGAGAGAATCCATCCTATAAGAGAATTAAATGGGTACCTACAAAAATGCACAGTCTACCATTGGCTAAATAATTGGATTTGGAATAAGTACAGATGGTTTAAAAAGTGATATCTTTGGACTCTGATAGTTTCCAATAGATGAATATTTCTACAGGGCAAACTTATTAAATGCTGCAAACTACATTTTCTTGCTGTGTCACCACATCAAGTCATTCACTGGAGAAACACTTATACAACACTTAGAAGAAACATTTTGTGGTTGCAGGTGAAGGTGAGGAGATGTATTTTAAAAATATAATATACTGGCACCTCTGCTCTTGAGGAGCTCCCCGTCTATTCTGTATAGAAGATAGAAACAGATAAATTGTAATATCATGGTATAATCATATTACAGAGATATAACAAAAAAGGACTGTGAGAGTAGAGAAATCAGTGCAATCTTTTCAATATTGCCAGAGAAGTCTCACTGAAGACCTCACCTTACAAGATTTAGAAGGTATTACTGAGATGAATATTGAGGGATGGTTTGGGGTTTATTAAATTTAAAAAAATGTAGTGGCAGGAAGTGTTCCAGGAGGGTAGAGGTACTTAGGTATGGGGAGCATTATGAAAGCATCTGGTGTGTCCAAGGCCCCAGAAAAGGTCAGTGCAGCAGCAGATGGAGGAGGAAGAGATGATTTGGAAGGTAAAGTGGGGTGGATTGTGAAATTTGGTTTGCCAAACCAAAAAGTTGGACTCTTCATTCAATAATTAACTAGGAAGAAGAGTTTTAGGTTTTCAAAGTTGAAGTGCAATAATCAGCTTTGTTTTTTAAATCAAAAGGAAAAAAAAATTAATGAAGATTCTCTAGAAGCAATGTAGGAAATATAAGTAGAAAATAAATCAGGAGACTTAAAAAAAAAAAAGATTTTATCTATTCATTTGACAGAGAGAGAGAGAGAGAGTGCATGAGTATGGAGGAGAGGCAGAGGGAGAGGGAGAAGAAGAGTCCTAGGACCCTGAGATCATGACCTGAACTGAAGGAAGATGCTTAAACAATTGAGCCACCCAGTTGCCCCCCACATCAGGAGACTTTTGCCACATTTCTGGAGAGATATGATGCAGGATTGCATTGAAGAGCAGTGGCGGCAAAGATGGAGAAAGAATACATTCTTTTCAAGTTGAAAAAAAAAAACATGTTTATTGCCTATATATATATTTATATTTATAAATACATATATATTTATTTATTGCCTATATATGCCTATATATATATTTATTTATTGCCTGTATATGCCTATATATATAAAATTCACCACAAAAGATGCTATCCTCTCATTTCCCCTCTTCTTCAATACCCCTGATGTAAAGGACATTATTATGCCTTATAAGAACCTCACTCAAATGTGCAGACAGTGCTCCATCTATGTATTCTTCTGTGTTTGCAGGGTGCATGTTCATAGAACCATCTACAAGTACCAGGTATCCTTTGTACCCCATTCCCCACTGAAGTTTCCCCACTACTGCCTTTTCTGTTAGCCCATTGAGGAAAGAAGTTTGGGATTGAGGGGGATAAACTCATTGTAAGGATAAGCAAATACTGCAGGCCACTCACCACGATGTAATTTGGGTGTAAATTTTTTTTAAATTAACATATAATGTATTATTATCCCCAGGGGTACAGGTCTGTGAATCATCAGGCTTCCACACTTCACATCACTCACCATAGCACATACCCTCCCCAAGGCCCATAACCCAACCACCCTCTCCCTACCCTCCTCCCCCTGGCAACCCTCAGTTTGTTTTGTGAGATTAAGAGTCTCTTAGTTTGTCTCCCTCCTGATCCCATCTTGTTTCATTTTTTCCTCCCCACCCCCCAAACCCCCCCAGTTTGCCTCTTAAATTCCTCATATCAGGGAGATCATATGATAAATGTCCTTCTCTAATTGACAGACTTCACTCCTCATAATACCCTCTAGTTCCATCCATGTATTTGCAAATGGCAAGATTTCATTTTGATGACTGCATAGTATTCCAGTGTGTGTGTGTGTGTGTGTGTGTGTGTGTGTGTCTGTGTGTCTGTGTGTCTGTGTGTCTGTGTGTCTGTGTGTATCCCATATCTTCTTTATCCATTCATCTGTTGATGGACACCTAGGCTCTTTCCATAGTTTGGCTATTGTGGACATTGCTGTTATAAACATTCAGGTGCATATGCCCCTTCAGATCACTACATTTGTATCTTCAGGGTAAATACCCAGTAGTGCAGTTGCTGGGTTGTAGGATAGCTCTATTTGCAACTTTCTGAGGAACCTCCATGCTGTTTTTCAGAGTGGCTGCACCAGCATGCATTCCCACCAACAGTGTAGGAGGGTTACCCTTTCTCTGCATCCTCACCAGCATCTGTCATTTCCTGACTTGTTAATTTTAGCCATTCTGACTGGCGTGAGGTGGTATTTTATTGTGGTTTTGATTTGTATTTCCCGTATGCTGGGTGATGTGGAGCATTTTTTCATGTGTCTGTTGGCCGTCTGGATGTCTTCTTTGCAGAAATGTCTGTTCATGTCTTCTGCCCATTTCTTGATTGGATTATTTGTTCGTTGGGTGTTGAGTTTGCTAAGTTCTTTATAGATTTTGGATACTAGCCCTTTATCTGAAATGTCGTTTGCAAATATATCCTCCCATTCTGTCAGATGTCTTTTGGTTTTGTTGACTGTTTCCTTTGCTGTGCAAAAGCTTTTGATCTTGATGAAGTCCAAATGGTTCATTTTTGCCCTTGCTTCCCTTGCCTTTGCCGATGTTCCTAGGAAGACGTTGCTGCGACTGAGGTTGAAGGGTTGCTGCCTGTGTTCTCCTCAAGAATTTTGATGGATTCCTTTTTCACATTGAGGTCCTTTATCCATTTTGAGTCTATTTTCATGTGTGGTGTAAGGAAATGGTCCAATTTCATTTTTCTGCATGTGGCTGTCCAATTTTCCCAACACCATTTGTTGAAGAGATTGTCTTTTTTCCACTGGACATTCTTTCCCGCTTTGTTGAAGATTAGTTGACCATAGAGTTGTGGGTCTATTTCTGGGCTTTCTATTCTGTTTTATTGGTCTATGTGTTTGTTTTTGTGCCAGTACCGTACTGTCTTGATGATGACAGTTTTGTAATAGAGCTTGAAGTCTGGAATTGTGATGCTACCAACTTTGGCTTTCTTTTTCAACATTCCTCTGACTATTTGAGGTCTTTTCTGGTTCCATATAAATTTTAGGATTATTTGTTCCATTTCTTTGAAAAAAATGGGTGGGATTTTGATAGGGATTGCATTAAGCATGAGGATTGTTTTAGGTAGCATAGACATTTTCACAATATTTGTTCTTCCAATCCATGAGCATGGAATACTTTTCCATTTCTTTGTGCCTTCCTCAATTTCTTTCATGAGTATTCTGTAGTTTTCAGAGTACAGATTCTTTGCCTCTTTGGCTAGGCTATTCCTAGGTATTTTATGGTTTTAGGTACAATTGTAGACGGGATCAGCTCCTTAATTTCTCTTTCTTCTGTCTTGTTGTTGGTGTATAGAAATGCAACTTATTTCTGTGTGTTGATTTTATATCCTGACACTTTGTTGAATTCCTATACAAGTTATAGCAGATTTGGAGTGGAGTCTTTTGGGTTTTCCACATAAAGTATCATACCATCTGCAAAGACTAATAGTTTGACTTCTTCTTTGCCAATTTGGATGCCTTTAATTTCTTTTTGTTGTCTGATTGCTGAGGCTAGGACTTCTACTACTATGTTGAGCAGTGATGATAATGGACACATCTTTGCCGTGTTCCTGTCCTTAGTGGAAAAGCTCTCAGTTTTTCTCCATTGAGAATAATATTTTCTGTGGGTTTTTCATAGATGGCTTTGATGATATTGAGGTATGTACCCTCTATCCCTACACTTTGAAGAGTTTTGATCAAGAAATGATGCTGTGCTTTGTCAAATGCTTTTTCAGCATCTAATAAGAGTATTGTATGGTTCTTGTTCGTTCCTTAATTAATGTATTGTTTTACATTGATTGATTTGTGGATGTTGAACCAACCTTGCAGTTCTGGGATAAATCCCACTTGGTCGTGGTGAATAATCCTTTTAATGTACTGTTGGAGCCTACTGGCTAGTATTTTGGTGAGAATTTTTGCATCTGTGTTCATCAAGGATATTGGTCTGTAATTCTCTTTTTTGATGGGATCCTTGTCTGGTTTTGGGACCAAGGTGATGCTGCCCTCATAAAATGAGTTTGGAAGTTTTCCTTCCATTTCTATTTTTTGGAACAGTTTCAGGAGAATAGGAATTAGTTCTTCTTTAAATGTTTGGTAGAATTCCCCCGGGAAGCCGTCTGGCCCTGGGCTTTTGTTTGTTTGGAGATTTTTAATGACTGTTTCAATCTCCTTACTGGTTATGGGTCTGTTCAGGCTTTCTATTTCTTCCTGGCTCAGTTGTGGTAGTTTATATGTTTCTAGGAATGCATCCATTTCTTTCAGATTGTCATATTTGTTGGCGTAGAGTTGCTCATAGTATGTTCTTATAATTGTTTGTATTTCTTTGGTGTTGGTTGTGATCTCTCCTCTTTCATTCATGATTCTATTTATTTGGGTCCTTTCTCTTTTCTTTTTGATAAGCCTGGCCAGGAGTTTATCAATTTTATTAATTCTTTCAAAGAACCAGCTCCTAGTTTTGTTGATTTGTTCTATTGTTTTGTTGTTGTTGTTTGTTTCTATTTCATTAATTTCTGCTCTGAATTTTATTATTTATCTTCTCTTATGGGTTGAGAGTTTCTTTGCTGTTCTTTCTCCAGGTCCTTTAAGTGTAGGGTTAGGTTGTGTATTTGAGACCTTTCTTGTTTCTTGAGAAAGGCTTGTACCGCTATATATTTTCCTCTCATGACTGCTTTGCTGTGTGCCACAGATTTTGAACAGTTATGTTTTAATTATCATTTGTTTCCATGAATTTTTTCAATTCTTCTTTAATTTCCTGGTTGACCCATTCATTCTTTAGTAGGATGCTGTTTAGTCTCCATGTATTTGGGTTCTTTCCAACTTTCCTGTTGTGATTGAATTCTAGCTTCAGATATTGTGGTTTGAAAATATGCAGGGAATAATCCCAATCTTTTGGTACCAGTTGAGACCTGATTTGTGACCCAGGATGTATCTATTCTGGAGAATATCCCATGGGCACTAGAGAAGAATGTGTATTCTGTTGCTTTGGGATGAAATGTTCTGAATATATCTGTGATGTCCATCTGGTCCAATGTGTCATTTAAAGCCTTTGTTTCCTTGTTGATATTTTGCTTGGATGATCTGTCCATTTCAGTGAGGGGCGTGTTAAAGTCCCCTACTATTATTGTATTATTGTTGATGTGTTTCTTTGATTCTGTTATTAGTTGGTTTATATAGTTGGCTGCTCCCATGTTAGAGGCATAGATATTTAAAATTGTTAGATCTTCTTGGTGGACAGACACTTTGAATATGACATAGTGTCCTTCCTCCTTTCTTATGATAGTCTTTGGCCTAAAATCTAATTGATCTGATATAAGGATTGCCACCCCAGCTTTCTTTTGATGTTCATTAGCATGGAAAATTGCTTTTCACCCCCTCATTTTAAGTCTAGAGGTTTCTTTGGGTCTAAAATGAGTTTCTTATCGACAGCATATCAATGTATTTTGTTTTTTAATCCATTCTGATACCCTGTGTCTTTTGATTGAGGCATTTAGTCCATTTATGTTCGGGTAACTATTGAAAGATATGAATTTAGTGCCATTGTATTGCCTGTAGGACCCCTTTCAATATTTTCTGTTGGGCTTGTTTTGTATTTACAAATTCTTTTAGTTTTTGTTTATCCTGGAAGCTTTTTATTTCTCCTTCTATTTTCAATGATAGCCTAACTGGATATAGTATTCTTGGCTGCATGTTTATGTCATTTAGTGCTCTGAGTATATCATGCCAGTTCTTTCTGGCCTTCCAGGTCTCTGTGGATAAGTCTGCTGCCAATCTAATATTTTTACCATCGTATGTTACAGACTTCTTGTCCCAGGCTGCTTTCAGGGTTTTCTTTTTGTTGCTAAGACTTGTAAGTTTTACTATTAGATGATGGGATATGGACCTATTTTTCTTGATTTTGAGGGGGTTCTCTGTGCCTCCTGGATTTTAAAGCTTGTTCCCTTTGCCATATTAGGGAGATTCTCTATAATAATTTGCTCCAATATACTTTCTGCCCCTTCTTTCTCTTTCTTCTTCTTCTGGAATCCCAATTATTCTAATGTTGTTTTGTCTTATGGTATCACTTATCTCTCGAATTCTTCCCTTGTGGTCCAGTAGTTGTTTGTCTCTCTTTTGCTCAGCTTCTTTATTCTCCATCATTTGGTCTTCTATATCACTAATTCTCTCTTCTGCCTCATTTATCCTAGCAGTAAGAGCCTCCACCTCATTAATAGCTTTTTCATTTCAGCTTGGTTAGATTTTAGTTCTTTTATTTCTCCAGAAAGGGCTGGACAGTATTTCTCTAATATCACCCATGCCTTTTTCGAGCCAAGCTAGCATTTTAAGAATCATCATTCTGAACGCTAGATCTGACATATTACCAATGTCTGTATTGATTATGTCTCTATCCTTTGGTACTGCCTCTTGTTCTTTTTTTAGTGAGTTTTTCCACCTTGTCATTTTATCCAGATGAGAATATATCAATGAGAGAATAAAATACTAAAATGGTAGCAAAGACCCAAGAAGAATATATGCTAACAGAAGAAACCCCAAATTGGGGGAGAAGAAAGGGGATAAAAGAAGTTTTAAAAAAATTAAAATATATATATATATATATATATATATATATATATATATATATATATACTAGCCTGGTAAATAGAACAGAGCCACCCACTTGATTTTGGGTGTACTTTGGTCTCTTAGAAGAAACTACCTCCCAAAATTTTAAAGAAAGAAAAACTTTTATATATACAAAAATAAGGGTAAACATGATGAAGAGATGGAATATGACTGTAAAGATGAAAATTTTAAAAAAATTCTAAAAAAGTAATTGATAAGATAAGTTGGCTGGAAAAAGAAAGAAAAAGGAAATGGAGAGAATTTGCTCAAACTGGAGACTAGAACAAAGCCCTGTGCTAGATTTAGGGTATGTTTTGATCTATTAGAAGAAATTGTATCCCAAAATTTTTTAGAAGAAAAAACCCTATGTGTATACAAAAAATAAAGTTAGATACAATGAAGGATATAATATGACTATAGTAACGAAGGTTTAAAGAGTTTTTTTAAAAAAAGGTATTAAGATTTTTTAGAAAGGAATCATTAAGGTAAACTAGTTAAAAAACATTAAAAAAGGAGAGAGGAAAAATTTTTAAAAATTAGAATAAGAAAAAAAATTAAATAAGAAATTAAGAAAAAATAAAATAAAAAAATTAAATAAGAAAAAGATAAAATTTTAAAAATTTAATTAACTGTGTAAGACTCTCTCATGGGGAAAAAGCCATGAATTCTATGCTTTGCTTTCCCTTTCTCTGGAATTCCACTGTTCTTCTTGTTCAGTGAGCTTGGTCTTGGCTGGATGTTCTTGCTGATCTTCTGGGGGAGAGCCCTGTTGTAGTATTTCTCAGATGTCTTTGTCCAAGGCAGAATTGCACTGCCCTTGCCAGGGGCCAGGCTGAAGACATTCTGTAGAGTTCTGGAGGATGGGAATGAAAATGGCAGCCTCCCAATCTCCAGCAGGGAGGAGCCGAGAGCTCAGGGTCCCACTCCTCTGTGTGCCCTCGGAGAAAAGTGCTCAATCACTTGATCTCCCTGGTCTCCAGCTGTGTCCCGGCCTGTGTCCGAGCTTTTCTGTTCCTGATGCACAGCCCTGTTTAGAGTCTCCAAACCCAGCATATTCTTGTTGCTCCGCTCTTCTGGCAGATGAAGGTGGGTCTCCCCAGATCTCTACTTGTGTGGTCCCTGCTTAAGGAGCAGTGGGCTGACTGTGCCGCAGATCACAGTTTACAGTAACCCTGAGCTGAGAACTCACTCCTTACCTCTGTCTCTAAAGCTGGCTTACCCACTCTGATACCTGCGAGATCTGCTACACTCAGACAGCCCTGATCCTTCTGTGATACCGCAGGACCTGTGACCACACTGTCCCCGTAAGGGCTCCACCCCCACTAAGCCTCTGGAGCCATGTCCCTCAGTGGAGCAGACTTTTAAAAAGTCTTGTGCTTCGTTGCTCTGCCACTTGCCAGGAGCTGGCCCCTCCCCACCACGGTCTATCTTCCCATTGCTTCAGATTCACTTCTCCCCTTGTCCTGAGTTTTAGAAAGTGGTCAGTTTTCTGTTTCTAGAATTGCTGGTCTTCTCTTCTATTTCCTGTTGGGTTTGTAGCTGTTCAGAATGGTTTGATAACTATCTAGCTAAACTCCTGTGACCTGCTGCCATCTTAGTCTGCAACTTCTCTGCCATCTTGACTCCTCCCCCGGAATGGCCGGAGTACATTTTTTTAGAGTTATTTCTGGGGCAACTTAGATTGATGTCCACCTGGGTATGATGGTGAGAAGCAAGGTGAATGAGCCTTTTCAGGCTTCTCAGGGGAAGGCTGGGTGGAGTTTTGTGATTAAGAGTACAGGACTTGAAAGTTTTTGAGGAGATTATATTGGAGGCATCTTTGTACACACGTGTTCAGATGAGCATGTCTCTATGAGTTTGTGAGAGGGCACTTGACAGGTCAGTGAATGGGTCCTTGGGTAGGCATGATTGGCCCCAGACTGTGGCCAAGTGGGGCTGGAGCTGTGTCTGTCACAGGGCCACTGCAGTGTCTGCAGTTAGGTCTGTGTTGGTGAGCATACTCCTGGGATACTGATGGACATGTTTTCCTATAGGTGCCGGGCAGGCAGGGCTGCTTCTAGATTGTGGCTTTGAAGGATAGAGTCCAGTTATGGGGTTGCTTCAGGTTTGGCAGGTGGACCAATGTCAACAAAAATTTGTCCCAGGGCACAATGGGCATGCCTCCCTCTGAGCCCCTGTGCAGGGAAGGGCTGGAGCTTGGTCACAGCTGCTTCTGGGTCCACAGCATTGTTGGTGGGGGGTGTCTGAGGTTAGTGGGCACAGTTGCATGGTGCTAGCAGGACTTAGGTGAAATAAAGCTGTACTAACTCCAGAGGGGGATGTGATTGTTCCTGGGTCTGTAGCCAGGATTACAGTTGGTGAGTCTTCCTACTACCTGGGCACAGGACTCCTTCTCAAAATGGTCCTCCTTGATCTCGGATTTCACCATCTCCTACCTTGATTCTATAACTTCCACAAAGGCACTTTTGTCTGCGGGTGGCTGCCAAATTATCACTGCTAGCTACAGATTGAGGCAGGGGACCTCCTATTCAGCCAAGTTACTGATGTCATTCCCCCTCACACCTCTCTTTGATTAACACTTCATGATTATTACTTTCATTTATTACAGATTTCATAAAAATGGGATTTTTTTGACCACTTAATAATTTATGGATGGTTTTCTAGTATAGTCATATCGACTTTTGTTAATTTTGCAGTTTGATCTAAGTTTCTGTTGCTGTTTTATATTTATCCCCTCTGGGCTGAGTGTCTGAAGTCACAGACATGAACACAGTGGTGACCATGTTGGGCTTCCTTTTTGTGGCTTGATCTGATGTTGTGTGCAAATGCCATTTGATAAATAATTGAGGATAAAATGTTCACATGTAAAAATCAGTCTGTGATTCTTTTGTCTTGAATAGCTCTTTTAGAGAAAAATAGATCATTTTTTGCTTTTATTTATTTTTAATTGAAGTATAGTTGACATATAATATTAGTTTCAGGTGTAGAACCTAGTGATTTGACAATTGTATACATACAAAATGCTTACCAGAAGAAATGTAGTTACTATGTGTCACCAATCAAAGTTATTACAGTATAATTGTCTATATTCCCTATGCTGTACTTTTCATTCCCGAGGCTTATTTATTTTATAACTGGAATTTTGCACCTCTTGATCTCCTTCACTTGTTTTGCTCATTCTACCATCTCCTCCCTTTTGACAACCATTAATTCTCTATGTTTATGAGTATGGAAAAAAAAATATATCTTTGAAAAGTAAAACCACTCCAAATTTCCTTCTGAAGCATGTATATTCTTCCTCCAACTCATAACACCTTTAACTAGGCATTCTAAAATATTCAGGCTCTGCTAGTTATATATTTCTCATAGTTTGGCTGAGAAATAGAAAATAATTATTATTATTGAAAAACATCTGAGGCAAGACCATACTGAGTTACTGTTTTAAAAGATCAACCACTGATTAACAGTGGAACAATTATTATTCCTTTTTGGAGTTGCATAGTGGAATATTGCAGGACTTAGCTCTTGGGAGTAGAAATCATAATTATCTGAAAATTTTTTTGGTATACATAGTAATAAATATACCCTAGGGCACCTTTGTGGCTCTTGGAATACTTGTGTTGATTGACACTGGCTGTGACAATGCCCACAGCATCTTCAGCCCTAACTCCTCCCTAGATACTCTGCTTCAGGCAACTTATGTAATAGCAACACCCAGCTAAAGAGCTCTGCGAACCTATAGGGATACCAAACATAAGAAGATAATCATCACAGACATTTTTATTTTTAACCTAGAAGCAAAATGGTTACTAAAAGTAAGATTTTTGTGAAGTCTCCAGTGGTCATTTTTTTATAGTTTATAATTGGCTTTTAATCCTATTTGCATATCAGAGTCATCTGTGAAGCTTAATATGTTTATACAATATTGTCAATTATACTTTTGTCAATTAAAACCTAAAAAACGAGTCATCTGTAAAGATGGTTAAAGTTTAGATGCTTTGATTTCATGCCTCTTTGCCACTTACTTTGGGCAAGTCACCTAACCTCTCTGTGCCTCAGTTACTGCCTCTGTTAAATGGGGATAATAACTGCATCTTCTTCGTGGGAATGCTATGAAGATCAAATGAGTTAGTGCATGTAAGTACCTCAGGATAGTTTCTGGCACATAGAAAACATAGCAATTACTACCTTTTTTTTTTATGTATGAGTAATTTGGGTCTTTGTTTCTCAGGGTTCTGGTCTGACTCTCAATATAATTTTATGCATAGAGGGAGCTAAGTTTACCTGGTCTGGCATTGTGGATATGGGGCTAAATGGAGAGAAAAAAGGTATAAATATTGCACCTTCTAAGGAAGTACTCCTATTAGTCATGTTTTTGGGGGACAATCATGAAAGGGAGAAAGGGAAGGGACGCAGAGACCATATATTGGAACTGGGAGTAAGTATCCCAGAACCCACATGATTCCAGAATGAGATTTTGCTTTGGTATTTTCCCAAAGTCTTGCACAGTCTACTGAAATGTGCTAATTTTTTAAAATGAAAATAGATATGTTTGTGAAACAGAATCTCATTCCATAAGAGTTTCAACTTAAAGTGTAGATCCAACATTTCCAAATATGGTTAACAAAATGTGGAACCAGTCTTGGACACAGTTGAGGAAGTTTGGCAACAAGAGTTTGGCAGAAAGAACAAAATTTGTAGAGTTGTAGAGAGTCCACCTGAAATTACACCCTGAGATGCATACCCATTCCATGGTAGGATTTGCTTGGTATTATTAAGAATTCTTAAGCACTGTGACAATGATCAATTGCCTCTCTGCTCCCAATCTAAGCATTCATCACCTGCTTTGTAGCAAGCATGATGCTAAACTCATCAGTAGAGGGCGCTGGAGGGACATTACAGGAACAAAGTGTTTTTCTAGTTCCTTTGTACTATCAGTTTCTTTTGCTCTGCTCCTTCTGCATTAAGGCTAGAGGCACTGTGTCCCATCATTGCACCCGGTATGAGCAATCTCCCAGTAAATTCATTGCCTCAGTCTCAGCCTAACAACCACCTCTCACACAGTGACCCTGTTGATGTGAACCCTAGGTACCTCAGGCTGCCTACCACCCAGCCAGT
The DNA here is from genome assembly GCF_009829155.1 of Mustela erminea. Classification (NCBI taxonomy): domain Eukaryota; kingdom Metazoa; phylum Chordata; class Mammalia; order Carnivora; family Mustelidae; genus Mustela; species Mustela erminea. The sequence goes on from NC_045619.1 coordinate 95,219,500, forward strand.
AATCAGGTTCCCAGCAGCCCCCTGGGCAGCTGCTTCCTCTTGCCTAATGACTGTGACCTCACTGTGGCAGGGCAATGCAATGAATGAACTTCACCATCCAGTGCGCCCCAAGTAAACCTCTGTAAGAGGTCTGAATACCAGCCCCAGGAAGTCAGCCCCCTTCCTTGTTCCTTCCTTGGGCTCTGTCCCTCAGCCCTAGGGTATTCTTTAGAACAGGGGTCAGAAACTTTGACCTGCTGTTGGTTTTTGTAAATTAAGGTTTATCAGAACACACCCACACTCATGCATTTGTATTTTGTCTCTGGTTGCTGTGATGCTGCAATGGCAGAGTTGTACAGTTCCGAGAGAGACTTGATGGTTTGCAAACCTGAAATATTTAGTCTGGCCCTTTTGAGGACAAAGCTTGCCGACTCCAGCCTCAGAGTTCCATTGTTACAGTTAATAATTCTTCATGTTAAAATGCCCTTGTTCAAATTACTGTGTGGTTTCCGTCTCCTAATTGGACCTTACTGGTATGTGTACTATATACCTGTACCCCCGCTAGCGATTACAACTCATAGAATTGGTACTGTTTCCATTTGGGAAAGAAGCAGCTACTATTTTACCCGAGACCAATAAAATTCCCAAGGGAAGGAAATATTATGGATCTCGCTACTCCCCACAAAGTGGGAGAGGGAAAAAAACAGGCACAACAATCACAAGTTAGTTATATTGATAAATCAATCTCACCACATCCATACCTTATTCATTTGTTACACTTGAAAGCAATCCAGATGCCTAACTCATAGTAAGAATTTAGTAAATAAGTTTGAGTGAATGAATTGAGTGTACGACTAATATTTTTTTAAAAAACCTGAAAATACACTATGGGCAACATTTTCTTTTTAATGCAAAGAAATGACAAATAATAAATGTAGATAAGCTATGGGTAATTTTTTCCTCAAATATTTACTCTGTGTGAAAATTATGGGAAATATATAAAGAAAAGAGATGTGTCTGTGAATATATTATCTTAAGCTATACATGCAAATGAAGTGGAAAACACAAGAAAAATAATTTTCTCCTGAAACATTCTGATAATTGAGACAAGCATTGCATTTTTGGTTTGAATTAGCTGAGCTGAACCAGTTACTCATCTGACTTTGCTTGTGAGGCTGCAGCCACAAAGAGGTTCATACTGGGTTCACTTCAATAAACAGCTGTGGACTGGGGTCAATTCTTATTTTATTTAGCATTATTCATTCATTCAGATTCCCTATTCAGTTAATTACTTGCAGGAGCAGTACTCATTAAGAAGAATAACTCATTTACATGGTAGAAGGCTACAGTTTGCCCTTTTGCTGTATCTCCCTTCCTTCCCTTTGCATTTATTTTTCTTTTACTTGGAGTAATGTGAAGCACAAAAAAATCAAATCAAGCCACTTTAAATTCTGATTTCTTGTTTTCCAAACATTCAGACTTTCTTCTGGGCTGAATTTAGCCTTTGTCAGGTAATTCAAACACAAATTTATATTTCATTTTACTCTCTTCCAGTGAGCATTCTGCTATGTTTATCACATCCTCCTGTCTGCTCACAGACCCCTTTGCAACGGTTAGCTTTCCCTTCCCTTCAGCTGATTGCAGGGCATTGAGTGGAAAGCTTCAGATGCCCATGATATTTTCTCTACTGTTTACAAGAGCAGAAAAGAATTTCACACTTTTTTGAGCACTTCAGCTGTTTCAGCGCCTTTAAATGCCACTTATAAGCCATTCCAAACAAACCAACCTGCCTACTAGGAAACCAAAATACCTGTTAGCACTTTTTTTTTTCCATGAAGAATGAAGCATTTTCTTTAATGCACCCAGTGAATTCAAGGAATGCATTGTCTTTCTAGGCCTGACACAAAGATTAATTTGTAGTAGCCCACATTAACAGGATAAAAGTAGTTTCTCTTATTATCAGCAGTAGGAACTTGAGAGAGAGGGAGAGTGGTGATTATTCTCCAATGACAGTCTTATAAAAGAATATATAATATCAATTATCGTGTCATTTGTTTAAACCAACACCCTAGGTTAGTGGTTCTTAAACTTGTTTGTACATCATAATCACCTATGGAGCTCCAAAACAGTAGTAGTAGTAATAGTAGTAGTAGTAGTAGTAGTACCTGTATCCACCCCCAGAGATTGCAATTTGATTGGCCTGGGGTGTGGCCTGAGCTTTGGAAGCTTGCAGCACTCCTCAGGTGATTGTAGTGTACAGAGAAGCTGGGGAGATTTTGTCCTAGGCTGACCTTTGAATTCAGGGACAAGTGTAGTGTTGCGCGATAGAGCTTTTTGAGTTGATGAAGAGAGCCACTACAAGGAGAGCAGGAGGAACCCAGGGAAGATGTTGGTGTTTTCACAAGCATATCAGAAGACCCCATGGAAGGGAGATCAGGCCTCTGAGAAGAGGGTGTGTTCCAGTTGGTGGCTGGTGTTATTAAGTAAAATGCATCCTTCTAGGAATGTGGAAAGAACATAGAATCAATTGCTGCTGCAGGGAGAAGAGCCAAGGCGAGGAAGACTGACAGGAACAAACCAAGAGGGTCTTTATCCTCCTTCTGCAGCCTGGAAGTCTCCTCTGGGACCCCTACAGGGCCTAAAGGGGAAGAGCTGGCTGAAGGGGAATAGTTTGCAGAGTCCTAGCCCCAGTCTGTACCTCCAAGCCAGGCATTGAAAGGTGGGGTTGGAGCTGAAAAACAACATTTAATGTCCAACATAATTGTAACCAAAGAAATGCACATTTATGTAAAATGAAAATCTTTACATATTAACAGAATGTTTCAAAACAGTATCCTTAAAGGTTTTTTGAGCTTTGTGAGCATGCATTTAATGCATTACCAGTGAATGTGTAAAATTATATCCCAGAAAGCAAGTTCCAAGTCCTAAAGTGTTTATAACCCTTGACTCAAAACCTTTGCTTTCAGAAATTTGTTCTAAAGACACAGTGAAAACTCTGATCTAGGATTTACATACAAAATATTTACTGAAACATTTTTCATAGTTAATAAAAATCTTAATGACCTCAATAGGAAATGGTAAAGTACATTAGAGAACAGATACTTTTTAATTTCATGAAAGGATTAAAATTGGGTTTACAATGGAATTTATGAGTGAAACATATTTATAGTTTAGTGGTTTCATTTAATAATTTAATACTTTACCATAAGCATTGTTGATTTATTTTCTTTTCTCTGTATTGCTATATTTTGTTTCCTACAGTTTGCCTATATTACATTAATAATAAAACACTGCAAATAATAAAATAAATGATAAAGAAATAAATCCATTAATTTAATAGCATTAAAATAAGAATGTATGAAAAAAAATAAGAATGTATGTAAGCGAAACATGTGAACACTAGAGAAAAACCTGCAGGAACTATAAAAATGTTTTGCTTTAATATGTAATGAATTCATATAGTTCTATAAAAAAACCAAAACCGATAAAAGAGAAGAGAGTGAAGGATCAAAACTGTTTACAAAAGGAAAAATAAATGTGATTAACAAACTCAAAGGAAAATGATGACTTTCAAGCTAACAAAGATCACACAGCTTGATGGACATGCTGCTGCTGTATAAAATCATGGAACCATTTTGTCAAGAAAATGAACTATTTATTAGTAGTTAACATACACATATCCTTTCATCTCATAAGAACACTTCTTACACTCAATCCTAAGATTATAATTTGGAATAGCAAGAAAGACTTTATTTCCAAAAGTATTCATAACTTTATTATTAAAAATTAAAAGAAAAAACACTGAAAACAATGTAATAATTTAAACATATATGAGTATTTAAATAGTCCTAATGTCATAAAAAATGAAATTTAAAGACTCCATTAAAGTTATGTTTATAAAGGTTTTTAAAAAGAATTGGGTAATGCTTAAGTTTTAGTAGTAAATGTGACATGCAGTTTACATAATTTAACATTCAGTGTTATCTCAGGAAGGCAATGTTATGCACACAACAAAGTTGGAAAGTATACTTTCCAACGTGTTGGCGTTAAACATGGTGGCTTCTACTTACTAGAGTTAAACATGATCTCTTTTCGCCTTTACACCTCTTTATTTCTTTGAGTTTGAACATGTATTTTCTCATGATTTCAAAAACATGCCTTACTAAAATCTAAATGTCAAAATTTAAAAATAAGAGTACAGCTTGCCCTGATTACTTTCCTTTGATTTAAGATCCCTAAATTCTCCAGTTTTGAAATGAGAAACTCTTGTTTTTGTAGGGCCTTCAGCCTGTCTGAATTTCAACAGGATAGCCTGAGGACTAGGGATGTAAAGGAAGTTTGGTCCCTGCTAGAGGTGGTATAGTCTGTTCTTTCAGAAATTTGTGTTCTAAATCTATAAGCGTTTTCTGTAAAGGGCCCAAGAGTAAATATTTCAGGATTTACAGAATGTTGTCACATACTTGTCTGTCTTTGTAATGACGCTTAAAATGTAAAATGTAAAAACCATTCTTAGCACACAGACCATATAAAAATAGGTCACAGACTAGTATGGCTTGAGGGCCATACTTGGTTGGCCCCATTCTAAATCACATCTATAGTGAATAGCGAAAGATTCTGTATGATAAATAAATAAATGGCACAGCTAACCAGATTCTGTTCTCCATATCTTCTGTGCTTCCATATAACCATCAGGAGAGACAGAGATTTATAAATAAATGTGTCTGTTACAGCCCCCCCCCCCAAAAAAAAGCTCAAACTTCAGAGTTTTATAGCAAAATTCACTTATTCTTATAGACTTGAGTTGGTCAGTTGCAGGTTGGCTGACTCATACATCTGAGAGTTATCTGGGACCATCAGGACTAGGCTGGCTTCAGCTAGGGTACTCTGCCTCCACTTAAGGTATCTCTCTTAAAACCAGTGGGCTTGCTTGGGCTTGTTTCTTCCACTGTAATGGGCAAGGGTATGAGAGAGGAAGCCCCAAAATGCAAATGCTTTTGAAGTATTTGTCAAGGAATTGTTCAACCACAGCAGAAGCTGAGGTAGAATAAGTGGTTAAAGGTCCAAGAGGCAGGAAAGGTTGAGGGAAGGTGTGACATAAGATATTTTGAATGCAGTCCACACCACAATGCATTTAGATCCATGTCTACCCTTCTTTTATATCTGGTACCCATTCTACAATGATGGGCCCATACTTTTTGTCATAACAGAATGTCATCACTCCTTCCTCATTTCCGGACGGGGCTCCTGGGAAACTTAAGAAGTTTAGGAGTGAAATAACCAGAATCCATATTTCTGTAACTAGCTCTATCTAGGTAAAGTGTCCTTTGGACCAGTTAATATGACAGGGGATCTGGGTACTACAATTAGCAGCTCCTCTATTTTTTTTCCAAAATTTAAAAATTTATTTGAGAGAGAGAGAGTGAGTGCGCGCATGTGAGTGGGGGAGGAGCTGGGGGTGGGGAGTTAGGGAAAGGGAGAGAGAGAATCCCAAGGAGACTCCCTGCTGAGTGCAGAGCCTAATGTGGGACTCAATCTCATGAGCCTGAGATCATGACCTGAGGTGAAATTGAGAGTTTGGTACTTAACCGACTGTACAATTAGCAGCTACCTTGTTTGAAACAGATTTAGGAGAGTGCTGTTTCCAGAACATAGGGGTTTTGCAAACTCTAAATGTCAAAATTTATATTATAAATTTATATATTATAAATTTCCTACTTCCAATAGGAAAATATTTCCAAAAATTAAAAATAGCTATATATATTGATTATATATTAGAAACCATGTTTAGTGATCTGTATGCACATGATATCATTCCATATTATATCATCCAGTGAATCATCCAGTGAAGTAGGAATTACCAATTTCTGCTTAACATATAAGGAAACCAAAGTATAAGAGGTCATTTGTGTGCCCAGGTATGTGGCAGAGTATGTGGCAGAATCATAATTCAAGCCTGGAGCTCTCCAGTTTCAAAAACTGGGCTCTTAACCACAAGGACTCTATGACCTCCTGTTCTTGGAGTCAGATTTGTTTTCTCTTATTTTTTGTCTCCAGCATTCCCTTGGAAATTATTTTCCTTCATCTTCTGTTTCCTTGAGTTTCTGTTTTTAATGGATCATCATTCTATCTACCCACCCCCAGTGTCTAGGAGTCCACTAATGTTTTACTTTTGGTGATAGTCTGATCTGTTGTTCAGCACATATCTATTTTGCAATGATGTTAGGTTTAGCTGTCTGGCATGCTTTGGCTGACAGAGTGTTAGTGGGCATGTTAGTGGACACAAACAGATACTTTACATGTGCCTGCCAGATTTAGCTAGGCTCTGATGCTGTGGTGTTGAGTCATGGCAGGAACATGCCATTTTAACTTAGGTGCTAGAATGAGATGAATGGAATAAATCTCATTCCTGGAGCAGAGCAGTCCAGCGGAGTCCATCCTAGACTGGAAGAACCACCATTGATCTGTAGACTTGTGAGAATAAATGTTGTTGTAAGTCACTGAGTTTAGAAGTGGTTTGTTATGCAGCTCATACCTTTGGCTCCTTAGTTAGATTAAGGACTTCTAACAAATTAGAGGTTCCAATAAATGCAGAGTATTACAAGGTAAAGAATGTGTGGAAGTTCCCTGAATGATGGTAAGCATGGTGTTGTCTCAGGAAAGATTTCCTTTTCCTAGGCTGTGCAGTAATAAGTTTGTTACTGCAGGAAAATATGAAGTGGTAGATTACCATTATTAGAGAGTAATTTGTGGTAACACTGTCTTTTCAGCAATTCTATCTCATAAAGATCTTAAATTCATACTCACTAGTAATGTTTATTGTAATTATAATATATTGCTTAATGTAGCAATTCTGGTATTTTCATGTACCTCATTAACTGAGTGTCTCCTGTTCTCTGAATATGATGTACCCGAAGTCTCATTTAAATCTAACAATGCTACATTTTATAAATAAAGGAATTAAGTCTAGAAGAGAAGGTGATCACTGGAAGTCAAAATGGTCTCTTAAGATATCCTAGACCAGGTGTGCCCAAGCTGGATCTGGAATGTGGGCAGAATTTGGAAAGGAGCAAAAGACTCTCCATTTGGGCAAAAACTACTAGAATAAGGATTAAGGAATGGTGGGGTTAGAAGTCAGTTGGGATTCCAATTGAAACAGAGAATTTGAAATTGGTAGTAAATATGTTAGAAATGTTCAGTGAAGATATATTGTCAGACAAAAAGAACAGAAGAGAAATTTATTCCTGATAGAATAAGCAGTGGAGAGTTTGTACAAAATCTCATCAAATATAAGGACTCATGAAGATCTGTCTTATAGTGATAGTTAAAATCTTTAGAATTTGGCAGACATGATTTAATGGCCTACTGTGTGTCTATTACAAGTCCAAACACTGTTTGGTAGTTAAATTCACGTAAGTGGAGAATTAGGCATTGCAGGGGTTAGAAAATTGAGGAAGATATCATCCCTTCTCTGAGTAGAGTAGGCATATTTTTATAGCCATAATACAAGATATACTTTAATAAGTGCCATAAAAAAGGAAAAGAATTAAGAGAATATAGGTGAGAGAAAGATTAATTATTATTAGAAGGATAAGGCGATTTTATATAAGAGGCTGCAAATGCAGTTGCTAGTAAATTGCTCATAATGGCAAAAAGAGGACAGAATCAAAAATGATGTCAAAGCTTTTAGTCCAAGAGACTGTAATTACGGTGTTGGTACTGACAGAAATAGAAACCTGGGAATTATGATAATATTAACTTTGCATCAATTTCATAATTGATATGGGTTCTGATGAGTCAACAAAACTTTTAAAATTTGGTTCTAAACTTTCTGTGGCATGATTATAAAACTTATGTCTGTTTTTAAGAGTTAATGTCATTGAACTCAAGCTGTCTAACTGGAATAGGGTTTGTATTTAAGTGAGTAAAGTATGAGGAATTGTATCCCCATTTAGTTATTCTTGGACATAAATAGTGTATTGTGGAAAATATAAGTAAAAACTTAGCTTTGCTAAAAATATGTATATTCTCTTATAGGTTATTTATAATATCTTACATTTGGGGAAATTATGAAAGTTGCATAAAAATAAAAAATTTAACTGTAATCCTGAAAAATTTAACTATAACCCTGGAAAGTTTGATGATAACCAAGACATACATAGAAACATAGACATATGAGAAGAGGACTCTCATATAGTGCTGCAACCGGATTTCAGTAAACATGAGCTTTGGTCTGAGGAAAGAAAAATCTCCATGAAGTCCTTGGAAAATATATACTAAGACATTGACAATAACATTACATTCCAATCAGTAACACATACTTTTTTTGAGGTTTAAAATTACTATTCAAATTACTTATTCAAAATTACTATTTTGAATAGGTCAGCAAAGATTGTAAAATTTCTGCAGAGGCTATTATTTTTAAGTTTCTTCTTAGTGTTCTAAGTTAAACTCCCTTCCCCCATATAAGGGACTCTGGCTTGGAAGTCCTAACATGCTATTTCTGTAGCCTGGATAACGTACTTCTTTTTGTCAGGATTTCTGTTTCCTCATCTGAGGAATGATATGGTAAGGCTCAACTTCCTCTCTCCCTCTCTCCTTTCTCCTTCCCTCTTTTCTTCCATTAACTTGTACCAAGGACCTCCTCTGTGTCCTAGTTTGGAGTCATACATTTAACCTGGAATACTACAGTCCCTAAGAAGTCTCTCTACTTTTCTTACTGTGCTGTAGATAATCCTACCTGAAGTACCTCCCATTGACCTTTTCATAGTTTCATCTGAGACTATTTCCCCCCATTATCTCATTCCCTGGGTCCAGTAGCATTCTCTGAATGCAAAAGAGAGCCCTCTCCAGCTTTGTGCAAGTGCAAACTCTGATTCGTTCTTCAAACTCTTATCAAATGACCTTTCCTCTGTGATACCATTAGGAAGAGTTAAGTCTTTCTCTTTAGTCATCATACTTAGTATTTGCCTCTACTGTAGCACTTACTCCATTGTATTATACATAACTTTTTTATATGTTTGTCTCTTTCAGGACTGAGCATAGTGCTTTGCACATAATGGTCGGTCAATAAATGTGTGTTGAGTTGTGAACATTTCAGTGATTTTTATTTGGGATTCAACTATATGTCTTTAGTTTTCAACTTATTTTTGAGAAATCTAGAAAACACTGAAAAGAGGAGTAAGAAAATGTGATTTTAGTATTTCTTATTCTAAAAAATGTATTTCAGATAGGATTTATTATAAATTTCAGGGTATCAATAACTAAATAAAGCAGCAAAATTTTATAATCTAAGTTATAGAGACATGTCTGGGCTACTTCTAGGTGTTGAGAAGGCATTGGAGGATTGTTCACATTATGGATTCCTGAGCTATTTCTTCAACAACTGCTCCCAAGAGCAATACATCTATTTCCTGAGGCCTGGAGAAAATTCTTTGCTCACATGTAGCTCGACTTCATGTTGTATCTTCTGATATGTACTTGGAAAGCCTGGATGACACATTTTCCTATAAATTTGCCTACAGCATTCATTTGAGCTAACTTGACCACTTTGCCTTATAAAAACACTGTAAATTCCAAGATCTAATTGGCAGAAGGATTACTTTTCCAGAAATGAAGCCAGATGTAGAACAGCTCTCCAATTATGTTCTCTTAGCTAGAACTTTCCTTACATCTCTTTAAACGCTGTTGGGAAACTGAATAGAAAAAAAAAATTTTGAGGGGTAGTTGGGCTATAATTTGAAGAAACACATAGAAAATACTATCTTTACTCCTTTATGAACCCTGCCTGATTTTTCCACATATATGAAAGTTTTACAAAAATTTTACTTTTTTTTTTTTAATATTTTATTATATTTTTATTTAAAGAGGTTTTTTTATTAACATAAAATGCATTATTTTTTTCAGGGGTACAGATCTGTGATTCATCAGTCTTAAATAATTTACAACACTCACCACAGCACGTACCCTACCCAGTGTCCATCACCAAGCCACCACATCCCTGTCCACTCCAGCAACCCTCAGTTTGTTTCCTGAGTTCAAGAGTCTCTTATGGTTTGTCTCCCTCTCTGGTTTCATCTTGTTACATTTTTCCCTCCCTTCCCCTGTGATCCTCTGTCTTGTTTCTAGAATTCCTCATATGAGTGAGATCATATGATAATTGTCTTTCTCTTATTGATTTATTTTGCTTAGCATAATAACCTCTAGTTCCATCCACATTGTTGCAAATAGCAAGATTTCAATTTTTGATGGCTGCATAATATTCCATTGTGTATATATACCACATCTTCTTTATCTGTTGATGGACATCTAGGCTCTTTACATAGTTTGGCTATTGTAGACATTACTATTATGAACACTGGAGTGCATGTGCCCCTTCAGATCACTACATTTGTATTTTTAGAGTAAATACCCAGTAATGCAATTGGTGGGTGATAGGGTACCTCTATTTTCAACTTTTTGAGGAACCTCCATGCTGTTTTCCAGAGTGGCTGCACCAGCTTGCATTCCCACCCACAATATGAAAGGGTTCCCCTTTCTCTGCACCCTCACCAACATCTGCCATTTCCTGACTTGTTAATTTTACCCATTCCAGCTGGTATGAGGTGGTATCTCGTTGTGGTTTTGATTTGTATTTCCTTGATGCCAAGTGATGTTGAGCACTTTTTCTTCTATTCTTTTTTAATTTTTATTTTAATTTTTAATTAATAAAATTTTTAATTTTATTTTAATTTTTTTATTTTTTTATAAACATATAATGTATTGATATCCCCAGGGGTACAGGTGTGTGAATCGCCAGGTTTACACACTTCACAACACTCACCATAGCACAGACCCTCTCCAATGTCCATAACCGCACCACCCTCTCCCGACCCCCCTCCCCCCAACAACCCTCAGTTTGTTTTGTGAGATTAAGAGTCACTTATGTTTTGTCTTCCTCCCAATCCCATCTTCTTTCATTTATTCTTCTCCTACCCTCCTAACCCCCCATGTTACATCTCCACTTCCTCATATCAGAGAGATCATATGATAGTTGTCTTTCTCCGATTGACTTATTTTGCTAAGCATGATACCCTTTAGTTCCATCCACGTCATCACAAATGGCAAGATTTCATTTCTTTTGATGGCTGCATAGTATACCATTGTGTATATATACCACATCTTCTTTATCCATTCATCTGTTGGTGGACATCTAGGTTCTTTCCATAGTTCAGGTATTGTAGACATTGCTGCTATAAACATTTGGGTGCAAGTGCCCCTTCAGATCACTACATTTGTATCTTTGGGGTAAATACCCAGTAGTGCTATGGCTGGGTCATAGGGTAGTTCTATTTTCAACTTTTTGAGGAAACTCCATGCTGTTTTCCAGAGTGGCTGCACCAGCTTGCATTCCCACCAACAATGTAGGAGGGTTCCCCTTTCTCCGCATCCTCGCCAGCATCTGTCATTTCCTGACTTGTTAATTTTAACCATTCTGACTGGTGTGAGGGGATATCTCATTGTGGTTTTGATTTGGATTTCCCTGATGCCGAGTGATGTGGAGCATTTTTTCATGTGTCTGTTAGCCATCTAGATATCTTCTTTGCAGAAATGTCTGTTCATGTCTTCTGCCCATTTCTTGATTGAATTATTTGTTCTTTGGGTGTTGAGTTTGCTAAGTTCTTTATAGATTTTGGACACTAGTCCTTTATCTGATATGTCGTTTGCAAATATCTTCTCCCATTCTGTCAGTTGTCTTTTGGTTTTGTTGACTGTTTCCTTTGCTGTGCAAAAGCTTTTGATCTTGATGAAATCCCAATAGTTCATTTTTGCCCTTGCTTCCCTTGCCTTTGGTGATGTTCCTAGGAAGACGTTGCTGCGCTGAGGTCGAAGAGGTTGCTGCCTGTGTTCTCCTCAAGGATTTTGATGTATTTATTTCTCACACTGAGGTTCTTCATCCATTTTGAGTCTATTTTCATGTGTGGTGTAAGGAAATGGTTCAATTTCATTTTTCTGCATGTGGCTGTCCAATTTTCCCAACACCATTTATTGAAGAGGCTGTCTTTTTTCCATTGGACATTGTTTCCTTCTTTGTTAAAGATTAGTTGACCACAGAGTTGAAAGTCTATTTCTGGGCTCTCTATTCTGTTCCATTGATCTGTGTGTCTGTTTCTGTCAGTACCATGCTGTCTTGTTGATGACAGTTTTGTAATAGACCTTGAAGTCCAAAATTGTGATGCCACCAACTTTGGCTTTCTTTTTCAATATTCTTTTGGCTATTTGAGTTCTTTTCTAGTTCTATATAACTTTTAGGATTATTTGTTCCATTTCTTTGAAAAAAATGGGTGGGATTTTGATAGGGATTACATTAAATGTGTAGATTGCTTTAGATAGCATAGACATTTTTACAATATTTGTTCTTCCAATCCAGGAGCATGGAACATTTTTCCATTTCTTTGTGTCTTCCTCAATTTCTTTCATGAGTACTTTATAGTTTTCAGAGTATAGATTCTTAGCCTCTTTGGTTAGGTTTATTCGTAGGTATCTTATAGTTTTGGTTGCAATTGTAAATGGGATTAACTCCTTAATTTTTCTTTCTTCTGTCTTGTTGATGGTGTAGAAAAATGCAAATGATTTCTGTGCATTGATTTTATATCCTGACACTTTACTAAATTCCTGTACAAGTTCTAGCTGTTTTGGAGTGGAGTCTTTTGAGTTTTCCACATATAGTATTATATCGTCTGTGAAGAGTGATAGTTTGACTTTTTCTTTGCCAATTTGGATGCCTTTAATTTCTTTTTGTTGTCTGATTGCTGAGGCTAGGACTTCTAGTACTATGTTGAATAGCAGTGGTGATAATGGACATCCCTGCCGTGTTCCTGACCTTAGAGGAAAAGTTTTGTTTTTCTCAATTGAGAATGATATTTGCGGTGTGTTTTTCATAGATGGCTTTGATAATATTGAGGTATGTACCCTCGATCCCTACACTTTGAAGAGTTCTGATCAGGAAGGGATGCTGTACTTTGCCAAATGCTTTTTCAGCATCTATTGAGAGTATCATATGGTTCTTGTTCTTTCTTTTATTGATGTGTTGTATCACATTGACTGATTTGCGGATGTTGAACCAAGCTTGCAGCCCTGGAATAAATCGCACTTGGTAGTGGTGAATGATCCTTTTAATGTACTGTTGGATCCTATTGGCTAGTATTTTGGTGAGAATTTTCAAATCTATGCTCATCAAGGATATTGGTCTGTAATTCTTTTTGATGGGATCCTTGTCTGGTTTTGGGACCAAGGTGATGCTGGCCTCATAAAATGAATTTGGAAGTTTTCCTTCCATTTCTATTTTTTGGAACAGTTTCATGAGAATAGGAATTAGTTCTTCTTTAAATGTTTGGTAGAATTCTCCTGGGAAGCCGTCTGGCCCTGGGCTTTTGTTTGTTTGTTTTGATGACTGTTTGATGTTTGTTTTGATGACTGTTTCAATCTCCTTACTGATTATGGGTCTGTTCAGGTTTTCTATTTCTTCCTGGTTCAGTTGCAGTAGTTTATATGTCTCTAGGAATGCATCCATTTCTTCCAGATTGTCAAATTTGTTGGTGTAGAGTTGCTCATAGTATGTTCTTATAATTGTTTCTATTTCCTTGGTGTTGGTTGTGATCTCTCCGCTTTCATTCATGATTTTATTTATTTGGGTCCTTTCTCTTTTCTTTTTGGTAAGTCTGGCCAGGAGTTTATCAATCTTCTTAATTCTTTCAAAGAAACAGCTCCTAGTTTCATTGATACATTCTATTGGTTTTTTTGGTTTCTATTTCATCGATTTCTGCTCTGATCTTTATTTTTTCTCTTCTCCTGCTGGATTGAGGGTCTCTTTGCTATTCTTTCTCCAGGTCCTTTAGGTGTAGGGTTAGGTTGTATATTTGAGACCTTTCTTGTTCCTTGAGAAAGGCTTGCACTGCTATATATTTTCTTCTCAGGACTGCCTTTGCTGTGTCCCACAGATTTTGAACCGTTGCATTTTCATTATCATTTGTTTCCATGAATTTTTTCAATTCTTTAATTTCCTGGTTGACCCATTCATTCTTTAGAAGGATGCTGTTTACTCTCCGTGTATTTGGGTTCTTTCCAAATTTCCTCTTGTGATTGAGTTCTAGCTTCAGAGCATTGTGGTTTGAAAATATGCAGGGAATGATCCCAATCTTTTGATATACGGTTGAGACCTGATTTATGACCCAGGAGGTGATCTATTCTGGAGAATGTTCCATGTGCACTAGAGAAGAACGTGTATTCTGTTGCTTTGGGATGAAATGTTCTGAATATATCTGTGATGTCCATCTGGTCCACTGTGTCATTTAAGGCCTTTGTTTCCTTGTTGATCTTTTGCTTGGATGATCTGTCCATTTCAGTGAGGGGAGTGTTAAAATCCTCTACTATTATTGTATTATTGTTGATGTGTTTCTTTGATTTTGTTATTAATTGGTTTATATAGTTGGCTGCTCCCACATTGGGGGCATAGATATTTAAAACTGTTAGATCTTCTTGTTGGACAGATGCTTTGAGTATGATATAGTGTCCTTCCTCATCTCTTGTTATAGTCTTTGGCTTAAAATCTAATTGATCTGATATAAGGATTGCCACTCCTGCTTTCTTCTGATGTCCATTAGCATGGAAAATTCTTTTCCACCCCCTCACTTTAAATCTGGACATGTCTTCAGGTCTAAAATGAGTTTCTTGTAGGCAACATATTGATGGGTTTTGTTTTTTTATCCATTGTGATACCCTGTGTCTTTTGATTGGGGCATTTAGCCCATTAACATTCAGGGTAACTATTGAGAGTTATAAATTTAGTGCCATTTTATTGCTTGTAAGGTGACTGTTACTGTATATTGTCTCTGTTCCTTTCTGATCTAGTACTTTTAGGCTCTCTCTTTGCTTAGAGGACCCCTTTCAATATTTCCTGTAGAGCTGGTTTGGTGTTTGCAAATTCTTTCAGTTTTTGTTTGTCCTGGAAGCTTTTAATCTCTCCTTCTATTTTCAATGATAGCCTAGCTGGATATAGTATTCTAGGCTGCATGTTTTTCTCGTTAATGCTCTGAATATATCATGCCAGTTCTTTCTGGCCTGCGAGGTCTCTGTGGATAAGTCTGCTGCCAATCTAATATTTTTACCATTGTATGTTATAGACTTCTTTTCCTGGGCTGCTTTCAGGATTTTCTCTTTGTCACTAAGACTTGTAAATTTTACTATTAGGTGACGGGGTGTAGACCTATTCTTGTTCATGTTGAGGGGGGTTCTCTGCACCTCCTGGATTTTGATGCTTGTTTTCTTTGCCATATTAGGGAAATTCTCTCCAATAATTCTCTCCAATATACCTCCTGTTCCCCTCTCTCTTTCTTCTTCTGGAATCTCAATTATTCTAATGTTGTTTCATCTTATGGTGTCACTTATCTCTTGAATTCTTCCCTTATGGTCCAGTATTTGTTTGTCCCTCTTTTGCTCAGCTTCCTTATTCTCTGTCACTTGATCTTCTATATCACTAATTCTTTCTTCTGCCTCAATTATCCTAGCAGTAAGAGCCTCCATTTTTATTGCACCTCATTAATAGCTTTTTTGATTTCAACTTTGTTAGATTTTAGTTCTTTTATTTCTCCATAAAGGGCTTTTATCTCTCCAGAGAGGGTTTCTCTAATATCTTCCATGCCTTTTTCGAGCCCGGCTAGAACCTTAAGAATTTTTTTCTGAACTCTAGATCTGACATATTACCAATGTCTTTATTTATTAGGTCCCTAGCCTTTGGTACTGTTTCTTGTTCTTTCTTTCTTTCTTTTTTTTTTTTGTGGTGAGTTTTTCCGCCTTGTCATTTTGTCCAGATAAGAGTATATGAAGGAGCAAATAAAATACTAAAAGGGTGGCAAAGACCTCAGGAAGATGTGCTTTAACCAAATCAGAAGAGACCCCAAATCGTGGGGAGGAGAAAGGGGATAAAAAGAAGTTCAGAAAAAAAAAAATTAAAGAAATAAAACAAATAAAGAAAAAATATATATATATATATATATTAGATAAACTAGTTAAAAAATGTTAAAAAAGAAAAGAGCAAAAGTTAAAAAAAATTAGCAGAAGAAAAAAATTAAATAAAAAAAATTAAATTAATCACAAGACTAAAGAATCATGAGAAAGTCATGAGTTCCGTGCTTTGCTTTCTCCTCCTCTGGAATTCCACTGCTTTCCTTGGTAGGGGAACTTGGTCTTGGCTGGATTTCTTGTTGATCTTCTGGGGGAGGGGCCTGTTGTAGTGATTCTCAAGTGTCTTTGCCCGAGGCAGAATTGCACCACCCTTTCCAAGGGCCGGGCTAAGTAATCCACTTGGGTTTGCTTTCAGATACTTTTGTCCTCTGAATGCTTTCCATAGAGTTCCAGAGGACAGGAATGAAAATGGTGGCCTCCCAGTCTCGAGCCCAGAGGAGCTGAGAGCTTGGGGCCCCACTCCTCAGTGCGCCCTCAGAGAAAAGAGCCCAATCACTTCTGTATCCCTGGCCTCTGGCTGCGCTCTGAGATCACCCAGCCTGCGACTGGTTCAAAGTAACCCCGAGCTGAGAGCTCACTCCTCAGCTCTGTCTCTGTAGCCAGCTTCCCTGCTCTAATATCTATGAGCTCTGCGACACTCAGACACCCCCGATCCTTCTGTGAACCTGCGGCACCTGGGGCCACGCTGACCCTGTGTGGGCTTCACCCTGGTTTAGCCTCTGGAGCGACGTCCCTCAGTGGAGCAGACTTTTAAAAGTCCTGATTTTGTGCTCCATTGCTCTGCTGCTTGCTGGGAGCCAGCCTCTCCCCCTGTGGTCTATCTTCCTGTCACTTTGGATTCATTTCTCTGCTGGTCCTACCTTTTAGAAAGTGGTTGTTTTTCTGTTTCTAGAATTTTTCTTCTTCTCTTCTCTCTCCCATTGGATTTGTAGGTGTTTGCAATGGTTTGATAAGCTATCTAGCTGATCTCCTGCTACCTGATGTAGTCTCAGCCTGCTACTTTTCTGCCATCTTGACTCCTCCTCCTGTTGAGCACTTTTTCATGTGTCTGTTGTCTATTTGAATATCCCTTGCAGAAATGTCTGTTCATATATTTTTTCCCATTTATTGATTGGATTATTTGTTCTTTAGGCATTGAATTTGATAAGTTCTTTATAGATTTTTGATACTAGCCTTTTATCTGACATGTTATTTGCAAATATCTTCTCCCATCTTGTTGGTTCTCTTTTGGTTTTGCTGTTTCCTTTGCTGTGCAACAGCTTTTGATCTTGATGAAGTCCCAATAGTTCATTTTTGCCCTTGCTTCCCTTGCCTTTGGCAGTGTTTCTAAGAAGAAGTTGCTGTGGTCGAAGAGATTGCTGCCTGTGTTCTTCTCAAGGATTTTTATGGAATTCTGTCTCACATTTAGATCTTTCACCCATTTTCAGCCCATTTTTGTATGTGATGTAAGGAAACGGTCCAGTTTCATTTTTCTGTATGTGGTTGTCCAGTTTTCCCAACACCATTTGTTGAAGAGATTGTCATTTTTCCATTGGACATTCTTTCCTGCTTTGTAGAAGATTAGTTGACCTTAGAGTTGAAGGTCCATTTCTGGATTCTCTATTCTGGTCCAATTTTCTATGTGTCTGTTTTTGTGCCAGTATCATACTGTCTTGATGATGACAACTTTGTAATAGAGCTTGAAGTCTTGAATTGTGATGCCACCAGCTTTGGTTTTCTTTTTCAACATTCCTCTGGCTATTTGGGGTCCTTTCTGGTTCCAGAAATTTTTAGGATTATTTTTTCCATTTCCTTGAAAAAAGTTGATGGTATTTTCATAGGCATTGCATTAAATGTGTGGATTGCCCTAGGTAGTACAGACATTTTCACAATATTTGTTCTTCTAATCCATGAACATGAAATCTTTTTCCACTTCTTTGTGTCTTCCTCAATTTCTTTCATGAGTATTCTTTTTTTTTTTTTTAAAGATTTTTTATTTATTTGACAAAGAGATCACAAGTAGTCAGAAAGGCAAACAGAGAAAGAGAGAGAGGAGGAAACAGGCTCCCTGCTGAGCAGAGAGCCCGATGTGGGACTCGATCCCAGAACCCTAAATCATGACCTGATCTGAAGGCAGAGGCTTAACCCACTGAGCCACCCAGGCACCCCTTTCATGAGTATTCTATAGTTTTCAGAGTATAGATTCTTTGCCTCTTTGGTTAGATTTATTCCTAGGTATTTTATGGTTTGGGGTACAATTGTAAATGGGATCAACTCCTTAATTTCTCTTCTTCTGTCTTGTTGTTGGTGTATAGAATGCAACTGATTTCTGCACACTGATTTTATATCCTGACACTGAATTCCTGTATGACTTTTAGCAGTTTTGGGGTACAGTGTTTTGGGTTTTCCATATAAAATATCATATCACCTGCAAAGAGTAAGAGTTTGACTTCTTCTTTGCTGATTCAGATTTCCTTTATTTGTTTTTGTTGTCTAATTGCTGAGGCTAGGACTTCTATGTTGGAATAGCAGTGGTGATAGTGGACATGCCCACTGTGCCCACTGTGTTCCTGACCTTAGGGAAAAGGCTGTCAGTTATTTCCCACTGAGAATGGTATTTGCTGTGGTTTTTCATAGATGGCTTTTATGATATTGAGGTATGTACCCTCTATCCCTATACTGTGAAGAGTTTTGATCAAGAAAGGATGATTTACTTTGTCAAATGATTTTTAAGCATCTATTGAGGGTATCATATGTTTCCTGTTCTTTCTTTTATTAATGTATTGTATCTCATTGATTTGCGGATGTTGAACCAACCTTGCAGTCCTGGGATAAATCTTACTTGGTCGTGGTGAATAATCCTTTTAATTACTCTTGAATCCTATTGGCTAGTTTTTTGGTTGAGATTTTAACACCCATGTTCATCAGGGATATTGGTCTGTATTTCTCCTTTTTGATGAGGAGTCTTTGCCTTGTTTTGGGATCAAGGTGATGCTGGCCTCATAAAATGGGTTTGGAAGTTTTCCTTCCATTTCTATTTTTTGGAACCGTTTCAACAGAGTAGGTATTAATTCTTTAAATGTTTAGTAGAATTCTCCTCGGAAGCCATCTGGCCCTGGGATCTTGTTTGTTAAGAGATTTTTGATGACTGCTTCAATTTCCTTTCTGGTTTTGTGTCTGTTCACATTTTCTATTTCTTCCTGGTTCACTTTTGGTAGTTTATATGTCTCTAGGAATGCATCCATTTCTTCCAGATTGTCTAATATGCTGGCATATTATTGCTCATAATATGTTTTTATAATTGTTTGTATTTCTGTGATGTAGATTGTGGTCTCTCCTCTTTCATTCATGATTTTATTAATTTGGGTCCTTTCTCATTTCTTTTTGATAATTCTGGCCAGGGGCTTATCAGTCTTAATTGATTCTTTCAAAAAACAATTTCCTGCTTGTGTTCATCTGTTCTACTGTTCTTTTGCTTTCTGTTTCATTGATTTCTGCTCTGAGCTTTATTATTTCTGTTGTTCTGCTTGCTTTAGGCTTTATTTGGTGTTTTTTCTCCAGCTCCTTCAGTTGTAGGGTTAGGTGGTATATGAGACCTTTCTTGTTTCTTGAGAAAGGTCTATATTGCTATATACTTTCCTCTCAGGACCACCTTTGCTGCATCCCAATCATTTTGAACAGTTGTGTTTTCATTTTTATTTGTTTCCATGATTTTTTTGTTTGTTTGTTTCCACGAATGTTTAAAATTCTTCCTTAATTTCCTTGTTGACCCATTCATTCTTTAGTAGGATGCTCTTTAGCCTCCATGTATTTGAGTTCTTTCCAGCTTTCCTCTTGGGATTGAGTTCTAGTTTCAAAGCGCTGTGGTCCAAAAATATGTAGGGAATGATCCCAATCTTTTGGTGCCAGTTCAGACCTGATTTGTCATCCAGGATGTGATCTATTCTGGAGAATGTTCCATGTGCACTAAAGAATGTGTATTCTGTTACTTTAGGATGGAATGTTCTGAATATATCTCTGAAGTCCATCTGTGTGTCATTTAAAGCCATTATTTCCTTGTTGATCTTTTGCTTAGGTATCTGTCCATTTTATGGCGGCTGAGGTGTTTACTTGCCTTACTATTACTGTATTATTGTTGATATGTTTTCTTGATTTTGTTATTAATTGTCTTATATAATTGGCTGCTCCCATTTTGGGGATATAAATATTTAAAATTGTCAGATCTTCTTGTTGGACAGACCCTTTGAGCATGATATAGTGTCCTTCCTCACCTCTTACTATAATCTTTGGCTTAAAATCTAATTTGTCTGATATAAGGATTGCCACCCCAGGTTTCTTTTGATGTTTATTAGCATGGTAAATCGTTTTTCACTCCCTCACTTTAAATCTGGAGGTTTGGTTGAGTCTAAAATGAGTCTCTTGTAGACAGCATAACAATGGGTCTTGTTTTTTTTAATGCATCCTGATACCCTGTGTCTTTTGATTGGGACCTTTAGCCCACTTACATTCAGGTAACTATTGAATGATATGAATTTAGTGCCACTGTATTGCCTGTAAGGTGACTATTATTGTATATTGTCTCTGTTCCTTTCTGGTCTACATTACTTTTAGACTCTCTCTTTGCTTAGAGGACCCCTTTCAATATTTCCTGTAGGGCTGGTTTGTTGTTTGCCAATACTTTTCGTTTTTGTTTGTCCTGAAAGCTTTTCATATCTCCCATTTTCAAAGACAACCTAGCTGGATATAGCATTCTTGGCTGTATATTCTTCTTGTTTATTGCTCTGAATATATCATGCCAGTCTTTTCTGTTCTGCCAGTTCTCTGTGGATGGGTCTTCTGCCAGTCTAATGTTAGTCTAATTATAGGTTAGACTATAGTCTAGTTATAGGTTATGGACCTTTTATCCCAAGCTGCTTTCAGGATTTTCTCTTTGTCTCTGAGACATGGAAGTTTTGCTAGTAGATGATGAGTTGTTGACCTATTTCTACTAATTTTGAGCCCCTTCTGTGCCTCCTGGATTTTGATGCCTCTTTCCTTCCACAAATTAGGGAAGTTCTCCACTATAATTTGCTCCACTATACTATCTGCCCCTCCCTCTCTTTCTTCT
The DNA here is from genome assembly GCF_009829155.1 of Mustela erminea. Taxonomy (NCBI): domain Eukaryota; kingdom Metazoa; phylum Chordata; class Mammalia; order Carnivora; family Mustelidae; genus Mustela; species Mustela erminea. Next base: position 95,240,564 of record NC_045619.1, read on the forward strand.
TCTGGGATCCCAATTATTCTAATATTGTTTTGTCTTATGGTATCACTTATCTCTTGAATTCTCCCCTCTTAATCTAGAAGTTATCTCTTTTTTTCCCTCAGCTTCTTTATTCTCCATCATTTGGCCTTCTATATCACTATTTCTCTCCTCTGCCTCATTTATCCTACCAGTTACAACCTCCATTTTTTTTTAAAGATTTTATTTATTTGACAGACAGAGATTACAAGTAGGCAGAGAGAGGTAGGCAGAGAGAGAGGAGGAATCAGGCCCCCTGATGAGCAGAGAGCCCGATGTGGGACTTGATCCCAGGACCCTGAGATCATGACCTGAGCCGAAGGCAGCGGCTTAACCCACTGAGCCATCCAGGCGCCCACAACCTCCATTTTTATTGCACCTCATTAATCACCTTTTTTATTTCAACTAGGTTAGATTTTATTTCTTTCATTTCTCCAGAAAGGGATTTTCTAGTAATCTTCTATGCTTTTTTCAAGCCCAGGTAATATCTTTATAATCATCATCTGAAATCTAGTTCTGTCTGTATTGATTAGATCCCTGGCAGTTGGTACTGCCTCTTGTTTGTTTGTTTGTTTTTTGAGATGAATTTTTCTGTCTTGCCATTTTGTCCAGAGAAGAATAAATGAAGGAGAGAACAAAATGCTAAAAGAGTAAAAATTACCCCAGAAAAATATACCGTGAACAAATCAGAAGACACTCAAAACCAGGAGCAAAAGGAAGGGGGGTGTAAAAAAAAAAAAGAATATGATCAGGCCAATGAATAGAATAGAACAACACGCTAGATTTTGGGTGTATTTTGATCTGTAAGAAGAAACTGCCTCCCAAAATTTTAAGGAAAGAAAAACATATATATACAAAAATAAAAGTAAATGCAATGAAGGGATGGGATATAACTGTAAAGATGAACATTTAAAAATTTTAAAAAGGGAATTAATAAGAAGTTGGTTGAAAAAAAAAGAATATTTTACAACAAAACAAAAAAAAAAAGAAAAGAAAAGAAAATGGAGAGAGTGTGATCAGGTGGGAGACTACAACAAAGCCATATACTAGATTTAGGGTATATTTTGTTCTGTTAGAAGAAACTGTATCCCAAAATTCTAAAGACTGAAAAACTTTTATATATGTACAAAAAATAAGGTTAAATATAATAAAGGATAGAATATGACTGTAAAAATGAAAATTAAAAATGATTTTTAAAAAGGAATTGATAAGATGTTGCTTGAAGGAGAGAAAAAAAAGGGAAAAAATACAAAAAAAATAAAGAAAATTTTAATAATTAACTTTGAGAGACTAAAGAATCATGGGGGAAAAGCCATGAATTCTATGTGTTGCTTTCCCCTAGCTCTGGTATTCTGCAGTTCTTTTTCTTTTCTTTTCTTTTTTTTTTTTTTTTTATGATTTTACTTATTTACTTGACAGATCACAAGTAGGCAGAAAGGCAGACAGAGAGAGAGGAGGAAGCAGGCTCTCTGCAGAGCAGAGAGGCTGATGCGGGGCTGGATCCAGATCATAATCTGAGCCAAAGGCAGAGGCTTCAACCCACTGAGCCACCCAGGCGCCCCCTGCAGTTCTTATTGATTGGTGAACTTGGTCTTGTCTCGTTGTTCTTGCTGATCTTTTGGGGGAGGGCCCTGTTGTAGTGATTCTCAAATGTCTTTGCCTGAGGTGGAATTGCACCACCCTTGCTGGGCCAGGCTAAGTAATCTGCTCGGGTTCACTCTCAGAAGCTTTTGTTCCCTGAATACTTTCCATACAGCTTTGGAGGATGAGTGGAAATGGCGGCCTCACAGTCTCTGGCCCCAGTGGAGCTGAGAATTTGGGATCCACTTCTCAGTGAACCCTCAGAGAAAGGCAGTCAATCACTCCTGTCTCCCTGGTCTCTGGTCACACTCCGTGCTCATCATGCCTGTAACCAAGCATTTCTATCTCTGGCACTGGACCCTGTTTGGCATCTCCAAACCCAGCAGATTCCTGCAGCATGCTTCCATGCCAGTCCTCTGAGAGGTGGAAGGAGGTGGTCTCCCCAGATCTGTCACTTGTGGCGTCCCTGCTCGAAGGGCAGTGGTCCTCCTGTGCCACAGATCATGGTTTATGACAACCCTGAGCTGAGAGTTCACTCCTTGGCTCCATCTTTGCAGCCAGTTTCCCTGTTCTGAAACTTGGGAGCTTTGCCACACTCAGGCACACCCAGTCCTTCTGTGACCCAGAGTGTCCTGAGACCACACTGTCCCAGTGAGGATTCCACCCCCAAGTTAGCCACTGGAGTGATATCCCTCAGCAGAGCAGACTTCTAAAAGTTCTGATTTTGTGCTCCTCCATTCTATCACTTGCCGTTAGCTGGACCCTCCCCCTGTGGTCTTCCCAAATATTGCCTTTTACGTCTTTGCACATCCTACCTTCCAGAAAGTGGTCACTCTTCTGTTCCTATAATTGCTGCTATTCTTTTCTTGGATCTCCTGTTGAGTTTGTAGATGTTCAGAATGGTTTGTTAACTATCTAGCTGAATTCCTGGGATCAGATAAAATTTCGGTCTCCTCCTCCTCCTCCATTTTGCTCCTCCTTCCAAAAATTCTACTTTAAATACAGACTAATACTTATTACTTCCTTGACACAGTTTTGAGTACTAATATCTCAATGCAAAACCTTAAATATTATGTAGTTCTTTTTTTTTCAAAGATTTTATTTATTTATTTGACACAGAGAGAGAGAGAGAGATCACAAGTAGGCAGAGGCAGGTGGGGGGGGGGGGGAGCAGGCTCCCCGCTGAGCAGAGAGCCCGATGTGGGGCTCGATCCCAGGACCCTGAGATCATGACCTGAGCTGAAGGCAGCGGCTTAACCCACTGAGCCACCCAGGCACCCCAATCTTATGTAGTTCTTAAAAGAACCATCTTTTAGAACAAGTAACATAATAAAAATTTAGTTTTATTAATACTAAAAAACAAAACATTAAGGGTGAAGGTTGAGATTAGAAATTTAGAGTTGATGCAGTTAGTAAAGAACAAACAAAGTCAATAATTTCATGTGAACTTAGAGTGAACAAGCTTTTTAACCTAGTAAGGAATTACTTTTAATGACTTATATATGCACAGTTTTAATACACTGGTAAAAATTTAAGCCATTCTGTAGTAGATGAAATAGGTGATAAGATGAAATAGATGGTAAGAAAAGTAAATACAATGTAGCTAAAACTTATTTTAACAAACTTGGAAGGGAAAAGAAAAATGCTAATCAAATGAATAGAGGGCATCATGGTCCAGTAAAGTGATTTTTCTTCATAATTATTTACTTATTCAAAGATACTAAAGAGCAACCAAGAGCAGGCAGAATCTAGTGAGAATTCAAGCCCTTAAAATGTGGGTGGGATTTATGTTCATATTTACTTAAGGGTTAGTCTATGATATGAGGCCAGAATAGCTAAAGGAAAAAAAAGTCTTACTAGCTGGTCATTTCAGTGGAGAGAGTTTGAGATTTCTAGGTGCAGATTAAGGAAGAGATTCTGAAAAATATGAATCCACAGGTAGGAAACCCCCAAATCTTCATATAAACTGTTGCTGGATTGCAAAGTCAGAGGTGACTTCAAGGAGATTATGGACAGCAGGAGATACATGGCTGAAAAATCTTAACAGAGATTTTAGCTGTTACTAAATTAGATTGGATAAAAGTAAAAATAGTTGACCATACTAAGTGTGCTGGAGAAATTGCAACTTTTATGTATACTTCTGGTGAAAATGCAGAATGATAAACTACTTTGGAAAATTTCGACAGTTTGTTTTTTTATACTGTTAATCATTCATCTGACATATGACTCAGCCATTTCACCCTTAGGTATTTGACAAAACAAAATAAACATATGTGTACATGAAGATTTGCACATGAATGTTCATGGCAGCTTTATTTGTATAGCCACATACTGGAGATAACTCTGAGGTCCAGCTTGGGAATGAATAAACAAACTGTAGTGTATCTATGAAACGGAACATTACTCAGCCATAAAAATGAACAAATTATTAATATACTCAATAACATGGATGAATCTCAAAATAATTTTTCTGAGTGTAAGATGCAGGCAATCAAACAGTGGTACTGTATTGCATTTATATAAATTTATGTAAATTGAAAATTAATTCTTGGTAACAGAAAGTTAGTCAGCAGATGCTCCCTGAGGAACAGCAGGGAGGGGTTATAAAGGTCAAGAGGAAATTCGGAGGAATGGAAATAATATGTTATGTTATCTTGATGTGGCAGTAGTTTTATAGGTGAGTCCATATGCCAAATCTTACCATATTCTACTGTAATTATGTGGAGTTTGTTGCTCTTCAATTATGCCTCCACAACTTTTTGTTTTAATATATTTTTTTAAAGATTTTACTTATTTATTTGACAGAGAGAGATCGCAAGTAGGCAGAGAGGCAGGCAGAGAGAGAGAGAGGAGGAAACAGGCTCCCTGCTGAGCAGAGAGCCCGATGCGGGACTCGATCCCAGGACCCCGAGATCATGACCCGAGCCGAAGGCAGCGGCTTAACCCACTGAGCCACCCAGGCGCCCCTGTTTTAATATTTTTATATTCTCTGCTAAAACACATGCTACTTACCTACTTCAGTCTTTACTCACAGCAAAATTTAATTTTCCTGGGGGAATCAAAAGTCAGTATTGGTGATTGGACCATGGAAGATCCTGCTTTGAAATATTGAAGCATGGAGAGGTTGTTTCTCTGTTTCCATAATTCTAATATAGTAATTCATATGAAAACACTAATTTATGTGAAAGTATTCTCACCCAGTGTATTATTGCCAAAGCTGAAAGTGAAAAATGGTAGCACACCATTTTTGGCGACAATCTAGGGGATAATTTAACTGCCATTATTGATTATTTTATTGTCAACCTTTATATATTCACTACTAACAGTAACGTGTATATTCAGTGTTGAGCAATCAATCCAGCCTAAACCTACCTCCCAGGTTATTAACTCTGGAGCTTAGTCATTGACATAGATTGGAAAATCTAGGAGCCTGGGAAATTTAAGGGGCCAAGAAGAGGCTTCTGACACTCTTGGTGACTTGTTCTCTGATTTTCTTTAATAAATACTCTGCCTTGGTTACCTTGAGAGAGATTTTTGTGGTTTTCATTTTCAATCAAGGAATTAGTAAAAACTTAAATTCTGGCTACATTGTATATTGAAATTTATTGTATTTTAAAGTATATGGACTCTTCAAGTATGAAGACTGATAAGGAGTATCCAATACAAAATACAAAGCAACTAAACAGAGGATCATTGACAAGTTATTCAAGAGAAATGGAAAATCAAAATTAGAAAATGATACCTAGACCTTTCCTAAATGTAAATCTTTTAAAATAAATAAAATAATTTCTTATTTTCTCAACAATATGAGATACTAATTGCATACGAGTAGCCCAATTTTGAATGTCAGTTCTCAAAGAGTACAGACTCTAGGATGTAGTTATCCAAAGAATTATTTGGTCAGAGGAGTTTTCACAAACTCACCAAGAGGTGTTCTTGCTCCAAGCTTTACAGCTAATGCCCAGGATACTTAACCTGCATAGGGCAAATCCCACCATAATCTAAATCCTCAGGAAACTCCCTCCTCATGTACTTCTGAATAAAGAGTTCAAACAACCCCAAGCACTTAAAGGATGCTTTTCTAACCCTAGAATTTTTGAAGGTCTTCTTTGACAATGAATCCTTACCCATCTGTTTACTTTTTGTCAACACCAAGAAATCGACAATGTATTTATTTTCTAAACAATATGCTTTTTTGCCTAAAATTAGCCATCCTTCATTATGATCTAGTAAATATTGTATTTTAATATTAACTAGCTTTAAAATATTAATTTTCACACAATTATGAGAGAGGTATACATTGCATTCCATATTTTCCTCGGTGAAAAATTGTAAAGGAAAAATATATGTTTTTCTTAAAGAATCAGTATTAGAGCCCAAATTAAAATTCAAGAATCCACCACAGGTGATCGTATCCTTAATAACACTCTGTCTTGATAAAAGAAAAATTGTTTCACAGATGGAACCAGGGACTAATAAGTGAATTTAATGGTATAGAAATTCCACCAACTTTACAAAAATTATGCATAAAAACTTGGTTTGCATTGTCAGTTCAGATAGTTCTTACATTTTGTATGATGGTATTTGTTTAGCTTACTTAAGGTGTTTTTATGTAATGTACATATCCTAACAAATCTGCCATAAAAAATAGCACAAGGGACATTATGTACATTTTTATAGTCCAAAAAATAAAGCTTAAAAATGTCTGGTGATGCCCATGACATATTTATTTAGTAGCAAAGCTTCAGATCTACTAACTTTCAAATGATCAGATTTTAGTTTTCCAAGCCTTTCTTATTTTACTTTGAAAACTTTGACATATACTGTTAATATGCAGGGAACCAGTGCTTGGAAGCGATTATTATATGATCTCTGTGGGTGCCCGAGTGGCTTGTAGCGCATGCGGGGTGATGCTTCTGGGCTCCGCCGTTCCCGCTGGTTGCCTAGGCCGCCACTGCCTCAAGCCGTCGCCGCTGCCCGGTGGCGACGGTGCGGAGCTGCTCCGGCTGGGCCCGCGGGGGGCCCCGGGCGCCGCACGACTTTTTCGGTGCCCGAAAGTAAACACGCCATTAAGATGGTGGCTGGATGCGAGCCAGTAGGCGGAATTTAGGATTTTGTATCTATGTGGCTGCAAGTGATTGGTTGTGCAACCTTGGTATATATAGACATGCACGGGCTGGGGAGAGAGAGATCCCAACAGCTACGCAGAAATAAAGCTTGCTTCGCGGAGGTCTCCTGGTCATTCTTGCTGGCGAGAGCGACAAATCTTTATCCATATTTTACTTTTCTCTGAAGATCTTGGAACTACTGACAAAATTACTTTTTTTTTTTTCTCACAATCTCCCTGCAAAGTAGGTTGAATGAAGTGACAAGCCCCATTTTCAAGTGTGGACGTTCAAGGAGGTGATTTATGACTTTGTTCCAGTCTGAGATCTGGCCTGGGAATTGCACTGGGGCTCAAGATTTGAAACAGCAGCCTCTGTAGCAGTACCTGTATGGATCTTGGGACTGTGGTCCCACAGGTGTGGCCATTAGAGGTAGGGCCATTATGTACTAAACTGCTGATAAGAGCCCTCTGCTAGCAACACAGATTTATCCATTCAATCCCTTTAAGAATTATTTTGCTTTTTATTTTTTTTGAATATTTTTTATTTATTTGAGAGAGAGAGAGAGAGAGCATGAGCAGTCGGGAGGAGCAGTGGGAAATGTTGAAGCAGACTCCACACTGAGCAAGGAGCCTGATAGAGGGCTCCATCCCAGGACCCTGAGATCATGACCTGAGCAGAAGGCAGATGCCCAACTGAGCAACTCAAGTGCCCCCATTTCCATGTTTTAAAGATCACCTTGTTATTAATTAGATAATTCAAATTGTTTCTTAAGGGACGAGTTGGGGAGGGAAAGGAGAGTTGATATTTCACACAACCTTTGTCAATTATCAGAGGAATGTCTATCCATTGACGTTGCCTCAAAAATACCTAAATTTATGCAGTATGTGTATGTGTGTGTATTTATGTATTAAAAAGTTTTTCTCTGGAATTGTAATTTTCACTGAGAGGATAAATTTCCAAATTTAGCATTTAAATTGACTAGATTAAAATTTTATTCTCCAAAGTACACGCATGTGTGTTTGTGTGTGCAGGATCATACAGTCATACAGGCTGAACTGTTTGTGGAAACGGATTTTTTCTCCTTTCTCTCACATTTTAAAACAGCTCACTTGAGTGAGGCAGGGACTGCCAGCTCCTTGGATCATAATTCTCTCTGTGCAAGTGCTGTCTGACGGGGCAAGAGAGAACTGGCTTTGAGAAACTGCAGGCTCTTTCTCATCTTTATCATTCTACATAAACTAGAAGAATGACAGAGAAAGAGGAGAGGGAAGAAGACGAGACAGAAAAGGAGAGGAGAGAGAGACACACAAAGTCAGTCAGAGAGTGGGGGAGCAGGAGAGACTCAGGCAGGAGGACTGGGAGGGAGAGGGGAGAGAGCTTTCCATTTAACAGCACCTGAGAAAACACCCACCAAATTGATTTTTTTTTTTTTTTCCATCCCTCTGGCCCACCTGCATTTGGCTTTTGTTTTGGTTGTACTCAAACGAGCTTTAGTTATCTGTGCTGGCTACCTCAGCTGTGACAAATTAAAATTAGGCCACTGTTTATAATTCAAAGTATGTGTAAAAAACAGAGGAGATTGTTTTAAAGGTAATGACATTTAGTAAAGAAGACAAGACAGAGATGGCTTTCTTGAACAAAATGACATTTTTAGTTATTTTCCTGTCTTGAACTATTTCCCCTGAAGGCACCTTTTAGCTCAATCAGTGGAGAGGGAACTGAGAGAATCCTAAACATCCCCAGAGGTCTCTATTGATTATGCAGACAAGTGTCTTTTCAAGAGGTTTGTCACTTGTACGCAGGGTGAACATGCCTTAATTATTCATTGACTCCTAAAGTTTTACCCAAACTATGTGTCAAATAAATAATTTCCCCCTTGCTTTAATTGTATGGAGAGTTCACTTGACTATCAATCTTCAAAAGATTGTTCAACTTCAGATTTGATTTTAATTTCTAAATGGCTGGGTTAAACTTGCCCTATTATATAGTCTTACAGAGCATAGAACACTGATTATTCTTAAAGAGTAAGCATTAGTCCCTTTTGTTTTCAGATACCTTGATATATATGCCATTGGGGATTCCTACCCTAAGAACATGGGATACAAGCCTGTCATGAAATCCAAACTTTAAAGATATAAATATGGTAGATTTGCCCTAAAAGTCAGATTTGTACCTTCAGTCTACCATGGAATTTATAGTACAAATATATCCCTTTTTTTCTCCACGTGTTCGTTTTAAAATAAGAAATGGTAGTCTCTTGAGTTCTAGAGTTTCTGTAAGAACAACAGAAGGAACTCTCAACTAATGTTTAGTATCCATATGCTTCCCTAAAGTGACCAGATGTCCTGCATTTGTCAAGGGGGATGGGGAATTGTGTTGGGTTTTTTTCCTCCCTCCTGATTATTTCCTTCAAAAGTCTATCATGGATACATTTTGTGCCTTCATTGGCCCTCCCAGCAATTCTTATTTGTGCCTTGCTCTAAGAACATCGTAACTGATAACCTACTGCTTCTGTACTTGAAACTTCCTATGGGGGAAAAAGGTTTGCTGGGTTTTGTGTGTGTGTGATTCTGTAGTTTATTGTTCTAAAAAAAACCCTTATACCAGAATTCTCATCCTTCCTATGGAGTCATAGGTAAATCCTGTTTTACAGACTCCAGCATACATTTTAAATCTTTCCTTAAGTATTGAACTTAAGTAATAAAAATGTGATCTCTTTATACAATAAATAATGTCAGGAAAAATTATCCAGGATTTGGAAATAGAAGAAAGATTACTGGACATCCTTGGAATGGAGTGCTTGGTGTTGTCTGTCAGACTCTTCAAAGATTATCAAATTCTTAAAGGGTCTGCACCTTTGAGTAACTTTCTATTGATTAGGTCAGGTGTTGGCAAACATCGTAGTGTCTGAGTCCCATTACATTCTTAAAAATTGGGGGCCCAGAACTTTTGCTTATATGGGTTTTATCTATTGATATATACCATACTATAAATTAAAACTAAGACATAAAATATATTGTAAAATAATAAAAAATATTTTTCTTCACTTATTTTAAACAATAATAAATCCACCACCTGTTAATATGGAACCCTACTTACTTTTATGAAAAACAGTTTTCCAAAATAAAATGTCTAGGAGAACAGCATTTTTTCACAATTTTGCAAATTTCTTTAATATCTGGCTTAACAGAAAACAACAGGATCCTCATTTTGCTTCTGCTTTCAAATTGTTGCAATCTGTTGTTATATATATAATATATATATTATATATATAATATAATCTAGCCCCACTCAGATATGTAGTGAGAAAAAGGAGGAGTATTTTAAGAGCTCTTTCATGTAATTTCATGTAATTGCGGATGTTTTGTTTGATATTATACCAACAATATCAAAGTTGACAAGTGGTAGCTTCTTTTTTTTTTAATTATTTATTCATTTGACAGACAGATCACAAGTAGGCAGAGAGGCAGGCAGAGAGAAGGGAAGGGAAGCAGGCTGCCTGTTGAGCAGAGAGCCAGATGCAGGGCTTGATCCCAGGACCCTGAGATCATAACCTGAGCTGAAGACAGAGGCTTAACCCACTGAGCCACCCAGGCACCTCCAAGTGGCAGCTTCTTAAAAGTTAGTTGCAGTGTGGAATCTGAAACCATACCAATGAACTTTTCGAACTGTTCCTTTTAAATTCATTGTCCTACCTTGCACTTCAAATGGAAAATTTCTGATATTTGATCATATATCATGCATTGACCACTTGGAAATATTGATTGTGAATATAGACGGCTTTTTAAAATGTTGATATCCAACATTAAAAAAATCAAATCCGTTCATATCACTACCAGAGAAATCAGATATTTTTGCAAGTTAGATGGTCCAAGGGAAGCACATGTGAATTGTGGAGAATAACTTTAAAATGTACATGCCATTGGACCCAGGGAGCCCACTAAAATATATTTTCTTAAAGGGATCATGGCACAAATATGTAAAATTAGGAAAAGTATAAGCACAAGGGTATTCATCATGTTGTTTCTAATAGAGAAAGATCAGAAATAACCAAATTTAGATTTCCTTAATAGATAACTAGTTAAATAAAATACAGGACTATAAAAAAACAGATTATTTTACAACCATTAAGATATTCTGTGTGTGTATATATATATATATATATATATATATATATATATAAATTTAATGGCATGAAAAGATGTATATGCTCTACTGCAGAGTGAAAATTTTGTTATAAAAATTTTGTTATAAAAGCATGATGGCATGATCATATTTACAGAACTTTTGTGTTCATGTTGGCGTAGTGGATAGATATGTAAGATATATAAAAAGAGGTTTCAAAGGAGATTCTTCAGAATCATAAATATCTCTGGGTAGAGAGATCTGGAAGCTTTGGGGGTTTTTTTTTGGTAGTATTTTGATTGTTTAATTTTTGTTAAAAGAAGCATGTATACATTTTTTTTTAAAGATTTTATTTATTTATTTGACAGAGAGAAATCACAAGTAGTCGGAGAGGCAGGCAGAGAGAGAGAGGGAAGCAGGCTCCCTGCTGAGCAGAGGGCCCGATGCGGGACTCGATCCCAGGACCCCGAGATCATGACCTGAGCCGAAGGCAGCGGCCTAACCCACTGAGCCACCCAGGCGCCCCGCATGTATACATTTTTATAAAGAAAACAATAAGGTTATTTTCTTTCTAGAAAATGAAAGCTTTTTCCCTAAAATTAGAAAATGTGCATGTGTTTTAGTTTGACACTCAGTGTTAGTAAGAGTTACTTGTGTAAAATAGGTGCTGCTTATGAGCTACTAGTAGAATTGTCTTCCAGAGAAGTATAAAATTCTTAAACTTTATGTACTTGCTAATGTAGGCAGTTTACCTCTATTATTAGATCCCATAGAAATACTCAGAGATATCCTTAAAGACCTGTGTAAAACATAAATGCCAACAATAGGAAATAATTTGAATGTATTTATGACATATCCATTGGGTAGACTACCATGAAGAGGACACTGTGAGTCACTTAGACTTTTGCCTGTTACAGTGGCTGGAGTTGCTTGCTGCTGCAATTTGGGTAAAGAAGGAATAGGAAGTTGAGAAGGTGGGGGTGGGGGTGGCATAAGGATTTCTTCCTTTCTTTTCCTTGCTGTGACTTTGACCTCCACTCTTCTTTTCTCTACTTGCTACCACCTGGTTGTTAGTGGTCCATGATTCTAGGTATGACTTAGAATGACAGGTCCACGTTTCTAAACTTTTCTTGCAATATTTTATTTTTGAAACTCAGGAATAGTATTTCAGAAAACATTAAATCAAGAAAGAATAATTTTTAACCAATTATTTTACATTATAAAAAGGTATACAAATGAGTGTGGGTATGCCGGAGATAGTCATAGATACCATACATTTTCCATCCAGAAAAGAGAAAGAATTAAATATTTAATAGTTGTATGTCTTTCTTTTACAAATATAATTTATAAATTTTTGCTTGTAAAACTACTGGAAATTATTTTAAAATACATTTCCTAAGTACGTTTAAGACATTTTTTGAATAGTTTTTCTCTATATTCAGTTTCAGGTTCTGTTCACTTAGGAGCACCCACAATAGAATCTAAAGAGCCCTCAATCTGTGATCCGAGAGACATGGGTTCTCAGGGCTGATGGTTAGAAAAATTCCTCATGAGTGAAATTAAATAGCTTATCTACAGGATCTCTGATTCTTTCTCCAATTTCATTGTAAAAAAGAAATTCCCCTTCTGTACCTTTTTCTTTAAAGTAGAATTCTATAATCCCAGGTTGACAGATATAAAATGTGTTTTGTAAACATATGTTTGTGTTTTTTTAATAAGCAAAGGGTGTAGATTACCTTGCTAATAAAAAATTGTCAGTCTTTAGTATTAGAATGTGTTCTTTAAACCAAGACTAGCGCTGAAGACAGGTAATATTAATGCATTGACAGAAGACATTGATTTTGACTTGGCTATGCCAGTACAGGAGGAGAAAAAAATAGAACACATAACATTTAAAAAGCAAAGAAGAACATAATTTTTCATCTTAATCATAACTTCCATCTTAGTCTTAATTTTTCATCTTAATTATGAGATGATTTTTAAATTGTCCTAAAATATTCCTATCCTCATTTATAAAAAGACAATTTCACTATCCCTGAACAATGTCAGGTTTTATTTTCTCTGTAGTCCCATTTTGTTACTATGTTTAATGATTAAATCTAAAAAAACTTTATATAGCTATCTCACTGAAAGCAAATATGAAAAGCAGCCACCACAAAAAGAACAATAAAATAGCTGTCTCTCATTAAAGAAACTAGTGAAAAATTCCCTTTTAATTTCTTGGCATCTGTGATAGTGTTTGTGTGGATTTTTTCTTTAAAGATTTTATTTACTTATTTGAGAGAAAGGGAGCATGAGTTGGGGGAAGGGCAGAGGGAGAGGAACAAGCAGATTACCCTCAGAGCAGGGAGCCCAGGCCTATCAGGGAAGCCCACATCAAGCAGGAGCCCCATGCCCAGTAGGAATACATGTCCAGCTGATCCCAGGACCCCGAGATCATGACTTGAGTCAGATGCTTAACTGACTGAGCCACCCATGCACCCTATGATAGTGTTTTTGTTGTTTAAGTTACAGACATGTGGGGAGGATTTAAAGTGATGTAAATTGGGGGAAAAAATTCATAGGGTTTGGGGTTTGGTTCATGTGGATTCACCCACTCTAGTTTTATTTATGTTAGGTTTCAAATGCATCCAAAATTTCTTAACAAGGCCTTATATTACTGCCAATGTTTGCATGGCTTAGAGTGTGAACTATTTTTATTCCTAAGGACAAAAAAAGCAAGAATTACGTATTTCTAAGTACTCATTGCACATCAAATGTGTAATGATATTTTCAACACTTCAAAGAGCTGCCTTTGTGGTATATGAACCTGAACATACTGAGCTAAAAGGTTGGTTTTATAAAATTTTAGTGTTAGTAAAGTGGAAACAAACTTAATTTTTGTTCCATGACAAAAATAAGACTACTTATTATGAATAAATGAAAAATTATACACTATTTTCATAAAATGTTAAATTTTACCTGTCTTTATATGCCCTAAAAGAATCTGAATACTGGGGCACCTGGGTGGCTCAGTTGTTAATCATCTTCCCTTAGCTTAGGTCATGATCCCAAGGTCCTGGGATTGAGCTCTGCATTGGGTTCCCACTCTGTGGGAGACCTGTTCACCTGTTCTCCCTCTCCCACTCTCCCTTCTTGTGTTCCCTCTCTCTTTCAAAAAGTAAATAAAATCTTTAAAAAAAAATACTCTGAATACTCTCTAGGAAATAATTTTTCCAAAATGTGCTTCGTTTTATATTCATGCATGTGGATGGGAGCATGCTTTTTTGTTATTTCTAATACTTTTGCCTTTATATTTTAATACCAAACTACATTGTCTCTTAGCCTTATCTCTTATCTTTTGTCTCTTGTAAATTTTTATTGATTTGTTTGTTTGTTTTAAAATCAATTAACATATAACGTATTACAAGTTTCAGAGGTAGAGTTCAGTGATTCATCAGTCTTATGTAATACCCAGTGCTCATTTTCTGTTACAACGTTTTACCGAAGCAAAGTTCATGCAACTTTCTCCAGTGTAATGGAATGATGTGGAGAGGAAGTTCACAATGAATTCATTATATTTATATTTACGTATTAGCACTTTATATTTACATAGTTATTTACATATAATGTTTCATTGTTCATCAAAATAATTCGATTGTGCAAATATTACTGTGAACAGATGGATAATGCTATAGCCCAGAGAGATTAAGAGTTGATAGTTAAGTGGTGAATTTGAAAAAAGCATCCAATTCTTTTGACCTCTTGTCCAATGTTCTTTTCACTACCACACTGAGGAAGGGGATCATTAATTCAGATACTGGAGACTATTCTGCTGATATGGATCCTTGATCATAATTGACCTAAATTATTCTGATCTACAACTGTTTAAATTAAAATTCAACAAATAAGTGCTCAGCTTCACTTTATGCTGTCTACAGAGACTCGGCCTTGGAGGGCCTGAAAAGGGAATCTATTGCTCAGAAAACAAAGAAAAGTTTTTATTGGATTGAATTAAAGTGATTCATTTCCTTTTTTCTTCTTTAAAGATCTTTTCATTGATTGTTATTTGAAAAAAATCCCTTGGGAAATTCCTCATAAATGAATAAGGTTGATTTTGTGATAAAATTAAGTTCTGTAACTTACCTTTTTTTCTCCTTCGCAGTGCTTGGGACTCCCTCTTCGTGTCTACTTTTACTTCATCTATAGACGCGTTACCCCAAGTGGCTGTTCTCATTCCTTCCACCCTTTTATCTCTGTTCTGCTCACTTAAGGTAAGCTTAGTGCAAAGATACATTTCAGCCTTGTGGTGGGGTATTTAAAGTCAAGATTTAAAGAATAAAACAATGTATTTAACATTCTTCCATTATCGATTCTGACTTTATAAGCATATATAGAGCTGAGAATATTTTTATTTTAGTGAAATTTTTAACCAATTCCTTCATGCTCTTTTTTTTTTTTTTTTTTTTAGATTTTATTTATTTGACAGAGAGAGATCACAAGTAGGCAGAGAGGCAGGCAGAGGGGGCTGGGGGAAGCAGGCTCCCCATTGAGCAGAGAACCCTATACAGGACTTGATCCCAGGACCCTGAGATTATGACCTAAGCTGAAGGCAGAGGCTTAACCCACTGAGCCACCCAGGCGCCCCCCTTCATGCTCTTGACCAAAATCTTTTGAGATTTTACTATTAGTCCTAGGTGCTGAGAATTAAAAGATAATTAAGAATCAGTCCTTGATCTTAAGAACTCCTTAAGTTGAGTATAATCTTCCAGTTTGGGTCTCTTGGTTTATTTATTTTTGCCCTATTTCCAGATTTTTAACTAAATTTTTAAAGTAGGTCTTTGATTTAGCCATCACTCTGTGACTCGGAAACTCCATACAATGGAATTTCACTGATGACATTATATTGGGAACAAAGGGATGGGTCAGATAGATTGTGAATACTTCAGGGGTAATAAAGGCAACATTAAAGAAGAATTGATTGCTTACACTGATTAAAGATTATCAAACGTGTTAGGCTTAGAATTTGAAAAGCCATAATTAACTATATATGAAAAAAATTATAATTAATTTTCTGACATTCAATCTGACTGGTTTCTTTTTTTCTTTTTCAAAATTGATTTGAATTTCCTGGCCTCTGTCACTACAAAACCTGTCTCTTTTTAGTTCAGAGTGATATATTGAAGAGCTTTCTATAAGGTATTTCATGCACTTATCAATACTAAGGGTTTTCTTTATAAGCTTTTTTTTAAGTTAGCTGATTAAATATTAAAATCTTACCTAGCTGTGAAGTAGGATTTTTTTCCCAAGATTTCCAAAGCGTGCTTATTGAAAACAGTGAAACTACATTTCATTGGCAAAGAGCTTTAAGGATTTGAATCTTTAATAAAGAATTGCTAAATGCTTTAGTTCATAAATTGTTTATGAGTTAACCAGCACTCTCCTCCCAAATCTGTTACACTTGAGTGTAAGGGCCGATTCTCTGCTTAGAGTATGCGAGACAGTACAGGCTTCTGTGGTTCACGTATGGCTGAAGCCAAGATGAGATGAGAGTGATCTGGACATGTAAAGAAATGCTTACACATTGTTGGCATGTGTCCACTCAAAGTTACTGGGTTTTCACTTGAGAAGAAGTCTGGAAATGTGTTTTAAATGACATTCTATCTTCTCCTTTGCTTGTCTTTTAAAAACCTTGCCTGTCTTTTATGGCTGATGTAACAATAAACTCTTCCAGGAGGACAGGCAGACAAGCACAGGGTTTGATTCTCAGCCAGCTTTGTTCTGACACAGTTGTATGAGTGCCATATTCATGAAGCTCATGCCACTTTTCCAGTCCTCCTACCTCCAGGATTCCAAGTTTTCTTTTCATATAGCCGTGCAGCTTCAGCCCCACCAGCAGGCTGGGTCTTTATCCACCCAACAAAAGAGATATCTACTTGACTCTGGAATGTTAGCATGTCATTCCTAATTATGATGATACCAAAAATTATGGATCTGGAGATACATATGTAAAGAGCATTGTAATTTTTTTCTTCACCACACATTGGAAGGAATGAGGTATCCTATCTTTAATGTCAAGAGAATGCATTCTTCATTTAAGTATTCGATCAGTTACTACAAAATAATTTGCTGAGCACCATTCACCATCTCTGTGCTAAGTGCTCCATATATGGAAGACATGTTTTATTTCAAGAGGCCATAGACTCATAAAAGATTAGATATGGGACTGGTGACAAGGATATGCCTGAAGATAACAAAAGAGGCAACAGTAAATAACACTGATTTTGGGATGACAAAATTGTAGAAGCAGGAAAAGCTCCACAGAGGAGGGAAGTTTGAAATGAGCCTGTGGCATTTTTTTTTTTAGACTTATTTGTATTGTTTTTTATTGTCTCCTAAAATGAAATTCATCTTAATTTAACATTCATATTTTTAATCTTACATAAGTGATCTCTTTTAATTCCCATGACAATGTCTGATATGTGTGTGTTATTCCTTTTTACATATGAGAAAATTGAGCCTCGGAGATTAAATGACTTATTCAAGGTCACACAGCTGGTAATTGGAGAAACTAGAACCAAAAATACTCCCTTGAGACTACTTCTTCCATTTATTTCACCAACCTGTTACCTCTATTTGATGGTATTTTGGCTTCATGGTCATAATATTTTATGACTTAAAGTCAGCTCAAAATTGATTATTCAGTTTGATTTTGATCTGCCCAGATGCGCATAAATTCTCCTCTGCTTTTGATTGTAAATATTCAAGTATTTGTATGAAGAAAAATTATACAAGTAATGTTTAATAAGTAATTTTTTCATTTAAATTTTATGTAGTTAATATACAGTGTAAATTTGGTTTCCAGAGTAGATTTCTGTGATTCATGCAATACCCAGTACTCATCAAAAATGCCTTTCTTAATACCCACCATCCATTTGTTCCATCCCCCATCCACCTCCTTCCATCAACCCTCATTTTGTTCTCTATCTTTTAGAGCCTTTTATGGTTTGCTTCCCTCTCTTCTTTTTTTCTTTCCCACCTTCCAATGTTCATCTCTTTTCTTTCTTAAGTTCTACATATGAGTGAGATCATATGGTATTTGTCTTTCTTTGACTGACTTATTTCACTTAGTATAATATACTCTTGCTCCACCCAGGTCATTCCAAATGGCAAAATTTCATTTTTTTTGGATGGGTGAGTAATATTCCATTGTGTGTTACACATCTGCTTTCTCCATTCATCATCAGTCAATGGATATTTGAGCTTTCTCCATAGTTGGTCTATTGCTGATGGTACTGCTGTAAACATCTGGATGCGTGTACCCCTTTGAATCTGTATTTTTGTATCCTTTGGATAAATAGCTACTAGTGCAATTGCTCTATTTTCAACTATTTGAGGATCCTCCATACTGTTTTCCAGAGTGGCTGCACCAGTTTGCATTCCCACCAAGGGTGCAAGAGGGTGCCTCTTTCTCTGCATCATTGCCAGAAACTTCTGTTTTTGTATTATTTATTCTAGTCATTCTGACACATGTGAAGTGGTATTGCATCATGAATTTGATTTATATTTGCCTGATGATGAGTGATGTTGAGTATCTTTTCAGTGTCTGTTAGCCATTTGGATGCCATCTTTTGACATCTTCTGACCATTTCTTAACTGGACTGTTTGTTTTTTGGGGAGTGTTGAGTTTGATAAGTTCTTTCGAGATTTTGGATACTAATCCTTTAGCAAATAAATCATTTGCAAATATCATCTCCCATTCCATATGTTGCCTTTTAGTTTTGTTGATTGTTTCCTTTGCTGTGAAGAAGCTTTTTATCTTGATGAAGTCCAGTAGTTCATCTTTGCTTTTGTTTCCCTTGCCTCTGGTGATGCATCTAGTAAGAAGTTGCTATGGCCAAGGTCAAAGAGGTTTCTGCCTGTGTACTCCTCTAAGACATTTTGGTGGTTTCCTGTCTCACGTTTAAGTCTTTCATCCATTTTGAATTTTCTTTTGTGTATGGTGTAAGAAAGTGTTCCAGTTTAATTTTTCTTCATGTTGCTATCCAGTTTTCCCAACACCCTTTTTTGAAGAAACTGTTTTTTCCATTAGATATTCTTTCCTGCTTTGTTGAAGACCACTTGACCATAGAGTTGTGGGTCCATTTCTGGGTTCTCTATTCTGTTCCATTAATCTTTGTGTCTGGTTTTGTGCCAGTACTATACCATCTTGATGAATATAGCTTTATAATATAGCTTAAAATCTGGAATCATGATGCCTCCAATTTTGTTTTTCTTTATCAGAATTGCTTTGGCTATTCAGGGTCTTTTGTGGTTCCATGCAAAGTTTAGGATTATTAGTTCTAGCTTTGTGAAAAATGCTAGTGATATTTTGATAGGGATTGCATTAAATGCATATATTGCTTTGGGTAGTGTAGACATTTTCACAATGTTTGTTCTTCCAATCCATGAGCATGGAATGCTTTTCCATTTCTTTATGTCCTCTTCAATTTCTCTCACAAGTGTTCTATAGTTTTCAGATTTTTTACTTCTTTACTTAGATTTATTCCTAGATGTCTTATAATTTTTGATGAAAATGGGATCAATTCCTTGATGTATTTTCTGCTGCCTCATTATTGGTGTATAAGAATGCAGTATATTTCTGCACATTGATTTTATATCCTGCAACCTCGCTGAATTCACATATAAGTTCTATCAATTTTTTGGTGGAGTCTTTCAGGTTTTCTACAGAGTATCATGTCATCTGCAAGTAATGAAAGCTTGACTTCTTCCATGACAGTTAGGATGCCTTTTATTTCATTTGTTGTGTGATTCCTGAAGTTAAGACTTCCTATGTTAAGTAGTAATTGTGTGAGTGGACATCCTTATCTTGTTCCTGACCATAGGGGAAGGACTCTCAGTTTTCCCCATTGAGGATATTAGCTGTGTATGTTTAGTATATGGCTTTTATGATGTTGAGGTATGTTGCATCTATCCCTTCTTTGTTGAGGGATTTTATCAGGAAAGGATTCTGTGTTTGTCAAATGCTTTTTCTGCATCTATTGACAGGATCATATGGTTATTATCCTTTCTTTTATTAATATGGTGTATCACATTGATTGATTTGCAAATATTGAACCACCCCTGCAGCCCAGAAATAAACCCAATTTGATTGTGGTGAATAATTTAATAACTATCAATTAATAAAAAATAAATAATAGATTAACAATAATTAAATGTACTATTGAATTCAATTTGCTAGTATTTTATTGAAAAATGTTTCATCCATGTTCATTAGAGATATTGGCCTCTAATTCTCCTTTTCAGTGGGGTATTTGCCTGGTTTTGGAATTAAGGTAATGTTGACTTTGAGTTTGGAACTTTTCCTTCCATTTCTAGTTTTTGGAATAGTTTGAGAAGAATAGGTATTAAATGTATGGTAGGATTCTCCAGGGAAGCCATCTGGCCCAGGGGGTTTATTTGTTGGGAGAATTTTGATTAGTGATTCAATTTCTTTGCAGGGTATGGTTCTGTTCAAATTTTCTGTTTCTACCTGTTTCAGTTTTGGTGGTTTTTAAGTTTCTAGGAATTTGTCTGTTTCTTCCAGGTTGCCCAGTTTGTATAATTTTTCATAATATTCCCTTATATAATTGTTTGTATTTCTGTGGTGTTGGTTGTGATGTCTCCTCTGTCATTCATGATTTTATCTATTTGGATTCTTTCTCTTTTATTTTTGATAAGTCTGGCTAGGGGTTCATCAAGTTTATTAATTCTTTCAAAGAACCTGCTCTTAGTTTCATTAATCTGTTCTACCGGGTTGGTTTTTTGTTTGTTTGTTTACTTCTGTATCAT
Organism: Mustela erminea; assembly: GCF_009829155.1. Lineage (NCBI taxonomy): Eukaryota > Metazoa > Chordata > Mammalia > Carnivora > Mustelidae > Mustela > Mustela erminea. The sequence goes on from NC_045619.1 coordinate 95,261,203, forward strand.
TTATTTCTGCTCTAATCTTTAATATTTCCCTTCTTCTGCTGGCTTTAGGCTCTATTTCCTGTTCCTTTCCTAGCTCCTTTAGGTGTAAGGTTATGTTGTGTATTTGAGACTTTTCTTGCTTCTTAAGGTAGGTCTGTATTGCAATATATTTCCCTTTTAGCTGCATCTCAGAGGTTTTGGGCTGTCATGCTTTCATTTTCATTTGCTTCCATATATATTTTTAATACTTTAATTCCCTGGTTAACTCATTCATTCTTTAGAAAGATGTTCTTTAACCTTCATATATCTCAGGTCTTTCCAGAGTTTTTCTTGTGGTTGACTTCCAGTTTCATAGCGTTGTGGTCTGAAAATATGCACAGTATGATTTCCATCTTTTTGTACCTGTTGATGGCTGATTTGTGGCTCAGTATGTGATTTATTCTGGAGAATGTTCCCTGTGCACTCAAAAAAAAAATGTGTATTCTGCTGCTTTAGGATAAAATGTTCTGAATATATCTGTTAAGTCCGTCCTGCCAGTGTGTCATTCAAAGCCACTGATTCCTGTTGATTTTCTGCTCAATCTGTCCATTGCTGTAAGTGGGTATTAAAGTTTCCTACTATTATTGCGTTATTATCAATGAGTTTCTTTATGTTTATTAATAATCAATTTATATATTTGGTGCTCCGAGGTTGGGGGCATAAATATTTACAATTGTTAGATATTAATTATGATATAATGCCTTTCTTCATCTCTTGTTACAGACTTTATTTTAAAATTTAGTGTGTCTAAGTATGGCTGTTCTGGCTTTCTTTTGACATCCATTAACATGATAGGTAGTTATCCATCCCCTCACTTTGAATATGCAGCTGTCCTTAGGTCTAAAATAAGTCTCTTATAGACAGCATATAGATGGATCTTGTTTTTTTGTCCATTCTGATACCATGTGTCTTTTGATTTAGCCCATTTATATTCAGAGTGATTATTGAATGATATGAATTTATTGCCATTGTGTTACCTGGTGATTTTGTATTTCTGGTGATGTTCTCTGGTCCTTTCTAGTCTTTGTTGCTTTTGGTTTTTTGTTTTGTTTTTTTTTTTCCCACTTGAAAAGTCCCTCTTAAAATTTCTTGCAGAGCTAGTTTAGTGGTCATGAATTCCTTTAGTTTTTGTTTGTCTGGAAAAATCTTTATCTCTCCTATTCTGAATGACAGCCTTGGTAGATAAAATATTCTTGGCTTCATATTTTTCCCATTCATCATATTAAATATTTCCTTCCACTCCTTTTTGGCCTACCAGGTCTCTGTGGACAGATTCTCTGAAAACCTGATCTGTGTTCCCTTGTAGGTTAAGGACGTTTTTCCTCTTGCTGCTTTCAAGATTCTTTCTTTGTCCATGTATTTTGTGAATTTGACTTGATATGCCTTGATGATAGCTGGCTTTTGTTGAATTTAATGAGAGTTCTTTGTTTCTTGGATTTTGACGTCTGTGTCCTTTCCCAGATTAGGGAATTCTCATCTATAATTTGTTTGAATAAACCTTCTGCCCCTTTATGTCTCTCTACATCTTCTGGGACTCCTATGATATGAATGTTCTTGTGTTTTTAACAAGTTGTTGAGTTCCTTAAGTCTGCCTTCATGGTCCATTACCTTTCTTTCCCTCTTCTTTTCAGCATTTTATCATCTGTGTCACTGATTCACTCCTCTGTTTCATTCATCCTCATTTTTATGGCTTCTGTTTGTGTTTGCATCTCAGTTGTATCATTTTACAATTTTGGCCTGCCTAGATTTTAGTTCTTTTATCTCTGGGGTAAGGGATTCCCTAGTGTCTTCTATGCTATTTTCAAGTCCAGCTAGTATCCTTATAATCGCTGTTTTAAATTCTTGTTCAAATAATCTTACTTATGTCTGTGCTAATTAAATCCCTGGTTGAGTTCTACCTCATGCTCTTTGTTTTGGGGTGAATTCCTCTATCTTGTCATTTTGTCCAGAAAAGAAAAGAAGAAAGAGAAAAAAAGAACAACAACAATAAAACCTAAAATGAAAACAAAACAAAACACTAGATCTTAGATGTGTTTGTGTCTGCTTATTAAAAGAATCTAGGTCACAAAATAATAAAATTTAATTTAATTTAGTTTAAATTAAACAAAAAATTTTAAAAATATAAAAAAGTTCATATATAAGTAAAAATTTAAAATTTAATTAAGAAGTTTTAAAAAGAATTAGAAAATATGGGACGCCTGGGTGGCTCAGTTGGTTGGACGACTGCCTTTGGCTCAGGTCATGATCCCGGAGTCCCGGGATCGAGTCCCGCATTGGGCTCCCAGCTGCATGGGGAGTCTGCTTCTCCCTCTGACCTTCTCCTCGCTCATGCTCTCTCTCACTGTCTCTCTCTCTCAAATAAATAAATAAAATCTTTAAAAAAAAAAAGAATTAGAAAATATAAGAAAATAAATTAAAAAAAATAATAATTATTTTAAAAACCAAAGAATAAAAGTATAAAAGGAAGCTAGATCCTATTTCCCCTAGAGCTGAAGATTTGCAGCACTCTATGATCAATGACCTTGGTGTGAACTCATTGTTCCTGCTGGTTGTCTGGGGGTGGGGCATGCTGCACTGATTCCCAGGCTGACTTGTTTCAGTGGAAATGCATCCACAGGGTACAAGGGGGTGGAGCTTGGTGTTCTCAGCTCTGGCCTCTACTAGGTGGCATTGTTTTGCTCCCTGAAGGCTTTCAGCCCTTCTGGGTGGGATTAAAACAGCTTGCATCCCGCTCTAGGCTCAGAGCTGAAATTTCATGAGCCCTCACAGTAGAGCAATCAGTCACCCTATATGTCTCCCCAGTTTCCATCTGAACCCTGCATTCACCTTGCTAAGTCCAAGATTTTTTTACCCCAGGGACGTGATTGAGTTTCAAAATTACAAGTTTCAGGGACTCCAAAGGAATGGACTGCAACTGTTCCCTTCCCTCAGCCCCCACCCCTGGAACGTCTCACCAGGCTTCCAGGCCTGTCCCAGGCAAGTGGATGCCCAACTGAGCAGTAGTTCACAGTTTATAGCAGAAAACCAGCACCAAGACCTGCAGCTGCTTCTAGCTCGTATGCATGGGAATAGCACAGAACCTTGTGTCACTCATTCTTCCTGCAACCCAGGGCATCCTCAGACCACCCTGCCACTCCTGGGATTCTGCCCCTCTTTGCCACCTGAGCACTTTTAATCCAGTCATGTCCTCCAAGGTAGTGAACTTCCAAAAGTTCTGATTTTGTCCTCCATTGCTTCTAATATTTTGTAGTAGCCTCCTTAAGCAGGTTCCCTTCCTGCTGCTGTAACCACAGCTGAGTCTCCCCCAGGTGAAGAATTCCACACCTCCTACCTTCCGAATGGTGGTCACCTTTTTACTTGTAGACTTGCAGTTTTTGTTCTGTCAGACCTCTGATTGATTGGGTCTTCAGAATGACTTGATAACTATCTAGCTGTGTTCAAAGGATAATGACCTTCTAGACAGCAAAGCAAGTATATATAGCATTTGTTGGATGCTCTCATATCTCTTCTGCCCACAGAAGTGCTTTTGTAAAAATATCGTAATGTCTTGTTCTTAGCACTTTGACATCTTCCAGGTTTGCCTAAGAACTGAGAGACTCTATCTCTCCACAGATTCACATTTATTTTGTTTCTCTATCCTACAAGAGCTTCTGGATTTTTCTCTCCAAAGCATTTAGGAAAAAGAGGAGAAAAGGGAAGAGAGAAAAGAGGGAATATGAATTTTAGGACCCTGAGAATTAGCATGATGTTTTTTGATTCATGACTCAGAATTGAGTTCCATAGAGCTAAATTTAGAGTGCAGTCAGCTGGTGGAGTCACAGATGACTGAATCCTCAGAGGATTTGTGGCTGGTGTGGTATATCACACAATCTTAGAAATTAGTGATGAAAATAATTTTTTCTGGAGAAGTCAGCCATTTAGTGCAACAAATGCTTTGGTTCTTGTTCACTAAGTCAAACAAACAAACAAACAAAAAAAAAACACAAATATAAACAGCCATTATGACACTTAGAATGAACTTCCAGAATATCTCTTTTAAGATTATTTTTAGAATATGTATGGTCTGACGTTTTTATACTTGGTAAGTTGCCTCTTCTTAGCATTATACTGATATGAAATATCTAAGGACAATTAGAGAAGTCAGTAGGAAGATGAGGAATCTAGAGTTCTTCACCTAATTGTTAGGTTGTTTTTCTTCATTAATGTGATGAAGATCAGGCATATCACTACATCTGAAAAACTGAAAAGTCATCATTTGTCCCAAACGGAAAGCTAAATCTGGCTTTTATACCAATTGTCATATAGTACATGGATTAAATAGAAATTGAAGAGCAGAGAAAATAGCAAAAATTGTGTACACTTATTACAGATGAGTGTGGCAGGATAAGGTTGTGTGAGCCATTCCATGAATCAGGTACAAGGAGCAAAACTTAAACCTAGAAGAAAGAACACCATCATTGACTCAGGATGGTGGTTGATTTAATTAGACACCTTATATTAAGGATATATATTTATGTTGAAAAAAATTATTTAAGCAGCTCTGATATGTAGTGCATGGTTGACAATGACATAATCTTCTAAATACTGAAGTTCTTTTCTGTAGGTTTGATATTCCTAATGGCCAAATTAATAGTGGCTAGTATACTAACTAGGTAATTCAGTGGAGTCAAGTTTGTTTAAAAGGAACATGCTCCACAAACTTACTTGATAGTGTAAAAAGTCCACATTCTTAGTATCTTATTATGAGATTAGTTCTAATTCAGTTATGCTTGCAGTTGCTTCAGGAAATGGCATAAACCAGGTATAATGTGGGAGTGCTATGTATCCCAATAGTTAAACTTCTTTCTGATCATCTTCTGAATTGGCTGAGTACTTTATTTTCTTGGTCGGTTAGTTCTTAAAGAATGTTTTCAGAAAAGTGCATGGAATAAAACACTGTAGTTTTTCCCCCAAACCAAAAATTGTATGTGTGTGTGTGTGTGTGTGTGTGTGTGTGTGTGTGTGTATACATATATATATATATATATATATATATATATATATATGAAGTGAACTTGAATAGCTGGAAAAAGAGATGCTTAGAAGTTCTTTTTATTTTTAATAATGAATGATGACTAAATTCGAAGTAATCATTTTTTTAAAATGAAACATGAGAACACTGAATTACTGTTGATTTTGGTTTTGCTCTTTTGGAATTGCAGAATTATATTTTTGTTGCCATTATATGAGAATAATTTTTAAAGCATTATCTGGAAGTAGGGATATGTATTTAAAGTTCAATTCCAAAATTAAATATGAAGCAGCTTTTTAACAGCATCAGAGAGAGAAAGAGAGACTATAAGGGGAAGGGATAGAGAATGACAATTAGATAAGTGTGATAAGCAAAGGAAAGTTACTTATATAGCATATGATTTCTGAATTACCCTTCTCTGTTCTTCCATAGAAACAGGAAATGCTATGTCATGTGAAATCACTAAAATCATAAATTCTCATAACTTCTTGAGGGAAAATTATGTAGAATCTGATTACAAAATAATATAGTGACCAAAGACAGAAGATTATCAGAGAATATCACTGATTTGATTGTCCTTTAATATTCTAAAGTTATTAGTGCTTCATTTGTAATGAGACATCTTATCTCTTGTGTCAATTAGTATGTTAAAATCCCACAAGAATCTATACTGCTTCCCAGAGCATTAAAACACTAACATAACATAAAGATTGATATGCCCTTGTAATCAAGTTGTATATCAAAAATATAATATTTTCACCAAAAGCGAAGTCATTTTTACATCTTCTGTCACTAGACATAATTAGGTAGTTAGGTGACTCACAAGAAAGTTTTCTTTGATATATCTAAGGTAGAGATAAATTTGGGAATCCTCTTATTTGGAGTGAGATTGTAAAAAGATAAGCTTTAACAGAAAGTAATTTACTGTTTCCAGAATCCATTTCTTTTTCTTCAGATATTGCTATTGGGTTCAATCTGGTTTTTCCTGCCTTATCCTGAGGTAGAATTTCAGTGGTGCTAACGACATTGTAATTCATAAGAGAGAAATTCTACCACTTTCCCCAGAGTCAGAGTATATATACTAATGTCATTCCTGTGGCAATTAGCTATTGTAAATTCAAGATATAACAATAACAACAACATCAACATGATTATGTACATAATAAATTGCAGCCACATAATGTCAAAAGTAGTAATGACAGGGACGCTTGGCTCAGTGGGTTAAAGCCTCTTCCTTCAGCTCAGGTCATGGTCGCAGGGTCTTGGGATCGAGCCCCACATCGGGCTCTCTGCTCAGCAGGGAACTTGCGCCCCCCTCCCCCGCCCACGGCCTGCCTCTCTGCCTACTTGTGATCTCTGTCTGTCAAATAAATAAATACAATCTTTAAAAAAAAGAAGTGATGGGGCGCCTGGGTGGCTCAGTGGGTTAAGGCCTCTGCCTTCGGCTCAGGTCATGGTTCCAGCGTCCTGGGATTGAGCCCCACATCGGGCTCTCTGCTCGGCAGGGAACCTGCTTCCTTCTCTCTCTCTCTCTCTGCCTACCTGTGATCTCTATCTGTCAAACAAATAAATAAAAAAATCTTTAAAAAAAAAAAAAGAAGTGATGACATATATTCAATGAAAAAAATGAAAGTTCTGAGGAAAAGTGAAAAAATATCTAAGTATCCATGAGACTCTTGGAAACTTTATCTCCAAATTGATTTTTTTTAGTTCAAATTTTGTTTTAAGTATATATATATATAATATGATGTTGTACACATATATACATCATATATACATATGTATTAACATTGTTAAGCTTTGTTTCTGGAGAATCAGTTCTAATTCAGCAGATCTGGAGACTGGCAAAGCCAGATTTCTGATAACCAGCCAGATTTAGGAATCATTTATGTCACAAATTCCATTACTTGGCCTATGAGACAACTGAAGGCCATGCAGATTGCCCAATCTGTGGATAGTTGTCTGGAAGAAAACCCAGGCTTCCTGATTCTTGACTTTTCCCATTAACCCAAGCTACTTCTTCAAGATGTTTTATGAGAAATGGCTAATCTTGTCTGTCATTTCATTTACAACCTTCTCTAGTTTTTGTTTAATGAGAAATTATTTATGCTGGTGATTCACTACTTAACCATTGTAGGTAAACTGATATTGTGTTTGTACATAAAAAATAAAGTTTTTAACACTTGGTCCCTTTGATTGGAAATTATTTTCACATTTTCCTTTGTTAAGATTTATCTTCTACCTTGTGGGCTTGTTTATTCCAAAGTTAAACTATTTAAATTTAGAAAAAAAAGCAAATTGTTTTTAAATTCAGTTGTTTAACAATTTCAGAAGTTAGCCAATTTGTTTATTGAGAGGGTTGTGTCCTTTCTTTTTTTCTTTCTTTCTTTTTTGTATAATCTCCAAAGGAAATAGAAGATGTGAATTGCTGAAATACAATGTAATAATACACTGACTTGTTTGCCTAGTGTCGGTATGACTGCCCTCTGTTGGATAAAATTAGATCTGCTCTAATATGTTAGATTGTCTTGCCCTCTAGTGGTTTGTGCAGAAGACAGTAATGAGGACACTAGAAAACATTGCATGAAGAATCAGGTAGCTGATTTTTTTACTTTTAGATAACAAAATCCCACCAAAAGCCAGATTTAATAATAACTATTATTTAAGATGTAAGAACTCACCTTGATTTTGCCTCCAATTGTAATTATGGATAATCAATAGGATCATTAGGTTAAATTAAATGAATGGGTAATATAAGGAATGTGAAGTTTAATGTTTTTAAATATAAAACTCAAGTTATCATTTCATTAATTAGAAACTTCTAATAAGTCATTTTTTGAAAATAGAATTTTTAAAATTGAAATGAATTTTATTCACTATGGCAAAGATTCTGCCAACTGAAGCAGAGACATTCAGCAGAGATTTAATTTTTTCAAAAGGACCCTCATTTTTGAAGAAAAATATTTGTCACTTAAAGTATGAAAATGAAGTTGCCTCTAGTAAATTTACTGCCCTTTAAACTTAGTTTAACCATAAAGTCCATAATGGCTCATTTAATTAAGTCATCCAAAATTAATTGAGCATAATTTATTTTTCTCAGCTCTTGGGTGAATAAGAAATAAATAACTCCTGCTCTTTTGTAGCTTATAGTAATCAGATTTGAAGATTTGGGCAGGGTTGTCTTGTTTCTAAGAATAGGTT